>NC_091820.1:96967500-97592500 GCF_041296235.1 Equus asinus
TACCACAAACATATCCATCCCCTCCAAAGTCCTGATGAATATTGATGCAAAAATCCTCAACAAAATACTATTAAACTAAGTCAGCAGCATATTAAAGGGATTTTACATCATGATGAATCGGGGTTTATCCACAAAATGCAGGGGTGATCAACATAGGAAAATCAAACAGTGTAATGTATATTACATTAATAGAAGAACGGGAAAAAATTATCATCTCAATTGATGCAGAAAAAAGCATTTGGCAAAATCCAACACACTTTCATGAAAAAACATTCAGCAAACTATACTATAAGAGGAATTGTCTCAATATGATAAAAGGCATTTCTAAAAAATTCAATGATAAATTATACTCAATGGTGAAAGATTGAAAGCTTTCCATGTAAGATCAGGAACAAGACAAGGATGCCTGCTTTCACCAATATTGTACTGGAAGTTCTAGCCAGAGAAATTAAGCAAGAAAAAAATTAATCGGATCCAAATTGGAAAGGAAGAAGTAAAATTATCTTTATTTGCAGATGGCATGATCTTAGGTACAGAAAATCCAAAAGAACATGCAAGAAGGCTCCTGGAGCTAATAAATGAAATTGGCAAAATTGCGGGAGACAAGACAAGCCATCCAAAATTGGTTGTATTTCTATACACTAGCAATGAGCAACCCAAAAATGAAATTAAGAAAACAATTCTATGCACGCAATTCTAAAGCACGCAAAAGAATAGAATACTTAAGAGTAAATTTTGGGGGCCGGCCCTGTAGCCGAGTGGTTAAGTTCGCGCGCTTCGCTACAGCAGCCCAGGGTTTCGCCGGTATGGATCCTGGGCATGGACATGGCACCGCTCCTCAGGCCACGTTGAGGCAGCGTCCCACATGCCACGACTAGAAGGACCTGTAACTAAGATATACAACTATGTACTGGGGGTATTTGGGGAGATAAAGCAGAAAAAAAAAGATTGACAACAGTTGTTAGCTCAGGTGCCAATCTTTAAAAAGAAAGAATAAATTTAACCAAAGCAGCTCAAGACTTGTACACTGAAAATTACAAAACTACTGAAAATAATTAAACAAATGGAAATATATGCCATGTTCAGGGACTGGAAGACTTATTATTGCTAAGATGGCAATAATTCCCAAAGGTTGTGAGCACTATGCAGTCTATACAGACACTGTTATACAATAATGGACACCTGAAATTACACCCTGTTAGAAACCAATGACATCACTAAAATAATTTTTTTTAAAAAGAAGAAACCTTTGCACCCCTTAGTCATAATACACCAAATGGCCTATCAACCTCAGCCCTAGGAAACCACTAAAATACTTTCTGTCTCTATAGATTTGCCTATTCTGAACATTTCAATGAATGTAATAATATAAAATGTGGTCTTTTGTGACTGGCTTCTTTCACTTAGCATCATAATTTCAAGGTTCATCCATTTTGTAGCATATATCGGAACTTCATTCCTTTTTATTGACAAGTAGCATTCCATTCTATGACTATTCCACATTTATCTGTTGATGGACATTTGAGTTGTTTGCAGTTTTTAGCTATTATGGACAATGTTGCTATGGACATTCATTTACAAGACTTTCTGTGGATATGTTTTTATTTATCTTATATAGATAACTAGGAGTGGAATTGCTGGATCTTATGGTAACTCTATGTTTAACTATTTGAGGAACTGCCATGCTGTTTCACACGCTGTCTGTCTTAGCCCATTTGGGCTGCTATAACAAAATGCCATGGACTGGTTGGCTTAAGCAACAGAAATTTCTCTCTCACAGTTCTGGGAGATAGGAAGCCTAAGGTCAAGGCATGGCAGATTTGGTGTCTGGTCAGGGCCTGCTTCCTCGTCGATGGCTATCTTCTCACTGTAACCTCAAATGTTAGAAAGAGTGAGTGATCTTTTTGGGGCATTTTTTTTATAAGGTCACTACTCGCATTCATGAGAGGTCTGCTCTCATGAACTAATCACTTCCTAATGGCTCCACCTCCAAATACCATCAAATTGGGGATTAGATTTCAACACATGAATTTTGCAGGGACACAGACATTCAATCCATAGTATTGACTGAACCATTTTACATTCCCACTAACAGAGTACACGGGCTCTGCTTTCTCCATATTTTTCACAACTGTTTTTATCGTGTGCCCCTTCACTGTCCTAGCGAGGATAAAGTGGTGTCTCAATGGGGTTTGGATTTGCATTTCCCTAATGGCTATGTGTTGAGCATCTTTTCATGTATTTATTGACCATTTGTATATCTTCCTTGGAGAAATATCTATTCAAATCTTTTTCCCATTTTCAATTGGGTTATTAGACTTTTTATTATTGAGTTGTAATTGCTCCTAATACATTCTAGATACAAGTCCCTATCAGTTACAAGTTTTTCAAAAAATTTCTCTCATTCTGTAGGTGGTCTATTCACTTTCTGACTGTTTTGAAACACAAAAGTTTTTAATTTTGATGATGTCCTGTTTGCCTATTTTTTCATTTGTTGCTTGTGCTTTAGGTCTCATAGCTAAGAAACCATTGCCTAGACCAAGGTTACAAAGATTTACACCATTGTTTTCTTCTAAGAGTTTTATTGTTTCAGCTTTTCCATTTAGGCCTTTGATCTGTGTTGAGCTGATTAATGTAAATAGTGTGAGTGGCTCCAGCTTCGTCTTTCTAGATATCCAGTTCTTCAAGCACTGTTTGTTGAAAAGACTATTTTTCCCCCATTGAATGGTCCTGGCACCCTTATTGAAAATCAATTGGCCAGAGACGTACCGGTTTATTTCTGGATCTTCAGTTCTGTTCCATAGATCTTTATGTCCGTCCTTATGCTAATATCACACTGTCTTGATTACTATAGTTTTGTAGTGAGTTTTGAAATTATGAAATGTGAGTCCTCCTACTTTGCTCTTCTTTTTCAAGACTGTTTTGGTTGCTTTAGATGCCTTTCATTTCCATATGTATTTTCGGTTCAACTTATCAATTTATGCAAAATGGCAGCAGGATGTTGATAGGGATTGTATCGAAATTTCTTTCAAAAATATTTTGTAGTTTTCAGAATATAAGTTTGCACCTCCTTTGTCAAATTTATTCCTACATATTTTATTCTTTTTGATGTTATTTTAAATGGATTTTTTTCTTAATTTTAGTTTCAGTGTGCTCAATATAAATAGAAATATAATTGATTTTTGTTTCAAGTAGAATGAAAATCCAATCATACTGTATTCTTATTTAAAACAGACATTCACTGCTTACTTCAATCTTTTCTAAGAAATAAGCACAAATTAAGTAAGGCAATTAAGAGTGAGCTACAGGCCAAAAGAGAATACAAACAAGGTTCAATCAAGGGTGAATACTGAGAGAAGCAACATAATAACAACAGATTTTCAGATCATGCCAACTCTGTAGTCTTTGCTTTTTATTTTGGTAAAACATACATATGTATAATAAAACTTTCCATTTAAACCATTTTAAGTGTACAAATCAGTGGCATTAATTACATTTACAGTGTTGTGCAATCATCACTCCTATCTATTGCTAAAACTATTTCATCAACTCAAGCAGAAACATGTACTCATTAAGCAATAACTCCCATTTCTACTCCCTAGCTCCTCCCAGTCCCTGGTAACCTCCAATCTACTATCTGACTCTATTAATTTGCTTAGTTTAGATATTTTATATAAGTGGAATTATACAATATTGTCCTTTTGTGTCTGGCCTATTGCATTCAGCATAGTATTTTGAAGGTTGATTCATGTAGCGTGTTTCAGAACTTCATCCATTTTTATGGAAATTATATGTATATTCAATTGTATGTATATACTACATTTTGTTTCTGCATTCATCAGTTGATGGGAACTTGGATTTTCCCCCCTTTTACCTATTGTGAATAATGTTGCAATGAACATTCATGTACAAGTATATATTTGTGTCCCTGTTTTCAATTTTCTTAGGTATATACCTAGGAATGGAATTGCTGGATCATATGGTAATTCTATGTTTAACTTTTTGAGGAAGTACCAAAGTGTTTTCCACAATGGCTTCACCATTTTACATTCTCACCAGGAAGGTACAAGTGTTCCAGTTCTCCACATCCTTGTCGACATTTGTTATTTTCCTATTTTTGATTATAGCTATTCTAGTGAGTGTGAAGTGGTATCTCATTGTGCTTTTACTTTGCATTTTGCCAATTATAAATGATGTTGAACACCTTTTCATGTGCTTGTTGATCATTAGTATATCTTCTTTGGCACTCCAAGTCTTTTTATCATTTTCAATTTGCTTGTTTGTATTCTGGTTCAGTTGTAGAATTTCTTTTTATATTCTGACTACCAAATCATTCAATTGTGGTCAGAGAAGATACTTTGTATTACTCTAATCTTTTCAAATGTATTGAGACTTGCTTTGTTGCCTAAATTATGTTCTAGCCTGGAGAAATGTGCCGTGTGCACTTAAGAAGAATGTTTATTCTGCTGTTGTTGTACAGCATGTTTTGCATATGTCTGTTAGGTCTAGTTTGTTTATAGTATTATTCAAGTCCTCTATCCTTATTGGTCTTTTGTTCAGATGTTCTATCCACTACTGAAACTGGAATGTTGAAGTCTCTGAGAACTGCCTGTTTCTCCCTTCGATTCTGTCATTGGCTTCATATATTCTGGTGCTCTGTTGTTTTGTGCATGTATGTTTACAGTTGTCATATCTTATTGATGAACTTTTTATTAATATATCCTTGTTTGTCTGTTGCAGCATTTTTTAACTTAAAGTCTATTTTGTCTAATAATATAGACACCACAGATCTCTTTTTGTTACTAGTTGCATGAAATATGTTTTACCACCCTTTCACTTTCAATTTGTATGTCTTTGATTCTAGTGGAATCTTCAGGGTTTTCTAGATATAAAATCATGTCGTCTGCAAAGAGTGACAGTTTCACTTCTTCTTTTCCAATGTGGACCCCTTTTATTTCTTTTTCTTGCCTGATTGCTCTGGCTAGGACTTCCAATACTATGTTAAATAAGAGGGGTGACAGTGGGCATCCTTGTCTGGTTCCTGTTCTTAGAAGGATAGCTTTCAGTTTTTTTCATAGGTCTTTGATTGTAAAGTGAGTCTCTTACGGACAGCATATAAGTTAGATTTTGATTTATATCCATCCTGCCAATCTCCACCTTTGGGTTGGAGAGTTTAAGCCATTTACTTTTCAATTAATTACTGATAAGGAAGGACCTACTTCTACCATTTCTGTCTGTATGTCTTATACTTTTTTTGGCCCTTATTTCCTCCATTACTTCCTCCTTTCTGTTTAGTTGATTTTTTTATTTTTGGTGATAAACTATTTTGATTGCCTTCTCATTTCCTTTTGTGTATATTTTTAGATATTTTCTTTGTGGTTACCATGGAAGATTGCATTTAATATCCTAAATCTATAACAATCTAGTTTAAATTGATACCAACTTAATTTCAATAGCATATAAAATCTGTGCTCCTATGCAGTTCTATCTACCTTCTTTATGTTGTCACAATTATGCCTTTATGCATATGTATCAAATAACATCGATTCATAATTATTTTTATGCATTTGTCTTTTAGATCAAGCAGGCAATAAAAAGTGGAGTTACAAACCAAAAATACAATAATTCATGGGGCTGGCCCCGTGGCCGAGTGGTTAAGTTCACGCACTCTGCTGCAGGCGGCCCAGTGTTTCGTCGGTTCGAATCCTGGGCGCGGACATGGCACTGCTCATCAAACCACGCTGAGGCAGCGTCCCACATGCCACAACTAGAAGGACCCACAACGAAGAATATACAACTATGTACCGGGGGGCTTTGGGGAGAAAAAGGAAAAAATAAAAAAAATCTTAAAAAAAAAATACAATAATTCAGGCTTTTATATTTGCCCATATAGTTACCTTTACTAGAGATCTTTATTTCTTCATATGACTTTGAATTACTGTCTAGTGTCCTTTCATTTCAACTTGATGGACATCCTTTAGTGTTTCCTGTAGGGCAGGTTCCTTGGTAAAAAAAAAAAAAAAAAACTCCCTCAGTTTTTGTTTTTCTGAGAATGTCTTAATTTATCCCTCACTTTAAAAGGACAATTTTACGAGATATAGAATTCTCTGTATGCATTTTCTTTTTTCTTACAACAATTTAAATATGTGATTGCACTGCCCTCTGGTCTCCATGGTTTCTGATGAGACATTGGATGACAATCGTATTGAGTATCCTTTATACATGATAAGTCACTGTTCTTGTTGCCTTCAAGATTCTCTCTTTGTCTTTCAACAGTTCAATTATAATATGTCTTGGTGTGAATATCCTTTTGTCTATCTTACTTGGAGTTTGTTGAGCTTCTTTGATGTGTAGATTCATGTTTTTCATAAAATTTGGTTAGTTTTTGGCCATTATTTCTATTTCATCTTGAGTCAGTTGCAGTAGTTCATGTCTTTCATACGAATGTGTCCATTTAACCTAAGCTATCACTTTGTTAGCATACAGTTGTCCATAATATTCCCTTATAATCCATTTATATTTCAATAAAGTTGGTGGTATTGTCCCCTCTTTCATTCTTGATTTTAGTATTTGTCTTTTCTCTTTTTTTAAATCCAGTTAAGTTTTGTCAATTTCATTCTTCAAAGAACCAATTTTTGGTAATGTTAATTTTCTCTATATTTCTCTTCTCTGTATTTTGTTAATTTCTTCTGTAATCCTTATAATATTCTCCCTTCTGGTTGCTTTCAGTTTAGTTTGCTCTTCTTTTTCTACATTCTTTTAGCAAATTTGGGAAGTTTTCAGCCATTTTTTCTTTGTTCATTTTTTGTTGTTTAGCTGTATGAGTTCTTTGTATATTTTTGATATTTTTATATATATTATTCTATATATTATTTGCAAATATTTTCTCCCAGTTGGTGGGTTGTCTTTTCGTTTTGTTCATGGTTTCCTTTGCCTTGCAGAAACTTTTTAGTCTGATGTAGTCCCATTGGTTTATTTTTTCTTTTGTTTCCCTTGCCTAAGGAGGCATGATATTCGAAAAGATACTGCTAAGACCAATGTGAAAGAGCATATTGTCTATGTTTTCTTCTAGGAATTTACTGTTTCAGGTCTTACATTCAAGTCTTTAATCCACTTTGAGTTAACTTTTGTGTATGGTGTAGGATAATGGTCTTCTTTCATTGTTTTGCATGTGGCTGTTCAGGTTTCCCAATGCCTTTTATTGAAGAGATTTTCCTTTCTCCATTATATATTTTTGGCTCCTTTGTTGAAAATTAGCTGTTCATACACATGTGGGTTTATAGCTGAACTCTCAAATCTGTTCCATTGATCTATGTGTCTGTTTTTCTGCCAGTACCATGCTGTTTTTATTACTGTGGTTTTGTAGTATATTTTGAAATCAGGGAATGTGATACCTCCAGTTTTGTTCTTTTTTCTCAAGATTTCTTTGGCCATTTGGGGTCTTTTGTTGTTCCATATAAATTTTAGGATTCTTTGTTCTAGTTCCATGAAAAATGTCATTGGGATTCTGATTGAGAGTGCATTGAATTTGTAGATTGCTTTAGGTAATATGAACATTTTAACTATGTTAATTCTTCCAATCTGTGAACAAAATATCTTACCGTTTCTTTATGTCGTCTTCAATTTCTTCAGTAATGTCTTATAGTTTTCGGCGTATATGTCTTTCACCCTTGGTTAAATTTATTCCTAGGCATTTTATTCCTTTTGTTGCGATTGTAAATGGGATTGTATTCTTGATTTCTCTTCCTGCTAGTTTGTTGTTAGTGTATAGAAATGTGACTGATTTTTATATGTTGATTTTGTACCTTGCAACTTTCCTGCATTTGTTAATTGTTTCTAATAGTTTTTTTGAGAATTCTTTAGTGTTTTCTATATGTAAAATTATGTCATCCACAAATACTGACAGTTTTACTTCTTCCTTTCCAATTTGGATAACTTTTCTGTCCTTTTCTTGCCTAATTGCTCTGGCTAGGAGTTTCAATACCATGCTGAATAAGAATGGCAAGAGTGGGCATCACTGTCTTGTTCCTGTTCTTAGAGAAATAGCTTTCAGTTTTTCATTGTTGACTATGATACTTCCTGTGCATTTGCCATATATGGCCTTTATTATTTTGAGGTACTTTCCTTCTATATCCATTTTATTGAGAGTTTTTATTGTAAATGGATGTTGGATCTTGCCAAATGCTTTCTCTGCATCTATTGAGCTGATCATGTGATTTTTACTCTTCATTTTCTTAATACAGCATATAACATTGATTGTTTTGTAGATGTTGAACCATCCCTGCATCCCTGGAATAAATCCCAACTGATCATGGTATATGATCCTTTTAATGCATTGTTTTATTCAATTTGCTAATATTTTGTTGAAGAGTTTTGCATCTATGTTCATCAGCGACATCAGCTTGTAATTTGTCTTTTTTGTGCTGTCTTTGGTTTTTGTATCAGGGTAATGTTGGCCTCATAAAATGAGTTAGGAAGTGTCTTGTCATCTTCAATTTTTTGGAAGAGTTTGAGAAGGATGGGTAGTAAATCTTCTTTGAATGTTTGGTACAGTTCAACAGAGAAGCCATCTGGTCCTGGACTTTTGTTTTCTGGTAGGTTTTTGATTACTGTTTCAGTTTCTTTACTTCTGATCAGCTATTCAGATTCTCTATTTCTTCTTGATTTAGTTTTTGGAAGTTGTATGATTCTAAGAATTTACCCATTTCTTCTAGATTATCCAATTTGTGGCATATAGTTTTTCATAGTATTCTTCCATAATCCTTTGTATTTCTGTGGTATCCATTGTAAATTCTACTCTTTCATTTCTGATTCTATCTATTTGAGCCTTCTCTCTTATTTTCTTAGTGATTCCTGCTAAGGCTTTGTCAATTTTATTTATTTTTCCAAAGAACCAGCTCTTAGTTTCATTGATGTTTTCTATTGTCTTTTAAGTCTTTATTTCATTTATTTCCACTCTGGTTTTTATTATTTCATTCCTTCTACTGACTTTGGGCTTCATTTATTCTTCTTTTTCTAGTTCTTCTAGGGATAGTGTTAGATTGCTTGTTTGAGATTTTTCTTGTTTCTTCGGGTAGGCCTGTATTGGTTTTTTTTTTTTCATTTTGAAATGTACCTTTTATTTTATTTATTTATTTTTTTAATTGCAGTAACATTGGATTATAGCATGATATAGCTTTTGGTTGTGCATCATAATATATTTCGAATTCTGTGTAGATTACATCATGTTCACCACCCAAAAACTAGTTATAGTCCATCCCCTCACATGTGAGCCTAACCACCTGTTTTGCCCTCCCCCACTTCCCCAAGAGTAACCACCAATCCAATCTCCATTGCTATGTGTTTTATTATCATTGTTTTTATCTTCTACTTATGAGATCACACGGTATTTGACTTTCTCCCTCTGACTAATTTCATTCAGCCTAATACCCTCAAGGACCATCCATATTGTCACAAATGGCCAGATTTCATCATTTCTTATGGCTGAGTAGTAGTCCATTGTGTATATATATCACATCTTCTTTATCCATTCGTCCCTTGATGGGCACCTGGGTTGCTTCCAAGTCTTGGCTATTGTGTATAATGCTGCAATTAACATAGGGGTGCATGTATCTTTATGCCTTTGCGTTTTCAAGTTCTTTTGAAAAGCAGTGGGATAGCTGGATCACATGGTAGATCTATTCTTAATTTTCTGAGGATACTCCATACTGCTTTCCACAGTGGCTGCACCAGTTTGCACTCCCACCAGCGGTATACGACGGTTCCCTTCTTTCCACATCCTCTCCAACATTTGTTGTTTCCTGTCTTGTTAATTAGAGCCATTCTGAGTGGAGTGAGGTGATAGCTCATTGTAGTTTTGATTTGCATTTCCCTGACAGCTAATAATGTTGAGCATCTTTTCATATCCCTGTTGGCTATCCGTATATCTTTTTTGGAGAAATCTCTGTTCAGATCTTTTGCCCATTTTTTAATTGGGTTATTGGTTTTTTGTTGTTGAGCTGTATGAGTTCTTTGTAGATTTTGGATATTAACCCCTTACCTGATATATGGTTTGCAAATATCTTCTCCCAATTGTTAGGTTGTCTTTTCGTTTTGTTGATGGTTTCCTTTGCTGTGCAGAAGCTTTTTAGTTTGATGTAGTCCCATTTGTTCACTTTTTCTTTTGTTTCCCTTGCCCAGTCAGACATGCTACTTGAAAATATGCTGCACAGACCGATGTCAAAGAGCATACTGCCTATGTTTTCTTCTAGAAGTTTCATGGTTTCAGGTCTTGCATTCAAGTCTTGAATCCATTTTGAGTTGATTTTTGTGCATGGTGTAAGATAATGGTCTTCTTTCATCCTTTTGCATGTGGCTGTCCAGTTTTCCCAACACCATTTATTGAAGAGACTCTCCCTTCTCCATTGTATGCTCTTGGCTGCCTTGTCAAACATTAGTTGTCCATAAATGTGTGGGTTTATTTCTGGGTTCTCGATTCTGTTCCATTGATCTGTGTGTCTGTTTTTGTGCTAGTACCATGCTGTTTTGGTTACTATGGCTTTGTAGTATATTTTGAAATCAGGGAGTGTGATACCTCCAGCTTTGTTCCTTTTTCTCTGGAATCCTCTGGCTATTTGGGGTCTTTGTTGTTCCATATAAATTTTAGGATTCTTTGTTCTATTTCTGTGAAAAATGTTGTTGGATCTTTGAAAGGGATTGTATTGAATCTATAGATTGCTTTAGGAAGTATGGACATTTTAACGATGTTAATTCTTCCAATCCAAGAGCATGGAATATCTTTCCATTTCTTTGTGTCTTCTTCAATTCTTTCAACAATGTTTTATAGTTTTCAGTGTACAGATCTTTCATAGGTAGGCCTGTGTTATTATAAATTCCCTCTTAGTAATGCTTTTTCTGAATCCCATAGATTTTGGTATGTTGTGTTTTCATTTTCATTTGTCTCCAGGTATTTCTTCTATTTCTCTTTTGATTTCTTCATTGATCCAATAGTTGTTCAGTAGCATGTTATTTAGTTTCTGCGTATTTATGACATTTCCCATATTTCTTCTTCTAGTTTATTTCTAGTTTCATACCATTGAGGTTGGAAAAGATGCTTGATATCATTTCGATCTTCTTAAGTTTGTTGAGGCTTGCTTTGTTTCCCAACGTATGGTCTATCTTTGAAAATGTTCATGTGCACTTGAAAAGAATGACTATTCTGCTGTTATAGGATGGAATCTTCTATATATTTCATTTAAGGCCACTGTTTCTTTGTTGATTTTCTATCTGGATGACCTATCCATTGATGTAAGTGGAATGTTAAAGTTCCCTACTATTATTGTGTTGCTGTCAATTTCTCCTTTTAGGACTGTTAATAGTTGCCTTATATACTTTAGTGCCCCTGTGTTAAGTGCATATATATTCATAAGTGTTATGTCTTCTTGGTGGAATGTCCCCTTTATCATTATATAACTGCCCCTCTTTATCTCTCAGTGTCTTTTTTATCTTGAAGTTTGCTTTGTCTGATATAAGTATGGCAACACCTGCTTTCTTTTGGTTGCATCTTCTTTGAGTGTCATCTTCCATCCCTCCATTCTGAGCCTACATTTGTCTTTAGAATTTAGATGGGTCTCCTGGAGGCAGCATATTGTTGTGTCTTGGCTTTTAATCCATCCAGCCACTCTGTACCTTTTGATTGATAAATTCAGTCCATTTACATTTAGAGTGATTATTGATATATGAGAGCTTAATACTGCCATTTTATCTTCTGTTTTCTGGTTTTTCTATATTTCCATTGTTTCTTTTTCCTTGTATTTCTGTCTGCCATTTCAGTTTGGTGGTTTTCTGAAATGTGTTTCTCAGTCTCCTCTTTTTTTGTGTTTCATGACTCTGCTCTGAATTTTTGTTTATGGTTACCATGAGGTTTGTATATAAGATCTCATAGATGAGATAGTCTTTTTTCATTAATTTTATTCCTGAGCTCATTGAGCTGTCTTTCTGAGTTTTCTTGTAATTCACCGAGTCCCTTCATGACAGCTATTTTGAGTTCTCTATCAGTTAGATTGCAATCTTCCATGACTTCATTTACTTTCTGTAGAGTTGTCATTTTCTTTCTGTGCTACTGTGTTACTGTAATTCTTCGTGGTACTTGATGATTTGTTCCTCTGCTGGTGCATTTTTGGAAGTAGACACCTTCCTTATTTGGATAGAGCTTTGGTTACTCTGATTCTGAACTACTTCTGGTTGTATTTAAGAGGCTACACACACACACATATATATATATACACACACACTTCCATCCTTCACTGCCTCTGGCAGAGGCATTGTCAGTGCCCTCCTTGTGCTGCTTCTGCCTCTGAGGTTGCTGGTGCCTTGCTGCTTATGATGTCACTGCAGTCATTGGTGTCACCAGTGGTGTCACCAGGCTGCAAGCACCTCTGCTGCTTCCAGGATCACCTACGTCTTGTGTTCCGTCATTGGCTCTCCATGTGCTCTCCATGGGCTTGGGTGCTGCTGCCACATGCACCACATGCACTGCTGCCCCCAGGTTATCTGGGCGTGCTGGCAGTGCTGCTGCCAGGGGCAATGGGTTCGTGGGTGTCATTGCTGCTGTCAGTGGCCCAGGGACTTGCATGCAGCCCCCACTGCTGGTAGGCCAGTGTCAGGGCTACTGCCACTACAGGCTAGGTTACAAGTACTCCTGTAGCTCATGAAGCCTCAGGCAGCAGGTGCCACCCACCACTGCTGGGGGAGGGGAGACCTGAGCTGCCAGAGTCATTGTTGTTCCTGCAGATTCTGGTCTCCTGAAGCCTCATGTCATGGACACCACTGCTACTGCTGGGGGTATCTGAATTTTGGGTGTAGCCCCTGCTGCTGGAAGAGCTCGTGTTGGAGGCTCCACCACCAGGGTGGGGAGAAGGGACTGGGTCACAGGTATCTCACAGTTCCCAGAGTCTCTGGTCATAGGCCAGCAGTGATTCCTGGCACTTCTTGGAGTAAGGGCTGCCTGGATACTTGAGGCCTCCATTCTTGAGTGTTACTTCAGTTCCTGGGGTCATTGTTCGCAGGTGTGGCCACAGTTCCTGGAACCTCTGGTCTCAGGAGCTGTTGCCACTGCTCCCCTCTTTCCACTGCCTCCAGAAGGTCTAGTCCACCCACTTTTAGACGCATAGATGTATGGATCTCTCAAGCATTCTGGTGTGCTGTGCAGAGAGTCCTTTGTTGATCAGTGAATGTCCTACTGGTTGTAACTTAGAGGGGAGAGACAACTCACTCTGCCAAGATGTTGATGTCTCCTATTTTACCTACTGTATAGACTGCATCACGTTCCCCCTCCAAAAGTCTAGTTGCCATCTGTCACTGTACACATGTGTCCCTTTATTCTTTTAGCCCTCCTCCATCTCTCTTCCCTTCTGGTAACCCTCCATCTGTTCTCTGTATCTATGTGTTTGTTTGTTTATCTTCCACATATGAGTGAAATCATGTGGTATTTATTTTTCTCCACCTGACTTATTTTGCTCAACGTGATACCCTCAAGGTCCAGCCATGTTGTCACAAAGGGTAAGATTTCATCTTTTTTATGGCTGAGTAGTATTTCATTGTATGTGTGTGTGTGTGTGTGTGTGTGTTGTATCTATATTCTTGACAACAGCCAAAACAAGGAGTGGAGAAGGGAGGAGGTGACTTAGTATCCAAAGATGCTTAAATATATTACCTAAACTGTACAGATTTCAACAAAAATTACAAAATATGCTGTCAAAGAAAAACTGCTCTGGACAGAGTTAAATATGAAACAAGGAATTTATTCCTTGAGATTGAACTCAAGTCCAAGTCTGAATATATATGTTTATATGTATACACACATACATATATATATATACACACACACATCTTCTTTATCCCTTCATCTGTCCATGGGCACTTAGGGTGTTTCCAAGTCCTGGCTATTGTGAATAATGCTGCAATGAACATAGGGGTGCATATATCTTTTCAAATTGGTGTTTTCATGTTCTTTCGATAAATATTCACAAGTGGAATAGCTGGATCATATGGTAGTTCTATTTTTAATTTTTTGAGGAATTTGCATACTGTTTCCCACGGTGACTGCACCAATTTACATTCCCACTAGCAGTGTATGAGGGTTCCCTTTTCTCCACATCCTCTCTAGCACTTGTTGTTTCTTGTCTTTTTACTAATGGCCATTCTGACAGGCATGAGATATCTCATTGTAGTTTTGACTCACTTTTCCCTAATAATTAGTGATGCTGAACATCTTTTCATGTGAAGTGTTCATATGTTCAATCTGACATCTGGTCCCTCACACAGGTAGTTTGTTTTGCCTTCTCTTTCCTATGTATGGGTCTCATATTCTTATTTCTTTGCATCGACAAGGACCCCTTTCTTGATCAAAGTTTAAGCAAACTCTTTTGAGCCCTCTTCTTGATTAAGCCCTGTCTTTGGACTGTCAAGAACAGTTTTAGCAAAGAATCCTGTTGAGCCCAGTTTTAGCAAGAATTCTGCTAAGTCAGTTTAGCAAGAACCTTTCCACTCTTGAAATTCAGTTAAGTTCTTCTTCCCCTATCCTTGATATCTAATCAAGTTCCTCTCAGTAATTTTCAGTCCAGTGACTCTCTCTCACTGCTTGTTGATTATAAATCCCCTGCTGTCCCTGTTGTATTCAGAGTTTGAGTTCAATCTCAAGGAATAAAGTCTTCATTTCATACTTAATTCTGTCCAAAGCAATTTTTCTTTGAAAGCGTATATTGTAATTTTTGTTGAAATCTGTACATTTTAGCATCTTGGGATACTGATTCACCTACCCCCTTCTCCATTCCTTGTTTTGGTTGTTGTTTGCTTGTTTGTTTTGTGACTTGGCTAGGCTATGTTAGTGAGGCCTATTTCCCTGACTGTGTGAACCTTTTGGTGTCACTCCTCAGAGAGTGCAAACTTAGGCACATGCACAGTCATCTTGCAATTACAGTGGTTTTTACCAACACTCTCTTTTTTATTGTCTCTTTCTCTGATCTCTGCGTTAAGCTGTCTGCTTCATTTGGTATTACATTTGGCCTGTTAGGCTCCACTAATTATAGGGTGATTGCTCTGTTGTTTTCAATAAAGCCCTGGGGCATAAAATGCTCAACAGTCTGATCCAATTAAATTCTGTCAGGGTTGGTTTTTGAGGCCAGTCTTTGAAGCTTGTTCTGACCCTCAGCAGACATTTTTTTTTTTTTTTTACTAACTCTCTCTCTCTGATTTTCATTGGCATACTAGCTGACTAGTTTAACTCAGGGCTCTTAATTAAGGGAAGCTATTGTTTTCTAGTGTACGCTTAAGCTTGATCTTCTCCAGGCTGTGTTTAAAATTGTCAGCTCTTTTGGGGAAAGCATAGGAGCTCTCTGTTTTTATGGACTGCTTCTCTCCCTGGGCAAAGACTCGGAGCTATTACTCTAGGCAGAGCAGCAGCCTCTGGTTTTTGCAGTTTGCTTCTTCTGGTGTGGAGATTCTGCTCTAAGAGAAAACTGGGGTGAGGGCAATCAGGGTCCCTATATTTTTGGCCTGCCACTGTTGGGTAGAGACTTTGTCCTATGCATAGTGACTGGTTAGAAGAAAGGAACCCATGACCTCTTGGCCACACTCACCAAGGATTTAGCCTCTTCAACTTTGATTTGGAGGGGATAAAAAATGCTAGTAGCCTGCACTCCCAGTGAGATATTGTAAGCCTTGGTTGGGAACTGAAGGGTAAGGGAACCCTGCCTTCTTGGTCATACCTGTCCAGAGTAGAGTTTCTGTTAAGCTGAGCTGAGGGTGGAGAGGAAGGAGGGAGCAGGTCCTGGTTCAAATGTCAGAAACCTTTGCTATTTTTACCAAGTTTTAGTAGACTTTTCTTGAATAAGTGTTTCTTCATTTGCTGTGTTTTCCCTTAGGACAATTTCTAGAGACATCAAATGGTTGTGGTTTTTTACACTTTTTGTCTGCTTGTTTAGCTGTCAAGTGGGTCACTACTGCTCCTCTTGCTGTCATCCCCAAAGTGGACATTATGTCACAATTTTAATTGAAATTCAATTCATTTAATAGGTATAAGACTGTTCAGATTTTCTATTTCTTCTTTTCTCTCTTTTGGTGAGTTGAGGTTTTTTATAAGCTCATGCATTTAATCTAAATTTTTTAATTTACTGGTATGAAGTTGTTCATATGATTTTTAGTTGTCTTTTAAAAATCTATATAATGTGTACTGCTGTTCTCTCTTCTATCTCTGATATTTATTTTGTGTCTTCTCTGATTTTTCTTGATCTTTTTTGTTAGAGGGTCTAGATCTTATTACTCTTTACATAGAATCAAGTTTGTCTGTTTCATTTCTCTTTGATTAATTCCTATTCTTAATTATTTTCTGCCTTAAGAATTGTGTGGATTTATATTCAGTGTTTTTCCAAAAAGTTATTGACAAGCCAACTTAGGTCGTTAATATTTTTCAGCCTTTCTTCTTTTCTAATATATGCATTTAAGGGTATAGAATACCTTACTAAGCACAGAGAGCTGCATGCCATAGCTTCTCACGTATTGTGTTTTCATTATCACTCAAAGATAATGTTAAATTTGGTTTTCATTCTCTTTTTACCCATGAATTATTGAGAAATGTATTACTTAATTTCCAAACACTTTGATATTTTCTGTTATCTATTTGTTTATTAATTCTTACCTTTATTCATCTATCCTCAGAGAACATATTCTGAATTATTTCAATACTTTGAAATTTGTGAATACTTGGTTAATGGACCTAGTAGAAGATCAATTTTGGCAAATGTCTCATTTGTTGTTGAAAAGAATTTATATTCTGTATTTGTAGGTTGTATTGCTCTATATATGTAAATTAGATCAAATGTATTGGTCTTGTTGCTTAAGTCTTCAATATTTCTACTTATTTTTTTTCCAATTCATCTATCAATTATTTAGGGAGGTATATTTACATGTCCCACAATGACTTTAGATTTCTCTATTTTTCTTTTTATTTCTGATATTTTTTGCATTGTATATTTTGAAGCAGTGTTACTAGAAGCATACAGATTTAGAATTTTAGTACCTTCCTATTAGATTGACCATTT
The DNA here is from genome assembly GCF_041296235.1 of Equus asinus. Classification (NCBI taxonomy): domain Eukaryota; kingdom Metazoa; phylum Chordata; class Mammalia; order Perissodactyla; family Equidae; genus Equus; species Equus asinus. Next base: position 96,984,579 of record NC_091820.1, read on the forward strand.
TATCACTATAAAACATACCTCTTTATCTCTAGTACTATTCCTTGCCTTGCGGTCTACCTTGTTGGATATTTATATAGCAACACCTACTTTCCTTTGTTTATAGCGTACATGTATGTATTTCTTCCACACTTCGACTTTTAATCTTCCTGTGTCCTTACATTTAAGGTGTCTCTCTTTAAGTAGCATATGAATTACTATATTTATCCTGTCTGATTTGAAGTATTTAGCTTATTTAAATCACTCTAATTATTGATATATTTGTGTTTATGTCTCTCATCTTACTATTTGTTTTCTATTTGACCCTCCCATTCTGTGTTCCTACTGATTGAATTAGACTGCAAGATCTTAATAGAGGAAACTTGTGGACACCCTAAACTTGTATTCGAAATCATGTACACACATGTGTGGGGAAACGGATGTATCCATTCCTTCAAGGTGTATGCATGTGCTGAAGAGAAAGTGTCTAGTTCTCATTGGTTTCAGAAGGGAGTTTATGATGTAAAAGAAAAAGTGATGGTCACAGGCTAGTAGGATGCAGAGTATGAATTTGTTTCCAAAACCTGAACTCTTAGCAGTTGAGCTATCCTGCGGCTATCATGAGTAAAATTTTGATATCCTTACTGATTTTTTTCAGACTATATTATTAATTACCAAGAGACTTACAATATTCTTTCTCACTATGATTATGGATTTCTTTTACTTGTCCTTTTATTCTGATTTTTCTTTTTTGCTTTATGTCTTTTGGTGCATGTAAACGATTATGATACCATCCTCGTGTATTGATATTTTTCCTTTATTATGTGTCCCTCTTTATCCATATAAAGGCTCATTGCCCTGAATTATACCTTGTTCTATATTGAAAAAGCAATACCAGATTTCTTATAAATACAATTTGTATAATATACCTCTCAACATACTCTTAGGTTCACCCTTTCTCTGTTCTATATTCAATGTGAATCTTATATAACCGTCATATAGTTTTACTTTTTCTTGGAATACTGAGGGACAGAGTGGACATTTAGACCCAACTAGAAGCAACAGTTTCCAACACCTTAACTCTTAGAGCCTGAGCTGTATTGCTTCCCTAATATTGCAAGTTCTCTCTCTTCTCAGTTTCCATGTTCTCCTTGGCTGATCCCATCCACTTCTGAAGTTGTCATTACAGTCTTAGTGATGAGGACACCCAAGTCGACATCTCTAGCCCAGACTGTTCTCTGGTCTTATAGACTTTTGCCCAATTCACTAGTGAAACGCTCCTCCTGAATGTCCCAAAGGTACCTTGATTTCAACAGGCCCAAAATTTGTTCCCCCATTAATCAACATTAACCCTGTTTCTCTGCCCCCAGGATTCCCTCTCAGTGATGCTCAAGCTGCAACACTGGCTCTGATCACAAGGTGGCCCTTTACTCTACTTTTTAAGTTTCTCCAATAGATAGCCAAGTTTTGTTAAAGGAGAAAAATAAATCCATCATTATTTTTTAAAACAAGTTAGGAGATATTATTTACTGCACAGTACCTATTCGTTTGTGGGTTTTTTTGAGGAAAATTAGCCCTTAGCTAACATCGACTGCCAATCCTCCTCCTTTTGCTGAGGAAGATCAGCTCTGAGCTATCACTCGTGCCCATCTTCCTCTATTTTATATGTGGGACGCTGCCACAGCATGACTTGATAAGTGGTGCTGTAGGTCCACACCCAGGATGCAAACTGGTAAACCCCGGGCCGCCAAAGCAGAATGCACAAACTTAACCGCTGCGTCACTGGGGCAGCCCCAATACCTATTCGTTTTTGAAAATGTGTATGGATCAAAATCATTTAAGGAATTTACCTGGCACATTTCTCTCTCATGAAATATGCATTCATATAACAAATATCTATCTTCTCCCATCGGTAAGCGGTGTCTTAATTTTCTACTGGATAGCTTTTCTCTGTGTCCTAGCTTCTAGCTCTTTGTAGTTTTCTGCTCCCTCCTAATTTCTTCTTTTCATAACTTGTACTTATTATGACCTCTCAAGTCCCTAATGTCAGGGATCTTTTCTCCTTTGCTTTTTTCCTTGTTGAGTCTCAGCACCAATTGCATAATTATCTCCATTATGCAATGGAGTTTTATCCAATGTAAGAGAAAACATAATTCCTCTTAGAGGAAACATCCAGATTTGGACTTGTCACTACTAAAATACCCAGAAAAATAATGTAATTTCAAAATTATATTAAGAAAACAGGTATCTGTCTCTAGGTGTTCCAATTAAGGTTTTAATCGATTTATTATTTGCTTTACTGAGAGGCTGAGAACACTGATTCTGGAGCCCAAAGTTTTGGCTATATCCTGGTTTTACAACTTACTAGCTGTACAACCTCAGGTAATTTGCTTAACCTCTGTGTGCCTCAATTTCTTTCTGTGTAAAGTGGGTACATTGATAATATAGTCCTCACAGGTTTCTTTTGAGGAATGGATTGATTAGAACCTGTAAATAGCTTAGAACCCTGTCAGGAACATGGTAAACACTAAAAATATGCCATGAGAATTGTTATCATTACCATTATTTTCTGCATTTTCCAAGCTAACATGATGACATTGTAGGGGAGGAAGAATTATTCCTCTACCCTCTAGGTTCTTCTGGTTGGTCTAAGAATTAATGAGACAGAATAACATGAGAAAATCAAGGTTTCATAACATGTATACACAGGAGAAGCCCAGGAAAACTGAGGCACTCACCAAAATGACAAATGCCACCACCTTAAATACCATCTTCAGCTAAAGACAAATGAGTATGTTGGGGGTAGTGGTTTAGGATTTCAAAGGGGAGGAAAGCAATTCACATGGAGATGGAAAAGCAAATGTTTGCTGGGCTACCTATAGACAATGTGATGAGGGAGAGAGAGAGAACTTTGATCAAAATGGGCTTAGCAAGGACCCTCCCAGACTACCATACCCAGAATTATCTACGGTGATGGCCTGTCCTGGGACAGGCCTTTTATCTTGAATTCTTTTAGGCAGTTGGGGGAAAATCAAAGTTTCTTTCAGGGTCTTTTATCCTTAAAAACAATCAAGCCAAAGAGACACGTTTTGGGGTGGCCAATTCTGGTCCCCCACTATATATATATATATTCAGAATTGTTTTAATGGCAATAAGATTGGAAGTGTACAAAAAATTAAAATATAAAAACATGACATTGAAGTAAATAACAACAGAAAACTCACTTTTATTCACACATCCATTCCAAAATGTCATCAGCGGTGAATTCTTGATATTTTTTTCTACTTGTGCATGCACATTCACATATATATTTATACACTTTACTTTCTTGATTGTCAGATTATAGCATCAACAACATACACCATTGATTCAGAAAGACTTTTTTGAGAAAAAATAAAACCATCACATAAAATCTACACATCTATTTTATGATGTATCCCAATGTGAGAAATGTTGAATAATTTTTAAAAATAAATCCTAACATAGAATAAGACAATTTAGGTCATACAGTATATGCATTTTTAAGATCTCTGATATTTTGGTGTACTTCCTTGCATTCTTTTTCTAGGCATATTTATACTTTACATAAACTGCATATTTGTGTCTCCTCAAAATTTGTATGTTGAAACCTAAGCCTCCTTGTGGTGGTAATTGGAATCTGGGCCTTTGGGAGGTGATTAGGTCCTGAGAGTGGAGCCCTCGTGAACGGGATTAGTGCCACTACAAAAGAGGCTCCAGTAGGCTCCCTTGCCCTTTCGACCATGTGAGGCCAAAGTAAGGTGAAGGCAATCTATGAAACAAGAAGGGGGCCCTCTCCTGACGCCAAATCTGCCAGCTACTTGATCTTGGACTTCCCAGCCTCCAGAAATGTGAGAAATGAATTTGTTATTTAAGCCACCCAGTCTATGGTATTTTTGTTATTGCAGCCCAAATGGACTAAGACAGTACTCAACATAATTGAGTTTCCACTGCACTACCAGTGGTTCTCCAGTGTTAGTTGTTGTTAGTGCCATCAAGTCCATTCCGACTCCTAATGACGCTGTGTACAGCAGAGAAGAACCCTGCCCCATCTTTTTGCACCATTCCCTCACCTTCCGATGCTATATCAGACAACGCTCCACTGATATTCATAGGATTTTCAGTGTTGGTACACATCGGAATCTCTCAGGGGAGCATGACAATAATGTATGTTTTGGGGCCCAGTTGGAAGTGTGCTTGATTCATGGAATCTATGGAGGGGTGCTAAAGACTACATTGTTAGCAAGGGAAACAGGAGATTCTGAAGCAGGCAGTCTGTGTGACACACTTTGAAAATCGTGCTAAATTTTATTCATGTTTTAATTTGGCGTGCAATCTGGCCCCTACTAGGCTCTTTAGGAAATGCAAGTCTTTGGCTCTAAAGAAATGAAATACTTGCCTGCTGTTTTTAGTCAAGAGGAGAACTGGGGTAAGGACTTGAGGATATCCACAGAGTCATAATGGCCATATTGAACATTTATTCAACACTTATAATGTGTCAAACATAGTCATAGGCACTAGGAATATAAGGTTGATAAAGAAACTGTATTTGCTATGAGAATGGCACAGTTTTGCAGAGGAGTAATTGCTAACACTTTCATGGAATTTTTTTATCTTATAAAATATTTTAAACTCTTTCATATAGGGACAAGATCAGTTTTGGGGGTGTTATGCACTTTTGATCAAATTTATGTATTTCATGTTTGTCTTGCCCTGGTGGATGGGTCTGCCCAGAATTTTTTCTATGAGAGACTGTGGAGTGCCCTGAGAGAGAAGTCACCTCTGGCAAGAACAGGGCAGGCATAAAAAGCTAATGTTGTCACCATCTGGAGTTTATTCTTATAAATTTCCACTGCTAAAATATATAGAAAAACAACATAGTCTATTATAATTAAGATAATAAGTGGCTGACTCCAATTGTTCATCATTTTATTTTATTAATCATTTACTTTATTAATGAAGTCTCATATTCACGTCTTGACCCAGAACTCTCCACCCAAATGGAATCATGTCTGAGTCTCTGGAGAGGAGAGGACCCACAAGTAAAATAAGAAAGGTCTACTTTCTCTAAGACCGTGGTTAAGATATCAGTTACTGAGGCACATTTGTGTGGTACTCACTTCCATAAGTGTAACAGTGATCTCAGAAATTAGTGGGGCTTAGTCACCTTGGCGACTCCAACACATCAACTGCTGTCAGAAGAAGGAAAAAGATGAAGGAGAAGTGACAGCAGTGTCTAGAAGACATGCAGTAGCCAGAGGAGGGTGGCACCCAATTCTCAGCTGCTTGAACTTGTCTCTAGGCACAAGTTAGAGATCTCTCAGTCCTCCCTGAATATTTCTGGGTTGTGGGGCTCTGAACGGGCAGGGGAGTAGGGTAGGGTCCAAGCCAACACAGTTCACCCATTCAGTACCTCATCTGATTCATTCAGCAGTCCTAGGAGGCAATAGTATTCCCTTTCCACAGATGGCAAGGGTGACCCTTTAAAGTAATGCTATGGTAATAAACACTAGGGTTATGTTGCTAAAAAAGAAATTCTAAAAAATAACTTGAAATGCATTTTGTTGTTTTAATAAGTTTTTATTAAATGATACTTTTTTAAAAAGCTGATTGACCCATTACTTTGATTGCTTTTGTTATATTCAGGGAAACAAGTAATACATACAATTTGGGGGAAATAGAGTTATTAAAGAGAAAAAATTTAATCCATTCCTAATTATCCCATATCAAGATAAACACTTGCATTTTAATATATATACTTTAAGATTCTGTTAATAATAAGTTAATATATGCAAACATATGTGATTTAAAATGAAACAATGATAAATTTACACACTGCTCTGTATTTTTTTTCAATTTAAAATACATAACGAATATCGTTCTATTCAAATGAGTGAAACACTTCTGACAAAGAAAGACTTGTTGCTTTGGTCAGAATGCAATATTCAAATAGAAGCTGGCAATATGAAAAGTTTTGAAGCAACTGAATCAGCAAAATTACGTTGAGAAAAGGCAAAGAAACAGAAAACAGCATTAAAAAATATTAACCTCAGAAAAAAACCTGTTTTCAAGGCATAAGGAAAAACTCATCCTGGTGGTGATAATGTGGACAGTCCTCATTAAGGCCATGTGGACTTAACTTCATTGCCCTGAGTTTAACTCTCTAATCGATTCCATGAATCATTCTATATCATCTGAATCTCCATCTATCATGTTAAAGTTATTGACAAACCTGTTGAGCACACCTCCTCTAAAATTCTGGGAAAATGGAGCCCAACCCCCCCTAATATTGCCTTTGGGCTCCTGGCTTCATTCTCTGCCATATGGCGAGCTTCCTCTCCATTCTACACAGGGTCTTGATCCCCTCCTTCTTTTTCCTTTTTCTTTTTTCCTGGAGGACATTTTCCTAGGAGACAAAAGGCAAGCGAAGGGCTGAATGCTTGGTGGAAAGATCAGCACCGAGGACAGAGGCCCTACTATGCACCTTTCAAGATTCAGATATCAACGGGTTTTTTCAATTCTATTTTTCTCACCAAAGAGGGCTCGTGCATCCTCTAGGGGGCCTCCAGCCGGAGCTCCTCCCTCTCGCTCGCTCCTCTCTCCTCCCTCCTCTAAAGCTCCCCATTTTTCCTTTAGATCCTTCCCCAGGCCTATGCAGGCACCAAAAGAGAGAATACCCAAAGAGAGAAACAGGGGAACCTTGTTTCCGCCCCCCACCACTGTCCCTCGCACTGACCTACGTCTATCCTTGCTCTCTCCTCCTACTTCGCATTCCCGCAGCGAGATCCGTGGCCCTGAACCCACTGACCCTCAGACTTGCAGACGGCTAGGGTCGGGGAAGCCGGAACTGCTGCAGCCAAGAACTTAGTGCCGACCCGCCACCTCCCGGCCCCTTCCCAGACCCGTCCGGCGTCTCCTATCACCCAACTTTGTTCCTCCTTATGCTCTCTTTCTCCCAAGCCATCCTCAGCCTCTGGTACTCCTCGTCTTTTAAATACCCACAATGGTAGTAGAGGAGGAACTATTTAAATAGGACTTATAGCCTCCATCTCTGTTTTCTTCTCCTGTGATTCGTTTGCACACCCTTACTACCAAAATGTTTTGCACCGAGATGGGCATGGGACACGGGGAGCGCGGGTTGTATGAGTGGAAAGCTTTCCAGCATATACCCATGTACCAATATTCATATACCGCTTGCCCCCAGGCCACCCAAAACGGACTTTGGGTAAGGAAAGGGTGTGAAGAACACGGACTCTGACCCACTTGATGGTTCTGCCCTCAGCCGCCAGCCATCCTGATGCCAGCGTTACCACAGGCTGCTCCAGTTGGAACACAGACCTACAGCTTTCCAGAACAGTTGTTTTTCCCTTAATCCTTGACCATAAGCTTTTATTCCTCTGCGACAGGAATCATTACTCAGAGGATACAAAAGACGGGTGGAAAGGGACTTGAGCCCAGGTACACTCCCGTCCTGTAACTGCCACATCACAGAAGAGTTCAGGCTCCCAATCCTCCCTCCTACTCAAGCAGGGCAGCAGAAACCCTCAACCCCTCCTCCTCCTGTCACCCTGGATCTGGAATGTCTCTTTTTCCACCTTGGCATTTCAGGAGACCAGATGTAGTATTTGGCTTTCTCTAATTATCAAGGAGAGGCAGCATTTTCTCTTGGAGTTATTGTCCACTTACAATTCTTGTAGAATTAGCCCTTTCCCAGGTTCTAACCACCCTCAACCTGCTCCATCTCCCTACCTCCTCTCCCTGTAGTTATTATTTTTCCCCTGAGGCCCTGCCTAAATGGCCAGAAAGCTAAGTATCAGGAACGGAGGCTGGGAGTGGAAAGTGAAACGTTAGCTTTCTTTTATGTACTTTTCTGTTCCAACTTTTAAACTTAAAATGCTTTGATTTTACATTACAGAAATATAATACTTACACCTTGGGGGGAGGAAGAGAATGAGAATTTATCCCAAGATTTCTCTTTTCATTGAGGTACCTTGTTATTTGGCTAAGTTAACATATATCACATAGAAAACATTTTCCATCTGATACAAAGGAAAGAGTAAATTTTTTAAACATGCTAATTGTTCACAACCTTTAAGACATATTCTTTGGGGAGAAAAGTAATTTACAATAAAAAATAAGATTTTCTACTAAATAGGAAATCCTCCGTAGCTTGGTCATATTTATATTTATCAACCAGAGAATGTTTCTAATAATACTTCCCAAATAGCTTTAAAAAAACCAGCCTAATTAGTTTGAAAATTTGAAACCTAAAGTTTTCTCAAACAAATCAACATTTTGCATGGTCAATAGATTAATCCCTGTGGAATGTAGTAAGTGTCTTACTTTTGTCCTGTTTTGGAAAAAATGATCTATCTTTTCCACTTCTGGGAGTTTTTCATCTTCATAAATAACTGGTTCAGTTACATTCTGTTAGAAGGATGCAGCCTGCTAGGCCTCTGACCTCTGGCCTGCTTATCTCCAGAGAACCCAGGAGGAACATAACCTTGCTGCAGGAGGTAATGTCTTTGGGCATATTGCTTAAACTCTGTTTATTTTTTTCATATATAAAATGGAAATGAAAATATCTTCCTTGCAGTTTTGGGGAATATAAAATGAAATAAACTAGTAAAGCACCTTTCCCTTTTCAGGACATTCTAAGGATTTCTAGAACCATTTCCATCAAGCTGGAAAAAAGCAGCTGCCATTCAGGATGTTTCAATCTTCCTAAGGCCAATATATTCAAATGTTTTACTATACACACACTTCTTTCTAAAATTCTGAGAGCTTGCCTGTGATCTCTTGTTTTAGAGGTAAGGCCAGTACAGGGAGAGTAGCTTACTAAAGGTCACACAGTCAGGTCTAGGTCTGGCACTGGAACTACTGTCGCCTGTCTCTCACACCAGTGTTCTGTTCAGCCAACCCCAAACCATTCTGGCGCTCAAATACACATGCTTCCCAGAAGACAGAATAATGTAACAGAAGAGCAAGTGAAGTAAAACGACAGGGGGTGAGGGTTTTTTCTTTCCCCATAATCCACTGAGCTCTTCATTCTGCTTCACAAAAGGGCACCAAAACTCAAACAAAAGAAAAATACATGTTTATGTCTCCTCCTATTATTTTTCAAATGTTACCTCTGAAGAGCTATACCATTTTTATTGGCAAATTTGTGACTTTTACCAAAGACTGAGGTGAGGTTGAAGGGTAACCAATACCTGTTGAAGATTTTATATGAAACAAGTGTTATCATTTAAAATTCCCAAAAGTCAGTTCTATTGATACTGACCCTGATATCAGTTTCCCTACATTAAAGCCAGCATATATGGGGTTAAAACCAAAACACTCATTCCCTCCTTACTCCCTGGCTTCCTGGCTCCGGAATACACTGTCCTCCATGGAGACAGACACCGCCAAGGACAAGCACCTGGCTTCATCATCTCCTCCCCACAAAGAGATACAGGCTGGTGGGAAAGCTGCTGACCAGCAAGGTCACGGGCTCCCTCCTCTCTGCAAGTCATCTCAAGGCCAAAGACAGGCTGGTGGGAAAGCTCTGACCAGCAAGGCCATATGCTCCCCCTCCCCTGCCTAAAACCCCAAATAAAAACCCTTCCTTTTAGCTTTTCAGGGATTTTGGGATTTCAGCGTTAGCTGCCCTCTCTCCTTGCTCAGCGCTATGCAATAATAAAATTCCTACTTTCTTCCACTACACCTGGTGTCAGAGATTGGCTTGCTGTACAACAGGTGAGTGAACTCACTTCAGGCTCGATATCACTATGAGGTGTGTATTATTATTCCCTTCTTTCAGATGAGGAGACTCTGGCTCACAATGTGTACCTGACAATTGATGATTCTGCAGGCAGCATAGCTTCCTGAAAATACCACCACCAGGACTCTGGAGTCAAACATTACTTTTTTTTCTTCATTTTGAATCTTTTTCCCCAAATCAAATCCTAATATAATTATAATAATAGATTGTACACAATAATGAACTTGTCACGCACTATTCTCAGGACTGTAGGTGTATTAACTCATATAAGTTACTTAAAAAAATATAAAAGTATTAAGAATAAAGTTAAAACTACATTCAAAAATCTCACTCCTCTCCCAGGCTCTATTTTTTTCTTTACAACCCGCTGCCAAACCAACCGTGCTCCACAACAGCCAAGGACAAGGCTGCAGATGAAACCGAGGCTGGGGGAGGGGTGGAGGTTGTAGGAGTTCTTAATCCTGGGAAAGGAAGGCAGGAGGAGAATTCTTGAAAGTAGAAAGTTTAGCAGCTTCAGAAAAAGATGCAGCCCCTCCCTAGTAATCAGAGAAAGGCAAATCACATCTTTTCCCCTGGAATAGGCAACAACAAAAAAGACTGACAGGACCAAATGTGTAAGGGGGGAGGAGGCAGAGGGCGGGCCCATTTCTGCCGCGCTTTTGGTGGGAGTGGAAATTGGGGACCCGAGCTCACTGGTGACGTAGATCTCACGTGACCAGGAGTCGACGTGTGCAGAAGTCCTGCTAGTCTGGTCCTTGTTCCCGTCTGGGTACCAGCTTCCTTCAGCAGCGCGTACGGTGGGGCCTGAGGCCAGGGGGAAGAGAAGGAGTCAACTTGCTGAAATTTTGCAGGTTGGTGTCAAAATAGGTGCTGCCCAGGGATTTCTAGAGTGGGGGTGATATAGGGCAGAGACTTGAGGGAGTCCTGGTCAAGTCCATCTCTCTACCTCCCACCTCCAGGTCTGCAGGAAATAATGACCCTTTGGAAAGGAACTAGGGGTCCCGGGAGAAGGACAAAGAGACCTGTGATAGTTTAAAAATCATCATCCTCTGCTGCCTCAGACAGCTTTCCCAACGCCTACCCTCCCCCCCAACCCCCGCCTCAGTCTTAGAGATAGTTTGGAAATAATCTGCTTTTCCTACTCCCTTTGTGATGGGAAATTCGAGCTGTCTTGCATTGTGGAGAGGGGGAGAACTGGGGTAAACAAAAGGTGAGAAAGTTTCCACAACCGAGAATCTTAATGAGGAAAAAGGTACGTGGCTACCTACCAAGCGCTCGCCCCACCCCCAACCTCTCCCCCACCCCTTCCCCCTCCCGTTTCCCGTTTGTCCGCAGGTCTGTCGTTCATAGCACTGCACAAAGCTGAAAAAGGTGAAGAAGAAACTGACCACATCAGTACAGGTAGGTGAGGGGAATATTATAAACACCGTTGGGGTTGAGGTGGACGAGGGCGGGACAGAAGTTGTGGGCCCCACCTTTCCTCTCTCTCACCTTCTCCCAGCCTACTCTGCTCTAAGAGGGTCTTGTGTTACGCCCTGTGCGGGAGAAATGGTTGAGTAGGGCCTTGAAAAAGGCTGGAGGAAGGGACAAGAGAGAGGTGAGGAGGTGGAAAGTGGGGGTAAGAGCCGCAAGCTCAGGGAAGCCCTGATTGCTGATTGAGTCTCCCAGATGGAAGATATTTGATAATAGCTCTGAATCAAAAAAAGCAAATGCTGAGACCTCACTTACTGTCTCCTTTTTGCTTCCTAGAAGTAATTGCCTTTAAAGGGGAATAAGCAGAAAGGAAGGAAGAGAGACAGACACAAGATGAAACCCTGTCAAAAAATTGAAGGAAGACCAGAAAATGAGAGTGAACCAAAGACTGAGGAAGAGCCAAAGCCTGAGGAAAAGCCAGAGGAGGAGGAAGAGCCAGAGGAGGAGGAGAAAACAGAAGGAACTTTTAGAGAAAGGCTGATTCAATCTCTCCAGGAATTTAAAGAAGATATACACAACAGGCATTTAAGCAAGGAAGATATGTTTAGAGAAGTAAATGAAATAGACGAGATAAGGAGAGTAAGAAACAAACTTATAGTGATGCGTTGGAAGGTTAATCGAAACCATCCTTACCCCTATTTAATGTAGTTTACCTTGATCTTTACTTTTTCGGATATAACATTGCCATATAGCTTTCTTTTGATTTGCATTTTCCTGATACACCTTTGTCCATCTTTATACCTTTAACTTGTTGCTGTTAGTGGTTTTAGATGCATCTCTTGTTATCTGCTTCTCTGTTTATCACATTTTGAACCAATCTACAAATCTCTGCCTTTTAATAGGAGAGCTTTACTCATTTTTACAAAAAGAGGTTCTTGATAGGATATATAATGAAAAAAGGTTACCAAGTAATTTGTGAATATCGTATTTTTGAAAGGGAATATTACATTTGTATATTACATATATGCACAGAAAACACATGAAGGATGAAAGACAAAAAATACAGTCAGGAGTAGGATTTTGAGTGATTTTTTTATTCTGCTTATTTGTATTTTTCCTTATTCCTATAATGTACACACATTATTGTTAAAATAATAAAAGTTTTATAACAAAAAAGAAGTAACCAACAGCACTTATCAGTTTATTTCTAAAGGCACTGGGGCACTTAATATTTGTTGACAGAATTTTAGAAGCAAATATGAACTCCAAATTACTGCCACTTAGATAGAAGAATAGATTTGACATCTTTTCTCATCTGTAAAATAGAGATAATAACAATACAATCTTAAGGGATCTTGTAAGGACCAAATAAGGTAATGACTGAGCTATATTTGACAGTTTTTTCCCCATCTGCCCATGCAGGATCCTAACTCCTGAGGGATTTGTTTCAGCTATTTGGGAGGGTAGAGAAAGTAGTTCTTACCTGTGCTTAAGAACAAATCCAGGCAACTGGTAGGTGCCACATTTATGTTCCTCTCCTGCTGTGCCTGCCCAACATCCCATCTCCCTCCCCTTGATACTACCAAGTATGCTGGGTATTCCTGCCCCTTCATCCAGGCCCTGTACCTTTCAGGCCCCTACCACTGATGATGTGCTAGAATTCTCAATTAGTGAAGCCCAACATATTTCTTTGGAACCCCTGGTGGCCTGAATCCCGAGACTGACCTCTACAGAAGTGGGGAGAATCTCCATCTCTTGGATTTGGATGGACATTTATGCAGGGCTACTCGGGCCATGATATCTTATAGATAACTTGGCAACTTTGGGATTTTAATCACGTGCCCCCTCTTCCCCATAAGACTCAGACACAATGGGTCTGTTTAGGGGTTGGACCAGAAGACAAGTCAAAGTGACAGATGTTATGCTTTATTCAGAGTTTCTTCTCTGAGTCTAAAGATTATGGTTTTGTCTTGCTGACTCTTATTTCCTTAGGGTGAGTGATCTCTCCCAGAAGACCCATGGCAAGCCCTCCTCACCAGTTCAACAGATACACCTAGACCTGTGTAAATTTTAAAGAGAGGTTCAAGTCAGATTTGGGGATACTCTCATCCTTACCTGGAAACATGAAAGTGCTCTGTAAGACTTACTGTGTATCTATATTCACATCCAAATCTAAATATGTATCTGTATATGTGTATATGGCTCACAGTTGTGCCAGTTGTGTGTTATTTTATTTTTCTTCTATGATGCTCTTTTTGGAGCAATTCATGTCTCCAGGCTATTCTTCAAGGGTGCAACAGCCTGATAGATGCTGGTTGGGCTAGATTCCAGCTAGAGTGAGATGAGGGTCTGACCAGGGGCTCACTGTGGCAGTTTTACAAGACAGGATGAATCCAGACCCCTGGCGCTCTGAGGGGTGGCACTGGGGCAAGATGTGGAAGGGCTCATCTAAGCCACACTCCTCTCCAGGATGAGTCTGCCTTTGGTTTCTCTTCTCCAGCCTGCAGCAGGCACCACACCCTCCTAGGCTGATGGCTGGGCTGTCCTGGACATAGTTACTTAGAAGATAATGACTGTCCTTATTGCGATCAGAGCACTAGACTTCCTTTCCCCCTTTTTTCCTTCACAAGGGGGCTTGATGGGAACTTTTTATAGGGAAGAAGATAAGACCTCAAAATTCACTAACTAGAAACACTGGTTGTGAGAGTCTTTGTCCCGGCTATGACTACTCTGGATATAATCAGATAACTTGGGGTTAAAGTAGAAGGTCCTGGTGGTAGGTGGAGATGATTTTAGATAATACACAAATATTTTAAGTTGTAATATCCATGTATTTATTTGCATGTGTATTAATAAATACTCTCCATTTAAGGGAAATGATGATAGTTTAGATTTAGGGTAATGTTATAATGTTTCCTTTTCAAAAAAGTATTCAAATTAAATAAGTGAGTCAGTTTGAAGACAAACATGAAGTAGAACACAATAGCATAGGTGGTACACAGATAGGGCAAAAATCATCCTAATGGGAAATTTTGCCCTAGCACAATTGATTTAGGGATGATATCTGGAAACACCTGTCAAGAACCATGCAGTCTGAGATTTTACCCTACTTAGAAGTTAACAAATTAATCTGTTTAATGGCAGAAGACACTAGAATCCTGGGTCAGAGACAAAGGACATTATTACTCAAGGCAAAAGCAGTAGCCAGAGGGGCTGGCCCCGTGGCCGAGTGGTTAAGTTCGCGCGCTCCGCTGCAGGCGGCCCAGTGTTTCGTTAGTTCGAATCCTGGGCGCGGACATGGCACTGCTCATCAAACCACGCTGAGGCAGCGTCCCACATGCCACAACTAGAAGGACCCACAACGAAGAATATACAACTATGTACCGGGGGGCTTTGGGGAGAAAAAGGAAAACAATAAAATCTTAAAAAAAAAAAAAAAAGCAGTAGCCAGAGCTTCATACTAGCTTGTATCAGTTTCCCATGATCCTTAGGTCCCGTGAGGTAACACAGGGCCCATTATGGATGCCTGCACATAGTGCATTGTGTTACAGGAAAGAAACCCTAAGTTTGGAGAATTCACTGCTTTCACAGTAAGTAGAAGGAAATCTGATCTGTGTCCAGGGAAAAACATTAGTTACCTCCTCTCTCCAAGTTACTTGCTGCAAACACAACTGCGAGAAATGGCCTGCCTGTGTAGAGTGTCCGGGCCTTACATTCTTGTTCTACTCAGTAAGAACGTGCAGGGATGCTCAGGACCCAAGGTGAGTGGCCTCTCCCAGTAACATTTTTCTCTGTGCAATAAATCTTAATGTGAATGGAAAGCGTTTCCTAACATCACAAATTTTGATTTATAATTCCAAGTTAATGATAGCAAATAATGCATTATACTATAGAATGTAAACAGGGCATTTGTAAATCTTTCTAGGTTTTACTTAAGCACATAGGATTTTGAACGAATACTAATTAACTGAATGTAAAGATCAACTCAGAAACTAAAAGTAAAGTCTATGAGGAACTTTAAAATTACAGTAAGACATAGCTATCGTGACACACAAAATAAAAGAAGCAGAGGACCAAGACCAGTGGGTTTATCAGGGTGCTAATGACAGGAGTTATCTTATGCAAAAATTTTCACTGAGAAACTGACAGCAGAGTGTATGTGTTTGAAAGTCAGCCCCAGATCCTGTACACAGGTAATCACCACTGCTTCTATAGAAGGAAAGGAAAAAGTTAAGAGAAAAGCTGTTTTGTTCTCTCTACAAGGAAAGTTCAAGGTAGGGTAAGGGTTGAGAGAGAGGGGCCTCTCATACATAACAGTATCCAAAAGCAGTTATTTGATATTCTGACACCAGGGTTTTGCAAGAGCCTTAGAAAAAAGAGCTGCATCATTTGATGGATAATTTAGTTGGGTATGGAGCATCCTTTCATGTATTTATTGGTCACCTGTACATTTTATTTTGAGAAATATCTATTCAAATATTTTGCCTGCACCCCCTTTAATATTTTCAGTAGAGTTTGGGTAAATAATCTATTTAAAAGAATGAGTTAAATCCATATATACTGCATGATCACTGTGCATTATTAAAAGAAAAATTAAGGACAGGAGGTATAGTATAATATATATGCGTACATGTAGATACATACACATACCCACAAATATCAAGATGAATCCCTTTAGCTCCTAAAGGGAGAGATCACGTCTTTTGAAGTGGCACTTTGATATCTCACCAGGCCTCTTGCTCACCAGTACATGAAAAGATGCTCCATACCCAACTAAATTATCCATCAAGTGATGCAGCTGTTTTTGCTAAGGCTCTTGCAAAACCCTGGTGTCAGAATATCAAATAACTGCTTTTGGATACTGTTATGTATGAGAAGCCCCCCTCTCCAAACCCTGGTTGTTTAAGAAATAATTATTTTTTTAAATTTCTCCTAATGGATAATTCCATTATCCTTGCATTGTAACTGTCAAAATAGTTTCTTGGACTTACACAGTCCTTCTTCCCTTCCATGAACTCTGAGTCCTTTTCCAGATGTTATATCATTAATGTGCTATTTAAGAGAAAAGGAACATGAAGCTTAGATTAAGTGTTCTGGCCAAGGTCCCCCAGCTGTTAAATGAAATGCCTGTCTAAAGTCAAAGCCCTTGTCCCTAATCTCTGCCTTGCAGCAGTTAGTATTTAATAAATAGCAACAACAACAGCAACGCTGCTGTGCTGAATCAATTCCCATCATTTCCTCGAAGCTCCATGCCCTTTAAAGTCCTGGTCTTGGTTCTCCTGGTTCTCCCTGCCAGAAACATTCTCTTGACCATTCCTCACACATTTATTCATTCATCCCAGAATAGATGTTACTTCTTTTTTTTAAACAGCTTTATTGAGATTTAATTCACGTATCATATAATTCACCCACTTAAAGTGTACAATTCAACGGGTTTTAGTATATTCACAGTTATGTGCAACTATCACCACAGTCAATTTTAGAATATTTCAAGTCAAAAAGAAACACCATACCCTTAGCTGTGACCCCTCCCTCATGGCTCTATCGCTCCAGCGATAAGCAAACACTAAACCACTTTCAGTCTCTCTAGATTCCCTATCCTGGAAATTTCATAAGATAGTGCTCATATAAAATGTGGTCTTTTGCAACTGGCTTCTTTCACTTAGCGTACGTTTTCAAGGTTCATCTATTGTGTTGCATATATTTCTTCATTTCTTTGTACTGCTGAACAATATTCTACCGTATGGATATGCCACATTTTGTTTATCTGTTAATCCATTGATGGATATTTGGGCTGTTTCCATCTTTTGCTTATTTTGAATAGTGCCATTATGAACATTTGTGTACAGGTTTTGTGGAGACACATTGTTCTTAATTCCCATGGGTAGATATCTAAGAATTGAATCGCTGGGTCACACAGTAACTCTATGCTTAATTGTTTCAGGAACTGCCATACTGTTTTTCAACTGGCTGACCATTTTACCTTTCCATGAGCAGTGTGTAAAGGTTCCAATTTCCCATCTCTTTGACAATACATTTTATTATCTGACTTTTTGAGCCATTTTAGTAGGAGTGAAGTGGTATCTCATTGTGATTTTGATTTGCATTTCTCTGATGACTAGTGGTGTTGAGCATCTTTTCGTGTATTGGCCATTGTATATCTTACTTGGAGAAATGTCTATTCAAATCATTTGCCCATATTTTAATTGGGGTATTTGCCTTTTTATTATTGCATTGTAAGAGTTTCTATATATTCTGGATACAAGTCCCTTATCAGGTACATGATTTGTATATATTTTCTCCCATTCTATGGGTTATCTTTTCACTTTCCTGATGGCATACTTTGATGCTCAAAAGATTTTAGTTTTGATGAAGTTCAATGTATTTATTCTTTTGTTGTTCATGCTTTCGGTGTTATGTCTAAGAATCCTTTGCCGTATCCAAGGTCATGAAAATTTACCCATATGTTTTTTTCAAAGAGTTGTATCATTTTAGCTCTTACATTTAGGTCTCTGATCCATTTTTAGTTAATTTTTTTATATGGTATGAGATAAGGGTGTAATTTCATTAATTTGCAAGTGGCTGTCTAGTTGCTCCAGCACTATTTGTGAAAGGACTATTTTTTCCCGTCAAATGGTCTTGGCACCTTTCTCAAAAACTTGGCTGACACGTGGTTTTATTTCTGGACTCTCAATTCAATCTATATGACTTATCTGTCTATTTTGTGCAGTATCACACTGTCTTGATTACCATTGCTTTGTAGGAAGTTTTGAAATCAGGAAACGTGAATCCTCCTAGTTTATTCTTTTCCAAGATTGTTTTGCTTATTTAGGGTCTCTTGCAATGCCATATGAATTTTAGAATCAGCTTGTCAATTTCTACAAAGAAATAATCTTGGATTCTGAAAGAAATTGCATTGAATTTACAGATCAATTTGGGGAGTGTTGCCATTTTAACAATATTGAATTTTTCAATTCATGAACATGGGATTTTTTTCCATTCAATTGCATCCTCTTTAATTACTTTCAATAATGTTCTGCAGTTTTTAGAGTATAAATTTTGTACTTCTCTTATTAAATTTATTTCTAAGTATTTTATTCTTTTTGATGCTATTATAAATAGAATTATTTTCTTAATTTTCTTTTCAGATTCTTCATTGCAAGTGTATGGAAATACAACTGATTTTTGTATATTGATCTTGTATCCTACAACCATGCTGAAGTTGTTTGTTAGTTCTATTAGTTTATCAGTGGATTAAGATTTTCCATATATGAGATCACGTCTCTCTAAATATAGTTCTACTTATTTTTCAATCTGGATGCCTTTTTTTTTCTTTCTTAATTGCCCTGACTAGAACTTCCACTGCAATGTTGAATAGAAATGGTGAGAGCACACATCTTTGTCTTGCTCCTAATCCTAGGGGTAAAGCATACAGTGTTTCACCACTAAGTATGAAATCAGCTGAGGGTTTTTCATAACGGCTTTTATCATACTGAGGAAGTTCCTGGTTTGGGGATATTAAACCAACCTTGCATTCTGGGATAAATCTCACTTGCATTCTGGGATAAATGATATATA
The DNA here is from genome assembly GCF_041296235.1 of Equus asinus. Classification (NCBI taxonomy): domain Eukaryota; kingdom Metazoa; phylum Chordata; class Mammalia; order Perissodactyla; family Equidae; genus Equus; species Equus asinus. The sequence goes on from NC_091820.1 coordinate 97,003,327, forward strand.
ATTTGTTTTTGTATATTGCTGGATTTGTTTTTCTAGTATTTTGTTGGGGATTTTTGCATCCATATTCATAAAAGATAGAGATACTGGTCTGTAGTTTTTTCTTGTTATGTCTTTGTCTGATTTTTGGTATTAGGGTAATACTAGTCTCATAAAATGAGGGAAGAAGTGTTCTTTTCTATTTTTGGAAGAATTTGAGAAGGATTCTTCTTTAAATTTTGGTAGAATTTAGCGGTGAAGCCATGTGGGCCTAGGTTTTTCTTTCTGAGTAGTTTTATTATTATTATTATTATTATTATTATTATTACTAATTCATTCTCTTTACTTGTTATAGATCTATTCAGATTGTCTATTTCTTTTTGAGATAGTTTTGGTAGTTTGGGATTTTTTGGAATTTGTCTATTTCATATAAATTTTCTAATATAATGGCATACAATATTTCATATTACTCCTTTATAATCCTTTTTCTTATCTATAAGGTCAGTATTAATGACCACTTTTTCATTTCTGATTCTAGTAACTTGAGTTTTCTTTTCCTCTCTTCATTTATCTCTCTCTCCCTCTCTTGTCAATCTAGGTAAACCTAGGTAAATATTGTTGATCTTTTCAAAGAACCAGCTTTAGTTTCACAAACTTACTTTCCATTCTCTATTTCCTTAATTTCTGCTCTAATCATTGTTATTTCCTTCCTTCTGTTTGATTCATGTTTTCATTCATCTCAAAGTATTTTCTGACATCCCTTTTGATTTGTTCTTTGATGCACTGGCTATTTAAGACTATTTTGCTTATTTTACCTATATTTTTGATGTGAGTTTCTTAATTTTTTTCTGTTATTGATATGAAGTTTTGTTCCTTTGTGCTCAGAGAACATATCTTGTATTATTTCTAACCCTTTAAATTTATTGAGATTTGTTTTATGGCCTGTCACATGGTCTACCATGAAGAATGTTCCATGTGCACTTGAGAAATTGTACATTCTGCTGTTGTTGGGTGGAATATTGTATATGTCTATTAGGTCTAGTTGGTGCAGGGTTTTCTTAAGTCTTATGTTTCCTGATTTATCTTCTGCCCAGTTGGTCTATTTACTATTAAAAGTAGAGTATTAAAGTCTCTAACTATTATTGTTGAATTATCTATTTCTCCCTTCATTTTTGTCAGTTTTTGCTTCCTTTATTTTTGTGTTCTGTTGTTAGGTGCATATACGTTTATAATTGTTATATATTCCTTATGGATTAACTATTTTATCATTATAAAATGTCTCTCTTGCTTCCAATTTTTGGTCTGGCATGTAAAGAACTTGGAAGTCATCACTCCATACTAACAAGCAAAAAGCTGAACAAACTGAAAGTCAATAACTCTACTTACATGCATTAGAGAATTGAGGTCACAGGGCAAACCACTGCCCTCAAAAAAGGAGACACAAACAGGTAGATACAGAGGATCACAATTTGCTGGAGCAAACTCCATAATCAGAAACTTCCCCAGGAAACATTACTGAGGTAGGAAATCCTAAACTGTAATTGATGGATTGCTGGGAGTTCACTGCGGAGAAGCCTGTGAGTTAAAACTGCAGAGAGGCCCAGTCTTAGGGGGTGCTCCTACACTTTTATGAGTTTTACCTTGAGAGCCCTATGAGCTTCTCCTAGTGAATATTGGGGAAAAACCTAGTGCCCTGGTAGGGGTAGAGGAAAAGTAGCATTTTTTAAATACTCTCAGAGCATTTTATTCTTCTTAATAAAGCCTTCCGTCAAGAGAAACTATTTTAGCAGAGCCTAACTTACTAGAGTTTTGTCAGAGCCTAACCAACCTAGAGGAAGGGAAATATCCAACTCCAAACTCCTCTTGTCATCCTGTCCCACCTGAGGGTGGGGTGGAGGACTGAGAAGCACTTGTGAAGGTCACAGCCTTCACCATACCCAGCTGTTAGGCTCCTTTAATTGCCAGTTGATTAATCTATTATTTTCAATAATGCCCCTGGGCATCAATTGCTTTTTTTTTTTTTTTTTTTTGAGGAAGATTAGCCCTGAGCTAACTAGTGCCAATCTTCCTGTTTTTGCTGAGGAAGACTGGCACTGAGCTAACATCCGTGACCATCTTCCTCTACTTTATACATGGGACACCTACCACAGCATGGCTTTTGGCAATCGGTGCCATGTCCGCACCCGGGATCTGAACCTGCAGACCATGGGCCGCCGAGAAGCAAAACGTGCGAACTTAGCCGCTGTGCCACTGGGCGGGCCCCCTCAATTGCTTTGAAGACTAATTTAATCAAATTTGGGCTCCCTCAAAGGAATAGTTTCAATGATTAGTGTTTGATACTTGCTCCAACCCAAGGAGGCAGGACTCCTTCCAGCCATTTCCTCCCTGGCTCTTTAAAACAATCTAGCCAACCTAGAGCTAACTGGCATCCTCACTGAATCCATGGATCACTTCCCAATTCCCTCCACTAAAACCACCACTATTTTTAGAGCATCCTTGGCTTGAACTTCTCCATGTACTATTGCAAATGAAGTTCCATTGTGAAAATGTTAGAACATACATGCTATGGCTTCCTTCTCTCCTCAGGCAAAATCTCTGAGCCAGGGCTCTAAATCTGGGGGTGGGGACAATGGCACTCTTCTCTCCGAGTGACACTCCTGCTTTAGGAGCTGATGTCTCCGTGGAGGTAGAGAGGAAACAGCAGTCTGAGGTCCTCTTAGTTCGCTTCTCATAGTGTGGAACCACGCCTTGTAAGCCAAGCCAAGAGAGATCAGGGCCCCAGTATTCTCAGTGGTGCCACACCCATAGGACAGTCTGCATTCCATCAGTGGGGGCTGGTTGGAAGGAGAGAGCCTCCGCCTCTCAACTACACTCAGTAGTGAGGCAGAATGAGAAATGCTGATGTCCTCCTCTTCCCAGGAAGAAAGCCCCATGGCTGGGAGCTTCAGGCGAGAACGCCCTGTGTTCTTAGCTGACAGTTAGGAGTTACGCCTCCCTCACCTGGGAGTGAGGAGGGAGGGAGAGGTTTAAGTTCAAATACCACAGACGTTTACCTTTCTTATGGAATTTTTACAGATTTTCTTGAATAGATGTTTCTTCACTTGATATATGCCCTTAAGACCATTTCCGGAGGCTTTAAATTCTTTTGTTTTGTTTGATAATTTCCACCAGTTTCACTGCAGAGCAGGTCCATAGAGCTCCTCACACTGTCATTCCAGAAATTGACCTCCTAGCCATTACTTTTTCCTGGAAGACTTCACTGGCAACTAGGTTAAGTCCTCTTACTCAGTGCTCCAACTGCCCCTTCAGTACTTACCACACTCTCCTTCTGGTTTCCTCCCATTAAACCATGAGCTCCATAAGAATACGAAGGCTGTATCTGCCTTGTTCTCTTTTATATATACAGGGCCTTGCCTGGGACATTGTAGATGCTCAGTAAATTATGGTTGAACTAAAAGTATATTTCTTTATTTTTATTAAGTGGAAAGAGCTACAGCCTGGGAATCAGGACTCCTAAATATGGTACTGAGATTGAGATGTGGAATGGGCAGGCAGTGCCTAGCACAGGAAAAAGCTCAAACAATCGATGAATTAAAGATTGAATGAAATATATATTTGGGACTTATTAATAAATGAAACTGAGGGGCTGGCCCCGTGGCCGAGTGGTTAAGTTCGCGCGCTCCGCTGCAGGCGGCCCAGTGTTTCGTTAGTTCGAATCCTGGGCGCGGACATGGCACTGCTCATCAAACCACGCTGAGGCAGCGTCCCACATGCCACAACTAGAAGAACCCACAACGAAGAATACACAACTATGTACCGGGGGGCTTTGGGGAGAAAAAGGAAAAAATAAAAAAAAAAATCTTTAAAAAAATAAAAATAAAAAAATAAATGAAACTGAGTAGAGGTTAAGACCATAGACTTAGGAACTAGACTATATAGGTTTGAATTCCTGCTCTACCACCTCCTATCTATTGCTTAGCCCTGCTGTCCTGCAATTCTCTTGTTTGTAAAATGGGGGATAATATTAGTACCTACCTCATAGGACTTGAGGGAGGATAAAATGAAGTAATGAATATACGTATACAACAATGCCTGGCATATATCAGCATTTATATAAGTGCTATCTTATTTTATTTTCATCACTATGTATGTTTAAGAAAACTAGGATAATTCTGTGTGTGATATTTCATAATGTTAATTTAAAAGAAATATAATTAATGATTTTTTTTCTACTTGCAAAAAGGATACATTTTCCTTGGAGACAATTTCGAAATAGAGATAATCACCACCTGATGACCAGCATCAGAAATGCATCTTTAATCTTAAAGATGAGGACAACTAAATGGGAGGGGATGAGGAAGGAGCAGGGGCACCAAGTCACCAGGCATAGGTTTCTAAGTGTAAAATGTGGCACAAGATACTGTCATGCTAATAATGTCTGAATCTCAGATTTGTGACAGGAAATGTAGCCCCTGACTCAGCAGCTGGGGTAGGAGTGTAAAGTGGGGAGGAAGAAGAGAAGGGAGGAGCGGTGTGTGTGTGTGAGAGAGAGAGAGAGAGAAAGTTTACTCTTTAGTTATAGAAAAAACTCATCTATACTATCAACATATAAAAATTATCAGTTTTACTAGTCTTTAAAAATAATGTCTTCCTTATTCTCACATTTACCTAATTTATTGTAGAATATTTGGAAAATCATAAATCTCCTTTGATATTATATACAATATGTATAAACCTAGAAGGTAAATAAATAAGTAAATAGTATTAGCCAAGAAAGCATGGGTGGCTCTATTCCTAATTCTGACACTATCTTGTTTGGTAACCTAGGCAAATCTCTTAATTTTTCTGTGTCTCGGTGTCTCGATTTGTAAAATAGGTTCTTGGACAAAAATAATTCTAAGATTGTTCCAGTTTTGACAAAACATGATCTGTGAAAGCTTAGGACTGCTAGTGAGATCATAAATCCTACCCTATAATTCAAAATTAGGCAAAGGCACAGAAAACATGACTGTAAAATCCAGTGTTCTATAAGCCTGCTAATCCACTCTTTTGGCCTCACAGTTTATTTTGTTCTCCTATTTCCAATCCTTTCTGATGACTTTGCACATCAGTACTCAATCAGTACACAGGTGGATAATTGTGGACAAATATGCTAAACTTTTCTCTTATAAAAATTAATTTCTTAGAAATCCTTAAGGTAAGAAAAATATGGGTGAAACAAGGCTGTGGAAATTCCATTTTAGGTCCTATTCAAAAATTATCTTGTACTTAACAATTGTAATCAAACAAGTATCATTAACATATTGACTGCCTTGTCTAGCTGTAAGGTAACAAATGGATTGTAAGAGGTACATACAAGTATAGTGTGTGACAGTTTTAAAATATGGCTGCAAATTATTTGTCACTCCTCCCATCAAGAGTTGGAGTCTAGGGCCAGCCCCATGGCCTACTGGTTAAGTTTGCACACTCTGCTTTGGTGGCCGAGAGTTCACCGGCTCGGATCCTGGGCACAGACCTAGCACCGCTCATCAAGCCATGCTGAGGTGGCATCCCACATAGAGGAACTAGAAGAACCTACAACTAGGATATACAACTATGTACTGGGGGGCCTTCAGGAGAAAAAAAAAAAGAGGAAGATTGGCAACAGATGTTAGCTCAGGGCCAAGCTTCCTCATACACACACACACACACACACACACACACACACACACACGAATCACCCGGAGGGCTGCTTAAACCCCAGATTGCTCAGCTCTTCCTTTACCTGCAGAGTTTCTGGTTTTAAAAAAATGAGTTGGTGTCTATAGTCACTACCCTTGAATCTTGGAAGAGGACCTATGTCTGTTTCAACCAATGGAGTACAGCAGAACTGATCCTATGTGACTTCGAAGCCTAGGTCATTAAAGGCCATATAGCTTCCACCTTGTATACAGGGAACATTTGCTCTTAAAGCCCTGCGATGCCATGTTGGACAGGCTACATGTGGAAACTCTGGTTGATAGTCCCACATGAGCCCGTCCTTCAGCCATCTCAGTCTCAGCTGTTCCAGGTCCCAGCTGTTTGAGTCATCTACAGCCTTTCAAGTTACCCTCAGCCAAACCAGCCTAGCTGAGGCCTGAGACATCCTGGAACAGAGAAGAGTAGTTCTCACTGTACACTTTCTGAATCTCTAACTCACAGAATCTGTAAGCATAAATATCAGTTATAGTTTGCATCAGTGATTTTTGGGATGATTTGTTACCTATCAATCGATAACTGGAAGAGTTACATGTCACACTGCAGGTGATAGCGATAGGTATGCAATAGTCTTGAAGCAATATGTTAGCAAGTCAGCCAAATAGAGTCAGGCAAGTGTAAGTAAAGGTAGAAAATGACCACAGGGTTTTAAATTAGCAGCTCATTTTTGGAGGGAAAAAATTCACATAAACCTTTGTATTTCTGATATCTCTTGGGGAAAAAAAAAGGAATATTTGGCAACCTTGGACCTGAATTGCCTCATGACAATAATTGGCAAGAGGTGAGCAGAGGCTGTCCTATTTTGATAGAGCATGTGCTCCCCAGTTTAACTAGATTTCTGCTCAGCCAACTCACATATGTTTCCTGTGGCCATGTGAGTTGCAACCCCTGAACTAACAGGGCCTACTGAGTACTAGAACCTTGCTAGATGCTAAAACTGTATTAGTAATGGAACTTAAATGGGACTAGCAACAGTAAGGCAAGATAAAGTGACCTTTATGAACATTTATGCATAAATTTCCTGATACTCCTCTAAGTTCATCCCAAAGTCAGGGGAAAGTAGGAATGGGGCCACCCTAGGCCTGAAGCTAGAAGGATCAAGGGAGTTCCCTTGGTCCACACATAGTCAAGCTCAATTAATCAGTTTAGGAGACTATACAGCACAGAACTTGTTTTCTACCAGAGTCCTAAACAACAGGAAAGAGTGGCCATGGGTCTCTGGTGTCTAAAGATATCATCTGCAGTCTCTGAAATAAAGAACATAATATCCCTGGGCTCTCTAAAAGATAGTGAGGTGCTGAATATTTGTAGCTTTCACATTCAGACATCTTAGCCTCATAGCTGTTATTATTTCAGACTAGATCTCTTGAATGAAATACACTCTCTCTCAAATGTTCAAACTCTTACAGTAATACCCTTAAAATTTCATGGGGTCCACTAGGAAGATTGGCCCTGATCTAACATCTGTTGCCAATCTTCCAGCCAACATCACTAACAGAGCTATCTGTATGAAGAATTGTTAACTGTGAGACAGAATCCAGGAATCACTACTATTCCTTTTAAAGACAGTTATTGGGTGTGATTTTGTAATTTGACCTTTTGGAGCTATATATTAATATATCTATATATTCCTAAAAGTATATATATATATATATATATATATATAAAATTTTATATAGTTCCAAAACCTCAAACTGTATACGCACTAGGCATGTCCTCTTCCTTTATTCAATGTCCCAGCTAGTTTAGCAGTGTAGGAGATTACATAGCAGTTTGGAGCCAAAACTAGAGGCAGTAAGCATTTGTCTGGCCTGTCTAGCCTCAGTGCATATAATTCTTTTGGTTTCTTTATCACAACCAACACGTACTAAAAATTTTTTTATAATAATGTCACTTTCATAAAGACATTTTTATTTTCTAGCTGTGATAATATTTTATTTCAGTTTGGAGGAAGGAACATTTACACTCAAGATGAGTTTCAGTCTCAACTTTCGGAGCTTCACATACTCCCTGCTTATTTCTATTATTTTTTGAAACATTCACATCAAAAGGCAGATGGCTTTGGAACTGATTTCTTCATATTCTATACTTATGAGACTGTTCTAAGGTGATATCTGTAGGGGTGCTCTGGAAGATTTGGAAAGGAAAGCAGGGAATAAAAAGGCTCTTTTTCTCCAAAGACTGTGGTATCAAAAACATCACATAAATGTACACAAAATGGCCAAGATCTGACAACTGGATTTCTCCCTACAGATTTACTGTACAGATCATGTTGAAAACACCAACTGTGTTCAGCAAGATGCCTTCCCTTTTTGAAAATAAAATTTTGAAACAAGCTAGTATGTTTCAAAAGTGATGTCGATGTGTGGAACCCAGGGAAAATATTTTCTGTGTGGCACAGGTGAACATAATCAAACAACGAAGCTTTTTTATTCTGCGCGATGAAACATTTCTTTCAAAAATGAAATCTTGTAATTTTTAATTTTTTGAGGCATGATTTCTTAAAGAAGGAAATAAAAATTATTAGGCAGGATATATACTGCCCACTCTATCTTCTTACCTCTCTTCTGACAAGTCCCCTGCTCCCTCCCCACCCCAGCTCTCATTCTAAATTTCCTAGAAGAGTATGAGTTCAGGGGATATGGTGGGCAACGGTGGCTGTGCAAATGCGGGGAGTGGGGGGGGGGGGGGTTGTGGCGGAGCTTGTAGACAGCGACGAGAGGAGAGAGAGCAGAAAGGCCAAAGCCAAGGCCTGGGGCGGGAGTGGGAGGGTGGAGGGTGTAGCAGACCCTCCTTGGTAACCAGAGAAGTGCAAACTCCAACCGCAGGGAGGTGATGCTTCTTGTGGGCCTTCAGATTGGAGAACACCGAGATGAGTGACAGGGCGCTGCGCGCTGGGGCCCCACGCGCTAACAGGCAGAGGCAGAGGCTTGTCTGTGCTTGTGCGTGTGCAGGAGGCGGGGGCGCGTTCCTGCAGCACTGGCCGCCGGAGTTGGGGGGCGAGCTCGGCAGTGACGCGGGGCCCTCACGTGACCGGGAGCTGCAGAGCGACGCAGCCTTCCGAGCAGTCGTCACTCCCGTCTGGGTACCAGCTCCCCGCTGCCCTGCGCACGGCGGGCTGGCATCGGGCCCGGGGAAGCGGAGCAGGTAAGGGCCCCGGGCGCGCGCCGAGGCCAGAGCGGCAGCGGACGGCCAACCCCGGAGGCCGGCGGGGAATCAACGCAGCGAATCCTGGCCTGCTTTTTCCACACCCGGCATGCTTGGGAACAGAACTAGTGGCCCCCTGGGGTGTGGGTGCAGGGGCGGCAGGGTTCCAGGGAGGGTGGCAGAGCAACTAAGAGCGATGGGAAATCACCCCCGAGTTCCTGCAGGAAAATGGTGAACGCCCGGGTCGGGGAGTTGGGGGCTGGGGACGAGAGACGTGGGGCGGAGGCGGCCGGGGGCCCTGGCTGGGAAGGGGCCGGGCCGCGGCGTGTCGGCGCCGAGCGCTTGGCAGCAGTCCCCGCTCTCTCCACTCCGGCCCTCTGCAGGTCTGCGGGTCCAAGTGTCAAGTGTCGCGGCGGCTCACTTGGGGCGAGAATCGGGAGGAGGAGGAGACGGCAAGGATAGGCCCAGGTCGGTGCGGGCACAGTGGTGGGGGTGGGGGCAGAGCCCAGTGTGAGACCCCCTCTCAACTTCCCCGTCCCCCGTCCTCCATTTTGGTGTTTGCTGCGCTCTGGGAAAGAATCCTGGGAAAGGAAAAATGGTGGGCTTTGGTGGGGGAGGGAAAAGGAGAGAGCCGGAGGGAGGGGCTCGAATTGGAGGCCCCCTAGAGGGCGCAAGAAGCTGCGAAGGTGGGGAAAACATGAAATTTAAAAAAGCCTTTCCTATCAGGGCTCTGAATCCTGCTGATCATTGTACCAAGCATTCAGTCTCTCTCCTTGCCTTTGTCTTACTTGTGTTCAAAGAAAAACAACCAGAAAAAAAAAAAGTCTCATCATGGCCAATATCCACCAGGAAAACGAAGAAATGGAGCAGCCCATGCAGAATGGAGAGGAAGACCGCCCTTTGGCAGGGGGCGAAGGCCACCAGCCTGCAGGAAATAACAGACGGGGACAGGCTCGCCGACTTGCCCCTAATTTCCGATGGGCCATACCCAATAGGCAGGTCAATGATGGGATGGGTGGAGATGGAGATGATATGGAAATGTTCATGGAGGAGATGAGAGAAATCAGGAGAAAACTTAGGGAGCTGCAGTTGAGGAATTGTCTGCGTATCCTTATGGGGGAGCTCTCTAATCACCATGACCATCATGATGAATTTTGCCTTATGCCTTAACTCCTGCCATTTTCCATGAGATTAATACTGTGATTCCCACTATTGTTTTCTTTGCATTTTCCTGTTATGCCTTTACTGATCGTTTGCTGTGAACCTTATGTAATTTCCATGTGTCCGATGGGTTCTGTGTTACCAGCTTCTAATTGGAGATTGCCTTGGCACCCAGTCTAAGTTTCTGTCATCAGTAAAGTTTCACCCATTTGCATGGAAAAATGTAAAGTTAATAAAGCACTTAAAAAGCAATCTATACATTATTGTCTCATTTATATATATATATATGTGTGTGTATGTATGTATGTGGACCTCCCAAAAATCTGAAATCAAATATCCCAGGGTGTTAATTGGGGTACATTTCTCTGGTTGGATAACATGTGACTTTTTTCCTTTTATTATCTGGAGTTTTAGAAGCAATGAAAACAATTTCTTGGTAAGTCTGAACGTAGTTCAGGTACATGATAATTACCGGTTCAACAAACTTAAAGAAGAGTGAACTTTAAGTATCTTCCAGCCTTAACTGGAAAAATAAACCCTTTATTACAGATACATTTCTTTAAAGAGTCAGTCTTTTCTTCTGTGAAATGGGGGCTAATGCTTGCCTTACTGAGCTGCTGAGTAGAATAGATGAGTTGTGGAACTGTGTTGGGCTACCTCCCATGCAACTCCCCAGCATTTAATAGGACCCTGGCCTCTGTCAGGCACTTGGGAAGGACTAAAGGGAGTTTTCACCCATGCTCACAAGTCCAGAGGGCAAAAATAAGTGGATTCCACCTTGTTATTCCTCTGATATTTCCAATACGCCTCCCCTGATTACTGCCATGTCAGTTGGGCATACTTTCCCTTCTGCTGGGTCCTGTTTCTGTTCTGTTGCTGATGTGCTAGAGTCTTCAAGGTGACAAAAATCTGATTTCTCTGGGGTTTCTTGTAAGCTAAATCACCCTTTTGACCTCCATAGAAGTGTGAAGAATGCCTTTGTCCCCACTTTACAGTTATCTTTATCCAAGTGAGTACCATTCCTGTGGTTCTTGGTCTTACATTGGTTCTTAACAAGATAGCCCTTTTTGGTTTTATTTTTATGCTCCTCTTCAAAGAACTGAGACATGAATCCACTGGGGCCTAGCTCAGGAGATACATCTAAATGTCTCACCGTGGTGTGCCCAGAATGCACTGCTTCAAACCTCCAAAACACAGGCTGAAAGCTTTGTTTTGCCTGTGTTTCTATCCTTCGCAGGGATTTTCTCAAAACCATCTGGACAGGCCTGCCCAACCAGTTTAACAGACTTAGCCAGAAGACATGTAAGTTACATTAGGGGGACACATTTTAAAACTGAAACACTCCTTTGCCATTTCTATCCCTTCCACACCTGAAACATGAAACTACTTTGTAAGTTCGTAAAAGCTATATTAAATATTTGGCATTATCATTTTTATGTGAGACAATGATTTTGTCTAAATCATCCTGGAGCTGGGTTTCTAGTGTAGTGCCTGACATGATAGATATTTAATTATTAATTATTTTGATTGATTATTAACTATAATGGAATTCAGAACCCAGCTCAGTACTGTTCCTAACTGTCCTTAATTACGTTGCCTAAGGCAAGTAACTACTTAACTGGAAAGTATTTTTATTTCCAAAGGAACATAGCAAGAAGTCTCTAAACCAAAACCTGTACTCTTTTTTTCTTTAAAGCTTGTATGCACCAGTGTTTACATAAACACAGACCCCTTACTTGCATCATCAGCACCTAGGGAAAAGGTTAAAAATGCTGACACTTGGTGCCCTTCCCACTCCCAGCCCCCGTGGTCACCCCATGATCACCTGATCAGGAACCACTGTTTTAACAGTTCCTCAGGTGATTCTGATGCATCTGAGTTCTGACAACTGAGGCAGAGAGAAACACTGACAGCGAGCACACCATTTTACAAACGTGATCTAAATTACCTTACTTATTTGATTCCACAATGAATATACCTGTCCAAAAGACAATATTTCTAAAATTGGACTGCACTAAACAATCAATGTATGTTTATATTTAAACCAGTACTATTTTTATCTTTCTAAATACATATTAAATTAATGCATTATCATGAATCTATTAATAATAAATTTATAATAATTATAAAATTATTAAATAAATTAGGCATTATCATTTCTATGCAAGCCTCTGCCCTTTTACAACAATGATTTTCTCTTGATCATCCTAGAGCTCCGTTTCTAGCATAGTGCCTGATATAGTAGATATTTAATAACAATGCATTTAATTTTCTTTTATTATTTTAATTATTAATTTTTAACAATTGTAATTTATCTAAAATAATACATAACAACAATTAACATTATTGAGTTTGTGGGTGGTTTATTTCTTTACACTTTCATGTTTTAAAAGTTTCTATGAGGAATATTTTAAAACGTAATACTTTTTATAATTATGTAATACAAGGTGATTATACATATTTGGATTATGTAAAAGATATAAGGAAGAATATAAACAAAACTATAATCATCCAAATGAAAATACTTCTAAAGGTTTTTAATCATCATCCTATATTTAGTCATGATAAAGCCAGGCTTAGAGCCTCTTAAGATAAATACTGCCTCTTTCAAAGCCCCTGCCAACGAGACACATTTTTGCTTGTTATGTTTATTTTTTATCTTTCCTCTCCATTCATCAAGCTAATTGGATCACATTTGACCAACTTTCGCTTAGCTCCTGTTTTTCAAAACTGTGAAAAAAAACAGTTATCACATTTTAGCAGGTCCACTCTCAGTTGGCAAATTTGGGAACATTAAGTGAATACATTTATTTAATAGAACAGGACAGAACTATTTATTTATGAAACTTAAAAGTTGTTCCTTTGGGGCTGGCACAGGGCACAGTAGTTAAGTTCTACATGCTTCACTTTGGCACCCGAGGGCTCACAGTTTCAGATCCCAGGCATGGACCTACACTGCTCATCAAGCCATGCTGTGGCCACATCCAACATACAAAATAGAGAAAGATGCACAGATTTTAGCTCAGGGCCACTCTTCTTCAAGCAAAAAGAGCAAGATTGACAACAGGTATTAACTCAGGGCCAATCTTCCTCACCAAAAAAAGGTTGTCCCATAAGTAGGAAAAGGACTGGATTACATGAATGAAATAGACAAAGTCCCATGTTGATTCTGTCTCCTTTCCTCACCTCATATATATGATAAGAACACTGATTTTATTTAGAAAGATTCCATTTTTAACTTCTCAAGCAGATAGCATGTAATGTAGTTGCTATCTCATGTGTAACCAGTCAGCATGCTTTCTAAGTGATATCAGTATACCTTACCAAATAAATAAGGCATCCTTGTAAATTCAAAAGTCTTGATAATATTTATTTGTACTTTTAATTTTACCTCAAAATTGTTTTAAAAGTTAAAATTAACCTGTTTGGAAATTTACTCTTTCCCTTGTAGCTGATGGAAAAGATTTTCTATTTAGTAAAAATAAACTTTGAATTTCACATGAAGAGAGAAATCTTCAGATGTATGCCAATTAAAAAATAATCATTTTCCCACGAAAGAAAAGAACTTTGTTGTGTTTCTGATTGTAAAATATGCATTCTAAAGTGGTTTTTATTCTTGTGGTTACTTTGGAACAGAAGAGAAACTGTATCAAGAAGGAAATTTTAAAATCTTACTTTCAATATCCTGTTTCCTTTACTAAGATAACATGAGTATAAATTAATTTTGTTTTTATCTATTTTCCCTAATTTAATAAGTATTGCTTAATCTCTAATTATATTAAAGTTTGATATTTTAAGAGAGGAAGCAAACTAAATGTGTCAATCAACTCAAAGACAGTAAAAGCTTAATGAAAACTTAGTGAAAAAGCAACAATCAAGAATAATGAATTTCAAATTACTTCTGAATTCTTTAGCTAGTAATATAAACTTAGTAGATATTACCATGACAATGCCTAGTTCATTTTACTCCGTTCCTTAGTAAAATGGTGATAATAATTTCCTGGGCTGCTGTGAGAGCCAAGAGGTAAAGAGCTTTTGATCTGTATGTTCATCTGCACGTGCATGACCCAAGTTCTTCAGATTCCCCTCAGTTGTTGGAAGTAGCATCCAAACTGTATGTCACAAGTCAATTCCATTCTTCTGCTGTGGTGATCCACACCCCACCCCACCCCGCTCAGCACTACTAGATTTCTCTAGACACCTTAATGTGCCAGTGTCCCAGTTTGTCTCTTACAGAGGTGTGCATAAAGACTTTCTACCTGATTTGGAGTTGTACTAGCTTAGGCAGGTACTATTTTAGTGATGCTTGGACCATGGTACATTGTATATTTTTAGCAAAAAAAAAAGCCTTTTTCTCTTTGTGTTTGTGCTTTTTTGTGTGTGCAACCAGCCCTCTCTTCTCCATAAATTCAGATATTAGGGCCTGAGTCTTGCTTTTTATCCACTCTGACCATCTCTGTATGCAATTAGAGGGCTTAGGTCATTTTCATTTAAAGTGATTACCAATATGGTTGTCTCACAACTCAGTAGTGCTCTGTTCATTTCTTTCAGTTTTTTTCTCTCTGTGTTTCACTTTGAAATGTTTCTATTTCTTTGTCTTCAGCATCATTAATCTTCTGCAATGTCTAATCTGTCATTAACCCCATCTACCATATTTTTCATTTCAGACATTGTAGTTTTTATCTCTAGATGTTCTATTTGGGTCTTTTTATATTTTTTATATTCCATCTCTATACTAAACATGTTCAATCTTTCCTCTAGCTTCTTGAGCATATGTAATGCAGTTATAATATCTGTTTTAATGTCCTTGTCTCATTCTATCATCTTTGTCATTTGTTGGTCAGTTTTGATTGATTGATTTATCTCCTAATGATGGGTTAGATTTTCACGCTTCTTTGCAGGCCTGGTCATTGTTGATTGGAGGCCAGACATTGTGAGTTTTACCTATTGAGTGCTAGATATTTTTGTATCCTTCAAATATATTTTTATTCTGGGACACAGTTAAGTCACTTGTAAACAGTCGGAACTTTTAGGTTCTTTATTTTAACCTTTGTAAGGTAGGAGCACAGTAATGTTTAGTTTAGAGTTAACTGTACCCCACTAATGATGAAAAACCCTTCTGAGTACTGTATCTGATGTCCTGTGAATTATCAGGTCTTCAAGTCTGGCTAGTAGGAACATACACTATTCCCAAACATGTGTGAACTTGAGAAATTGTTTCCTTAATCCTTTTGGGTGGTTCTTTTCCTGGTTTTGGGTAGTTTCCTGACAGGCATGTAATGATCAGTACTCAGCTAAATATTCAAGGGGGACCCTCTGTAGAGCTCTGAAATTCTTTCTCTGTGAGCTATTTCCTTTGTGGTACTCTGTCCTGAAAATTCTAGCCACCTTGGCCTCCCCAGATTCCCAACTCCTCATCCTAAACTATGGGATACCACTGGGCTCTTCCTGGATTCCCACCCACTGCACTATGGCCTGAAAACTTTCACCAGGAAGTGAGCTGGGGCAATCATAGGAATAACCTCATTTGTTCCCAGTGTCTCAGGGATCACTGACCTTTGTTGCCCAATGTCCAGTGTCTTTAGAACAGTTGGTTCATAGATTTCATCCACTTTTTTAGTTGTTTCAGATTGGAAGATAATTCCAGTCTCTGTTACTCTATCCTAGTCAGGAGCAGAAATCCTGGTATATCTTGAATAAACGTTTAATGTGCCCTTATGATTCTGTGGGGGTCTTCAAGTCCTTAGCCCAGTTCTACCTCTGACTTAAGAATAACAGGCAAGGGGCCTGCCCCGTGGCCGAGAGGTTAAGTTCACGTACTTCACTTCGGTGGCCCAGGGTTTCACGGGTTCGGGTTCGGATCCTGGGTGCGGACATGGCACCACTCGTCAGGCCACGTTGAGGAGGCATCCCACATGGCACAACTAGAAGGACCCACAACTAAGATATACAACTATATGCTTGGGGAGGCATTTGGGGAGATAGATAAAGCAGAAAGAAAAAAAAAAAAGATTGGCAACAGTTGTTAGCTCAGGTGCCAGTCTTAAAAAAAAAAAAAAAGAATAACAGGCAAGTCACTTCATTTCTCTAGAGGCAAAGACTTGCATTTCCCAAGGAGCCTAGCAGGGGCAGGATGACACAGCAAATTAAAACATGAATAAAAATTTTGCATTGTGTTGTAAAAGAAAAATTGTACCAGATACTTGTTAAAAACAGCAAGGAAGACTTGATTCAAGACTATTGCAATAGGGGAGAGAGATTGAACTCAACTCCAAATACAACAAGGACAGCTGGGAATTTACAGCCAATGGGAAGAGTGAGGGAGAGGATGGAAAATTACAAAGAGGAACTTGGTTACATATCAAGGTGGGGGAAGAGGAACTTGATTTGATATCAAGCTTGTTTGGATATCAAGCTTGGAGGGATTTTTGGTAAATTGGCTAACGAGGATTCCTTGCTAAAACTGGGCATAGCAGGCCAAGGCCAGGACCAAGGACAAAGCCTAGTCGAAAAGAAGGCGCAGAGGAGCCACTAAAGTTTTGGTTTAACAGGAAGTCATTGTCAGTTTGTATCAGTGATTTTTGAAGTATGCCACACTGACTACTTGCTTCAGAATCTCCTGTTTCTCTTGCTAACAGTGCAGACTTTGGCACCCCTTCCTCAGATTCCGTGAATCAAACACACTTCCAACTGGGCCCCAAAACACGCATGATTATCATGCTTCCCCGAGAAATTCTAATGCACACTAACACTGAAGAACCACTGGTATTGCAGGGGAAACACAATTATATTGAACATAAACATGCCTAGGAAAAGACTTCAAGGAAATACATCAAAATGTCAGAGATCCTGGCAATGCACATATCACATGACCTAAATTGCCTTATTCTATGTTAGGATCTATGTTTAAAAATCTTTGAACATGTCTCACTTTGGGATACATCATAAAATAGATGCGTAGATTTTATGTCATTGGTTTTATTTTTCTCAAAAAAGTGTTTCTTAATCAATGATGCATGTTACAGATGCTGTAGTCTAATAATCAAGAATAAGGTATATAAATAAATATGGGCATGTGCATATACAAAGACCTAAAGAAACTGATGAATAAATGAAAATCAGTAAAAGATACTGGTGTATATGAGGAAGCCATTTGGTTTAAAACTAATTTGGCCTGACCTTGTTTTTCCAGAAAGGCCTGATGTGGCCTGTCAAGCATGCAAGCATTATACATCTGCTTTAAACATATACAACATCCCAAAGCCGAGAATGATGCCCTTATAGATAGGGATGTTGCTTTCCCTCTATATCAGCATTATCTTTATAGATAGGCATTTCTTCCAAGAAACTAACGATTAATTACTGACCTACTGTGCTCATCTCGTGACCAATGACCTGCTGACCACTGGTTTGCTGTGCTCACCTTGTGACCACTGACCTACTGTGCTAGCAAAGCATCTTGTGACAGGAGTAAAAGAGACATTCCTATCATATGTGATGTATGTTCCTTGTTTCAAGATGGTATATAACCACTCTGTATACCACTTCTTTGGAGAGTTTCTTTCCTTGGTGGAAGCATTCTCTTGGGCTATAGTCCTCAAAACAGGCTCATATAATAAACTCACCCCAATTATGATTTATAGATTGACTATGAATTATTTGTGTTGATAAAACTCATTACTGATAACATTTGGCAATAAATTTGTGATTAAAGGTGATTTTTCTGTTGTTATTTACTTCAATGTCAGGTTTTCATATTTTAAATTTTTGCACACTTCCACTATCATGGCCATTAAAGCAATTCTGAATATATATGTCAATTTGAAATATGCGGAAAATAATAGCAATAATAGCAATATTCATAACATACTTTTGGTGCGCAACATATTCTAGTGGTCTAAGCTATTTATAGGTACTAATCAATCTATTCCCCAAAACAAACCTGTGAGGGGTATACTATCAATGTCCCCACTTTACATAGGAGGAAATTGAGGCACATAGAGGTTAAGCAAATTACCTGAGGTTGTACAGCTGGTAAGTTGCAAAACTTGGATATAGCCAAAACTGTTGGGCTCCAGAATCAGTGCTCTCAGCCTCTCAATAAAATAAATAACAAATCTATTAAAATGATATTTGGAACAGCTGGAGACAGCTACCTATTTTCTGAAATATAATTTTTAAATTGTGTTGACTTTTTAGATATTTTAGTAGTGGCAAATCCCAACCCTAATGTTTCTTCTAAAAGGAATTGTGTTTTCTTTCATGTTGAATAAAACTGGGCATAATGGAGATAATCAGGCAATTTATGGTGGGAATCATCAAGGAAAAAAATGAAGGAAAAAAATGTGGAGTCCTTGATATTAAGGACTTGAGTGGTCATCATAATAAGTCCAAGTTATGAAAAGATGAAGTTAGGAGGGAGCAGAAACTACAAAGAAGCAGAAGCTGGAACACAGAGAAAAGCTATCCAGTAGAAAATTAAGACACCTCTTAGCATTGGGAGAAGACAGACATTTGTTATATGAACACACATTCCACGAGAGAGAAATGTGCCAAGTAATTTCCTTCAATGTTTTTGATCCACACACATTTTCAAAAATGAATAGGTATTCTGCAGTAAATATTTCCGAACTTGTTTTAAGTAACGATGATGGATTTTTCTCCTTTAACAAAACTTGGATGGCTACTGGAGAGCCTTAAAAAGTTTAGAGTAAAGGGCCACCTTGTGACCAGAGCCAATGCTGCAGCTTGAGCATCACTGAGCAGGAATCCTGGGGCAGAGAAACAGGGTGAATGTTGATTAATGGGGGAACAAATTTTGGACCTGTTGAGACTGAAGTACCCTTGAGACATTCAGAAGGAGAGTTTCACTAGAGAACTGGACAAAAGTCTGTAGGGCTAGAGAGCAGTCTGGGCTAGAGATGTTGAATTGAGTGCCCTCATCACTGAGACTGTAGTGACAACTTCAGAAGTGGATGGGATCAGCCAAAGAGAATATGGAGACAGAGAAGAGAGAGAACTTGCAATATTAGGGAAGCAATATAGCTCAGGATCTAAGAGTTAAGGTGTTGGAAACTGTTGCTTCTAGTTGGGTCTAAATCTCCACTCTGTACCTCAGTATTCCAAGTAAAAGTAAAACTATAAAATAGTTCTATGAGATTCACATCAAATAAAGAGCAGAGAAAGGGTGAACCTAAGAGAATGTTGAGCAGTATATTATGCAAATGTGTCTATAAGAAAGCTGGTACTGTTTTTTAAATATCAAACAAGGTATAATTCAAGGCAATGGGTATTTATATAGATAAAGAGGGACATGTAATAAAGAAAAAATATCAATACACCACGATGGTATCATAATCCTTTATATGCACCAATAAAGTAAAAAATAAAAATCAGAATAAAAGGACAAGTCAAAAAAATACACAATCGTATTGAGAAAGAATACTATAAGGTTCTTAGTAACTAATAGTATTATCAGAAAAATATCAGTAAGGATAGTGAAGATTCTACAAAATAATTAGCATATTTGTCCTTATTCACATATGTAAACCCAGCAAGCAACAACTATTGAATAACTGGGGAGCTAAAGTTGAAAAATTTCCACAGCTTGCACAGGTGGGAAATCCTTCAGTTTTCATCAGCCAAATTGTAGAGTCCTCCTTGAACAGTGAAGGCATTCAGTTCTCAGAAGGAAACTATTTTAGAATTAGTAATAAAATAACCCTAGAGTAAAACCTACTGTAAACATGCCTGATACAGTCTAAAGGTAAGCAAAAGAGAAGATGATCTGCCTGCCAAAATGAAATCCAGCACCCTTTAAGGGAACAAAACATGATCCAAATATTCAACCACAAAAAATTCACAATGTCCAGCATCTAATAAAAAATTACTAGCAATACAAAAATGGTAGGAAAATGTGATCAATAATCAAGAGAAAAAAAATAGTCAGTAGGAACAGACCCAGAAATTACAGCAGCATCCAAGGTGAAATTAACATCTAAAGACTTAAAACAGCTGTTATAAATATACCCAAGAATTTAAAGGAAAATATTAATATAATGAAAAGTGACATGGCAGATACAAAGGATGCCAAATGAAGCTTTTAGAGATTTAAAAAAATCCAATTTCTCAATGAAAATTTTGTTTGATATTAACCACAAATTAGACACTGCAAAAGAAAAGATCATTGAGTTGGCTGGCATAGGAATAGAAACTATCAAGAGCTACCTTAGTGATCTGTGGAACAATATCAGGATATCTACTATATCTATAATTAGGGAATAGAAAAAGTATTTGAAAAATAATGGAAGAAAATTTTCCAAATTTAAGGAAAACTAAAATCACAAAGATTCAAGAAGAATAATGAAGCCAAGCAGGATAAACAGAAGTAAGACCACACCAAAGTACATAATGACAAAATATCTGAAAACTAATAATAAAGAGAAAATCATAAAAGCAGCTGGAGAAATGACACAAGACACAAAGGAAAACACAGGTAAAAATCACAATGCATCGATTACTTATCATAAACAGTGCAAACCAGGGTACAATGGAAAGACATATTTGAAGTGCTAAGAATACAAAACTGTCAAACTAGAATTTGATATTCTATGTAAACAGCCTTCAGAATAATGATTAAATACTTTAGTATTCAAGAAAGCCTGCAATGGTTTGTTGCCAGTAGACCAGAAATACAAGAAATATTTTTTTTTAAAATATACTACAGACTGAAGGAAAATGAGGCCAGATGGAACCTTGAATCTGTGCAAAGGAATAAAGAACACCATATATGGTAAATATGTAAGTAAATACACTTTTTTTTCCATTTTCAATATTTTAGACAGATTACTTTTAAAACTAAAATAAGATAAATATATTATGGAATGTATATGATATGTACCAATAAAGTATATGACAAAAATAACACAAAAGGGAGAAGAAAATGGAATATGATTGTTGTAAGATTCTTATATTTATATGTGAAGTGCTAAATTATTATTTGGAAGTAGATAGCAATAAGTTAAAAATATAGTATGTAAAATTCAGAGAAACTAGTAAAAATAAAACAAAGTGTACCAACAAGCAAACAGAGGAGAAAACATAAATTACTGAAAATGTTCAAGTAATTCAGATGAAGGCAGGAAAAGAGGAAAAAATGCAAACAAGAGACACAATCAAATAGAAAACAAATAACAAAATGGAAAATTTGAACCAAATTCTGGTGAAAATTACATTAAACATAAGCGTAATGAATACTCCATTTAAAAGGCTAGATTGCCTGACTGGATGAAAAAGCAAGACCCAAATATATATTCTGCACAGGAAACTGACTTTAGGTATAAAGACACATATAGGCTAAACTCAATGGGTAGAAAAGTATATACCAAGGAAAACAATAATCATAAGAAAGGCAGAGTGGTTATATTAATATTAGACAAGAATACTTCAGAACAAGCAAGATTACTAAAGAAGAAGAAAGACATTTTTATAATGATAGAAGAATTAATTTATCAAGAGGTCACGGAAATTCTAAATATGTTGTACCCAATAATATTGCTTCATTATGATTGAAGCAAATCCTGACAACACTGAAAAGAGAAATCGACAAATCTGCAATTATAGTTGTAGATTTCAATGCTCCTCGCTCAATAATTAATGGAGCAAGTTAGACAAAAATTTAGTAAGGATATAAAAACCTGAACGTTAACACATGAAAGTCTGCACACAAAAGTTTATAGCAGTTTTGTACTTGCCAAAACATGGAAGCAACCAAGATGTCCTTCAAAGGGTGAATGGATAAACAAACTGTGGTTCATCCATAAATGGAATATTATTCAGCAATAAAAATATATGAGCTACCAAGCCACAAAAAGACATGGACGAAACTTAAATGCATATTGCTAAGTGACAGAAGCCAATCTGAAACGGCTACATACTATATGATTTCAACTGTATGACATTCTGGAAAAGGCAAAATTATGGAGACAGTAAAAAGATCAGTGGTTGTCAGGGGTTCAGAGGGAAGAAGGCAAGGATGAACAGGCAGAGCACAGGGGATTTTTAGGACAGTGAAATTATTCTGTAAGATACTATAATGGTGGATACATGTCACTATGCATTTGTCAAAACTCACAGAATGTACAATACAAAGAGTGAACCCTAATATAAACTATGGACTTTAGTTAATGTATTAATAATGGCTCACAATTTTAAAAAAGGTAGCAAGCTAATGCAAGATGTTAACAATAGGGGAAATTGTTGGGGGGAGGGATATATATGGGAACTCTCTGTACTTTCAATTTACTATTTCTTTTAAACCTAAAACCGCTCTAAAAAATAAAGCATATCAATTAAAAAAACAAAACCTGAACAACACTATTAAGTAACTCGACCTAACTGAAATTTGTGGAACAATTCGACCAACAACAGCAGAATAAATATTATTCTCAAGTGAACATGGAACATTCATTAACATTCAACCATATTCTAAGTATAAACAAGTTTAAAAAATATATAAGAGGATTAAAATCATACAGAATATGGTCACTGCTGGCAACTGAATTAAATTAGTAACAAATAACAGGAAGATATCAGAAAATCCTCCAATATTTGAAATTCAAACATGATTATAAATAATCCAGAGATCAATGAAGACTTCACAAAGGGAATTATAAAATATTTTTGACCTGAGTAATAATCATGAGAACACAGTCTATCAAAATATGTGGAGTGTAGACATGTTCATATCATGACCAAGTGGGGTTTATTCCAGGGACGCAAGGCTGATTCAACACTGAAAAACCAACCAATGTAATCCACCAAGTAAAAAAATAATATTATCATTTCAATTGGTGCAGAAATATAAACCCTTTCAAGATAAAAAAAAAAAACCCTCAATAATGTAGGAATAGAGGGAAACTTCCTCCACTTTATACAGAGTATGGGCAAATGACCCACAGATAACACTGTATTAAATGGTGAAAGACTGAGTGCTTTCCCTCTAAGATAGGGAGCAAGATAAGGATGTCTGCTCTCTTCACTCTTATTCAACATAGTGCTGGAAGTTCTAGACATTGCAGGATGGCAAGAAAATGAAATGAAAGGCATACAAATTGGAAAAGAAAAAATAAAACTGTCCCTATTGGCAAATGACATGATTGCCTGCATAGAAAATCCCAAAGAACCTACATTTTGTTATCTTTTAAACAACTTCCAAGTGAACTTGCAAGGAAATGTGTTTCAAAGAATATCTTAAAAAATAAAAATACAAGAACGTTATTTGTGATGTGTAAAGAATCCCTCTACTCTATACAACTGTGTCATCAGGCTACTTAGAAATGTTAAGAGGTTTGGCTGTCTTGCCTCTGCACCAGGCTACAGCCTCAAAGGAGTTCGTGTTAAGCTAAGAAAACACTGAGGTGACCATCATTCCATTTCCCCAAGCTGTACCCCCAGGACTACAGCGAGCTATCACACTCCCTGCCCACCAGGGAACATCCTAGGAGTTGAGAGTGTGTGTCTGGGGGTCATTTGGTCTGGGTTTGAGTCCCAGTCTTGCCACTTATAATTAGCTGGGGCTGCGGACAAGCCCCTTCAGCCTCCATTTCCTCTTTGGTAAAACAGGCATAGGAGTGGTGCCTACCTCATAGGCTTGTGCTGAGGATTAGATGATGCAAGGAGAGCTCTTAACACAATCCCTGTCACATAGTAAAGGATATTTACAGTAAAGGTTAGTTACAACACCTGTACAAGATGAGAAACTTCTAGGAAGATTGTGACAAAAATATGCAGAGGCAGAGACAAGGAAATTCGCTGTATCTTTGTATTTTCTGCTCGTATGCCAGATGGTGTGGAGATCCACGGTTCTGTGAGCAAAGCTGGAGGCAGCTATTCAATACCGAAAGGCAATGGCAATGGACTACACGATCTTCCCTCTTTCAGTTTGTTCTTTGTTCTTTTCTTCTGAAAGTTGGTTGCAGACGTCAACTGAGTTTGAGAATCTTTCATCTTAGAGAGGCTGCATCTCCTGGAGTGAAGTTGTCCGAAGCTGTTTCCACGTTTGAAACGCCAAGCGTGATGCTAATGTGATGAGGAGCAGAAGAGAAAGGATTAGCTGCAACCTGAAACAGTGATAGGGAATCATGTCTGACCAACCACTCATTATGCTGGACAGATTTCTCACTCAAAAAAGGCCTTCTCTTCACTCTGCCACCAGCAGGGAATTCATCATTTTGAAGCATTGACAGAGGAGACTTCCCACAGCCACAAACCCTCCAGGTTGTTGTCTCCTGTTTCACTCAAAGTTCACAGTAACAGGAGATTTGGGCCAGAGGTTGAAAGGAGTCCAACCAGAGGAGGTCAATGTCTGTTGACCTGGCAACGGAGTGGCCTCATTACTACCTGTCCATGGTGTTCCCTCCGGAACCTTGATTAAGAAGCTAGCATTCAGAGCTGCTCCTCAGACACCTGGCTTCCAGTTCAGCCTTGGGTGGAGGAGCTACTGCTAGTTTTCCTAGGAACTTTATTCACTGGCTGATTTATTTGGTGCTCCTCATTTTGTACTAAAAAATGACCTGTGATTCTTTTCTGCCAGCACATCAGGAGGGAAGAGAAATGCCACAGCTTTCATTAAAAGTGTGCAGTCACTGCTTTACCGCATGCAGTTATCTCCTTCTGGGCTGCACCATAAATCCTTACTCTTGCTTTGAGTGGATTGTGCTGGACATGGGGTTCCTCTTCCCCCAGGAACTTCGAGGAGAGGACTCATCCAAGGCCCCTCTTTCTATCTTCCTTCCCAATTGCTCCTGGGGAGCCAGGGGGATTTTTCAGAAGCACTCTACCTGGCCCCCAACAGAGGCAGCTCCCCTACTTTGCCAGGAGACTTAGATTAATTCCTTTAAAACAATCTACCCCATGAACTGCCTTACTTTCTGAGTAACTCTCTCCATGTCTAAAACTGCTGGACCAAACAGAACCCATGAGTTCCAACTCTTGCCCAGAAGCAGCTCTCTCCCAGAGGAGGACCCTGCTACCTCCCTGCTCTCCTGGACTGATCCACTGGGCTCACAAAGATGCTCATCAGCAGGCATCCACGGCCTGGGAATGCAGGAACTGCACAGCACTGTCTGACAGGGGGCCATGGCCCTTTTTCTTCCAGCCTCAGTGGGCCCGTGAAGACAGAGGCTGAGCAGTACATTTGAAGGGAAAGGAAGAGGGACTCCCACTTTCTGAGGATGGACCTGCCAGAGTCAGGAATCCAGCAGAGCCTTGCCCCACTAGCAGTGGAGGGGGCTGGAGTGAACTACAGATGTGAATACATTTGAGGGGCAGCATGATCCGGAGAGCACGTAGAGAGAAGAAGGAAAATACACACACGTTTATATTTTGACCGTGAGTCAATGTCATTTCTCTGTGGTGGAATGAGTGCCCTGATGGGGCTGGGGGAAGGGGAGAAGGCGATTACACCATTTCCATTCAATGGAGTCACGTATCCCATGAGTGGAGTTTTGGGTAAGAGAATGAAGTCACACTGCCCCATGCCCTATTCCCCATGTTTTCCTGTCCCCTTATCTTACTCCTTTGTTTTACATGAGAGAAGAGTGTTTCCTTTGAGCTCCTGAAGGGTGAGATACTCTGTCTGCTAGAGAGGACACTGGAACAAGACAGACAGATCATCTCCCAGGTCCCAATACCAGGTCCCAAACAGTAACTCTGTGATGTTCACGTCTCATGGGTAAGTCACTTACTTCACCCCTCTTAGCCTCCCTTAGAAAATACATATTTGTGTTACGTGTGAGCTTCATTGCTATGTGTTAGAGTGATGGCACTGCAAACAGAAACAGGGGGAGACTGAGAGCTTGGTGGATGAACCAACTCCCAGGGCATGGGCTCCAGTACCTGTGTTTCCTGATGCACCATACTGGTTATCAGGCACTTTCCATCTTTCTGCTTCCCTCTCAGGGAACCCCAGATTCCTGACTTCTGTCCACATTCCTCTACTGTCAAAAAGGGTGGGGGCAAATGGTTAGGAAAGGGGACAAAGACAGAAGCCCCTGGAAATCTGCTATTTTCTGCTCTCTTCCCCTGGCAGAGTTGGGGAAGAGGAAGAAAATCATTGCCCTGTTTCCTCTTGTTCCACCTGCTGTCATGTTCCATTACTTCTCCCTGCAGATAAGTTCAGCGAAGCATTTTTCCATTGAACCCTTGAAAGGTGAGGTGCTACATTGGATCAAAAGCTAGTTCTCTGCATTTTGGACAAGACCCTGCAGTACCAGCCAAAAGATCTCCCTGGATCCTGGTGGCAGACCTCACCTCCCAACTCTGCGATGACCTTGGGTAAGTTACCTCACAACATGTGGCCTCACCTGTCAAAGAGGATCATACCAGCCTTCTTTCTCAGCCAGCTAGGTCTGGACCAGAGAATAAAGTCATTTCCATCCAGAAAAACATCTTGAGTTTCTAAAAGGGAAATACTTTCCCATGTAAGGCCAAAGCCAGCATGATTCCCCACCTCCAGGAGACATGTGGAAATGTCTTGAGATATTTTTGGTAATCACAACTAGGGGTGCTACTTAAACCTGTTGGGTAGAGCCTGAACATCACACTACAATGCACAGAACAGCCCTCACAACAAAGAGCTCTCTGACCCAAAATGTCAATAGTGCTGAGGTTGAGAAAACCTGCTCTAGGGCAAGGTAAGTGTTACTACCCACTCTATGTGCATAGATTCAGGGTAGAATCCAACCTTGAAGTTCAACAACCCTGGATTACCATAACCATGCTGCCTCTTATCAGGCATGTGTCCTTGGAAAATGTATTTAACTGCTTTTTTTTTTTTAAGATTGGCACCTGAGCTAACATCTGTTGCCAATCTTTTTTTCTTCTTTCTCTCCCCAAAGCCCCCCAGTACATAGTTGTATATTCTAGCTATAGGTCCTTCTGGTTGTTCCATGTGGGATACCATGTCAGCGTGGCCTGATGAGTGGTGCCATGTCTCTGGCCAGGATCCAACCCAGTGAAACCCTGGACCGCCGAAGAGGAGTGTGCAAACTTAACCACCTGGCCACGGGGCCAGCCCCTGTATTTAACTTCTATGAGGCTTAGTAGAGCATTCCTTGGGGGAGGAATGAGTTAGAACAGGGAATACTAATATCTAACTTACAGAACAGTTCTAAAAACCTAGAGAAACAGTATGTAAAGTTCCTAACACAGTGTCTGACCAGGAGCAGGCCCCTGAAGTGTTAGTTTCCTTCCCACTCCACTTCCTAACTTCTGCTTCCAAGATTACTTTAAGCTAAACTACATAGCCCTAAAAGGCATAACTATGTTCTAAAGAGCTTCTGGAAATATGATGACAGGAGGGAAAATTAAACACACACAGACCCACATTGTGTATAAGAGTTGGTGCCACTTCTGTGTTGTAGACTTATCTAATGGAAGTGGGATAGGGGAAAAGTTGTTACACTGTTTCCATGGAATAAGTGTACCTTTACTGACCTCTTTTGGGGTGCTCCTGGAGAGTTCACATCAGGAGTGCCTACTAACTTGGTATCTGAGTTCATCTTGTGGCACAGTGAACACAAATTCCAAGAGAAGTAGAAGGCATGATGATGAGTCTTCTGGAGAAAGCAATGGAGCAAAAGGAAGAAAACATTGGTCCCTGACTATTTTCTACATGATGTTAAGTAAGACACGTACCTTCTCCTGGCTACTGACTCAGTTTTAGGGCATAAGATTTGAATTGATCATCTAGTAGGCCAAATTTGGGTATAAGCATATAAGCCATTTAGCTTCCCTTTTCCCAAGCATTCCTATCATCATTTAAATTCTCATATTCTAGTGTTACTGGAGGATTAAACAAGTTAAACTACCTCACAAGGAATCTGGGACATTGCTGAAGCAGAGGGAAAAAGAGTACTGGTGGAAACTCTCAATGAGTCTTAACACTTCTGCTTGGAAGGGGCACACTCCATTTCCTCTTACATTTCATTGGCCACATCTAGTCACATGCCTGTGCCTGATGTCAGTGGAATGGGATCACTGGGTGTGGGAGAGACCTCAGGGACCAGTCAATTCATGTGATCCCACAGCTAGGCTTCTTGGCCCAAGGGGAAAGATTTAATCACCTCTCTTCCTGAACAAAAGAGGTTGTTGAGTATGTACTCATGAGGAGACAATGCCGGGGAAGTATAAAACTATCACCTTCTAAATGGGAAGCTGATGGTTATACTGTGGGGAGGGCAAGAGTCAGAACCTCATCCAACCTGCCATTTTCTGGTGAGGGTCTTAGTCTCCATGAGGCTGAGCTTGGTTATCTGTGACGTGGAACTCATGATACCTTTCTCACAGTCTGCCCTGAGGTGTAAATGAGAAGACCTGTAAGGTACATATGGGACACGGTAGGACTTCAACACCTATCAGTCCTGGCCCACCAGCCTCCTCCCTCCCAGAGAGGAGATGACACTGACCTAAACCAAAGAGCATAAGTGCCATAGAAAGCATCTGGAAATGTAGCAATATCCCCATAATGTATTTGCTTTGGTGCCAGTTCTGAGTAATGGGATGAGTTACCTGTGGAAGTTAGGGAAAGAGAAAAAAATCACCGTATCATCTCCTGTTAAAGCATATGCTTTCCTGTCCCCTTAGTTTATCATCTAGTTTGACACTGGAGGAAGAGCAGTTTCCCACTGATTCCAAGGTAGGAGAGACAGTATAGAGCAAAATATTGTGGATGCTGGACAGAAGACTGGAATCAGGAGACCAGACACATCCCTGACTACAGAACCTTAGGAGAGTCATTCCTCATGTGCTGGCCTCGGCCCTAACACTATGATGCTCTATAGCAGTGGCCTGAGCTTTGGGTCAGAAAACTCAGTTTAAATCTTGACATCAATAGTTGAAGGTTGCATGACTTCTTTTTTGGTCTGAAACTCCATGTGGTAGGTAGAATTCTAAAATGACCTCCAACGATCCTCATCCTTGTATAATCCCACCCCCTTTGAGTGTGGGTAGAATCAATGAATACGAAGACATATCACATTCATGATTATGTTAGCTTATATGGCAAAATGCAGATTATCTGGGTGGGCCTGACCTAATCAGGCAAGCCATTTAAAAGCAGAGAATTTTCTCCAGCTGTCCACAGGAGGGGACATCAGAGATTCTAAGTACAAGAAGGAATCAATGCACTGTTGCTAGTTCAAAAAGGGAGGGGTCCATATGGCAAGGAATTAGAGTAGCCTCTAGGAGCTGAGAGAACCCGGAGCTGACAGCCATCAAGGAAATGAGGACCACAGTCCAACAGCCATGAGGAACAAGAATGATCGTAGAAATTCTGCAAGCAGCAAGAACGATCTTGGAAGATTTTCCCCAGAACCTGCAGATGAGACCTCAATCCAGCCTACACTGACACCTTGATTCCAGTCTCATGAAACCCTGAGCAGAGAACACAATCATGCTGTACTAGACTTCTGACCCACAGATCCATGAGTTAATAAATGGGTGTAGCTTTCAGCCACGGAGTTTGGGTGTAGATGCTAACTGGAGAAAATACACTACCAAGATAACAGTTGTTACTAGTGCATCATGGGGTTGAAAGTTATGAATATATAGACATTGGTATTTGGATACATTTTGTACATTTTCAAAATAGACAATGGGTTACTTGCTAATTAGAGATAAAGTCCATTAGAGCTTTATTCATGTCAAATATGTTATATTTCAGACTTTTAAAAAAGTATAGTAAATATTATAATAGGCAAACATGTACACAACCAAGGTTATGAAGGAAAACATCAGAGAAAGTAAATGCCTCTGTGAAATTCTCTGATTGCCTCACTTCCAGAGGGATCCTCCATCCAGAATTTGTTGTTTAGTCATGAAACACAAACAAAACACCTAAGTGATTTACATATTTTTATCTCTGACTATAAGTAATATATTTATGTATAACTTATTGAAATTTATTCTCTGAAAATAGTGTTTCTAAGACTTCCCTAATAAGGTGACTTTGGGACTGTTTTGCTATTTTTAGCCCTGCTACCATGAGCATGCTTTCACACCTGCCTGGGACTCTAGAGTCCAGACATAAGGGTGCAGCGCTGACAGGACCTCACGTTCTTCTCTCATAGATGTTGTCAAATGTCTCTGCAAAGAGGTTGCACCAATCTGTCCTCTCCCAGAAGTGTATGGAGTTCTCATAACGCCATAATTTCAATAAACAGGATGCAGCATAAATACAAAGTCACTGGTCAGGTTTTCTTGTCTAACTCTAGAATTATTCCAGGCCATATTCTGAGACATAAAATTGGACCATTATGTTTACATTTAGAAAAGCACATGTGAACTATGCCATTTATATTGAAAAAAGGGAAAAATGAAAAGTAATCTAACATTCCAATTACAGGAATTCACATTAGCAAATATTAATAATGTTGTGAAGCCCATTATTGTTTACTGGATAAATACATGCTCTCACCTTTTAGTTGGTTGGGATATATATTAGTTAAGAGATTTTAAATTTCAACTAGACAATAATTATTTTAAATGTTAAATACTCATGCTCTTTGACAAAGCAGTCCCACTTGTGGGTATTTATCCTCCACATACAGTCTGGGGAGGCCCCTGCCATCAATACTCATCTGTCCACACTGCACATGGCTCAGCTTACCATTGCCCTAGCTGGCTCTGTGTCTTCAGGCCCCTGACCCCGTGCCATCCATCTCTCGACCCAAACAGGACAATCTGTCTCACAGGCAATCCAAACAGGCAATCTGGATGCCCAGACTCGATGGAGCCATCTCAAGCATTGGTACAGAGAAGTACTAAGGTTCCTACTCCAGGAGGGACCTGTAGACTTCCAACCTCATCTCCGTCTGGGAGAAATCTCCTTTCCTTGCCCTGTCTCTGTCCTCAGAGGCCCTCCCCTCCCTACTAGGTGCAAGCAGCACAATTGTTTCAAAAGTTTAAGTTCTCACAAAGGACAGAAGAAATACTGGCTTCAGACAGCTTCTGCTTCCAGCCCTGCCACCAACCTCCCCTGCAGCAGGGGGAAGGGGCACCAAGCCTGGCTCCCTGGTGCAGGTAGGTAAACAAAGTGGGAACAGAGATTAAGCACCTCAGCATACTGTGTCCTGATACCTTCACTAAAGCTCTGCCACCAGCAACTAAAGTTTCCCAGCCTTCCAGGTCCCATCCCTGGCTCTGGCAGTGGGCATGGGGAGCAACCTCTTTGCTATCTGACTCTATGCACAGGAGCACGTACTTTATAGTCACACACATCCATGAAGAGATGATAGAGAAACCTCACTACCAGGGTTGTCCTGAGACTAAATCCAGCCACTAAGTGAAGAATGAAGAGCTGGACCAAGATCAACCATCTGGTCCATAAATAATAGCTGTCTTTCCTCCCTGGAGCAGGAAACTCATGTGGCTCCTTGAACTGTCCCCTCAGTCAGGGCACCTTAACCTGGATGCAGGTCAGAATCATTCTTTTCTAAATGCTCACCTGCAACTCCCTCGTTGGTAGAAATAGAGCTTCTGTATCAAAGGCCATTCAAATTATTAAGCCATAATAACACAGGCCTCAGAAAACAAATATGCCCATTTGGCACCAACATTGTATGTGAGTGTCCATTGCCCCTTAATTCCCCCAACATCAGGTATCACCATTATGTTTTCATTGTCAATCTGATGCTTATTTTCCTCACACCTGCCTCACTGGAAGAGCCTCCTCAAATGATTGTTAAACTTACAGATTCACAGGCTCATCTCCTAGAGTTGCCAGATTTAGCAAATAAAAATACAGTATGCCCAGGTGAATTTAAATTTCAGATAAACAAAATAACATTACATGAGCCATACTTACACTAAAAATTACTACTTGTTTATCTGAAATTCAAATTTAACTGGGTTAAATATAATCTGGCAACCCTGCACAGGGAGGGCTCTGGGCTACAACTAAGGTTCTCAACAAGGTGGATCAACAGCCCCAGCTGAGTCCCCAGAAGAGGCCAGCACCAATCCTCATCCATGTGAGTGAGCTCTCCTGGATGTCCCAGCCAAATGGAGCCTCCAGATGACTGCAGCCCAGGTGACAGACTCCACGTGGAGCAGAAAACCACCCAGTTAAGCCCAGACCGCCCAGAGAATCCTGAGAGATTATAAATAGCTATTGTTTTGAGAGCATTTTGTTAAGCAGAAATGGATATCCAAAACATGCGGTTTTGTTGAACTCTCCCTCTTTTTTTGTGATCTGTAATCATTGGATAAGACAGATTCTCTTATCCTTGAAGGCTTCGTAGAACTTCGTTACCACTTTTAGCTCTAGTCTGCGTTTGGATTTATGTGTGGGTATAGATTTTTGAACATTTCCTCAATTCCTTCTTGAAGAACTCTCCAATGAAAATTTTTGTGATATATAATTTTCACCCTACTCTTGGAATTTAGAAACTAATTCCAATACCCTGCCATAAAATGAGCCTCTATACCAATCATGCCTGGTAATAGACGAAGAAGCTGTTGCTCAAAACTGTTCAATCAGTCACATGAAAAGCCATATCCTCAGAAGTTTGCTTGATGAGTATGCAATAAGAATAAGGAGTATTTATTCACTTTCAGAAGTATTCGTTAAAGAAGACATCCTGAAACACTTTCTCCTATACAGGGATAGCTTTGCAAGGGAAGTTTCTTCCTCAAGCACACATAGACAGGGCTCCTTCACCAGACAGCAGAGTGATATGCATTGCAGTTTGTGGCCTTTGTGACAGGCCCAATACAGCACTGCTGAGTGGACAATTCTGATTAATTCTGGGGTTCATTAATAGAAAACGCCTCGCCTGCAGAACTAAGCCACTTTCTCCAATATCACTTCTATAAAGAATAAAGTCAATATATTATTCTCCTTATTCTTTTTTCACATTTCTTAGTTGGTTTAGAGCTCAGAAATGGAGCAGGGATATATTTGGAAGCAGGGGGTGGGCCCCTTAAAACCTCAAGCATTTTGGAGCAAGACCATATGAATAGTTGGGAGCCAGCAAGACACAGAAAGGGGAGAAGAGCTGTGGGCCAGTTGTAAGACTCACCTCCGAGGGCAAAGCAGAACAGGTGCTCCATAAAGGCAACTTATCAACAAGAGTTTTGAAGGCAGAGGTCCGGGGCTCTGTAATTTGTTTCTCCTTCCAATCTCACTACTTAAGTAAGTCATTCCTGCGATAGAGAAGTGAGTGTAGAGAGAGGCTAGAAGTGTTTAGGTCATGAATGCCCCTCCAAATGGAAGAAATTATCAAGAATGGATAATCACAATTCCCTCAGGACAAACCAATGTATGGTTCAATTGACTAAATTTCTGCCTACTAAATAACTATAATATTCTAGGCCTGCTTCGTTGAAATAATTCCCAAATTGCTTAAATGACATCTTTTGTGCATGCTCCTAGATCATTCAGTCACATGATTATAGACAGTCTCTTAGTTCTCTTCCACAGATGGCTAGCCACTTAGCATGGCGTGTGATTTTACACGTCCACCTTCCTAGGCTATCCCATCTCCAAGAACCCTAGGACACCTCCCGGGGTCTGTGTACTGATAACACTCCCATACTGTCTCTTTAAAGCAAACAAAATTCCTGACGACAGGGACATGCTTTGTTCCAACAACATGGGCAGATTTTCACCAATTGCCAGGATTCCAGTCTAGCGCCTCTCATAGCCTGCTTTCTCAGACCGCAGCCTGAAGAGCGAAGAAGTTTTGCGTTCAGCTAAAGGCGTGGGGGAGGAGGAGCATGCGGAGGGGTTTCCGGTGTGGAGGATAAGCCTGCGTGGCATGGTTGCCATAGAAACCTGACGTCAATATGGCGACCGTGACGACTTTACGGTAGAGACAGAAATGGCCTGGCCTGAAGTGCAGACTCCTGCCTTGAGGTGTTCGGGATTCAGCTGAGTGTGCTGAGTCCCCGCACTGGCCTGTGGGGGAGACAAAGGGACCCAGATCCAGGTCGCCTCTTTCCCGCTTTGGGACTTGGTTCCCCGGCGGGCTCGTGGGTAAAGGCACTGGGGTCCCGACGGTCCCAGCGAGTGTGGCGTCCTGCCCCAAGAGTGCCCTGGAGATACTTTCCTTCTAAAGGCAGGGGCGCGGGAGGTAAGACAGGGACTGGCTCTCACTGGGCCCCAGCTCCCCTCTCTGTCAAACGGAGTAAGAATGCTTAACCCCCAGGCTCGCTGTGAGCGTTCAGTGACAACACATGAGCAAGCCCATGGCCCTGTGGTTATTGCGGGACCGTGAATGCCTGTTTGAATTCTGGCCACTTGTTATTGTTTTTAACTTTGTTCTTAGGGGATAGGGGAGGAAAAGAGAGAAAAAAAGACCCTGATGAGAAGCCCATTGTATGTTCCAGTTGTTAGGATCTCTACCCACTTGTATCAGTGTCATTGTCACTAACCCAGTGCCTAGCATGGTGCGGGGCACACTGTTACTCCAGGAAAGCATAGTGATTGCTGGATCTGTCTCTCCCTGTGCAGCTCTTCATGCCACTGGCCGAGCTCCTATCAGGCGTTTGAAGGAGGCAGGTTCTAAGGATTTGTATCCTGATGGCTGCTGAACCATCTGCTCCAGATTCAAGGGCGGCCGTCCTCAGGAGACCCCGACACTTCACATCCCTGGTAGGATATGAGGCCCGGCCCAAGTGAGTTCCTAGATCTGAACGAAAGCATGTTGTGGAATCGCTCCTGTGAGGTTCACAAAGGAGCCTCAAAGGAGAGAAGCTACTTTGATCTCATCATGGGAGAAGAGGTTTAGCAGGTGGAATGTCGTTCCATCAGCAGCTACGTGCTTTGTAGCAACCCTTGAGGCCCATCATGGAGACACCCTCTTTTCTCTGAAAGCAGTGAATTGTTCAGCCTGAGAAAAGAACATGATCTTTAACGTGCATTTGGAGTAAATATACCTAAATTGTTCTCACTGTGTAAAGATTATTCAGTGATTCCCATGTTTCTCTCAGATGGGTGTTGAAGTATGCATTTGGTTAGAAAGTCTTCCTAGCAATTTGAGATTGTAATATAGTTTCTTCCTTGGTAGCCACATTTTTATCCATTCTATAATGAAAAATTTTAAGAAACCAGAAATTTTACAAATGTTAGTTTAAAATGTCAGTTATAAGAATTTATATTTTCAAAAATAGAGTATCTTATAATGATACGCAGTCATATCTCCTAAAATAACCAGATACTCTTAAATATAGTTATGTTTACTTTCCCAGTACATAACAGATTTAGTTCTCTATTACCTGGCCTCCCTACCCCTCCCCTCTGCTGTGTACTGGGGCAACCACTGATCTTCACTCACTATAGATTAGTTTTCATGTCCTAGAATTTTATTAAAATGGAATCATAAAGGTTTTTTTTGTTGGTTTGGTTTTGGCCTGGCTTCTTTCATTTGGCCTATTTATTTTAAATTTGTCCGTTTTGTTGCATGTATCAATAGTCCCTTCTGTTTTACTGATAGTAGTATCCCAGTATCTGGATATACTGCAATTTGTTTGAATTTTTTTTTAATTAAAGCTTCAATGAACATTTGTCTATAAGTTTTTGCATGGACATATGCTTTCTTTCTCTCGAGTAAATGCTTAAGAGTGCAGTGGCTGGATCATATAGAGGATGTAAGATTAACATTGTTAAGAAACTGCCAAACTGATCATACCATTCATTCCCACCAGCAGTGTATGAGAGTTCCGTCCTCCACAACCTTGCCAATGCTTGCTATGATCAGTCTTTTTAATTATAGTCATATTCATGGGGGTATAGTGGTATCCCATTGTAGTTTTAAGTTAAAATTCCCTAATGATGTTGAGCATATTTTCATGTGCATATTTGCTGTTTCTATATCTTCTTTGGTGAAGTGTCTATTCAAATTTTCCACCACTTATTTATTGTAGTATCTACTTTATTCTAATTGACTTTTGATACATTTTCTATATTCTGAATACAGGTCCTTTGTCAGATATGTAGTTTGCATGTATTTTTCTCTCACTCAGTGCCTTGTCTTTTCATTCTCTCAACAGCGTCTTAGGGAGAGCAGTAATTTTAATTTAGAGGAAATCCAATTTATGTATTAGTTCACTTATGAATTGTAGTTTTGGTAACTCATCTATGAAATCTTCACCTAACCTGAGGTCACAAGGATTTTCTCCTGTGTTTCTCTAGAAGGTTGATAGCTTTAGGTTTTATATTTAGGTCTGTGATCCATTTTGAGTGTACTTTTATATATGCTTTGATATATGGATCACAGTTTATATTTGTGTATGTAATATCCACTTGTCCCAGCACCATTTGTTGATAAGACTATCATTTCTTCACTGAATTGCCTTTGCCCCTTTTTCGAAAATCAGTTGTCCATATATGTGTGCATCTATTTCTAGACACTTTGTTCTTTTCCTTCAATCTACTTATCTACCTTGATTACAATAGCACACTGTCTTGATTACTGTAGGTTTATAATGAGTCTGCAAATCTGAGAGTATTCATCCTCCAACTTTCTTCTTCTTTTTTAAAGTTGTTTTTCATAGTCTAAGTCCTCTGCATTTCCACATGTACTTCAGAATTGGCCTGTCAATTTTTTAAAAATATATATTTGCTAAAATTTTTGTTGGGATTGCATTGAATATAGATCAATTTGGGGAGAAGTGACATCTTAACAATACTGAATCTTCCAACCCCTGAAAACAGTTGTCTCTCCATTTATTTAGGTCTTCTTTAATTTCACTGAGCAGTGTTTTGTAATGTTCGGTGAACAGGACTTGCACCTCTGTGCACAGATTATCCATATGTATTTCATACTTTTTGATGGCATTATTTTGTAATTACTGCCATTGTAAATGGCATTATTTTGTGATTACAGGTCCCAATTATTATGTTTTCACTAAACTGTCAGCAGCCAAATGTTTAACAATAGCCACTGGGGGATCTTTTTGGTCGAAAGCAAAGGCTGCTCTAGGAAAGAAATGCTACTTGATGCATAAAATGCATTTGACTGTGTTTCTATATCAGCGTTTAGACATTATTGGCAATGTACTGAAACTAAGGAGAAAAACGTCACATAGACAATTTTACAGGTCTTCTCCAGAAAAATCAATCACTAAAAGAAAATAGTTATGGTAGCTTTCAACTTTATATGTGTAGTTAGAATTGAACCAGTTGAATTGTGGGGTTTTTCTTTTTTGCCCCCCAGCAAATTCACCTCACTGAATTCCTGGGTTCTTGGGTGGTGAGACAGATAGCAGGAGAGAGCATGTACATATATGAGTATGTATATATCTATATGTGTATTGCTGAAGCTGCCAGGAATGTTTATTGTGAGGAATACTTGAGGTTAATTACTGTGGTCGTGTCCGTCCTGTTCACTTCCTAGCAGATAATACGAACCAACTCACAGTGGTGGTTGTTTTATTCCAGCTTGGCCAGCATGGTTACCATGGTGACTCAGTAACTGCTGTGGAATTTGGTGCAGATTCAGCCTTGTTTTGTAATTCCAGCCTGAAGCATTTCTTACTATGATAGTTGTCAAATATTGCTTCTCTAATTTCCTCATTTCTTGCAAGTTTATTTGTTGAAATTTGACTAGAGGTAGAGCTTTTTCTCCTTATTTGTATATAGTTTTTATTTATATCAGTATGACTTAAATTCCTATTTTGCTCAAAGGGTTACCATCTGATGCTATAATTATTTATTTTGATGCTCAAATTGTCCCAGAATTGGCCAGTGAAAGCCCCTTCAAGTTGGTTTCTATGTCCACTTGACACCTCTTTAGAATTCTTTGAATATGTACTTTGCTCTCTGAGACTCTCTCCTACTCTGTAGGAAGGAAATTATGATGCCCACCTCAGAGCATTACTTTGAGAAAATGAAGAGAAAAAGTCTGAAAATAACAACCTACAGCACGTGGCATTTAGTAGGCCCTCAGCAAATGTTAGTTCCCCATTCCAGCATTCCCTCCTTCATTCTGTCAGTGTGATGCCTCTGACATAACATAATAGCATGACTACCAGAGAGAATATTTGGACATGTAACAACCAGCAGGGATAAGCCCCCATTTCTGTGATGTATGAGCTTCAGTGTCACTGCGTGTGTGGGTGGGGCTGTGTGATGGAGCTGGGGAAGAGGCGAAGCATCATTGCACAGCTTCCAGTGGACAAGTGGAGACAGGCAAGGACATCCTTACCCCTTTCCCCGTGTTCATGTGCTTTCCCATCCTCTCACTTTACTCCAGTCCATGTGCCGTCTTATCCCCTGACTCTCCTTCTAGTGGACCGTCAGAGGAGGGTGTGGACTCTGAGCCTCAGAAGCAGGAGCTGACAGAGAAGAACCAAGTGTGATGTCGAGTGTGCAGACAGGTTCCTGGAGCAAGAGTAAGGAGATCAGAGTCCCGTCATTGGGACACTGTAGGTAAGTCACTCACCTTCCACCAGTCCCGTCTATACAGCAGGATGACAGTACCCACTGCTGCCGACCACCCAGGAATACTCTGGAGTTTAAGTGTGATCCCATGTGGGAAAGCAATCCGTGGTCGTAGGTGGGAGGAAGAATCAGTGAACTTTAGAGTAATTACGTTAACAGAGACACCCCAGATATCATGAACTCTGCGTGGTAGACATCAAATTAATAGCACACAAACATCAGCTCTTTAGGTTAGGATTTCTCGAAGTGTGGTTCTTGGACCACTTCATTAAAATCATCAGGAAGCGCTTGTTAAAATTGCAGGTTTGTGGGCCCACCCTAGGTCTGCTGAAGCAAAAACAGGGACGTGGAATGGGAGGTGTCTCCATTCTGAGTAATATTTCCAGTTGTTTCTGGTACTCATCCAAGTTTAAAAAGCACTGCTATGGATTTGCAACAAACACTTTTTAAAAGTTTGAATCCTTTGATGTGTAATTTCCTTGTCAACTTCTTCTGCAATGCAGCTTTAAATATCTTTGTCCTCTCTGGAATGTCAGATAGGTAGCACTTCCTTCATTTATGTAATATTAAGTCAGTGATCTATGTGTGAGGCACTGAACTAGGCACTGAGGTCACAGCTCAGAGAACAAGACAGGCAGGGTCCCTGGAGTTTGAGTCTAGTTTGGGAAAACTGGCAATGAGCAGGTAAATAAATCAATAAGGATTGCAATTCCATATGGGGATGAGTGCTTTGAAGAAAGTAAACATTAATAGAGTAGAAATGACAAGGACAGAGATTATTGTAGATGGGTTGTCAGTGAAGCTCTTTCTCTGGTAGTGACATTTGAACTGAGTCTTGAACGACAAGAGTCAGCCAGGCCTGGACAGGCCTTTTGGTCAGAGGCCTTGTGATGTGGGAAAGCTCCAGGTGTTCCAGGAGCAGATGACAAGCTAGAGTGGCTGGAGCCTGGCAGACAAAGTGCAGATGGTGGCAGATGAGGTCAAATGGCAGACAGGAGCCACATCATTTGGGCCGTGTAAGGAGTTTGGAGTTTATTCTAAGGGTGGAGGAGTAGAGTATGGGGGTGACATGCTCTGATTCATGTGCTCACAAGGTGACTCTGGCCACTGTGGAGCATGGACTGGAGAGGGACAGGAGAGCTGTGGGGATAACCATTAGGGGGATCTTGCAGAAGTCCAGGGGAGGGACGAGGGTGGATTGGCCCAGTGCTGCAGCAGTGTGCAGAGGACGGGATGGCCCTGGACAGGGCATGTAGGAGGTGGGGCAGGCAGGACCTGCAGTGGCTGTGTGTGAGCGGTTTGTGAGGATAAGGCAGGATCCTGGATGAGCTCTCACCTTCTTGTTCCGCCACGTGCAGAAACGGTGGCGCTGTTTCCTGAGACCTGTTGTTCCAAGTGCTTTTGAGACGTTTTCATCATAATGAGTTAGGTCATCCACCAGTGGTTATAGTGAAAGTTAGTGATTTAAAACGTGCATCATTTGGTGAATAGGATTCAGTCATAAGACTATTAAGCTTTGTTAAACACACATACAAACTATAAACTATAAAAATCTCCTCTTGTATTTGTTCAAAACAGCTAACGTTTGTTGAGCTGTTACTGTGTGCTTAGCAGTGTTGTAAGTGTTTTTGTGTATTGACTCGATTAATCCTCACAACAACAACCCATGACATGGGGATGATTGTTTTCCTTATTTTACAGAAGAGGAAACTGAAGCACAGAGAGGTTCTTTCAATTTCCTAAGATCACGGAGAGCTAGGTATCCCAATGTCTCTGCAGTAGAAATTATTCAAATGATGGATATTCAAATATAGCCTTGTAAAGACCAAAACACAAAGCAATACTTGTTTTAAAATGTTTGTCTTCTACAGAAAGTACTACATAATCCCCATTTTATACATGAGGCAATTGAGTGACTGTAAGATGAAGTAAAAGTATTCAAACTCACACAGTTTTTACGTGGCAGAACTATGGGTTGGATCCAGTCTTTGTCCAGACCCCACACCTAAACAGTACGCTTAGAAAGAAGAAAAAGACTTGTTTTGAACTATGCTCGT
Organism: Equus asinus; assembly: GCF_041296235.1. Lineage (NCBI taxonomy): Eukaryota > Metazoa > Chordata > Mammalia > Perissodactyla > Equidae > Equus > Equus asinus. The sequence continues at coordinate 97,043,848 of NC_091820.1, forward strand.
TCATGGTGTTGAATTGGGGCCATCCATATCTCTTTGGGTGGAAACTATGTTTCAGTAGGTGTTTTGCCATTTACCAGCTGGTATTTTTTTTTAATTGACAGGGAAATTTGTTTATTTCAGTGACATACAATATTTTAACATAATAACCAGAATTATGACTGATAACATGATGCTGAACACATCATGAACATCAAGGGTATTGACATCAACGGAACTGAACTTCATACAGTTTTGAAATATTTATATTAATAACATATATCCATACAAATATAACCTAAAGAAGGTTTATCATCACTTATTTGACAATGCTTCCCACACAGTATAATATATCAAATAAACCTAATTATTTTAACATCACTCTTTTACAAGGTTAGAGACAAATCCTTTGAGATTTTCCAAGGGCCCTCTACCAGCTGGTAATTATTTAAGAAAAACTAAAAGGTAATAATTATAGAAACAAAAGTGTGTCAAAGATGAACAAATCCAGCCCCTACTGGTTAAAGTGGTAAGGACACATTTTAATCAGTAATATACTATTGCAACAGGGAAAAGAGTCCAGCATGAACTGTTCTCAACTTCAGTTTGTACAGACGTGACTGGACATTTTAAAGGGAGTATGAGGGAATAGGGTGGGGGGTGAGTAGGGGCTCAGTAGAGTCAGGGAAATGAAAAATTACAAAAAGCAAGAAGGATGTGTTCATCTATGTGAAACCAATCTGGGTTTGCTAAGTGGCACGTATTGAAGTTAGATTTCTACCCTCCCACAGAGGCTGGGAGACAGAGGCCCTGTCTTCACGTGTTGGCTGGAACAAACAGTAAATTGTTCTGGCAGCCTTGAGTTTTCTCAGGCAATCATTTTAAGGACATTTAGGGTCATCTTAGGAATGTGGCCTTGAGCTGTTAGAAACGATGTTAGTATTTTGTTCAAGACTTTTATTAGCCAGAGTTGAGGCCTAGTCGAGAAGATGGCAAAGAAGAGTCTGGCTAGAGTTTGCTCAGGGAGAGAATCTTTGTCAAGGGCAATAATTATAAAAACAGAAAAAGGGAATAATCATTATAGTTACTATACATTAGACAACTTGGCTGTTAAAATAATTCCTTGGACTTCCATGGTGGATTCTTTTCTCTTTTATGAACTCAGTGCTTTTCAGATGGGAATCACATCGCTCTGTGCTCCAGTTTTTGTTGGTTGGGGAGCAGGGCTGGTCTGACCCCCCTTTGATAGGTGAGGCCAGAGGAGGTGTGGTGACTTACCCGAGGTCACCCAGAGTTCGTGGGTTAGGTCTGCCCCTGGGGCCAGGAGTGTCTCCTGTCTCACACCCAGTTGCCTGTCCGTCACACATGGCACTAGCCTTGTTCCTGTGTATAGTGAATCACTTTTCAAGGACTCAGAGGATTCGTCCTTCTCTGAGGTTACTCTTCAGGTAATAGAAGAAGATGCTAGCATCTTCAAATAAAAAGAAATAAGGTGTTGATTATCCTCTCCTTCCCTAGACTCTATTGAGAGGTTAGAAGAAAAATTTCTGCAATCACGCAGCATGTACTTTTTGTTTCTGGCTCCTTTCAGTCAACATAAGGTGTGTGTGATTTACCTTATTGTTGTCTACAGTTGTAGATTGTAATTCTCATTGGTGTATGGTATTACGTTATGTGAATATTTCACAATATATGTAGCCATTTTGGGTATTTATGTATTTTTAAGTTTTTGACTTATTATGAACATTCTTCCACATATCTTTCAACGGACATTTATTTTCATTTCTCTTCAACATATACTAAAGAGTGACATTTCTAAGTCATAGAGTATGTGTTGAGTTCAATGGACACTGTCAAGCAGTTTTTCAAAGTGGTTGTTCCAATCTGTGTTCCCACCAACAGGGTGAGAGTTCAGTTTCTCCAACTTGCCAACACTTTGTATTTTCCATCTTTTTCATTTTGTTGTTCTGGTGGGCATGTAGTGGTATATCATTGTGGTTTTAATTTTAACTTTACTGTTTTAATTTCTCTTCAACTCTCTATGAAGTGTTTAGTCTCTTTTAATCTAAAGAAGGTCCATCCTTTTTTTAACCTTCCAATTTATTTGCTGAAGAAACTGGATCTTTGTCCTGTGGAGTTTGAATTTTGGATTTTGCTGATTGTATCAGCTTATGTCATTTATTCTATTCCTCTGGCCCCTCATATTGCCTTTAAGTTGATAATTAGGTTCAGAGGCTTGTTCAGATTCAGGGTTTTTGGCAAAAGTGCCTTAGATGTGGTGGTGTTTATTCCTATGGTATTACACCATTGGGCTCATTGTGTCTAGTTGTTTCTCCTCTTGTGATGTTAAGATTGATCACTGAGTTCAAGTGTTCTCAGCCTGACCCAGCGATTATAAAGTTTCCCATGATCTTTTCACCTCAGGTTTTATGCAATCTCTGAAGATCATTGCCTGGGTCTGCATTTCATTAAAGGTTGCAAAATAGTAATGTTCTAATTCTGATTTCTTCTGTATTCATTAGCTGAAATTCTTCTATAAAAGAAACTTAACCTCATCAACTTTTAGGTTATGCTGAACTTGGTTCACACAGGAAGGGAAAGATGAATGTGTAATTCTTTTGCAGTATTTCCACTTTTCAAAATAATGATTTGTTTCACTAGGATCCTCCAAAGGTGAGCAGTGAATTGGTTTGGTTTGGTTTTGCTTTTTGTTGGAGTGTCATCATGAACTCATAGATGTTTATATTTGATATTTTTTAAAGATTTTATTTTTTTTCCTTTTTCTCCCCAAAGCCCCCCAGTACATAGTTGCATATCTTTTTAGTTGTGGGTCCTTCTAGTTGTGGCATGTGGGACACCACCTCAGCATGGCTTAATGAGCGGTGTCATGTCCACACCTAGGATCCAAACCAGCGAAACCCTGGGCTGCCAAAGTGGAACGTGCGAACTTAACCACTCGGCCCCAGGGCTGGCCCCTGATATTTTTTAATCGATTGCAGTCATTAATCATTTTGATGTTCAAAATGTTCTATGTTTGGGCAGTGGGAATTCCATCAGCTTGGCTTCTGAGTCTTTTTGACATGCTTTCTGGTATGATAGTTTGTCCAGACTTATCTGATACAATTTCTACCCCACACCTGGAATCAGCCATTTCTCCAAGGAAGCCTGGTTCCTTTCAGTGGGAAATCATCTCAGAGGATTCAATCAGGGTACTAGAAGTGCTCATTGCTACTTGAATGGCCATTGTTTCTTGACCTTTTTACCGCATGGAGCCAGCAAATATATATCATATATATTTTATTATTTTTAAGGCTTTATTTTTTACAGCAGTTTTAGGCACAGAAAAATTGAGCAGAAGGTATAGAGATTTTCCATATACCCTCTACCCCACACATGCATAGCCTCTCGAATTATCAACATCCCCCACCAGAGTGATAAACTTGTTATACTTGAAGAACCTATATTAGCACATTATTATCACCCAAAGTCTATAGTTTACATCAGGGTTTGTTCTTGGTGTTGTACATTTTATGGGTTTGGAAAAATGTGTAATGACATGTGTCTACCGTTATAGTATTATACAGAGTAGTTTCACTGCCCTAAAACTTTGTGCTCCACCAGTTCATCCCTCCTACTATAACCCTTGGCAACCACTGATGTTTTTATTGTCTCCATAGTTTTGCCTTTTCTAAAATGTCATATAATATAGTTGGAATCATACAGTATGTAGCCTTTTCATATTGGCTTATTTCATTTAATAATATGCATTTAAGGTTCCTCCATGTCTTCATGGCTTGATAGCTCGTTTCTTTTTAGCGCTGAGTAATATTCCATTGTCTGGATGTATCACAGTTTATTTATTCAGTCACCTACGGAAGGACATCTTGGTTGCTTCCAGGTTTTGGCAATTATGAATAAAGCTGCCATAAACATCCTCGTGGAGGTTTTTTGTGTGCAAACAAGTCTTCGGCTCCTTTTGGTACATACGAAAGAATGTGACTGCTGGATCACATGGTAAGAGGATGTTTAGATTTTAAGAAGCTGCCAGACTGTCTTCCAATACGATTTTGCATTCCCGCCAGCAATGAATGAGAGTTCCTGTTACTCAACATCCTTTCCAGCATTTGGTGTTATCAGTGTTCTGGATTTTGGTCATTCTAACAGGTGTATGGTGGTATCTCGTTGTTATTTTAATTTGCATTTCTGTAATGATACATGACGGGCAGCATCTTTTCATTTGCTTACTTCCTATCTGTGTATCTTCTTTGGTGAGATGTCTGTTAAGGTCTTTGGCCCATTTTTTAATCGAGTTGTTTGTTTTCTTATTGTTGTATTTTAAGAACTCTTTTTGTATTTTTAGATAACAGTCCTTTATCAGATGTGTCTTCTGCAAATGTTTTATTCTAGTCCATGGCTTGTCTTCTCATTCTCTTGACATTTTCTTTTATAGAGCAGAAGATTTTTATTTTAATGAAGTCCAGCTTATGAGTTATTTCTTATATGGATCATGCTTTTGGTATTGTATCTAAAAATTCATTGCCATACCCAAGGTCATCTAGATTTTTTCCTATGTTACCTTCTTTGTATTTAGCTCTAAGATCCATTTTGAGTTAATTTTTGTGAAGAGTGTAAGGTCTAAATTCATTCTCTTGCATGCAGATGTGCAGTTTTCCAGCACCTTTTGTTGAAGAGATTATCTTTGCTCCATTGTATTGTCTTTCCTCCTTTTTCAAAGAACAGTTGACTATATTTATGTAGGTCTATCTCTGGGCTCTCTATTTTGTTCCATCTATCTGTTTGACTATACTTTCACCAATACACATTGTCTTGATTACTATAGGTTTATAGTAAGTCTTGAAGTCTGGTAGTGTCAGTCTTACAACTTTGTTCTTCTCCTCAAATATACTGTTAGCTATTCTGAGTCTTTTGCCTCTCCATATCAATTTTAGAATCAGTTTTTTGTACTCACAAAATTACTTCCTGAGATTTTTATTGGGATTGCATTGAATCTATAGATTAAGTTGGGAAGAACTGACATCTTGACAATATTGAGCGTTCCTGTCCATGAACATGACATTTTTCTCCATTTATTTGGTTCTTGTTTGATTTCATTAATCAGAGTTTTGTAGTTTTCTTCATATAGATCTTGCACATATTTCATTAGATTTATACTTCATGTTTCATTAAAAATACTTCAAGATTTCACTTTAGAGGTGCTAATATAAATGTTATTGTGTTTTTAATTTTAAATTCCACTTGTTGATTGCTGGTATATAGGAAAGCTGTTGACTTTTGTATATTTACATTGTTTCTTGCAACCGTGCTATAATTGCTTGTTAGTTTCAGGAGTTTTTTTATTGATTCTTTTAGATTTTCTCCATAGACAATCATGTCATCTGTGAAGAAAGACAGTTTTGTTTCTTCCTTCCCAATATGTATACCTTTTATTTCCTTTTCTTGTCTTATTGCATTAGCTAGGACTTTCAGTATAATGCTGACAAGTAGTGGTAAAAGGGGACATCCTTGTCTCATTCTTCATCTCAATGGGAAATCTTCAAGCTTCTCACCATTAAGTATGAAGTTACCTGTAAGTTTTTTGTAGATTTTTTTTTATCAATTTGAGGCAGTTCCCCTCTATTCCTAGTTTACTGAGGGTTTTCATCATGAGTGGGTGTTGGATTTTGTCAAATGCTTTTTCTGCATCTCTTGCTATGATTGTGTAATTTTTATTTTTTAGCTTATTGGTGTAATGGATTACATTAACTGAATTTTGAACCAGCCTTGCATAGCTGGTATAAATCTCACTTAATCATGGTGAATGATTTTTTTATACATTGTTGGATTTGATTTGCTAATATTTTGTTGAGGATTTTTACATCTGTGTTCATGGGAGACATTGGTCTGTAGATTTCTTTTCTTGTGATGTCTCTGTGTGGTTTTGGTATTAGGGTAATACTGGCCTCATAGAATGAATTAGGAAATATTCCCTCTGCTTCTATCTTCTGAAAGAGTTTGTAGAGAAGTTGTATAATTTATTCCTTAAATGTTTGGTAGAATTCACCAGCATACCCATCTGGGCCTTATGCTTTCTGTTTTGGAAGGTTATTAATTAGTGATTCAATTTCTTTAATAGATATATGCCTACTCTGATTGTCCATTTGTTGTGTGAGTTTTGGCAGATTGTGTCTTTCAGGAATTGGTCTGTTTCACCTAGGTTATCAAATTTGTGGTTATAGAGATGTTCATAGTAGTCCTTTATTATCATTTTAATGTCCATGGGATTTGTAGTGTTGTCCCTTTCTCATTTCTGATGTTAGTAATTTGTGTCCTCTTTTATATTTTCTTAGTGAGCCAGGCTAGAGGCTTATCAATTTTATCGATCTTTTCAAAGAATCAGCTTTTGGTTTCATTGTTTTTTTCTATTGATTTCTTGTTTCAATTTTATTGATTTCTGCTCTGAGTTTTATTATTTCTTTTCTTCTACTTACTTTGGGTTTAATTTGCTCTCCTTTTTTTCTGGTTTTCTAAAGTAGAAACTTAGATTATTGATTTTAGTTCTTTATTCTTTTCTAATATATGCATTGACCACTATAAATTTTTCTCTAAGCACTGATTTCACTGCATCCCACAAATTTTGATAAGTTCTCGTTTTCATTAGTTCAAAATACTTTTAAATTTATCTTCAGATTTCTTCTTTGACTCATGTGTTATTTAATCTCCAAGTATTTGGTATTTTCCAGCTATCTTTCTGTTATTGATTCCTAGTTTAATTCCATTGTGGTCTGAAAGCAGGCATTGTGTGATTTCTAGTCTTTTAAATTTGCTCAATGTGTTTTATGGCCCAGAATGTGATCTATCTTAAGGAATGTTCCAGGTGAGCTTGAGAAGAATGTATATTCTGCTGTTGTTGGATTAAGTAGTCTATAGATGTCCATTATATTCAGTTGATTGATGGTGCTGTTAAGTTCAACTATTGCTTTATTAATTTTCTGCCTGCCAAATATGTCAATTTTTGATAGAGGGCTCTTGAAATGTCCAAATATAATAGTGAATTCGTCTATATCTACATGCAGTTCTATCAGTTTTTGCCCCACAAATTTTGACACTCTGTTGTTAAGCACATATACATTAAGACTCATTGTGTCTTCTTAGAGAACGGATCCCTTTGTCACTATGTAATGCCCTTTTTATCGCTGATAACTTTCCTTACTCTGAAGTCCGCTCTGTCTAAAATTAATATAGCTACTCTCACTTTCTTTTAATTAGTGTTAGCATGGTATATCTTTCTCCATCCATTTACTTTTAATCTGTATGTGTCATTATATTTAAAGTAGATTTCTTGTAGATAACATATTGTTGGGTCTTGCTTTTTGGACCACTCTGATAATATCTGTCTTTTAATTGGTACATTTAGACCTTTTAGTTTGTTTTGGTTATACTGTTTTAGTGCTTTTATTAGACTAACTTCACAGATAACAACTATAAACTCTGGAAATAATAAAAAAACTGACTATTCTGAAGAATGATCATAAGCAGACAAAAACTGGAAGAGATTTGACCCTTGAAAGTGGAGAGCCATACTGAAAGATATCCACATTTATACAATGATTCCCCTGAAGGTAAAGATAAAGGATAAATCTTTTTTTTCCAGTTTTATTGAGAAATAATTGACATCATTATATAAGTTTAAGGCATACAGCATGATGGTTTTATTTACATATATTGTGAAATGATTACCACAATAGTTTCAGCTAATATACATCTTCTCATATAGATACAATAAAAAGAAAAGAATGAAGGGAAAAAAATTTCTCTTTGTGATGAGAAATCTTAGGATTTACTCTCTTAACAACTTTCCTATATGTCATATCGTAGTGTTAGCTATAGTCATCAATTTTTACATTACATCCCTAGTACTTATTTATCTTATAATTGGAAATTTGTATCTTTTGACCACCTTCCCATTTAGACTTTTGATGTTCAAAGTGATTATTGGTATAGTTGGATTAATATCTACCATATTTGTTACTATTTTCTATTTATTGCCCTTGTTCTCTATTTCTATTTTTTCCCACTCTTTTTCTGCATTTTGTGCTTTTAATTGAACACTTTATATTATTCCATTTTCTCTCCTTTCTTAGCATATCCATTATACTTTTTAAAATGGTTGCCCTAGAGTTTGCAGTATACCACTTTCAAATAACATTATACAGCTTCATGGGTAATGCAAGTACTTTATAATAACCAAGTGATCCTAATTCCTCCCTCTTATCCCTGTATCATTGCTGTCATTTATTTCACTTATACATAAGTATATAATAAATGTGGATAGCCAAATACAGTCCTGCTGTTATTATTTTGAACAAATTGTTACTTGTTAGATCAATTAAGAATTAAAAAAATAAAAGTTTTTATTTTTCCTTCACTTATTCCTTTCCAGTGCTTTTCCTTTCTTTATGTAGATCTGAGTTTTCGGCCTATATCATTTTCCTTGTCTCTAAAAAACTTCTAACATTTCTTGCAAGGCACATCTACTGGCAACAAATTCCCTCAATTTTTGTTTTTCTGAGAAAGTCTTTATTTCTCCTTTGAAGGATAATTTCACAGGGTACAGAATTTTAGGTTGATATTTAGGACCTCACTTCTCTTATGGATCTAAGAAGAGTTGTTGATTTTTTTCAGGTTATTCGGCTTTTTAACTTATTAGAATAGTATGTCAACTTCCAACTTCTTACATGCCAGACCAGAAACCAAAAACACTGTTTTAAGAGATTTTTAAAAATTATATTATATATAGATATATTTTTAAGAGAATATATACATCATTGGCTTCCATCCTGGGCTGTTCCTCCATCACCTTATAGGTAATCATTTTTATCAGTTTTTGTTTATCCCTCTAGTTTTTAAAATATTAGCAAATATAACATGTATATTAGTCTTCACCTCTGTTCATAGGTAAAATGTGGCATATTCTACATCAATGCACTCCAATAGAAATTTCTGTGGAAATGAAAATGTTTTGTATCTACACCGTCCAGAATGAAATATGGTGAATCCTATTGAGGAACTGAGTTTACAATTTTATTTAAATTTCATTTATTAAATTTAAATGCTATGTCTGGCTAATGGCTACTGTATTGGACAGGAGCAGCTCTACATACTTTTCTACACCTTGTTTTTCACTAAACAGTGTATCCTGGAGATCACTCCATAGCAGTACAGAGAGGGAGTCCTCATTGCTTTTATAGCTGCATGGTACTCTAGGATGTAGATGTAGCTTAGATTATTCAACCAGTCCCTTATGGGTCGACATCTGCCATGTTTCTAGTCTTCTGCTGATATGAATTGTTCTGCTAGGGATGGTTTTGTACTTATGCCTTTTTGTCTTTTTGCATTGTTTCTGTGAGATAGATTCTTAGAAGAGTGATTCCTGGTTCCAAGAATAAATACCTATAATACCTATGTAATTTTACTGGATAGCATCAATCCCTCCACAGGAATTTTACATTATCTCTAGCAATGCATGAGAATGCCTGTTTCCTCACAGACTATCTAAGACAAACCCTGAGAGGAGGTGAATATGATGTGAGAAATCTGTAAAAACCATTTCACTAAATCAGGAGAATCAGATGTTTGGGCAAGGATCATAGTCCTGTGCTTATATTTGAGAACTCTGACTCTAGTCTTTTCTGTCTCCTATGGATCTAGGTCCAGGCCCCTCGAACTGAGCGAGGAGGTCTTAATGTGAAGCAGAAACTCCGTGTTACCTCAGAATACTAAGTGGGAGGGATCTCTCTCTAAAGATAAGGCAGGCGTAAACCCAGTTCAGAAATCCACCACTCTGATCTAACAAAGGGCTAAAGGAAAAAGTAAAACTCGTAGGTAGTTCCTGCCATGAGAAGAAACAAGACTGAAACCATACAGCGGTTACCTTGTCCTTCACTCTCTATCTGGTGGGAGGTCCTGTGAGAAGGTAGTAGCCTGTTAGTGCTATGCAAGAGGAGGGAGGTGTGGGTTACAAGGTGCAGCAGTTCCCCAAGGTTCAACTTCTCCCTCTCAACTACATGATTTCCTGTTTAGATGCTGAGTTTCCAGGACTCTGGATGAAAGTTGGACTAAATTTGCTTGAAATGGAGTCTATTCAAGGTCATACAGCATGGGGTGGGTGCTAACATCCATCTTACTTCTTGTGGACATTTGCAATTATGCAGATCTACAGATCAAGAGAGGGAATATGTGGGATGCAGATATCAAATTGCACTGACAGTGCCTGGCACACAGTAAACAACCAATACACATTAAGAAATTAATGAGATGTAGATGCAGGAATAAGCAGAAAAGGAAACTATGTAAATGTCCTCTCAATCTTTTTATAGATATATGAATTTTTCAAAGGGAGTTGTGATCACTCAGTACTTATTGTTTCATAATCTGCTTAGAGGAAAACATTTTGTTTCTGTTTATAAAAATTATGCCTTTTCATTGGGAAAAAAATAACTTTTAGAAAATGGAGAAAGATGTCACCTGGTGACCAGAGTCAGAATTGCAGGTGTAAAAGTCTCTTCAAGGGAACTTGGCAAAGGGTGAGAGGGAGTAAAGGAAGTGTATGCATTCCATTGTGTAGGCCAAAGCCTTCTGGAATTTTCTATACACTAGTGGTGATCCTGCTAATTCCCCCCTGTTGGAAAAGGAAGTCTCATGTGCACACTCTTTCAGCCTCAACTCAGGTACACAAGAATGTGCCTTGGACCTGGAACACTTCCTTACCAAGAGATAAAGAACCCACACAGCCTATGCCAGGCTTGTGGCCTTTCTGTTTCAGATTCAGTGAGTACACCGTTGTTTTGCCTAAGGGTGTGCACCAGTGGCCCTCAGGCACGACTCCACCTTTCAGTATTTATCACACTACCAATTAATTCTTTTGTTGTTTGACATATCAAACAATATCAAATGTATATTAGAAGTTTAAATTATTTTGTCTCTCTTTTCTGTCTTCACCTTCTCCCCCTGTATAATGCAAAGGTAGTTTCTGTTAATTTATTGATACTTATTCTCCAGATTTTTTTCTTTATATGTAATACACTAACTTATGTTTAATCTCATACCTCTATGAACCCATGTTGATGTGTATATATGCTTTTGCGTAATGAGACCATATTCTATATTTTATGGCTTACCTGATTGACTAAATATGATTCGTTTTCATTTCATTTGTTTATTTATTTTGGTGTATTTCCAAGTATTTGTTGGGAATTTATATTGCTTTTTGTGTGCATTGCCTTTTTTTGTTGAGGTATAATTGATATATAACGTCATATTAGTTTTAGGTGTACAACATAATGATTTGATAGGTGTATATATTGTGAAATGATCACCACAGCAAGTCTGGTTAACATCCATCACCACACATAGGTACAGTTTTTTTTTTTAAAGATTGACACCTGAGCTAACATCTGTTGCCCATCTTTTTTTTTTTTTATTTCTTCTTCTTCTTCTCCCCAAAGCTCCCCGGTTCATAGTTGTATATTCTAGTTGTGAGTGCCTCTGGTTGTGCTGTGTGGGACACCACCTCAGCATGGCTTGATGAGCGGTGCCATGTCCATGCCCAGGACCTGAACCAGCAAAACTGTGGGCTACCGAAGCGGAGCACACGAACTTAACCACTCGGCCACGGGGCCAGCACCAGGTATAAATTTTTGATGAGAAATTTTTGATGATAAGATCTATTCTCTTAGCTTCCCTAAACAAAATTTAATATTGTTTTGCACATTTTCACTACCTACAAACACAGTTATCTTCCAGCTTGCTTATTTAATATATATTTATTATTATTGTTATATATAGTATATATATAGGATCTAACTTTATATATATGTTAACAGTGTTAACTAAATTAACATCAGTAAGTCTCCTGGTCCTTACATTCAAGGGAGCATTGTGAGGAGTTCAAAGGGAAAATTTCATCAAGATCCCAGCACAGTATTTGTCATCCACAACACCAATGTTTGCTGCCTTCTAATTCCAACTCTTCCAATCTTTAACAGGGATGTTTTTTCTTAATCTCAATAGAATTACTATATTTTAGTGAGTATTTGGGAATGTAAGAAGGGAACTACACACACTTGTCTATGCTGTAGGAAATTTGGTGCCATCTCTGTGATTTGCAGTGTATGGAGTTGGGCTGGGGGAAAAGTCTTCATCTTTTCCATGGAATAATTGTGCTTTTCCTGTTCTCTCTTGGTGCCCCCATGTTCGCATCAGGAGTGCACTTAACGTGGAGTCTGGGACCTCCTTAAGGCTCCAGGAAGAGATGATCGGGGGGTCTGCAGGGAGGGACCCTAGAACAAGAGTCAGGAGCTCTCTCTGGGTGCCAGTGCCTGAGCCACCTCAGGGTGAGTTCCTTTCCCTGCTGTGATCTGCACCATCACACAGGTGTTCACTGAGCATCCGTCATTCTTCACACCTCCAGTGGCCCAGGGGCTGCAGAGGTCATGGTAATTGTTTCACATGGTCCGGGTCCTTGTGGAAGTTATGGTGACCTCTGTAGAGCCTCCTTAATCTATAAAGAGAAGGAAGGGCTCACTGGAGTTGTCAGAGTCTCCTCAAAGAGGAGCTGGGCTGGTACAGTGGGCAGGACTTACGGGAGCTGAATGGGAGGGAGGGGGCGGGGAGTCCAGCCTGACTGGTGTGAGGAGTGGGGGCTCCCAGGTGAGCAGACAGGGCTCAGAGGTGCCTGACTGGAGACTCCAGGGGTCTGAGGTCATTCAGGTTTAGGACCGATAGAGAAAGGAACACATTTGCTTCCTTGGGATGCTACGTAGCCTCTTTACACACTGAAATAATGCAAGTGTTGGTAAGAAGGGAAGTGCCCTGCACATCTGACACTGCTCCATGACGGCAAGGGAAGACCCTGGAGCACTGACAGTAGTGAAGCTGAGTTGATACTCAGCTCTCTCAACCTCCATTAAAATAGGAAGCTGACATCAAGGGGAAAAGTTTATACCTAATAGTTCCCCCACACTGCCTGGAAATCATACACCCTCTTTAGTTTCTCACTGACCCAGGTCCCATGGCCTCCCCTCTGCCAGTGAGTTTCTGCCTACCTCCAGGAGTCATATTCTTAACCAGAATATTCTAGCTATGTGTTGCACTCTCTCTACATTCTTGTTTGTTCCATCTCTGCATCCTCCCAGAGATCACTCAGTGAGGCTTTTCTCCTCCTTTGTCGCCTCACCTTCTTTTACCAGCTTAGTGAGTTGTATCAAGCACCACACTGCTCTGACAAGTTTAGGCAAAATTTAACATTCTTCTTCACTATCTTTTACATATTGCTTTGGTGCACTTATCATTTCTGCAGAAGATCTGACACCACGACCACCCCCCAAACAGAACTTCATTTGTTGACCAAGCATCCCCTTATGGTTGGGTAACCGCGCTGTTGTAGACACATGGGCTCTATATACTTTACTCAAATTTGCATTTTTCTATTTTCCACACTACCTGCTCTTTTCAACTGTTCAGTAGAATCTCTGCACAGGATTTTCTGGGATGTGATGGTTTGTTTCTGGGTTTCAACCATGTTACCTGCACATGTTACCACATACACAGTTGGCCCTATCGCTTTGGATTGTGGGGGAGTAACATCAGTGGTTTACCAGGTAGACCCACAATGCCCTTTTCATTTATCTCTAAATTCATCTCTCTGCCAATTTACCAAAGGTAGGGATTAACAAAGATGCAAAAGATGATTTCTAAGCTGCCCTGAGTCCTTTGAGGTTAGAGCAGAAGTATCTAATAACCAGGGAATAGATCTGACAAAATGAAATAGGTGGTGTTTGCACAGTTTGGAACATCTGGAAAGCATTGCATTTCAATAGAGATTATTTTTTCTTCTTTTTTTTTTTGGTGAGGAAGATTTGCCCTGAGCTAACATCTGTTGCCAGTCTTCCTCCTTTTGCTTGAGGAGGATTGTCACTGAGCTAACATCTATGCCAGTCTTCTTCTACTTTGCATGTGGGATACTGCCACAACATGGCTTGATGAGCGATGTGTGGGTCTATGCCCAGGATCTGAACCCCAGGCCGCCGAAGCAGAGTATGTGAACTTAACCACTATGCCAGTGGGCCAGCCCTTAGAGAGATTTTTTAAGGAAAGAGAAAAGATCATTGAGGCCAAAGTAACCAAATACCTAAGGAGGTAATGTTCGATTCCTAACTGTCTACTTAGAATATGGGGAAAATATGTGCCCTTATCTCAGGATGTCTCTCATTCACTCATTGATTCACACATTCATGAATAAGAGGTGCCCCAAACGGTGAGTGCCTGCATGCCCAGCTCTTTCCACTGGTGTGGTCAATAAAGTCCCTTTACCATCTACCATTTGTAGTAATATAGTCTTCAATATGTCCTCTGCATACATTGAACCGCATCAGATAGTGTGATACTTTTGCTTCAGCTATCAAATAGAATTTGGAAATCACAAGAGGAAAAGGAAAATATTTAAGTATATTTTTGTGCTTGCTTTTCTACTTTCTTCCTTCCAGATGTTCCTAGATTTCTTTATCAATTCCTTTCTGTTTCCTGTAGCCATTCTTTACAGTGTATCTGCTGGTAACAAAGTTTCTTAGTTTTCCTTCATTCGAGAATGCCTTTTTATCCCCATTAATTCCAGAAGGATAATTCAGCAGACATAGAATTTGAGGTTGACAGTGCCTTTATTTCGGCACATGAAAAATGTTTTGCCACTTTTTTCTGGACTACATGATTTCTGACAAGAAATTTGCTGTCCTTCATACCATTTTTCTCCTATAGATAATTCATTGCTTCTCTTTCCCTGATTTCAAGAATTTTTTTGTCTTTAGTTTTCTGAGGTTTGACTGTGATGTGTCTTTTCATGAATTTATTTGGGCTTATTCTGTTTTAGGTTCACTTAGCTTCTTGAAAACGTAGGTTTAGGTCTTTTGCTAGATTTGATGAGTATTGGTTTTTATTCTTCAAATACTTTTTCACCCATGCACTCTTTCTCTTCTCCTTCCAGAACAAAAATGAAAAGAATATTAGATCCTTTGTTGTCATCCCATGAGTTCCTGGGGCTTTGTTCTTTTTTTCTTAATCTTTTTTCTCTTTGTTGTTCTGATAGTGTAGTTTCTTTTATTTTCTATCTTCAAGTTCACTAATTCTTTTCTCCATTCTGCTGTTGAGTCCATCCATTGGGTTTTTAATTTCAGTTATTGTATGTTTCAGTTCTAAAATTTCTAATTGGTTCTTCCTTATATCTTCTGTTTCTTTGCTGAGACTTTATGTTTTTTCATTTGTTTAAAACATGTTTGTAATTATTGAAACATTTTTTCTGTTGGCTACTTTAAAATCCTTGTCAGATAATTCCAACATCTGTGTCATCTCAGTATTGGTATCTGTTGTCTTTTCTCAATTTGAGATCTTCCTGGTTCTTGGATAGAATAGAGATTTTTTTATTGTATCCAGAACATTTTGGGTGTTATGACTTGAGACTCTCTATCTTGTTTAAGTTGTCTGTTTTGGAAAGCTTCTGGTGACACCATACTAGTAGGGGAAGGAGGTTGCTGTCTCTTAACTGTCCAGTGAGGGTGAAAGTCCAGGTTCTCCACTCAGCTTTGTCTGACTCTTTGGGGTGAGAAGCTCATGTCCACCAGGTGGAGATGAATGTCATGGTTTCCTGCATGGTCTCTCTGATACCAACTCAGATAGTGGAAAGGGGTGCCTTATTACAGTCAAGTGAGAGTTGAAGTTTATGCTCCAATTAGGGATAGTGCTATTGTCTTTCCTGTGGTGTTTGGTTGGTGTTGGGCCGTTGTTGCACAAAGGCTTTCTGTCTTGAGAGGTTGCCCCTTTTCTTGTCTGTTGTATAGAGACAGCAGGCTTTTCTTGGGGCTGTTTTTGTTTGTGATTGTTGGCACTTCTGGGTTGCCTGCTTCTGCAGCACCTAGTCTGGAATATCTGAGGCAGTGATATAATGCGGAGAACTCACTGCCGTGTTGTTCTTTGGCTCCCAAGGTCCCTAGCTGGTCTTCCTTCTTCTTTCTACCTTTCGAAGTATTCTTGTGTTTGTTTTATATATACTGTCCAGGTTTTTTTTTTTTACTGTACCTAGCATGAGTAATAGAGAAACATCTAGCATATCCTAGAACAAAACCATGAGTCCTTTCCTTTCATTTTTAATACAAGGAAAAATTTGTATATTTGCATCTCCCCTTTTCTTAGATAAAAAGTACCGTGCTGTACACTTTTGTGTACCTTGACCTCTCTACTTAACAGTATATCTTGGAGATCCTTCTATAATCCCTATGTAGAGATAGTCATCATTCTTCTTTTGAGCCTTCTGTTTGTACACTCTTGTGTGGTTATGTTGTGGTTTAGTCATCCACCTCCTACTGATCTATATTTAGGTTTCTTTTATTCTTTTGCAATAAAAATAGCACCACAAATGAATATATATTTATATATCTATATGTCTATGTGTATCTATGTCTACATCTATCATCATTTTATGTTATAGCAATAGATCTTTAAGATATATATATACACACATACACATATATCTGTCCATACACACACACATATATATTTATTTATTTATAGAAATTGGATTACTGAATCAAATGGTAAAGGCATATATAATTTTCCTAGATATTATCCAATTCCCCTCCATATTGGTTATATTAGTTTCCTATGGCTACTGTAACAAATTACCACAAACTTAGTTGTTTAAAACAAGAGAAATTAATTTTCTCACAGTTCTGGAAGCCAGAAGTCCGAAATTAGTTTCACTGGGCCAAAATAAAGGTGTGAGCAGGGCCTCGCTCCCTCTAGAGGCTCTGGGGGAGAATCTGTACCTTGCCTTCTTCCAGTTTCTGGTGGCTGCCAGCATTCCTTGGTTTGTGGCTGCATCACTCCAATTGCTGACTGCATAGTCATATTGTCTTCTCCTCTTCTGTTTCTGTCAACTCGCCCTCTGTGTCCCTCTTTAGGACACTTGTGACTGCATGTAGGGCTCACCCAGATAATCTAAGATAAAGTCCTTATTTCACAGTCTTTAACTTAATCTTATCTACAAAGACTCTTTTTCCACATAAGGTAAGATCTACAGGTTCCAGGGATCAGGACCTGATATCTTTGAGAAGCATTATTAAGCTTCATACAGGGATCATACTATTTTGCATGCCATGAGCAGTCTATGAAAGTACATGTTCTTTCACATCCTTACCAACTGAGTGTATTGACAGACTTTTGGAACTTTGCCAGTCTAACAATTTAAAAATGGTATCTTACCATAGTTTAAATTGCATCTTTCTTATTAAAAGCAAGTTAGTGTCTTTTTGTGTGTTTAAAGACAAGTTATATTTTTTCCCTAACCGTTTATAGTTTTTACATGTCTTTCATAGGGTTGTTGTCTTTTTTGTGCCTCTCTATTTATAAACTTGTATATGTATGGGAAATAAATATTTCTTTTAGAGATGTTAGTTGTGGATATTTTCCCCAGTGTCTTTTTAATTGGCTACCATGTTTTTTGCCATAAAAAATTATTATTTTTATGTAATCAGTTTATTAACGCTTTTCCTTATGTTCCTGGATTTTGATCACAGTTAGGAAATTTTTCTTCACTTCCACATTATGGATATTAGCATGGCCATGCTCCCTTGGGAAGCTCAAGGGGAGAATCTGTCTCTTGTCTCTTAGAGCTTCCAGATTTTTCTAATACTTGAATGGTTTCCTTTTTTTTACATTTAAGTCTGAACCATGGAATTTATTCTGATTTAAGACATAGAAATGAAACTATTTTTACCTTTTTAAACATATTGTTATCTAACTATCACAATACCACTTATTAAATTATTCATTATATCTCTAATGATTTGAAATGCTGTCTTAATCATAATCTAAATTTCCAAATATAATTTAACCTATGTCAGTATTTTCTAGTTTGTTGCATTGGTCTTTTTGTCAGTTCATGGGACAGTACCACACTCATATTGGTACAACTTTGTTATATGTTTTAATATCTAGTATGATCAGCTGCCACTCCCTTTTGTCAGCCATCATTCTTCTTTTTCAGGGTTTATCTGACTATTCTTGCTGTTTTTTCTGCCAAATAAATTTGATAATCAACTAGTTTAACTTTGTAAAAAAGCCAGTGGTATTTTTATTCAGATCACATTAAATTAATAAACTAACTCAGGAAAATTGGCATCCTTATAATATTAAGTCTTCTTACCAAAGACTATCATACATCTTTCTATTTGTTCAAGTTTAGTTTTTTGTTTTATATAGTTTTAGACATTACTTCTTAAGTTGGTGTCCAATCATTTCCTTCTCTTCTTTTATATCTTCTAAGTTTTTTTGTTTGTACACATGGAGGCCTTTGGTTTCTGATGTTCATAGTTTTACCTTCTCCTTTTGTTTATAGTAATTTTGGGAGAATTTCCAATCTGTAATCATATCATCAACAAATATAAAAAGATTTTACCACTTTCTTTGTTTCTAATTGCCTGATCTTGTCAACTGAATAGCAAGACGCCTTCCACACAATGACAAATATCAGAGGAGAGAAGTGGGCGTTTGTGGTGGCCTTGTCTTTAGCAGGAATGCCTCTAGTGTTTCTCTATTCAGTAGGATGCTAGCTTTTTGTCTGAGGTATGTATGCATATTGTCATATTAAGAAAGTATTCACCAATTCCTATTTTATTGAGTTTTTCTAAATGCAAATGGGCATTGAGGCTGTTAAATACCTTTCTGACGTGCAGGTTATCACATAATTGTTTCCTTGGCTCTGTTATTACACTACATTATAGTAATAGATTTCCTGATATTGAAACACATTTGTGTTCTTGGAATAAGCTCTATAACGTCATGATTTATTTTTTATGTCCTGTTAATTGTGTTTGCTAATACTTTATTTAAGAACACTCCATACTCTTATATGATATTAATGTGTAACTTCATATTTGGTACAATTTTTGCTATTTTTTAAATCAATTTTATGCTTGCTTCATTATTTTACATATTTTCTATGCTCTTAGTTTAAGTAAATTGGGATTATGTTACCTTTAGAGGTTTGCTAGAATTCTCCCCTGGAAAGTTCTGAGCCTGGTGATTTTTCATGGGAGAATTATTTAACCTAATTCACTGTTTCTTCTGTGTAATTGGCCTATTTAGCTTGTTTGTCTCTGTTGGAGCCAATTTGAGTAAGATATAATTTTCTAGAAATTTATCCATTTTGTCTGTTTTCAAATGTATTTGAATGTGTTTCTGCACATTTTTACTAAAGAGACTTGAAAATTTATTTTCTTTTAGAGACTATGTCACCCTTGTCACTTTAAATTTTGTGTATTTGTCTTTTCTCTCACATTCTTGATTCATTTACCCAGTGATTTCTTCATATTTTTGTTATCCGCCCCCTCACAAACCTACCTTTATCTTTATGTGTAAATTGTACTGCAGTTTTGGTTTCTAACCTCTTCATTTCCACTTTTAGCTTTACTTATTCTTGCCATCTGCATTCTTTTAGTTTACATTGTGGTTCTTAATCTGGTGTTTTGAATTGAATGTTTAATTCATTTTTTTTCATTTTTATTGATATAGGTATTTAAAAGCTTAAAAATATTCTCTGACAACTGTTCTAGCTGTAAATTCTGATACATTGTGTTTTAATTATCATTAATCTCATTAAATTCTACAATTTTAATCTGAATTTCCATTTGAGCACGATTTGTTTAACAGCCTAAGATAGAATCAGTGTTCACAAATGTTTCATGTTCATTTGAAAAGTATGTGTATTGTCTAATATCAAGCTTCAGAGTTGAATATGTCTGTCTATAACATCTACACTTGAGGTTGTTGTTTAGATCTTCTTTATACTTACTAAATTTTTCTCCACATGAATGTTCTTGGATTGAGGGAGGTGTGTTAGAATCATTTATTATTAGTGTGTTTTTTCATATTTCTCCTTGTACCTCCTTTAGTTTTAGCTATATGAATATTTTTGTTGTGTGACTGGATATGTAAGTATTGATACTAACATCTTCCTAGTGAATTTTAGCCTTTAGTATTATCAAGTGTGCTTTTTGTCTCCTTTAATCTATTTTGGTTTCAATTCTTCCCTCTTAAATGAATGAAAAAGGCAAGTGCTTAAAAATGTGATCACAATTTTGCAAAATAGTACATGTAAGTGAACATGTTTTGCATATTTCATATATATATGTGTGTTTGTGTATATTTTGCCTCTACTTAGATGTGTGTGACCCTGTATTAGTGAGACACCCTTTGTGAACTTGACCTAGGTCATCTGTAAAATAGGCCTATTGATACTTACTTCACAGAGCTGTTGTGAGGAGAAAATGAGAACCAAGTAAACCTATAGAAAGTGTCTAATATGTACTACTTCAGCAAATATATGAATGGCCTCCCCTGTGTTCTCCCTTCCACAAAAGACATGACTTTAACATGAACACCTCATAGAGACCAATTAGATTTG
This sequence comes from Equus asinus, assembly GCF_041296235.1. Taxonomy (NCBI): domain Eukaryota; kingdom Metazoa; phylum Chordata; class Mammalia; order Perissodactyla; family Equidae; genus Equus; species Equus asinus. Next base: position 97,064,333 of record NC_091820.1, read on the forward strand.
AAGCAGCAGGGAATGGAATGTATATACATATTTGTGTGATAGATAAGCTTTGGTGTTTCTTCTTTGTAGTACAAGTTACCTGAGGATGGTGTGGAAGAGAAAGCAAATTATCCTCTATTACTTTTATTTGATGTCCTTTCTTGCCATCTTCTTTTACCTTCTATCTATACATTGAAAGGAAACAGTACAGAATAACAGAGTATAAAGATGGATCTGCTGTACTACAGACTAAAATCAGGAGTCTTGAGTCCCAGATACCAGATCAATCCTTGCCTATAGGACCATGGGTAGTCACTTCCCCTGTACTGGCCTCAGCCCTAACATAGAAAAATATATAGAGAACTCATACAACTGAACAACGAAAAAAATGAACAACGCATTCAAAGATTTTTTTGTTTTTGTTTTTGTTTTTTTTTTGCTGAGGAAGATTTGCTCTGAGCTAACGCTTGTGCCAATCTTCCTTTATTTTGTATGTGGGTCACCACCACAGCATGGCCGCCAATGAGTGTTGTAGGTCTGTGCCCAGGAACCAAACCTGGGCCATCAAAGCAGAGTACACTGAACTTAACTACTAGGCCACAGGGCCAGCCCCATCATTCAAAGATGGGTTTTTCTTGAGGTCATAATAGGAGAGGGAGGTTTCACGCACACACAGAGAAGAAGACCATGTGAAGACAGAGTCAGAGACTGGAGTTATGCTGCTGCAAAGCAAGGAAAGCCAGGAGCTTCTAGGATGGAAGAGGTAAAGAAAGATTCTCCTCTCAAGGCTTCAGAGGGATCTTGGCTCTGCTGACAAATTGATTTTAGATTTCTGTTCGCCAAAAGTATGAGATAATAAATTTCTGTGGTTCTAAGCCATGAAGTTTCTGGTAATTAGTTAGAGCAGCCCTAGGAACTAATACACTTCTTACTGAACCAGGTTCATTTTGCTTGCCACATGATATATGCCAATCACCAAGATGAAGAGTTTGCAGCAGAAAAAAGGTTTATTCACAAGGCAGCCAAGCAAGGAGACAGGAGGACAAATTTCAAATCCACATCCTTGAAAAATGGGGATTTAGGGATATTTATAGAAAAAGGGGCAGAGTGGTCTGAAGTGAGAGAATAAAAGATTAGAGGTAAGGAGGAGTGAATTATTTGATAATCTGTATGAGCATAGTCAAGCTTCATGGCTCTTCATAGGACGCATGTTCACAAAATGGTGATGTTGGCATGATCTGAGGGTGGAATTTTTATCTCCCTGATGTCAGGAGGTTGCCTATCAGATGCTTGCACATGCCCAGTTGGTAGGTTGGTGGTCTTGACCAGCCTGAACTGGACAGAGATCGACTCTTATTTCCTGAAAAACAACTCAAGCATCTGTTACTATGGTAACACAGGTGCTGAGAAGATGTTATCTATAGGGTGGGTTTAAATAATGCAATACCTAACTACTTTTATAAACAGAAACTGAATATAGTTAAAGCAAGTTGGCCCCCAGTTTCACACTCACTAACCAAATACTCCAAATGTCATTGGTTGTGAATAAACATCAGTCTGTATCCTATTTTTTCATGCCTAAGCAGATAGTAGTGCTAATAAAGATATATGATAAAAATAAATATGGCTAAGTTTTTCGTATGTGCTAATGATTTATTTTTGTATTGATTCATTTAATGCTCACAACACCCCTATGAGGTAGACACTGTTGCTAATCCCCATTTGATAGACAAAAAGCTGAGGGACAGAGAGAATAAGGACTTGGCCCAGGACTTCACAGTTAAGGGAACAGGACAGCTTGGGTTTGTACCCAGCACCTCATGCTCCAGAGTCTAGGAAACTGTCAAAGATTTGTTATTAAGTGACAGACGCACTCTGCACAGCATGCATATTATAGGTGATCATTACAAGCAATATTCAGGGCGGCCCAGTGGCTTAGTGTTTAAGTTCATATGCTCTGCTTTGGTGGCCTGGGGTTCACAGGTTCAGATCCTAGGCGTGGACCTATACACCGCTTGTCAAGCCATGTTGTGGTGGCGAAGAAATAGATGAAGATTGGCACAGATGTTAGCTCAGGACCAATCTTCCTCACCAAAAATAAGAGCAATATTCATATATTAATATATTTATACAAATATCTGGCCCTAGTGACAAAAGGTGACTTGTGATCTTGGTGAGAGCCTGTTCATTGCCATCATGGGAACAGAATTGATAGTGAAGTGAGATAAAGAGTCAGTGGGAAGTGAAGAATGTTAACATGGAATGCAGAAAATGCTTTCTGGAACTTTGATTTTGAAAGAGAGTGGGGAGAAAGAGAAAGCGAGCCTGTTACTGAATGGAGTGCGAGGTCCAAAGATGGATTTTTTTTAAATCTTCAATTTCTAGAAAGTATAAAAGCTAATGTGCAGGAGCCATCGCATCTCAGATTTACCCCTTGAATTTTCCCATATTTCTCTCTTATTTCCACTTTAGAGTTAATGAGACGTCTCCAATGGAACAGTATGGATTTTGAGCTCGATACATATTTTGCTATCAGTGAATGGAAGAATGGAGAATTGTGGCAAAGAAATGCCAGTAATTTTTGGATTTTTGCCTGTCAGGGAGGCAGCAGATGGCTGAAATCCTGGTGTGATGTGCCTGGATCTTGCATAATCTGAGGACCCCTGCACCGGTGACTGGGGCGGGTCCAGAATTTTCCTATCAATGTATTAAGACACAGGTCAGTCCAGAGCAGCAGTAAGGCAAATGCCACACCTTGCTGCCCTGGTATCACGTCTCCCTGAGCTCAGCAGGTGAGGAACTGGATTAGGGTCTGTGCAGAGGCACGATGTGGGGCAGCTCTTAGGAGCTTCTGAAACATCCAAGAAAGTAGAGAATCTTGTTTCTCCAAAACTTTGAACTCACAGCATATCAAAGAGATACTTGCTTCTTTCATAAAGATATCTGTCTTCTCACTGAGAGAAATGACGACTCACAGTGCCTGCCTCAGCCCCGAGGCTCAGCCAGCCCCTGTTGCTGTTTCCCAACATTTAAAGGGCCACAGAAGTCCCACCACATGCCATGTACTCTGGGCAGGTTTTCTCATTTATCCCTCAGGACAGCTCTGTGACGAAGGTGTCCTGAGTCCCACTTCACAGATGACCAAGCTCAGGCTGACCGAGCTGAAGTCCCCTCTCCAGATACGTGTCAGGACAGGAATGAGGCTCCATCCCTCGCCCTCCTCAGACGACACAGAGCAGCCTCCCTTTCAGAAATGGGCTTCCAGGGCTGAAGAAACGGTCCATGACACTCCCCTGATAATGTGGCCCTGGGAGTAGTCATTCAACAATCCCTCTGAGAGGTTAAGATGACAGAGGAGATGAAATCTCACCCTTTGTGCCAAGTGACTGGGTGTCGGGCCACATCTGTTGGCTGATCCCTGAAGTGGGGAGTGGGGCTTGGCAGAAGCTCAGATGTTGCCCTTGGGACAGGCGATCTAGAGGGAAGGAAAGTAACATATTTGGAACAGCTATGAGAAATTGTACTTTATATTCCATCTCCTTGAATCCTAGAAGCTATTCAAGTTACCCTTCACTATGACCAATATTCATAGTAGGGTATGAATATGATTTACATAAACTCTAAAGGAATTTTGTAAAGTTTATGTAAATCAAAAAACGCTTTCTGTGGTCTCCCATCAGCAGCCCACTCTGGAATTACTGAAGTTTTTCCATTTTGTCTTGATGCCTCTGGGGCTCTGGATGCTCTACTCTGCCTGTAGAGGCCATTTCATGCTCCCAGGTGTTGTTCAACTTTTTTTTAATTATGATGCAAGAAAATGTCAAGTCAATATTATTGAACTTGAAAAGCAAGTTCTAGGGGCCAGCCCCGTGGCTGAGTGGTTAAGTTCACGTGCTCTGCTTCAGCGGCCCAGGGTTTCATCGGTTTGGATCCTGGGCCCGGACATGGCACCGCCCATCAGGCCACGCTGAGATGGCGTCCCGCATGCCACAACTAGAGGCACTCAGAAGCCGAATATACGATTATGTACCGGGGGGCCTTGGGGAGAAGAAGAAAAAAGAAAAAGAAAAAAGATTGGCAACAGTTGTTAGCTCAGGTGCCAATCTTTAAAAAAAAAATAAAGTTTTTAAAAAAGCAAATTCTAAATTAAAAAACAAAGAATTTTGTCAACACTTTAGGGAAAATATTTGCAAACTAACACCTCAGATACTGGGTTAGGAGGCACCATTCTCTGACAACAGGGGTAGCGCTAGTGAGAGATGCAGGACAACTACAGTTTATAAATACTGTTTCACCTATTGTTTGAAACGTTATATTCCGGACAAATGGTACCTTCGTAAAACTTTGAAAACAAAAAGTATTTGTGAACAGATTGACAAATGTGCACATATCTTCATTACTTTGTAAGAGTATTCGTTGTATTCAATTTCATGGGGAAATGAAGTAGATAAAAAGATCGAATTGCTGTGTGTGTGTGTGTGTGTGTGTGTGTGTCCATCCATGTCCTCTAGCTCTACCACCTAAAGTAGACGCTCACAGTTGCAGCTTTACCCTCATTCAGACCGGAGCTGGACTTCCAAGCTCGGGTTTAGATATCCCAGGAAATGTGCTTTTTATATCTTGGGAAACTGACGGATTCAGAGGGATTGCTCCAGTTGAATGAAAATCTAGAAAACATTGGCTGAGCCTATTAGGTCAAGCTCCCAACCTCCATCCCTCACTCCAGCTTGCTGAGACACTCAGTGCTGCGATCCTTTATCTGGCCACCAGGTGACATCACATCTATCCATTTTTGTTGTTCTTTTGTAATGAAATGAATACATGTTACAAAGAGTAAAAAATATCATGAAACGGTTTGTTTACTATGATACCAGTTCTGTTTGGGAAATTCACGTGTATGTTAAAGCAGTTCCATTTACTGTTGACCCCAAATCTACATCACTTTCATTAATCTCTTCCCTCATCACTGTTGGCTGATGTACAGTGTGGACTGACAGAGGGTCACGCTTTGTTCTTCTTCAGGGGATGACTCTTTTTGTCATCCCCTGTCCAAGACACCGGATACAACTGCCCGGCCCCGCCTCTGACGCCCCCATCCTCTCTGTCACCTCCGCCTGCCCTGCTCTGCTATCGCCAGCCAGTCCACCGCCCACTGCCGAGGGGCGCTTCTGCCACCTGGTGTTTCATCGTACGCAGGCCCCGGAGTACGTGTTTTTACGGTCTTTTTACACCTATCGGTTTTTCAGACATTGTAGAATCAGTCTGTACCTAGGTTCGTAGGCTGGATTGTAAGGGAGGGTAGTGTATTTTGTTGCTCTTTGAATAAATTTCTTTGTAGAGAAATTTGAAAATGGCGGTGCGTTGGTGCCACCTCGTGACAGAAGCCCGAACTGCAGCTTGAACGTGGCAGGGCAGGAAAGTGGGAGGGAGAAGTGGCTCCAACTCACCAGACAGAGCTTTCTGGAAGTCTGGGTAGAAAGGGGAGAATTCCTTGGGTACAGCTATACTGACGACCTTTTTCTGGTCATTTCACATAAACGGAATCATACAGAAGTGCTCTTTTGCATAGTTGTCTTTTCAGTTGGCACGATGTTTACAAGGTTCACTCATGTTGTAGCATGTAGCAGTACTTCATTCCTTTTTATTGCCCAATAACATACCACATTTTATTTGTCCATTCCTTAACTGATGAACATTTGAGTTGTTTCCACTTTTGGATGTTATGAATAATGATTCCAGGTACATTTGTGCACAAGTTTTTATGAAGATGTGTTGTCGTTTCTCCTGGCTGTGTACCTAGAAGTGGAATCGCTGGGTCATGTGGTAACTCTCTGTTTAACTGTTTGAGGAACTGCCAGAACATTTTCATGACCCTGACAGTCTTGAGGGGTGCAGAATTAGTCTGTAATTTGTCTCATGATTAGACTGTGGTTATGGTTTTTGAGAAAGAATGCCACAGAGTTGAAGTGCCTTTCTTGTCACATCATATCTGGAAGGATATGAGACACCCATGACATCACTGGGTTAATGGAGATGTTGACCCGCATCACTGAGTTAAGGTGGGGTTTGTCAAGGTTCTCTAGTGTACACTATTTTCCATTCCCAGACTCTATTCTTAGAAGGGAGACACTAAGTCTTCCCTGTCCTCAGGGGTGGGAGGTAGAATTAAGGTTCACCTTGTAGGGACGGGGTATCTACATATATTATTTGGAAATATTTTATAAAGACAGTTTGTCTCTTGTCACCCACTTTTTAATTAATTCAAACATTTATTTATATCATTATGGATTCATGTATATGTATTATTTAGGTTGGTTTCTTTTTTACTTAATGAATACATCACAAAAGAATGTCCTGTATCATTATTTCTATGGTGCAGTAAAAGAATTTTGACTTAACAGTCAGGAAACTGCAAAAGAGTTCCCTATTACTGCTATTATATTGTCTAAATATGGCATATTTGACAATATATTTCAACATGGCAGAGTTTAGAACATTATAATTTCAGATTGTTTTATTTAATACTTGGTAATCCATTTATAAAGAAATAAAGATAAGACAAAGGTTATTGAAAAGACTATAAAAATTTTTGCTAACATGCGCTAAATATATTTGCAAAATCCTTTTCAATGAAGCAACAGGATGAGATATGTCAGAGAAAATGTGTGACTCATGTGAAAGCCCAGGGTCTAAAGCACAGCTTTCACGTTATCAGACTCTGACTCTATGGAAGGTATTGACAACTCTAGGTTTTACATAACTGATCGCACTGCAATATAATCCTTGTCCATACCCAAGCAACTGAATTCTGTCAATCCTTTCCACTTGGGGTAATGCTTCTCTCCATTTGAATAATTATTTCAACATTCTTGATCTATAAATGTGACAAAGAAGTGGTTGTTGACCTTGTCAAGGTTAATCTCAGTGGCAGTGAGGGGGAACACAGCCCCAGTAGATGAGGGATGCAGACTGAGTTGGAGGTGAGGTGCAGGGGGATGAGAGTTGAGTATTGAGAATTCTTCCTAGAACTTTGGTGCAAGGGGGAGAAAATATGTAAAGAGGACAGTAACTAGAGATGTGGAGAGGGGTCCAGGGCATTAAATTATGTTCTAAAATAATAAATTATAGGCGCCTTGAGCGGGGTGATATCTTAATGGGAAGGAGCCCTCTCTTCTTAGATTTAACATCGGAATTTACCACACCACACGTTACTCCCTTGTTTCCATTCTGGAGAAGCCTAAAACTTTACCAACGAGATGGTGTACAGTTTGGTTTTAATGCCTCTTAACTGTATGAACGGATGCAAAATGTGTCAAACACGTGCTGGGAATTCATGGATTTTTATCTCCCAGGGCAGAGCTCTTCATGCAGATGACTGACCCCATGGTATTGATTGGCTGAGAGGATGCACCTTTTCGGGACTCGGCAAAGGATGGCTGCAAGAAGGGAAGCATTTCCGGCGCGGAGGAACTGCCTGTGCTTCGCGGTTGCTGTAGAAATCTGACGTCATCGTGGCGCCCGTCACGACTTTTCTATAGAGAAAGTGGTGCTTGATGGGAAGTGCAGGTTTCACCTTCAGGTATTTGGTTATCAGCTGAGGGTGTGGGTTTCTGTGGTGGGGGCTGAGCTGCCCCGGGGTGTGGGGGAGACAAAGGGGCCCACATCCAAGTTGCCTCTCTCCCGCTTTGGGACTTGGTGCCCAGGCGGGCTCGTGGGTAAAGACACCGGGGTCCCACCGGTCCTAGTGCATGTGGCTTCCTGCCCCAGGGGTGTCCTGGAGATACTTTCCTTCTAAAGGCAAGGGCGCGGGAGGTGACACAGGGAACGGCTCTCTCTGAGCCCCAGCTCCCGCTTCTGTCAAATGGGATGAGAATGCTCAACCCCCAAGCTCGCTGTGAGCGTTCAGTGACAACACATGAGCAAGTCCATGGCCCTGTGGTTATTGCGGGACCGTAAATGTCTGCATGAGTTCCGACCACTTGTTACTCCTTTTCAACGTTGTTGTTAGGGGATAGAGGAGGAAAAGAGAAAAAAGACCCTGGTGAGAAGCCCTTTGTGTGTTCCGGTTGTTATGATCACTACCCACTTGTATCAGTGTCATTGTCACTAACCCAGTGCCTAGCATGGTGCAGGGCACACTTACTCCAGGAAAGCAGAGTGATTGCTGGATCTGTCTCTCCCTGTGCAGCTCCTCGTGCCGTTGGCTGAGCCCATATCAGGCGTCTGAAGGAGACAGCTTCTGAGGATCTGTGTCCTGCTGGCTGCTGAACCATCTGCTCCAGATTCCAGGGCAGCCGTCCTCAGGAGACCCCAACACTTCACATCCCTGCTGGGATATGAAGCCCGGCCCGAGTGAGTGCATACATCTGAACAAAAGCATGTTGTGGAATTCGTCCTGTGAGGTTCACAAAGGAGCCTCAGAGGAGAGAAGCTACTTTGATCTCATCATGAGAGAAGAGGTTTAGCAGGTGGACTCCATTCCTTCAGCAGCTGCATGCTCTGTAGCAGCCCTGAGAGCCATCCTAGAGATGCCCTCTTTTGTCTGAAAGCAGTGAATTGTCTGGCTTGAGAAAGAAACATGATCTTTCACCTGCATTTGCAATAAATATAGATGTATATTTTCTGATTATGAATAATAATTAATGATTTCTATGTTTCTCTCAAATGGATGTGAACATATGCAGTTATTACAAAGTCTTCCTCCCAATTTGAGATCACAACATTGATTCTTTCCTGGTGACTTTGGTTTTATCCACACTATAATGAAATTTTTTTAAGAGCCTGATCTTCTGTCAATAGGTTATTTTAATTATTTTTAAATTATTTTAATTTCCTATAATTTTATGTAAATGCAGTCACACAGGTTGCAGTTTATGTTCATCTGGCTAGTTACATTCAGCCTTTTATTTGTTTATTTATAGTTTGTAAATTATCTTTTATTTGACATGAATATGTTATTTATGAACACTTGGGAAACACTTTCTTGAATATTGAATACCTAATATCCACTAGAAGAAGACCCCTGTTGGAGAATCACATACATTACCAATTCTTTTGTAAATCACCAAATCATTTATTTCCTATATGCTGAAGTAGAACAACCTACAGAAATATCTTCAGATTTGAGATACAGTAAATATTTAATAAATGAATATAACAAGTTGGAGTTATTAAACTCTCCCAAGAAGTCACAATAGAGATTAGTATTTCTTCCAGTTGTAAAGCAAAATTTTGTTCTTTGACGATGATAAAAACCAAAGCATAGAAATGGGTTGTTTTGTTTCCTACATAAATATTCAACTACAAGAATAGGAAAGTTAGTAGGAAAGTAATAATCGAATGAATATTTTTAACTTCAGAAACTTATTTTATAGGTATTTCATGTAACACATATCTTTAGATACAATTTCTTGCATGTATATGGGCTAATAAATATGGAAATTTTTATCCTACATACTGAAGAATTTAATAAATACATTGTGTTATGCCTATGTAATGTTAGTGTTTGTATCAGAGATTTTTACTAGCTATTGTAGACTACATTTTATTCAGTTCTTTTTTGGACCAGAATCCACAAAAATATATTTTACATCTTGACTTAGTACAAACATACATATGTTTATAGCTGAAACCAATAAAAATACCTACAGCCTAGTATATATTTAATTCCACTCATATTTAAACTCTCATTTAGTTTCCTTTTAAAAACTGCTGGTGGTAACACCAACTAAATTGATGTTACAACCCGCTAATGGGTTGCAGCTCCAATGGGTTGATCTCCAAGGCAGAGATCAGAGTTGAGCAGCTGCTCATTGACGGACCCTGCCTCCCTTCATATATACATTTATAACTAATCCAAGTACACTTTCAAATAATGCTATACTGCTTCACAGGTAGAGCAGGTACCTTCTAATAAAAAAAAAAATCCTAATTCCTTCCTCCTGTCTCTTGTATCATTGCTGTCATTCAGTTCACTTATGCATAAGCATATATATTTATATAAAAACATATAATCGAATACATTGTGGCTATTATAATTTTGAACAAACTGTTTTCTGTTAGATTAACTAAGAATAAGGAAAAGAAAGTTTTATTTTACTTCCACTTATTCCTTCTTCAATGCTCCTCCTTTTTTATGTAGATCTGAGTTTCTGACCTATATTATTTTTCTTCTCTCTAAAGAACTTCTACTCAGATTTCTTTCAAGGCAAGTCTACTGGCAACAAATTTTCTCAATTTCAGTTTTTCTAAAAAAGTCAGTATTTCTCCACTTTTGAAGTATAATTGCACAGGGTACGGATTTCTAGGTTGCTGGGGTTTTTCTCTCAACACTTTAAATATTTCACTCCACTCTCCCCTTGCTTGCATAGTTTCTGAGGAGAAGTGAGATGTAATCCTTATCTTTGTTCCTCTATAGCTAAGATGTTTTATTCCTCTGGCTTTTTCAGGATTTTTTCTTTATCTTTTGTTTTCTGTAGTTTGATAGTGATGTGCCAAGGTATAATTTTTTTGGAATATATCCAGCTTGGTGTTCCCTGAGCTTCTGGATCTGTGGTTTGTTGTCTGAGGTTAAGTTGGAGAAATTTTTAGTGGTTCTTTCAAATCTTTCTTCTGTTCCTTTCTTCCTTCTCTTTCTGTTATTCCCATTACATGTATATTACCCCTTTTGTGTTGTTCGATAGTTCTTAGATATTCTGTTCTGTTTTTTTTTTCAGTCTTTTTTCTCTTTACTTTTCAGTTTTGGAAGTTTCTACTGAGACATCATCAAACTCAGAGACTCTTTCTTCAGACATGTCCTGTCTACTGATATACCCATCAAAAGCATTCTTCATTTCTCTACAGTGTTTTTGATCTCTGGCATTTCTTTTTGGTTCTTTCTTAGAATTTCCATTTCTCTACTTACATTACCCATCTGTTTTTGCATGCTGTCTACTTTATCCATTAGTGTCCTTAGCATAATTATTGTAATTAGTTTAAATTCCCAGTCTGATAATTCCAACATCCCTGCCATATATGAGTTTGATTCTGATGCTTGCTATATGTCTTCCCACTGTGTTTCTTGCCTTTTAGTATGTCTTGAAATTCTTTTTAATAGCTGGCCATAATGTCCTGGGTAAAAGGAACTGTGTAAATAGGCCTTTGGTCATGTGGTGATAGGCCATGGGGGTAGGGAGAGCATTTTATGGTCCAGATTAGGTCTCAGGCTGGTAGTGAGCCTGTGCCTCTGGACTGTGTACTTCACACATGCTGCTTCTCAGCTTTTTATCCTCCACTTCGATGGGACAGGATGTGTAGAGCCAGCTGGACTTGGGTATTCCCCTCTGCCAGGTGGAAGGCTAGAACCAGCTGGAGTTGGGCATTTCCCTTCCCCCAAGTCACGTAGAATCTGATAAAACCCCAGCTTCTTAGGCTCTGGTTAAATGGTTTCTTGTGGTGGCAGACCTTCCGGCTTGTTAAGAACAGAATGCTCTGGCATATTTCAGAATAGTTCCTTTGCCCGCCCCTGGTTGGAACACAAGGGGATTTTTCTCCAGCATTCACTATGAGGACCTAGTAGAAATCCAGGAGGTAAAACTCACAAAAGTGGGAGGGGCTGATGACTAGGCTTATGACTGGAGTTTTTAACTCTCAGACTTGTCCACACTGAGCCTCATTAGAATTTGTCACTTAGATTTTGGGTTTTCCTACCTCACTGCTGGTTCGTGTGGAGTTTTCTGCTCATGGGTTTCTGCTCTGGCAAGTTATGATTATCTATATTTGCCTGTCTGTCTCTCCAACTGGGGGGCATTGGTTTGCCCTGTGACCTCACTTCTCTGATGGATCTAAGAAGAGTTGTTTTCCAGTTTCAGATTTTTCAGTTTGTTCGACTCTTTACTTGTTAGGATGGAATGCCGACTTCCAAGCTCCTTACATGCCAGACAAGAAACTGGACACCTGTTTATCTTTTCATGTACCTAATTTTTTGCATGTGTCAATAGTTTTTTCGTTTTTATTGCTGAGTAGTTTTCCATTATATGGATATACCAACATTTGTTCTTTCCATTTAACTCTTGAAGGACGTTTGGGTTGTTTCCCAGTTGAGTCTCTTGGAAATAAAGCTGCTATGAATATTGGTGTATGTCTTGGCACGAACATATGCCTTCTTCCTCTAGAATACATACTTGAGAGCACAACAGCTGGATCATGTGGTAGATGTAAGATTAACATTTTAAGAAACTGACAGTTTTCCAAAGTGCTCACACCATTTTTCGTTGCCACCAGTACTGTATGTGAGTTCCATCCCTCACAATCTTGCCAAAATTTGGCATGGTCAGACTTTTTCATTTTGGCCATTCTTAATGGGTTATAGTGGTATCTCATGTACTTTTCATTTACATTTTCCTAGTGACTAGTGATGATGAATATTTTCATGTGCTTCTTTGCCATTTCTATATCTTTGATGAAGTGTCTCTTCAAATCATTTGTCGATTTGTATCTACTGGAGTGTCTATTTTCTTCTTAACTTTTGAGAGATTTTCTTTATTTTGTACCCAAGTCCTTTATGACATGTATCATTTGCAACTGTTTTCTTCCAGTCAATGGCTTGTCCTTTCACAGGATGAGATTTGTGTTTGCTTTTTGGAAGTCCCAGCCCTGTGGCTACAGGAAATAAGAATCTCCTTCGGGGCACAAATAGAAGCTTACTGGTGATTTATGTGGTGCTTCAGCTGGGAGTTCCAATTACTGAACTCATCCTTTTCTTTCTCCGTTTTGCCCAGTGACATTAGAACCAATCTGCCAATCTCACTATATTTGTTAGTTTTCCAAAAATGTTCAAAAGTATCATATACACAGTCACCCACCTCCTTTCTTCTTATAAGTGGTTGATTAGGAGTATCCAGTGGTGATTTTTGTTTACCTGTACTTTTGTTTACCTGTATTCCCAGGTCACACCATGAGTATCAGTGCTCTCTTTACCACTGGAAACAGATTCATTAGCATCTTTACATTTAATCAAATTAGGGAGCCAATTCCAGGAACCCCAGAACCAATTCAGAAAACTCATCCTGAAATTTCTGTTCCTTTAGAACCAGTTTAAGTACCAAAATCTGTATTAGGGTTCTCCACGGAAATAGAATCAATAGTATGTGATTAGTTGTGTGTCTTGTAAATAGTATGTAGAGAGAGATTGATTGATTAATTATAAGGAAATAGCTCATATAATTATAGAGGCTGAGAAGTCCCAAGATATGCTGGAAACCCAAGAGAGCCATTGGTGTAGTTCCAGTCCAAGTCCAAGGCCTGAGGACCAGGAGAGGCGATGGTGTGAGTTCCATTCCAAAAGCTGGCAAGCGTGAGACCCAAAAAGAGCTGATTTTTTAGTTTGAGTCTGAAGGCAGTAAAAGACACCTTTTTGTTCTATTCAGATCTGCAAGTGATTAGATGATGCCTCCCCACATTAGGGAGGACCATCTGCTGTACTCATTTTACCAGTTCAAATGTTACTCTCATTCAGAAACACGCCCACAGACACACAGAATCCTGTTTGACCAAATGTCTAAACACTGTGACCCAATCCAGTTGACACATGAAATTAACTATCATACTTTCCAATTTATTTGCTGAAGAAACTGCATCTCTTGTCCTATGGAGTTTGCATTCTGGATTTTGCTGATTATATCCCGCTTGTGTTGTTTATGGTCTTCTGCTTCTCTCTGCTATTTCTATTAAATTGGTGATTAGATTTAGAAGCTTGATCCCATTCAGATTTCTTGGCAAAAGGACCTCAGATGTGTTGTTGTGTATTCTTAGAGCATTACACCAGGAGGCCCATTGTGTCTCATTGTGTGTCCTCTCGGGATGTTGAGATTGATCGCTGGGCTCAGGTGTTGTCAGCCTGATCCAGCCATTATAAAGTTTCCCGTCTGCTTTTACCTTTAAGTTTTTTGCAGCATCCAAGATCATTTCCTAGATCTGCATTTCATTAAAGGCTACAAAAAGGTGTTAAAAACAAGACAACTGGCCCAAAATCAAGCTGCTTATGCTAAGCCCCACATCACCAAACTGAGACTTACCCTAATTTCAGTTGTGGCTCTCCCAGAAATGGAATTTAAACCAATCTATTAAGAATCTCCTATCAGGACTAGTTATATACACTGCCTCTTACCCACCTGCCATTCCATAAAGGAAAGTGACCTTGCAATAACCAAGCTGCTTTTTCGCCTACTGTGACTTTCTTGTTCCTGCTCCCTTCTGCTTATAAAAGTCTTTCGTCTTGTTCAGCTCCTCAGAACTCCTTTCTATCTGCTGGATTGGATGTTGCCTGATTCATGAGTCATCGAATAAAGCCAATAAGATCTTCAAAATTTTCTCAGTTCAATTTTGTTTTTTAACATGGGTGATGTTCTAATAGTGTCATTTCTTCTGCATTTATTGGGTGGAATTCTTCTACAAAAGGAAATTCCCCTCATCAACTATTAGGTTCCACTGAGTTATGGTTCACACAGGAAGGAGAGGATGAACGTTTGATTCTTTTGCAATATTTCCACTTTTCAAAACAATGAGTTGTTTCCTTAGGGTCCTTCAAAAGTGAAAAAAGTTGGGTTTGTTGGGATTTTTTTCTTTTAGAATGTCATCATGAGCTCTAGATCTTTCTATATTTGATGTGTTTTAATCCATTGCACTCATTATTTCATTTGGAATTCAAATTGTTCTATCTTTGGCCAGTGGGGGCCTTTTCATGTTGGCTTCTGAGTCTTTGACGAGCTTGCTGTTAGGAGAGTTTGGTCCAGACTCACCTGGTACAATCTCTACCCAGACCTGGAATCTGCCATTTCTCCAAGGCCTCCAGGTTCCTTTTAGTGGAAAATGTTCTTGAGGATTCATTCTGGGGACTAGAGTTGTTCATTGCTACTGGGTTGGTCATTGTTTCTTGCACTTTCCTGTGCATGGAGCCTATAAATATATATTCTTTTTTAAAGAGAATATATATGCATGATCTGCTTCCATCCTGGGCTGCTCCTCCATCCCATTACAGGTTATCCTTTTTGTCAATTTTTCGTTTTATCTTTCCAGTTTTTAAAAATATAAGCAAATATAAGATGTATGTTGGTTTTCTCCCCCTTTCGTACGTAAAAAAATGGCATATTCACACCAACACCATCAAACAGAAATTTCTGCAAAGATAGAAATTGCTGTGTCTTCATTGTCCAACATTGGAGACATGAGCTACCTGTGGCCATGGAACACCTGAAACGTAATGAGTGGGACAAAGGAACTAAATTTTTATTTTCATCTCACTTTAATAAATTTAAATAGCACATGTGGCTGGTGCCTACCATGTTGAACAGCAGCAGCTCTATACATTTTTCCGTACTTCCTTTTTTTACCTAATCTATCCTGGGGATCACTCCTCAGCAGTACAGAGAGGGAGTCCTCATTCCTTTTCATGGCTGCATAGTACTCTAGGATGTAGATGTAGCTTAGATTATTCAACCAGTCCCTTATTGGTCGACATCTGTCATGTTTCTAGTCTTCTGCTCTTATGATTTGTTCTGCCAGGAATGGTTTTGTGCTTATGACATTTTGTCTCTTTGCACGGTATCTCTTGGATAGATTCTTAGAAGAGAGATTCCTAATTCCAAGAAAAAATATGTACATCCCATAAAATAGAAGGTTTGGAACAGAATGCATCTGTAAATGTAGCAGCAAGAAGTGAACTTTGGTCCTATCTCATCATCCATTTTGGTTGATGAGATCCGTTTGGGTGAAACAATTTCACATTGAGTCCTAGGAAGCAAAAACAGTACAGAAGAGCAAAGAATAATAATGGGTTGGCTAGATAGAAGATGGGAGTCACCAAACCTGTAACCCACTTGCCAGACCCTTTAAGTCACCACAGGGCCTTGGTGTGTCCCTCCCTTTGCTGGCCTCCAGCTTAACACAGAAGAACACTCAATATAGAAACAGTGGTTAAGGGCATGGACTTTGGGGTGAGAAGACCACAATGTGACACTGGGAATTATTACTTCTGGTTATGTGATCTAGAGCGAGCAATTTATCTGCTATATGCCCTATAATCTTTGGTATCTTTTATTATTGTTTATTAATAATGATAAATATCCTTCCATTTGTAACAACATGGATAGACCTTGAGGGTGTTATGTTAAGTGAAATAAGCCAGACAGAGAAAGACGAACACCGTATGATTTCACTCATATGTGGAAAATAAACAAACACATTGACAAAAAGAACAGATTAGTGGTTACCAGAAGGAAAGGGGGTGGGGGTGAGCAAAAGGGGTAAAGGGACACATATGTATGGTGATGGATAAAAACTGGACTATTGGTGGTGAGCATGATGCAGTCTACACAGAAACTGATATATAGTAATATATACCTGAAGTTACATAATGTTATCAACCAATATGACCTCAATAAAATAAAAAAATCAAGAAATAAAATAAATAAAATAATATTATTATTCCTGCCACCCATCCATAGGGTGAATTTTAAGAATGAGGATTACATTGCCAGATATTACAATGTTCTATCAGCCTACAATTTTATAAATTTATCTAAGTGTTCTGTAATCTTTTATGTCTTTATCATTGTTTATTATTATTATTATTATTATTATTATTCCTACCACCCATCCAAAGGGTGAATTATAGGAGTGAGGATTACATTGCCACATATCACAATGTTCTATGAGCCTATAATTTTATAATTTTGAATAGAATGGTTGACATACAGATTGAAGGAAGTCTATGGAAAGCTCATGAGCAGACCTAGACATATAACATTATTTAATATGCTATAGGGATGGCATTCCAATCAGAGGCATTGTTCAAGAACTGGGGTTGGGTCAGCTGGTAAAGGGGTCATTAACAAGCAAAATTAGATCATATCTCATCCTTGTCATTTAATCAGAATACTTTATCCACTTGTTAGTACTTAAGATAAAAGCAAAACCAAAAATAACAGAAAATTCAGGATACTAATGTGTACATATGGTATGCTAACAGTTACATGAATTGTATATGTAGGGCATATGTAGTACCTGTGCACGCACCCTTCAACAAAAAGCCACAATGGAATGAAATAGCACAATGTGAATTTCGGTCATGATGGGATTGCTGGGAATTGGTATTTTTAACCTCTGCACTTAGCTCAATGTTAACCATTTGCAGAAATGAGTATAAATTACATTTATGATAAAAACTGTAGCCTCTAATGCTCTGTCACATATGAAATATTTCAGCTAAAAAGCATAGAGAGCTATGAAATTGATTCAGGTTGAGAAAAAACTTTACTCTTCCTTCTTCCCTGTCCAGAATGGGGTGATTATCATTCCCATGCATTGCCTTATCCTTTTGCTCCATATGAGAGCTTCCCCAAACAAAATACAGTATTGTTTTGGATGTTTTCACTACACACACACACACACACACACACACACACAGAAAGGCAGTAGGTGCCCTTATCCTCCAATTTGCTAAAAAAGCTACAGATGATTAAAAAACTGCGTTTACTGTGTGAGAGTTCCAACCCTCACAACCTTTCCAAAACTTATGTGTGTGTGTATATGTATGCATACACTCATACACACACACACACACGCCTGTGTATGTATATAGGTATACATAATGTGTATATCTGTAATATATGTGGATATATGATGTGTGTATGTATGTGTATATATATATATATATATAATGTGTATGTATGTATACACGCAAACGTGATCCTCACCCTCAAGGGAGTGTTGTGAGGAGGTCAAGAGGAAACCTCCCTCAAGATCCCAGCACAGTATTTGGCGCATCACCCACAATGCCAGTGTTTGCTGCATTCCCATCCCAACTGCTCTGATCCTTAACAGAGATGTTGTTTCTTAACCAAGTCATTTCTTCTTTTACCTTTAACTCTTTTTTCCACCTCATTGTCTTTGTTTATGTTGTGGTTCTTTAGCATGCTTTTTTTTTTTGGTGAGGAAGATTGGCTCTGAGCGAACATCTGTTGCCAATCTTCCTCGTTTTGCTTGAGGAAGATTGTCCCCGAGCTAACATAGTGCCAGTCTTCCTCTGCTTTGTATATGGGACACAACCACAGCATGGCCGATGAGCCATCAGTAGGTCTGCACCCGGGATCCAAACTGGTGAACCCTGGGGTGCCGAAGTGGAGCACACCAACTCAACCACTATGCCACCAGGCTGGCCCCTATCATGCTTTTTTAATTGAATGTTTAATTCATTTATTTTAATTTTTATTGATATAGATATTTAATGCTTTAAAATATCATATGATGGCTGCTTTAGCTAGATTCTGATACGCTGTGTTTTCATTATCATTATCCTCATCAAATTCTGCAATTTTAATTGATATTTCCATTTGGACCCAAGATTTGTTTAGCAGCCTCAACAGAGTCAACATTCATGAGTGTCCCATGCTCATCTGAAAAGCGTGCATTGTCTAACAGTCTTCACAGTTCAGCAGATCTACCTATAAGATGTACCCTTGGGATTAGGTTGTTTAGGTCGTCTCTCCAATTATTCATCTCTCTCCACTTGACCATTTTTGGTTGAAGGAAGTGTGTTAGAATCACCTATTATGAGTGTGTCTCTTCCTGTTTCCCCTGGCACCTCCTGTAGTTTTCGCTCTAGGAATACTTTGCGTGATTGGCTACATAAATATTAATATCTCACATCTTCCTTGTGAATTTTAGCCCTTACCATTAACAATGGTGCTTTTTTTTGTTTTTTAAAATCCATTTTGGTCTCAATTCTGCTGTCTTAAATGTCAAGATTATAACCCCTCCTTTCTCATTATTGGCAATTGCCTATTATATATATTTCCTTATTTTAAAATTTTTAACCTATCTGAATTCCTTTGTTTTACGTATATCTCTTGTAAAAGCATAGCTTTGGAATTGCTTCAATAGGCAATCTGAAAGCACTTTTCTTTTCCTCAGAGAGTTAAGCACGTCTCCATTTAGTGATATGATCTGTGTCTTTGGTCATTTGTGTTCAGTTCTGTCATATTGTTTATAAACAAATAGAAATTATATCCTCTTACACTGGACTGTGTGTTTTATTTACTCTCTCTTTTTATTTAGTATTGATAATGGTTATTGTTTGGTTCTAGTGGTACTTTTGCACTAAATCCTTAACCACCCTATTTAATATCCTTGCTACAGAATGAAGTCGTACTAGTGAATAGAGAAATGGTCAAATGACGTGAACAGATAATTCACATAACAAGCAGTATACAGACCATTAAACTTTTTAAAAGTATGCCAAGTTATAATAACTAAAGGGATGCAAATTAATGTCCTGGGCTATCATGCTAAGTGAAAAAGATAAGTTGCTTAAAAATATGTATAACAATAATTTGGGAAAAGAGTATATGTAAATATATTAGGTATATTAATATATATAAATACATTAAATATATGTAAATAAATATGTTTTGAGATATATATATAATCTTCATTTGTTTGTAGAATTCCATTCCTGCCTCTAAGTAGATGTGTGTTATGCAAATTAATTAACTAAAGAGATGCAAATTAATATCCTGGGCTATCATGCTAAGTGAAAAAGACAAGTTGCTTAAAAATAGAATAACATAGTAATTTGGGAAAAGAATATATATAATTAAACATGTTTTGAGATATATATATATATATCTCAAGATATATATGTATCCATCTCTATATATCTCGATATAGATAGATATAATCCTCATCATTTGTTTTAAGAATTCCATTCCTGCCACTGAGTAGATGTGTGTAACACTGAAGTAGTGAGTTACCCTTTGTGATGCTGAACTTGCTCATCTGTAAAATGGGCGTATTGCAGAGAGCTGTTAGTAGGAGAAATAAGCAAACCTTCAAAAAGCATCTGACTCATAATATGTCAGCAAATGTATGTGTAGTCTCCCCTGTGTTCTTCCTCCCACAAAAGAGATGACTTAAAAATGAACATCTCCTAGAGATCAGATTGAAGCAGCAGGAAAGGAAGTATCTACATTTTTATACGACAGATAAGCTTTGCTGACATTTCTTTGTAGGATGAATTACCTGAGGATGGTGGAAAAGAGGAAGTAAATCATCGTTTAAATCAACATTTATTTGTTGTTCTTTCTGATCTCTTTAACTTCCATTTTGACACTGGAATAGCAAGCCTCCTTTGAGCCCCAGAAAGGAGACAGTAAAGAATAAAAGACTAGGGGCCCGCCCGGTGGCGCAGTGGTTAAGTTTGGACGCTCCACTTCTCAGCGCCCCGAGGTTCGCCGGTTCAGATCCTGGATGTGGACATGGCACCGCTTGGCAAAAGCCATGCTGTGGTAGGCGTCCCACGTATAAAGTAGAGGAAGATGGGCATGGATGTTAGCTCAGGGCCAGTCTTCCTCAGCAAAAACAGGAGGATTGGCAGTAGTTAGCTCAGGGCTAATCTTCCTCAAAAAAAGAATAAAAGACTATAAAGATGTGTCTGCAGTACAATAGAATGAAACGGGAGACCTGTGTCCCCAATACCAGATCAGTTGTTGCCTACAGGACCATGGGTAGTCACTTCTCCTGTGCTGGCCTCAGCCCTAACACAAAAAAGATTGCGTATCCCAATGGTTTGAGATGGGGTATTTGGCGTCAGAGTTACTTGTAAACTTTGGGATCATTTAATAACTGGTTCCATGACCTTTAGCAAACACTGTGTCTCTAGTTATGTGAAACCCACATGCAGTAAGTATACATTATATATGCATGTACAGGGAATGTAATAGGAGGAAATCCACTACCATTACATTCTTTTATTAAAATTAAAGAGTGGTAGGGTTACTGATTAATTGTATATTTCATTCTGGACTTAACTATATTTTCCACAATTTCTAAATTAATAGGAGTCATTTTTAAAATCAGAATTAAAGCTCATAAAAACATTGCTTGTTATGAAATATTTCAAACATAAATTATAAAAATAACACACTTCTATATACTCATATTAAATAATAAAACATTACATATACACTTGAAACTCATTTGAAGTACTTTTCTGACCACATTAGCCTACTTCATATCCAGGGGTAACCTCTCGTAAGAATTTGGATTTTTCATTCTTAATACATTTCTTTATAGTTTATCACATATCCCTATGTGAAGTATGCTGTTATTTTGTTGCATGTTTTCTCTACCGTTGCCTGGCTATAGTCTGTGTGGGGTTTATGTGTCAGTATAGCTTTCAGACATTCCTCAATTCCTTCTTGAAGGGATTTCCAAGAGAGATTTTCATGATGTATGATTTTCATCCTACTCTTGGAATTTGAAAATTTATTCCAATCCCTTCCACAACAGGAGCTTCCACTACAATCCTGCTTGTGAAGGGAATGAGAGGGTATTGCTAGAAATGCTCCCTGAGACACGTGGAGAGCCATATCCTCAGAAGGTGGCTTGGGGAGTATGCAATCAGAACAAGAGGTATTTATTCGAGAAGTGTTTCTCAAAGAAGGGGTCCTCAAACTCTTTCTCCTGCTACAAGGATAGTCTCCCAAGGAAGCCATTTTTCTTGAGTACACATAGGACTCCTTCATCAGACAGCAGAGAGACAGGCATCCCACCCTTGGCCTTTCTGACTGTCCCAGTGCAGCACTGCTGGGTGGATAATTCTGCCCAATTCTGGGGTTCTTTACTAGGAAGCCCACTTGCCCTGTGGCAAATCTAAGTCACATTCTCCAATATCACCTTTATAAGGAATGAAATGGATGTATTTTTCTTTCTATTCTTTTGTCCTATTTCTTAGTTGGTTTCGAGACCAGATGTGGAGAAGGGGTCTCTTAAAGACTCAAGCATTTTTGGAGCAAGACCATGGGAATAGATTGGGAGCCAGCAAGACACAGAAAGGGGAGAAGAGCTGTGGATCTGTTTTTAGACGCACCCCTGAGGGCAGAGTGAAAGATGTGCTCTGGAAGGGCCGCTTGCTACAAGAGCTTTGAAGGGACAGGGCCTGGGCTGTGCAGCCCGTTTATCCTTCCAACCTCACTAATCAGGTAAGTGACTCTCTACACAGAGGACTGAGTGTATAGAGAGGTTGGATGTGTTTGGTGGTGGATGTCCCTCCACATGGAAGAAAATATCGGGAATGCAGGATAAGAATTCCCCGGGAAATACCAATGTATGTATGGTTCAACTGACTAGGTTTCTGCCTATTAAATGACTGTAATATTTTAGGCCTGCCTCCCTGAGATAACTCTGAGATTTTTAAAATGTCTTTTTTTATTGTTGTTTCTATACCATTGTCACATGATTATAGACAGTGTCTTAGTCTCCCGCAGATGGCTATCTGCTTAGCATGGCGTGATCTTACACGTTCACCCTCCCAGGTTATCTCATCTCCAAGAACCCTAGGAAACCTGCCCCGGTCTGTGTACCAATAATACTGCCCTATTGTCTCTATAAAGCAAACAAAATTCCTGACGACAGGGACGTGCTTTATTCCACCAAGCTGGGCAGATTTTCACTAATTCCCGGGGTGCCAGTCTAGTGCCTCTCGTTAGTATAATTTCTCACATGGCGGGCTAAAGAGTGAAGGAAGATGTTCTACTTTCCGCTAAGGGCGCGAGAGGGGCGGAGAGTGTGGATGCGTTTCCCGAGGGGTAGGACAATCCAGCGCTTTGCAGTTGCCGTAGAAATCTGACGTCATCGTGGCGACACTGACGACTTTTTAATAGAGACAGACGTGCCTTCGCGAGAAGTGCAGATCGCCCATTCAGGTGTTTGCTCCTCAGCTGAGGGTGTGGGTCCCCGTGGAGGAGGCTGAGCCGCCCCGGCGTATGGGGAGAAAAAGGGACCCAGATCCAAGTCGCCTCTCTCCCGCTTGCGGACTTCCTTCCCTGGCGGCCTCCTAGGTAAAGACGCTGAGGTCCCGCCGGTCCCAGTGAGTGTGGCGTCCTGCGCCAGGGGTGTCCTCGAGATACTTTCCTTCTAAAGGCAGGGGCGCGGGAGGTGACACGGGAAACGGCTCTCTCAGCCCCAGCTCCCCCTTCTGTCAAACGGGATAGGAATGCTTAACCCCCAGGATCGCTGTGAGCGTTCAGTGACAACACATGACTAAGCCCATGGCCCTGTGTTTTTTGCGGGACTGTGAACGTCTGTATGAATTCCGGCCACTTGTTACTCCTTTTCTTTTTTTGGGGGGGCGGGGGGGCGGGGAATGTTGAGCCCTGAGCTAACATCTGCCAATCCTCTTCTTTTTGCTGGGGAAGACTGGCCCTGAGCTAACATCCTTTCCCATCTTCCTCTACTTTATATGTGAGACGCCTACCATAGCATGGCTTGATGTGCCATGTGCGCACCCGGGATCTGAACTGGCAGACCCCAGGCTGCCAAAGCAGAATGTGCACACTTAACCGCTGCCCGACCGGCCGGCCCCCTGTTACTCCTTTTCAACGTTGTTGTTAGGGGACAGAGGAGGAAAAGAGAGAAAAAAGACCCTGGTGAGAAGGTTGTTTGTTCCTGTTGTTATCACTGTCCACTTGTCTCAGTGTTGTCACCAACCTAGTGCTTAGCATAGGCAGGGCACAAAGTTACTCCAGTAAAGCATAGTGATTGCTGGATCTGTCTCTCCCTGTGCAGCTCTTCATGCCGCTGGCCGAGCTCGTATCAGGCGTCTGAAGGAGGCAGCTTCTGAGGATCTATAACCTGATGGCTGCTGAACCATCTGCTCCAGATTCAAGGGCAGCTGTCCTCAGGAGACCCCGACACTTCACATCCCTGCTGGGATATGAGGCCCGGCCCGAGTGAGTTCCTAGATCTGAACAAAACCATGTTGTGGAATTGCTCCTGTGAGGTTCACAAAGGAGCCTCAGAGGAGAGAAGCTGATTTGATCCCTCATGGGAGAAGAGGTTTAGCAGGAGGAATCCATTCCCTCAGCTGCTACATGTTTGTAGTAGCCCTGAGACCCATGTTAGAGAAGTATTTTTTGCCCCAAAAAAGTGAATTGTCCACTTGGGAAGGAATTTGATCTTTAACATGCATTTGTAATAAATATACCTAAATTGTTCTCACCTTATAAATAATAGTAATTCTCTTTTATCTTTCAGATTTTGTGGAAATATTTAGTAGTTACATCTTCCTAGCACTTTGACATTGTAATGTAGGTTCTTTCCTGGTGACTATGGTTTCTTTTCCTCTTATAATGACATTTTTTTTTAAAGGCAGAAAATTTCCAAGTATTACTTAAAAATATCAGTGACTAGAACTTAATATTTAAAAACTATTTATTACCCTATAGTTTGCCCTATATAATGATACTCAGCCACATTCCCTAAAATCACCAGTTCCTCTTAAATAACATTGTGATTATTTTCTTAGGATATAATATTTTTATTTCTTTACTTCAGAATGAAATGGACATCAGCTCTCCCTAAGTATTTGGATATATTTCGTTGCAAATGATTATTTCTATTTAGTTATATGGCATGTGGGCCCATTTGATAAGACATAGTGTGGGGGGCTGGCCCCGTGGCCGAGTGGTTAAGTTCACTCACTCTGCTTTGGTGGCCCAGGGTTTCACTGGTTCAGATCCTGGGCGTGAACATGGCACTGCTCCTCAGGCTGTGTTGAGGCGGTGTCCCACATAACACAAACAGAAGGACCTACAACTAGAATATACAACTATGTACTGGGGGGCTTTGGGGAGAAGACAAAGAAGAAAAAGAAGGTTGACAACAGATGTTAGCTCAGGTGCCAATCTTTAAAACAACAAAAGACATAGTGTGGGTCTGTTAATACTACAAGAGCATAATCATGGGACTCTTTTACCTCATCAATTGCATCAGAGAATTATGACTATATAAATATATCTCAAATACTTTATTGAGATTTGGATGGCATACAATACACTGTGCATATTTAAAGCATATGCTCTAATAAGCTGTGATATATGTATGCACTGTGGATCCAGTACTACAGTCAACATAGTGAACATATCCATCTCCTCAAAAAGCTTCCTGGTGCCCCTTTGTAATCCCCCCACCTCCCTCTCTCTCCATGTCACTCTACCCCTTTCCCAGGCAACCACTGATCTTCTGTCACTATAGATTAGTTTTCCTTTCGTATAATTTTATGTGAATGGAATCATACAATGTGTGTTCTTTTTTGTCTATCTTCCTTCCTTCAACCTAAATATTCCTAGATTTATCCATTTGTTGCATGTACAAATAGTTCCTTCTTTTCTATTGTTGACTAATATTCCATTACAGTCATGTGTTACTTAACGACAGGGATGCATTCTGAGAAATGCGCTGTTGGGATTTCGTCATTGTTGGAACATCCTGGAGTGTACTTACACAGACCTAGATGGTATAGCCTACTGCACACCTAGACTGTATGATATTAATCTTATGGGACCATCATCGTATATGCGGTCTGTTGTTGACCAAAATGTCGTTATGTGGCTCATGACTGTAAATGGATATACCACAATTTGATCCATCCATTCACCTGGTAATGGATATTTGTGTTGTTTCCTATTTGGGGCTCTTGTAAATAAAGCTGCTATGAACATTTGGGTATAAGTCTTTGCTTGGACATATGCTTTTTTTTCCTCTAAGTCAGTACTTAGGAGGAGAATGGCTGGGTCATGGTAGTTGTAAAATTAACTTTGTAAGAAGCTGCTAAACTGTTTTCCAAAGTGGTTGCACCATTTTTCATTACCACCAGCCATATATGAGAGTCCCATCCTCCACAACCTTGCCAGGACTTGCTATGGTCAGTCTTAAGTTTCGGCCTTTCTCAGGGGGGTATGATGCTATCCCATTGTAGTTTTCATTGACATTTCTCTAATGACTAATGCTGTTGAGTGTCCTTCCGTATGCTTGTTTGACATGTGTATATCCTCTTTGGTGAAGTATCTGTTCAAATCTTTTGCCCACTTATTTACTGGAGTGTCTTTTTTTTCTTACTGACCATTGTGAGATTTATTTTTTCTGGATACAAGTCACTTGCAAAGATTGTTTCCCAGTTGGTAGCTTATCTTTTAATTCTCTCAAGAGTCCTTTTGGAAGAACAGAAGTTTTTAATTCTGAGGAAGTCTGGTATATCAATTTGTTCATTTATGCTTTTGATTTTGCTTTTGATGTCATATCTAAGAAATCTTCACCTAAACTAGGGTCACAAGAATTTTCTCCTGTTTCTTTTTTTTTTTCACAAGTTTCATAGTTTTAGCTTTTATGTTTAGGCATGTGATTCACTTTGAGATCACTTTTGCATATAGTGTGATATATGGATCGCAGTTTATGTTTGTGTGTACACATATCCACTTGTCCCAGCACCATTTGTTGAAAAGACTGTCCTTTCTCCGCTGAATTGCATTTGTAGCTTTGTTGAAAATCAGTTGTCCATGCGTGTGTGGGTCTGTTTCTGGACTCTACTTGTTCCTGTGATGTACATTTCTCCCTTCATCCCGGTACCACACCATCTTGATTACTGTAGGTTTATAATGAGTCTTGAAATAGGGTGGTGCTTATCCTTCAACTTTGTTCTTTGTCAAAGTTGTTTTCATAGTCTAGGCCCTTTGCATTTCCACACAACTTTTAGAATAAGCCTGTGAATTTCTTTTTAAAAAAATACGTGCTATGATTTTAATTGCGATTGCATTTGAATCTATGGATCAGTTTGGGGAGAATAGATGTGGTAACAATACTAAGTCTTCTGACCCATGAAGACAGTGTGTTCCTCCATTTATTTAAGCCTCCTCTACTTTCTCTCCACAATGTTTTCTAGTGTTCAGAGTACAGGCCTTGCACATCTGTGGACATAGATGTGCTACATAGATTATCTCTATGTGTTTCATACTTTTTGATGCTATTGTCAATGACAGTATGTTTTGTTACAATTTCCAGGTATTATATTTTCACTGAACTGTCATCAGTCAGATGTTGCAGGGGAATCTTTTTGATTGAAAGCACATATTGATCTAGGATGGAAAAGATTCTTTTTTTTTTTTACAGGTTGACACCCAAGCTAACTTCTGTTGCCAGTCTTCCTTTCTTCTTCTTCTTCTCCTCAAAGCCCCCTGGTACATAGTTGTATATTCTAGTTGCAAGTACTTCTGGTTGTGCTGTGTGGGATGCCGCCTCAGCATGGCTTGAGGAGCGGTGCCATGTCCATGCCCAGGATCCAAACCAGTGAAACTCTGGGCCGCCGAAGTGGAGTACATGAACTTAACCACTCATCTTTGTTGCTGGCCCCTAGAAAAGATTCTTGATGCTTAAGTCATTTATTGATCAGGGTTCTCCAGAGAAACAGAACCAATAGGATATTCATATATAGGTAGAGATTTAGTTTGAGAAAGTGACTCATGAGATTGTGGAGGCCTGATAGAATCTGAGGTGGGAGGCCGGCAGGTTGGAGCCTCAGGAAAGAGTGACAGTTGGAGTCTGTGGGCAGTCTGCTGGTGAGCCTGGAGGAGCTGATGTTGTAGATGAAGTCCACAGGCAGTCTCCGGGCAGAATTCCCTCTGGCTCAGGGGAGATCAACCCTTTGTTCTAGTCAGGCCTTCAACTGATTGGATGAGGCCCACCCACAACAGAGTGCTGACTGCTTTACTGAAAGTCTACCCATCTAAATATATATCATTCAAAAACACTCTCATAGAAACGTCCAGAATAACGTTTGATCAAATATCTGGGTACTATGGCCCTGCCAAGGGGACACGTAAAATTTACATCACAATATTCATTTGCCTAGATTTCCATATTAGCTTTTAGATGTGTCTTGCAGTGTACTGAAACTAGGGAGAAAAATGTCCCAGAGAACATTGTACAGGTCATCTCCAGAAAAGTCAGTCACTAAAATGAAATGGTTTAGTAGCTTTCAAGTTTATTTGTGTGGTTAGAATGGAATTGTGGACATTTCTTCTTTATCCCAAACAAATGCACCTTGCTGAACTCCTTGGTTCTTGGGTGGGAAGAGAAAGAGGGAGAGTGCGCGTGTGAATGTGGGTCCGCGTGTGTGCGTGTGTGTTTATTGGTGAGGCTGTGAGGAGTGTTTGTTGTGAGGAATGTTTGAGGTTGATTACTGTGTTATGTCAGTCCTGCTCAGCTCCCAGCACAGGTTAGGAAACAAGTCAGGCTGGTTGCTGTTTGTTTTTCCCAGCTTTCCTTGGCCAAAATGGTTACCACGATGACTCAGTGACTGCTGTGGGATTTGGTACAGACTCAAAATTGAGTCCTGATTCTCGCCTGACTCAGGCTTTACTGTGATGGTGTTAAGTGTTGCTTTTATCATTCTGCCATTCCTTCTGGATTTCTACATTGACATTCAAATGTTGGGGAGAGCTTCCCTTTCTCCCCTATCATTTATTTATTTATTCATGTGTTTATTTATATTAGTGTGACTCATAGGTTTTTATTTTGCTCAAAGGGTTACCATCTGACATTATAATTATTTATTTTGATGCTCACATTGTCCCAGGATTGGCCACTGTTAGCCCCACCAGGTTGGCTTCTGCGTCCACTTGATGCCTCCCTAGACTCCTCTGAGCATGTACTTTGTTCCCTGACCCTGAGTATCTGCCCGTCTCTAGAAAGGAAGTAATGATGCCCACCTCAGAGCACTGCCTTGAGGATGTATAGCGAAAAAGTCTGAAAATAACAGTCTACACTGTGTAGCATCTAGTGGGCTCTAAATTTTAGTTCCCTATTCCAACTTTGCCTCCTTCATCCTGTCAGTGTGATGCCTCTGACATTTAATAGCATGACTCCCAGAGAGAATACTTGGACATGTAACAGCTAGCAGGGATAAGCCCCTATTTACATGATGTGTGAGCTTCTCTGTCACTGTGTGTGTGGGAGGGGCTGTGTGGTGGAGCTGGGGAAGAGGCGAAGCGTCATTGCACAGCTTCCAGTGGACAGCAGGCAAGGAAACCTTCACCCCTTTCCCCATGTTCATGTGATTTCCCATCCTCTCACTTTCCTCTCGAGTCCATGTGCCGTCTTATCCCTACTCTCCTTCTAGTGGACCGTCAGAGGAGGGTGTGGACGCTGAGACTCAAAAGCAGGAGCTGACAGAGAAGAACCAAGTATGATGGCGAGTGTGCTAGAAAGGTTCCTGGCGCAAGAGTGAGGAGATCAGGGTCCCATCATCGGGACATTGTAGGTAAGTCACTCCGTTTCCACCAGTCTTGTCTATACAGCAGGGTAACAGTACCCACTGCTGCTGACCACCCAGGAATATTGTGGAGTTTATTTGTGATCCCATGTGGGAAAGCAATCTGTGGTCATGGGTGGGAGGAAGGACCAGTGCACTTTCAAGGAATTACATTAACAGAGACACCCCAGATATTGCAGAACTCTGCGTGGCAGACATCAAAGTAATAGCAGAAAACGTCAGATATTTAGGTCAGGATTTCTCCAAGTGTGGTCCATGGGCTGGGTCACAAAATCGTCAGGGGTACTTGTTAAAACAGCAGATACATGGCCCACCCTAGGTTTGCTGCATCCAGAACAGGGAGGTGGGGTAGGAGGTGTCTGTGTGTTGAGCAATTTCTCCTGTTGGTTGCGGTATTCGTCCAAGTTTGAAGACCACCGCTCTGCATTTGCAACAAGGTTCTTAAAATGTTGAATCCTTCAATGTCTAGTTTTGGTGTCAGTTTCTCCTGCAACTCAGATTGAAATATCTGTGTCTGCTCCCAGTGGGTCAAAAAGGGAACAATTTGGAGTCAGCCCGGTGGCATAGTGGTTAAGTTTTCACGTTCATCAGCGGCCCATGGTTGGCCGGTTCGGATCCCAGGTGCGGACCTATGCACTGCTTTTCAAGCCATGCTGTGGCAGGCGTCCCACATATAAAATAGAAAAAGATGGGCATGGATGTTAGCTCAGGGCCAGTCTTCCTCAGCAAAAGGAGGAGGATTGGTAGCAGATGTTATCTCAGGGCTAATCTTCCTCAAAAAAATAAATAAATAAATAAAAATTTTCTTTTGAAAAAGGACAATTCTTTATTCCCAGCAATACTTCCTCGGTGTTTTCTGTATGAGGGACTGCATTCATCTTCCAAGGCTGCCATAGCAAAGTCCCGCAAGCTGGGTGGCTTCACAATAGACACGTCTTGTCTCACGGTTCTGGAGGCCGGAAGTCAATAATCAGGTGGTGCCGGGCCTGTGCTCCCTCTGAAAGCTGTCGCAGAATCTCTCTGTGCTTCTTCCTGCCTTCTGGTGGTTGCTGACAGGCTTTGCGTTTCTTGGCTTGCAGCTGTGTGACTCCTGTCTCTGCCTTCATGGTCACATGGTTTTATCCCTGTTGTTCTGTCTTCACATGGCTGTCTTCTCATAAGGACTCCAGTCCCCTTGGTTCAGGGGCCCACCCTACTCCAGGATGACCTCATCGTAACTGATTACATCTGCCGCAATCATAGTTCCAAATAGGGTGACGTCCTGAGGTGCTGGGGGTTAAGATCAACTTATCTGTTTTTGGGTGACACAATTCACCCCATAACAGGCACTGAACTAGTTGATAGGCACGCAACACGGTGACCAAGACCTGGCAGTGTCCCTGGAGCTTTTATTCTAGCTCAGGAAAACTGTCAGTAAGCAGGGAAACAAGTCGGTATAGCGAGGCAGTTCCATGTAGGGGTAAGTCCTTTAAAGAAAATAATCAAATCCATTGAGTAGAAGATGACAGGACGCGTTATCATAGATGTGTTGTCAGGGAAGCTCTTGCTCAGGAAATGACAGTTGACTGAGTTCAGAACGACTAATATACTCAGTAGCAACATACCTCAAATGTCACTGGTTGTGAATAAATATCAGTCTATATCCTATTTTTTCATGGCTGCAGGAGTACTAATATCAGTAAAGATAGAGAAAAGGAAATAAAAAATTGGCTAAAATGTATTATGTGCCAAGTGCTTTTTACGTGTGAGTCACTCAGTGCTCCTAGCAGCCCTATGTGGTAGATACTGTTGCTCGTCCCCATATTGGAGATGATGAACTGAAGGACAGAGACATAAGGACATGTCCCAGGACTGCACAGTTAGGAAACAGGACGGCTTGGGTTTGTACCCAGTATCTCGTGCTCCAGAGCCTGGAAACCTGTCAAAGATTTGTTGTTAAGTGACAGAAGCACTCTGCACAAGCATGAGGATTTTAGGCGGTCATTAAAAGTAACACTCATTTGTTAATACATTTATAGAAAACATCTGGACCTAGTGACAAACAGGCGACTTGTGACCTTGGTAAGAGCATGTTCATTGCCGTCATGGGCACAGAAGTGATACTGCAGCGAGATAAAGAGTCTGTGAGAATGAAGAATGTTAGCAGAGACTGGAAAACTCTTTCTGGAACTTTGATTTAAAGGGTAAGGTGGGAGAGAGAAAGAGAGAGAGAGATAGTTATTGATTCTGTGGCTGAGTGGAGATGACAGGACCAAGGAGGGTTGTTTTTTTAAAAATTTCAATTCTTTGAAATTTGAGTAAATTTGAAAGTTAATATACAGGAGCCACCTCATCTCAGATTTAACCCTTGAATTTTCCCATATTTCCCTCTTATTTGCACTATAGAGTTAATGAGACGCCTCTAGTGGGACAGTGTGGGTTTTAAGGTCATTATATATATCTAGTTATTAGTGAATGGAAGAATGGAGGATTGTGTGTCACAGAATCCTAGTAATTTTTGGATTTTTGCCTGTCAGAGAGGCAGCAGATGGCTGAAATCCTGGCGTGACGTGGCTGGATCTTGCACGATCTGAGGACCCCTGCACTGGTGACTGGGACGGGTCCAGAATTTTCCTATAAATATGTTAAGTGACAGGTCAGTCCTGAGCATCAGATAGGCCAATGCCACCCCTCGCTGCCCTGGTATCACGTCTCCCTGAGCTCAGCAGGTGAGGAACTGGATCAGGGTCTGCGCAGAGGCACGATGTGGGGCAGCTCCTAGGAGTTTCTGAAACATCCAAGAAAGCAGAGGACCTTCTGTCTCCAAAATTTGAACTGAAGGTGTATCAGAGAGAGATTTGCCCCCTTCCTCTAATGTCTGTAGTCTCATTAGGAGAAATGAGAAATGACTCCTCACAGTGCCTGCCTCAGCCCCGAGGCTCAGCCCGCCCCTGCTGCTGTGTCCCAACATTTAAAGGGCCAGAGAAGTCCCACCACATGCCATGTACTCTGGGCGGGGTTTCTCATTTATGCTCAGAACAGCTCTGTGACTGAGGTATGAGGTGTCCTAAGTCCCATTTCAGAGATGACCAAGCTCTGGCTCAGAGACCTTATGTCCCCTCTCCAGGTACGTGTCAGGATGGAAATGAGGCTCCATCCCTCGCCCTCCCCAGAGGACACAGAGCAGCCTCGCTTTTAGAAATGGGCTTCCAGGGCTGGAGAAACGGTCCATGACACTCCCCTGATAATATGGCCCCGGGAGTAGTCACTCAACAAGCCCTCTGGGTGGTGAAGATGACAGAGGAGATGAAATCCCACTTTTTGTGGCATGTGACCGAGTGTCGGGCCTTATCCGTTGCCTGATCCCTGCAGGGGGGAGTGGGGCTCGGGCAGGAGCTCAGATGGGACAAGTCATCTAGAGGGAAGGAAAGTGATATGAGCAGAGCTGCTTTAAGCAAATGCTTTTTCTGTTGCATCTCCTTTAATCCTAGCAGCTATTCATGATATACATTATTCAAATTAGGGTACTGACGTTAAGAGATTTAAATAAGTCGGGGAAACTATTTTCTCAGGATCAACAGCTAACTGCAGAATTATTCTAAAGTTTTTCGCTTTTTGTCTTGAATCCTCTGGAGCTGCCTTACGTGCTCTTCGGGTGTTTTTCATTCTATTTTAGAATTGTGAACTGTATCATTTTTAAGTCACAATATTTTTGAATCTTAAAATACATTCTAAATGGAGAACATACTAGGAATTGTGTGGAAACAAAGGAGAAATCATTTGCCGACTACAGCTCAGCCACTGGGTTAGTATCCATGGTTTGTGATACACACTTAGTAACAAACAAAGAGATTGGCTCATAATTTAAACAGCAAATTCATGTAAAATTATGTGAACAATAAACATGTCAGAATATGCCAAAACCACAAGCATTAATAAGATGCAAATATAAATCCTGGGAATTCATATTGAGTGGAAAAGACAATAGTAAGAAATGAGTACTGTGATTCTTCTTTTGGAAGAGACCCTGTGTGTGTGCGGGTGTCTGTGTTCGTGCACCCCTCCCCAGCAGGGACGAATCTGGAGAGGAGGCCCCACTCTATGACAACAGGCCCCTTAGGGTCGGGGGGGAGTCAGGCCCATGAGAGATGCAGGTAACTTCATTGTATAAATGTACTTTTACATATTGTTTGAAATACTGCCTTCAGGAAAAAAGTATTTTGATGAAAATTTGAAAGCAGAATATACTTGTAAACAGATTCAGCAAAATTAATGTACACATGTATTCATTACTTTGGAAAAGCATTCATTTTATTCAATTACATGGAAAAATTAAGTAGGAAAAAAATAGAATTGGAAGTGTTTCTGCCGGTATCTGTGTGTGTTTCTGTGTCTCCTTTAGCTCTGTCACCTCAAGTACTTACACTCAAGGGGCAGCTTTATCTTTAGTTCAAGCCAAGGCTAGACTTCCAATCTCATGTTTAAATATCCCAGAAAATGATGGATACAGCTGGATGGCTGCCAGTAGGTTACACAGTTTCATGAAACGCTGGCTGAAACCATTAGACCAATGTGTGACCCTCCATCCCTCCCGCCCTCTGGCTGAGTCGCCATGTCTGAGACTCTCAGCTGACATCCTGGCTCTGGCCACCTGATAACGGCTATCTCCGTTTTTCTCTTTTAAGGAAAAGGAGTGCATTTAGCAAAGGGGGATGAATGTCATCAATTTGTTTACTAAGATACCAATTCTGTTTGGAAAATGAACATGTATATTAAAGCAGTTCTGTCTACATTGTGTTGATGGAGTTCTCTTCCCTCATCAGGGCAGGTTGACATGTCCACTCGGTAGAGGGGTCCCTCCCAGAGAGCAGGGTGCTGTGCCCTCCGTTACCTCACCCCTGTACAGGCTGCCCAGACCTTCTCCCACCTCCTGTGTGTCATCCCCTGTCCAGGACATTGGACACAGCTGTCCAGACCCCGCTCCATCGCCCCATCCTCTCTGTCACTTCCTACCTGCCCTGTGCTGCCTTTCATCTGCCCACCACCCACTGCCAAGGCGCGCTACTGCCACCTGGTGTGTCATCGTATGCGGAGCCCGGAGTATATATTTTTACAGTCTCTTTACACCTATCAGTTTTTTCAGACAGAGTTAGAATCATTCTGTACATAGGTTCATAGGCTGGGTTTTAAGGGAGCATATTGTGTTTTTTTGTTCCGCGATGACCCTGTTTTATAAAGTTTGCTGATAGCGGTACGTTGGTGCCACCTCGTGACAGAAACGTGAACTACATCTTGAACATGCTGGCGCAAGAAGGTGGGAGGGGCTGTGCTCCACACCCACCAGAGTGTTCTGGAACACTGGATGGAACGGGAGCATTGCCAGGGTACAGGGATACTGAGATATTGAGACAGAAAGTGCAGCCTCATTCTGTGTTGAAGCGAAAGTTCTATGAGAATGGAAGTAAAAGATCATTTTTTAGTTTTACTCTTGGACACCTCTGGATAAATAAAAATCTATATTAGCAAAAATGGATCAAGGCCACTTAAGATCTTTGTAACCTGCTATTGAACTTATGACCTTCTTTCCGTGTAGATATATTTCTATGATAATATTTTAAGTACTTTTACAAAATTTCAGGTTTTTTTATATCAATTGTGTTTCTTCATATGATGCTCCAGACTATTTCACTAATACTCAGGTGGTGAAAATTTAGTTTCCGTATCACATTTTCTGTAACAAACAATAGTATACTTAACACTCTTGCTCATATATATACAAATATCTTTGTCAGAATTTTTTATATGTTCTTGAAAACGTTCTCTATAAACCAGGAAAAAATGTAATATTTTATATTAGGACAACATTGGAAATGCTATTACTAGTGTATGGTCCTAACATTGCTGTATGAAAATGCCTGTCTCTCCACACATTAGAAATAATGTGAATCGTTGCTTATCTGATGGGCAACAAACCATCTCTCCTCATTGTTTTGGCTATAACTCGTTTTTGCTACCTGTCTAGAATTCCATACTATGGATGTGACATATTCAGTTCTCACAACCCTGTGTTATATAGTATTGGATAGTTGCTGTTGTCTGGTCTGTGGATGGCATCTTTTCAGTGTCTGTACAGTGCTAAAGGACACTATTTAAGGCACATTTCCCGTGGCTGTTTGCACTGATGAGCTGAATATGTCCTCTTTGAGTCCAGAAAATATTTTGGGAGAATTTTAGTATTGTGATAACAGTGTATGAGAGAGAGAGAGAGAGAGAGAGAGAGAGAGAGAGTGTGTGTGTGTGTGTGTATCAGTGTGGTGCGCTGACAATCACATTTCCCTCTGCTTCCTTCTGCCCCTTCGTGGGGCAGACCATTTGGTCTTTTTCCTTAATTCAGACCCAGAAGTGAAAACTAGGGAATTCCCAGGACGGCAATCCTTATAACCAAATCCTTGTCTCCATCCTTAACTACAGCCTGAAGGTAAACTTCTAAGAGGGGAACTGATGGTGTAAAGAGTGTGCACCTATGTGGCCCCTTGAGAAGTTCTGCCATACGGACACCCAGAGGGGTAGTTCCAGTGTAGTCTACCCCAAGTGGAGTCAGATGAGAAAGGCCACAGAGGAGGGAAGAAAGTAGTAATGCTGACATCATGTCACACAGGCCAGGCCCTGGGCTCTGTCGTGGACCTACTCTCAAACCATGCCACAGTCGGAAGATGTGGAAGTGATCACAAGTGAACCAAACTTTACACACAAGCACAACCTGAGGTCACCTGTGTGGGAGAAGGTCATTTCTTGCAGGAAGACAGGACATAGAGTCAGCAGGCATGAGACACAGTCCCAGTTTTATATAAATTAATATTTTCATTAAACATGTGGTTTATATAAGTTAATATTTATATAAGCCAGGTGGTTTTATGTGAATTAATATTTATATAATACACATGCATCTAAATCTTTGTATGAGAGAGGTTGGTTGTTATTGTGGTAGAACAGAAGACCAGGCCAATATCATATTTTTAACAGCTTTCCTGCAATATAATTTACAGAGAACAAAATTCACACATTTTAAGGGTACAGTTTGATGACTTTCGGTAACTGTAGAGTTGTACAACCATTACCATAATCGAGTTTTAGATGTTTCCATCACCCCAAAAAGTCCCATTGTGCTTGAATGCAGTCAAAGCCCGCACCCGCCTCGAGGCCCAGGAACCACAGATAAGCTGTCTCTCCATGGATTTGCCTATTCTGGACATTTCACCTAAGTGGACTCATACACTATGTGGTCTTTCGCGTATTTGGCTTCTTTCAGTTGGCATACTATTTTCAAGATTCATCCATGTTGTAGCATGTAGTGGTACTTCATTCCTTTTTATTGCTGAATAACATTCCACATTTTATTTAACCCCTCATTAATTGGTGGACATTTAGATAGTCTACTTTTGGCTATTTTGAATAATGATGCAACATACATTTGTGTACTAGTTTTTATGTAGACATGTGTTGTCATTTCTCCTGGCTGTGTACCTAGGAGTGGAATCGCTGGGTCATGTGGTAACTCTCTGTTGAACTGCCACACTGTTTTTATGACTGTCACGCTCTTGAGCAATGCAGGTAGTTTATCTTGCTTGTGATTAAACTGTGGTTATGGGTTTCAGGAAAGAATACCAGAGTTGAAGTGCTCTTCTCCTCACATCGTATCTGAGAGGACATGAGACCCACGTGATGTCACGGGGTCACTGGACATGTTGACTCACGTCACTGAGTCAAGGCGCTGTTTGTCAAGGTTCTCTAGTGCACAGTAACTATTTTCTACTCCCAGACTCTGTCCTGCCCTCAGGGGTGGAGGCTGAATTAAGGTTCACCTCATGGAGGCAGGGTATCTACAGATATTATTTGGAATTATTTGATAAATACAATTTGTCTCCTTTCATTCATTTCACTACTATTTCAAATATTTAATTACTTATATGAGTGTGACTTCAAGTTTTTTAAAAATTCCTATTTTATTTTTTTTTAGAATCATTCTATTCTTTTTGTTTCCCGGTCTAGAATCTTTTATTTTTATTTTTTTTAATTTTAGTTTTTTTAAACTTTTTATTAAGATTATGATAGTTTACAACCTTGTGAAATTTCAGTCGTACATTATTGTCAGTCATGTTGTAGGTGCACCACTTCACCCTTTGTGCCCTCCCCCACCCCCCTTTCCCTTGGTGACCAGCAATCAGTTCTCTTTGTCTATATGTTTAACTTCTGCCTATGAGTGGAGTCATACGGAGTTCGTCTTTCTCTATCTGCCTTATTTCATTTAACATCATACCCTCAGGGTCCATCCATGTTGTTGTGAATGGGATGATTTTATCCTTTTTTATGGCTGAGTAGTATTCCATTGTATATATCTACCGTATCTTCTTTATCCAATCATCAGTTGATGGACACTTAGGTTGCTTCCATGTCTTGGCTATTGTAAATAATGCTGCGATGAACATAGGGTTGCATGGGACTTTTGGAATTTCTGACTTCAAGTTCTTTGGATAGATACCCAGTAGTGGGATGGCTGGGTCGTATGGTATAGAATCTTTTATTTTTCAAACCAGAAACTTTCATGACCTGCATTTATGTATCACTTGACTAATGGGAACCTTCAGTGAGAGCAGCAGCCTCCCCACGCCACTGTCCACTGGCCCAACCATCAGGACTTACAGCCCCTGAGCTCCAGCTGTTTCCTCCAACTGTAGAAAGGTGACCAGACTGAGTCACTAAGACACATTCTGGGGTGTTCAGAATCTGTGTGGCACTTGCCTGTTGTTTGTTTACCTGCTTTTAATCATGGAGGGAAAAGGACGTGAATTTGGAGCTGCCTTTGGGCATACCTCTCCTCTCTTGCAGCAAATTACTAGAAGGATGGTGCCCAATTAAGAGAACAGGTGGCACTCTTTCTTTTTCCTCAAACAGTTAGAATGTTGAGTTAATTTTTCACTTCCAAGCACATGTTTGACAAATAAAACTCACCACATTAGCTTGGCACAACAAAAATTATACCTCAGTTCAATGCCCAATAACATGAATTGGTCCTGATTCCATTCCTGACACATCATGAAACTCTTTCTCTTTAATCACGGACACCAAGTATCCATAATTTAAGGAGCATTAAGCCTGTGTGTTTGTGTACGTGTGTGTAGTCTAGAGAAAAGCAAGGGTAAAGAACATTCTAGATACATGGAGAGGAAATCACACTAGTCCATCAGAGTGTAATGAGAGGGAGTCTAGCTCAGTGGTAGAGCATTCGACTGCAGGACAATGCCAAATATATTTTAGAACTTAATGAAAATGGTCTTTATAACCACAAAAACCTAAAATGGCCAGCAGACATACAAAATTCTACTCAGTTCTATTAATGAGGTTAATCCTTCTCAGTTCATGTTTTAGAAAAAGTCTGTGTGGTAAAACGTACATATAACAAAAACCTATGTGGATTTTAATGATATAAAAATATCTCTGAACAGACTTAGAACTTGTTGATAGGGGAAGTGCTGTGGACTGAATGTTTGCATTCCCCAAATTGCTATGTCGAAATCCTAACCCCTAAGGTGATGATATTCGGACATGGGGCATTGGGGAGGTGATTAGGTCACGAGGGCAGAGCCCTCAGGAATGGGATTAGTGCTCTCATAAAAGAGGCCCCGGAGAGATCCCTCGCCCCTTTCCACCATGTAAAGATAGAGCAAGAAGTCTGTGGCCTGGAAGCCAGTCCTCATCTGACCAGGCCTGCACTCTGCTTTCGGATTGCCAGCTTCCAAAACTGTGAGAAATACGTTTCTGTCGTTTATAAGCCACTCAGTTTATGATATTTTTGTTACGGCAGCCTGAACGGACTAAGACAGGAAGTCACGCCTTCTGCAAGAAATAAAATGGTTTCTGTTAAAAATGATAAGCCAATCCCACAACTAGAAGGACCGGCAACTAAGATATACAACTGTGTACCGGGGCGTTTGGGGAGATAAAGCAGAAAAAAAAATGATAAGCCAGAGATTGTTATTTATTTAAAGCAAGGAAATCCCTAAAAATAATAAGGGAATTTCAAAATGAAGTAAAATGCATTAATTGGCCACAACTTCATTTTTGTTTAGTGGCTTAAAACAACAAAAATTTAACCTCTGACAGTTTTGGAGGGGAGAAGACCAAAATGAGTATTATTGGGCCAAAGTCAAGGTGTCAGCTGGGCTGCAGCCCTTCTTGAGGGCCATGGGGAGAATCAGTTTCTTTGCCTATTCCAGGTTCTAAAGGCAGCCTGCATTCCTTGGCTTGTGGCCCCTTCTGGCTCATGGCTTGAGTCTCATGGCCTCGATCTTCAAAGCTGGCACAGTAGCATCTTCCGGTCTTTTTCTGATCA
The DNA here is from genome assembly GCF_041296235.1 of Equus asinus. NCBI lineage: Eukaryota > Metazoa > Chordata > Mammalia > Perissodactyla > Equidae > Equus > Equus asinus. Next base: position 97,103,821 of record NC_091820.1, read on the forward strand.
CAACCCCTGCACCTGCCATCGCATCTGTTTCTCTGACTCTCCTCCCTCCCTCTTTCCCTTGAAAGGACTCTTTCTAAAACTGTGGTAAAATATATATAACATAAAATTTACCATTATAACCCATTTTAAGTGTACAATTCACTAGCATTAGGTACATTCACAATGTTGTGCAGCCATCACCACTACCTGTTTCCAGAACATTTTCATCTTCCTAAACAGAAACTCTATAGCCATTAAACACTAACTCCCCATTCCCTGCTCCCCCTACCCTTGGGGACCTCTATTATACTTTCTGTCTCTGAATTTGCTTATTCTAGGTACCTCATATAAGTGGAATCTTACAATATTTGTCCTTTGTGTCTGGCTTATTTCACGTAGCGTAATGTTTTCAAGGTTCATACGTGTTGTAACCTGTATCAGAATTTCATTCCTATTTAAGGATGAATCATATTCCATTGTATGTGTATATCACGTTTTTAAAAATCCATTCATCTTGTTGATGGACACTCGGGTTGCTCCCACCTTTTGGCTATTGTGAATAATGCTACTATGGACGTTGATCTGCATGTATCTGTTTGAGTCCCTGCTTTTAGTTATTTTGTATATATATCTAGAAGTGGAATTGCTGGATCATATGGTAATTTCTATTTTTAATTTTTTGAGGAACCGACATATTGTCTTCCACAGCAGCTGCACCATTTTACATTCCCACCAACAGTGCACAAGGGTTCCAGTTTCTGCATAACATTGCCAACACTTTATTTTCTATTTTTTGCTAATAGCCATACCAGTGGGTGTGAAGTGGTTTCTCATTTTGCTTTTGATTTGCATTTCCCTACTGACTAGTGATGTTGAGCGTCTTTTCATGTGCTTATTGGCCGTTTGTATATCTTTGGAGAATTGTGTATTCAAGTCCTTTGCCTTTTTAAAATTGTATTGTTTGTTTTTTTAGTTCTTGAGTGGTGGGAATTCTTTATATATCCTGGATATTAAGCCCTTGTCAGATATATGACTTGCAAATATTTTCTCCAACTCTGTGGATTGTCTTTTCACTCTCTTGATTGTTTGCTTTGATTCACAAGTTTTTAATTTTGATGAAGTCCCATTTATCTATTTTTTCTCTTGTTGCCTGTGCTTTTGGTGTCATATCCAAGAGATCATTGCTAAATCCAGTGTTATCAAGCTCTTCTTCTAAGTTTTCTTCTAAGAGTTTTCTAGTTTTAGCTCTTATGTTTAAGTCTTGGATCCATTCTGAGTTAATTTTTACATATGGTGTAAAGTAAGCATGCAACTTGATGCTTAGGCACATGGATATCCAGTTGTCCCAGCACCATTTGTTGAAAAGACTGTTCTTTCCCCATTTAGTGGGGCTGTCAGTGAAGCTCGTTAATTGAGTTAATATATCAAATCATTATGTTGTACACCTGAAACTCTTATAATGTTATATGTCAGAGTGTTTTCTCTTAATAAAACAAAACCCAAAAAATATGCAACAGTTGATGAATAGGATTCAATTGTAAGGTTATTAGGCTTTATTAAAGACACATGAGAGCTGCAAAACTGTCAAAACTATAAAAATATCAAGTTGCACATATTTATGAAAACATCTAGCATTTATTGAGCTGTGTTCCTAGCACTATTTTGAGGGTTTTCATATATTAACTCAAATCTCAAAGCAACAACCCAGCAGGAACAAGACAGGCTGCCTGTTTTCGCCACTCCTACTCAACCTAGTATTGGAATTTCGCTGCATGGTAGGCATCAGATCAATGGTACACAAAGAAAGAGCTTCGCTGACAACCCAGCCATAATAACCCCTGTCCTCCTCATCTCTACTCTGTTTATGTTTACTTTCTTCAAAGCACTCATCCCCATGGGGAATTGCCCCGCTTATTGATTTATTTGCCTGCTCATTGCCAGTTTTCCCAAACTAGAATGAAACTCCAGGGACCCTGCCTGTCTTGTTCTCTGTGCTGTGTCCTCAGTGCCTAGTTCGGTGCCTCACATATACATCATTGAATAAACATTACTTACGTGAAGGATTGGTTTCCTATTTGACACACAGGAGCAGACACAGATATTTAAAGCTGAGTGACAGGAGATGTTGACAGGGAAATTAGACATCAAAGGATTCAAAATTTTAAGAACACCTTGGAGTAAATCCACAACAGTGCTTTCATTTCAGCTGGAGAAAGTGTTCAAAATGCAGACATCTCCTAGCCCACCTCCTTGTTTCGGATACAGCATACCTAGAGTGGACCTAAATCTGTAATTTTAACAAGGAACTCTGAATGATTTTGATGAGGTGCTCCATGGACCACACTGGGGAGAATTCTGACCTAAACAGCTGACATTTCTGTAGCATTAATTTAATGCCTACCATGCAGAGTTCTATAATTTCTGGGATGTCTCTGTTAATGCAATTACTCGAACATGCACTGGTCCCTCCCTCTCACCTGTGACGACAGATTGTTTTCCCATGTGGATTACACAGAAACTCCGCAATATTCCTGGGTGGTCAGGAGCAATGAGTACTGTTATCCTGTTGTACAGAAGATGCTGGAGGAAAGGGTAGTGACTCACCTAAAGTGTCCCAATAATGGGACCCTGATCTCTTCACTCTTGTTCCAGGGACCTTTCTAGCACACTCGACATCATGCTTGATTCTTCTCTGTCAGCTCCTGCTTCCGAGGCTCAGAGTCCACACCCTTCTCTGATGGTCCACTAGAAGGACCGTCAGGGGATAAGAGAGTTCATGGACTGGAGAGGAAGGTAGAGGATAGGAAAGCACATAAACACAGGGAAAGAGCTGAGGATGTCCTTGCCTGCCCCCGCCTTGTCCACTGGAAGCTGTGCAATGATGCTTCGCCTCTTCCCCAGCTCCATCACACAGCCCGCCGTTAGGCAATGGTGAGACTACATTTTGCAGACAGTAACAAATGTCTTGGAATGGTTTGTTTACTATGATACCAATTCTGTTTGGAAAATTAGTATGTATTCAAAACAGTTCCATCCGTTGACCCCAAATCTACATCACGTTCATTGAGGTCTCTCTTCCCTCATCAGAGTAGGTCAACATGTCCACACTGCAGAGGGTCCCTGCCAGAGAACACGGATTTCACTCTCCATTACCCCAGCCCTGTACAGGCTTCCCAGACCTTCTCCCACCCCGTCTGTCATCCCCTGTCCACGACAGTGGACACAGTTGCCCAGACCCCCTCTGACGCCCCATCCTCTCAGTCACCTCCACCTGCCCTGCTCTGCTATCGCATGCCAAGGTGCGCTACGCCTGGTGTTTCACTGTATGCGGGCCCCAGAGTGTACATTTATGTATTTATTTATTTTTCCTTCTTCTCCCCAAAGCCCCCCAGTACATAGTTGTATATTTTAGTTGTGGGTCCTTCTAGTTGTAGCATGTGGGACACCGCCTCAGCGTGTCTTGATGAGTGGTGCCATGTCCGCGCCCAGGATCCCAACCCGTGAAACCCTGGGAAGCTGAAGGGGAGTGCACGAACTTAACCACTCAGCCATGGGCCGGCCCCTGGAGTGTACATTTTTACAGACTTCTTTCATGCCTATCAGTTTTTCAGACAAAATTAGAATCACTCTGTATATAAGTTCATACGCTGTGTTTTAGGGAGAGTTCTGTGGTTTCTGACTCCTAGCTGACCCCTTTTTTGGGAAAAGTTTGATGATAGTGGTATGTTGGTGCCATCTTGTGGCAGAAGCCTGAACAGCAGCTTCAAATGTTGCAGAGCAGAGAGGGAAGGGGGGAGGGAAGAGGAGGAGGGGTGAGGCGGGCTGTGACCCACACCCACCAGACAGAGCCCTCTGGAAGTCTAGGTGGAAGGAGTGGGGGACTATTGCCAGTGTACAGGGATACTGACGACTTCCAGACAGAAAGTGCAACCTCCTGTGTTGAAGAGAAAGCTCTACATGAGTGAAGGTAAAAGGTTATTTCAATTTTGATTTGATTGGCCCATTAATTGACAGAAAAATTGATCAATAGAAAATAGTGATATAGGCCCAATTACATTTAGAATTTAGAATATAACGAAAGCAGCATTTCAAAGCAGTCGAGATATGATGGCCAATTAAGAAGTGGTACTGAGGCAGCTACATAATCATAAGGTTAGAAAGGTAAAAAGGGATCAATTTCTCTGTCTTACAGCAGGAGAAATTCCAAACGGTTCGGGATGAAATGTAAAAAAAAAATCCATATAAATATTATAAGAAAATACAGGTGAATTCTTCTGTAATCTGGAAGTGGAGGAAACTTTCCCAAGTATAAATTAATATCCAGGAGCATTAAGGAAAACGATTGATATATTTGACAATGTAAAAATAACAATGACAACTCAGCATGGCAAAAACATGCCAGTCAACTGGAGACACTGGGGAAAACATTTGCAGCTAACATCTTCAACAAAACATTGATATCCCTTCCATATAAACACTTAGCAACATGAGGCATGAAAAAACAACAGCCCTATCAAAGACATGTAAGAAATACAACCAGTTACGAAAAAAATATCAGTTGTCTTTAAACACATGAAAAGAGTCGCAAGCTTGTTTTAATTGAGAGATGCAATTACAACTATACTAAGATACCATTTCTTAACTATTAGATTGACAAAGATCCGAATGTTTGTAGGCAAACTCAGTTGGTGAAGATGTAGAAAAACGTTTCCTTTCACACCTACTCAGGGATGCAAAATGGTATGATCACTGTAGTAGGCCTGATATTGGTCCCAAGAGGTATCAGGTCCTGACCCCTGGAACCTGTAAATCTTACCTTATGTGAAAAAGGGTCTTTGCAGATGTGATTAAATTAAGAGTCTTATAATGGGGAGATTATCCTGGATATCCTAATGGTCCCTAAATGTACAGCCAAGTGTCCTTCTAAGAGAGGCAGAGGGAGAGTTGACACAGACAGAAGAGGAGAAGGGAGTGTGACCAAGGATGCAGGCTGGAGTGATGGAGCCACAAGCCAAGGAATGCCAGCAGCCGCCAAAAGCTGGCAGAGGGGAGGGAGCTCCCCCAGAGTCTCTGGAAGGACTGCAGCCCTGCCAATGCCTTGAATTTGGCCCCGTGAAAATAATTTTGGACTTCCAGCTTCCAGAACTATGAGGGGATGTTTCTGTTGTGGTAATTTATTGCTGTAGCCATAGGAAATTAATACAGTCATTATGGCGGGGAATTTGACAATACCAGCAATTTCATATATGCCCTTACTCTTTGACTCAGAAATCCTATTTCCAGAAATATCCTAAGGATATACTGGCAATGTCACAAAAGATTTTAGATATAAATGTAGCTATTCACTTTGGCACTATTTGAATTGCAAAAGAATGGCAACAACCTAAACATTTATCAGTTGTTTGATGGATGAATAAAGTATACAGCCGCACAAAGGTGTACACTAAGGAAGGTGTAAAGAGGAACGATGAAAATCTCCACATGGGCTGTGGAGGGATGTCCAGAATATAGTGTTAAATGAAAATGTCAACGTACATCAAGGTGTAAATAGCATACTTTTGATCTAAGAAACGGGGGGGAATGCAAATATAAAACTTTTACTTATATTAAAAGTAGAAGGAAAAGACCTCTGTTTTGGGAACCAGAAGGAGTAGACACATTTCTCCCTGGTACTCCTGCGAGGTGCAGCTAAAATCTCTGGCTCTTATATGTAAAACACAGACTGAAATGGGGAGAGGAAAAACAGACTGGCTGGGGACTTCAGGATCCAAGTAGCGACATGCGTGAATTCCCTTGGTTGTATTTCACCCCATATGTCCCAGACTGAGTGCTGGAGGAGAAGGGCACCAAAAAATGCCAACAGGAAAAGACCAGACAAGCCTCAAGAAAATCTTTCTCCAGGTAAAGAACCAGAAAAGAGGAAGCCTAGCATGAAAGAAAGCTTTTAGACAACAACTGTCCTACCTCAGACAGACACCACAGAATACAACACAGCCCCACCCACACTGTGCCAGCAAAGGCTGGGTGAGGAGTGTGGATTCTACGCTCACTTGAGTGCAACCAGCCTCCCCTCCCCACCCTCTGGGGTGGATCAGAGAAGACCCCAAGGAGAAAAGGGACTCTCATCGCTGATGGTGGAAGTGAGCACCTGTCGCCCTGGTGTCAGTAGAGACCATGTGGGGAGCCTGACTTCCACCCGCACCCAGTGATGAGGCGCCTTCCCCTCATTTCTGGGCTGATGTCACAGGAAGCCGAGGGGATGGTGTAACTTTCATGACCATCCAGTAAAGAGGAGGCCTCCTCCTCTCCACAGTGTCAGGAGAGGCCACACAAAGGTCAGTGAGGAAGTGTCTTTCCCCGCCTGCCAGGTGGAGACCTTGTAGGGAGTGAAATCCCACCTCTACCAAGCGGTAACAAGGTACCCCTTCCCTTCCACTCCTCCCCCACCCCCATTTTTGTAGAGGCTAAGTGGAGAAGCTGGGCTTTTATCTTCTTTGCCATCTGTCTCTGTGTTTAGGAACACATGCTTGAAGTCACCAACATCCATGAAGAGAGGATAGTGATGCCTCACTAGCACATTTGTGGTGACGACTAAATCTAGGCAACAATGTGAAGAACCCATGCATAGGCCCTGTTTAACTAGAAGCTTCATGAATAGAGCTGTCTCTTCCTCCCAGATCAGGGAACTCACGTGGCTCCTTTACCTGCCCACCTCAGCTCAGGCCCCTTAACCTGGACGCAGGTCAGAATTGCCTTGGGAATCCTTTTCTAAACCCTCACCTGAAACTCTCTTGTTGGTGGACATAGGATGTCTGTATCAAAGGCCATTTAACTTATTCAGCTGTAATAATATGGGCCTCAGAAAATGGATACACCCATTTGGCACCAACAGTGTATGTGAGTGTCCATTGCCCCGTCATTCCTCCAACACGGGTGATTACCATCTATCTTTATTGCTAATCTGATTGCCTAGGGTCATCTCAGTCAGCTGGAGATGGTGGTCTGAAGAGTGAAGGTGTTTTGTTTTCACCAAGAGGGGCACACTGTTACTCCAGTAAAGCATAGTGATTGCTGGATCTGTCTCTCCCAGTGCAGCTCTTCATGCCGCTGGCCAAGCTCCTATCAGGCGTCTGAAGGAGGCAGCTTCTGAGGATCTGTGTCCTCATGGCTGCTGAACCATCTGCTCCAGATTCAAGGGCAGCCGTCCTCAGGAGACCACGACACTTCACATCCCTGTTGGGATATGAGGCCCGGCCTGAGTGAGTGCATACATCTGAACGAAAGCATGTTGTGGAATTGCTCCTGTGAGGTTCACAAAGGAGCCTCAGAGGAGAGAAGCTAACTTGCTCCCTCATGGGAGAAGAGGTTTAGCAGGTGAAATCCATTCCTTCAGCAGCTGCCTGCTCTGTAGTAGCCCTGAGAGCCATCCTAGAGTTGCCCTCTTTTGTCTGAAAGCAATGAATTGTCCGGCTTGAAGAAGACACTTGACCTTTCACGTGCATTTGCAATAAATATGCCTAAATTGTTCTCATCATACAGATAATAATCAATGATTCTCTTGTGCCTCTCAGAGGAGTGTGGAAATACGCAGTAGTTAGATCTTCCTATTTGTGGTGAGATTCTTCCCTGGTGACTGTGTTTTGTTTTTCCTTTTATAATGCCATTTTTTAAAAAAGGGGGAGTTTTTCCAAGTGTTAGTTTAAAATGTCAGGGACTAGAACTTAATATTTTAAAAAATATTTGTTACCCTAGAGTTTGCTCTATATAATGATACTCAGTATCGTTCCCTGAAATAACTAGTTCCTCTTAGATATCATTATGATTATTTTCCTAAGATATGATATATTATTTCTGTACTTCAGAAGGAAATAGACATCAACTTTTCCTATATATTTGCATATATTTCGTTGCAAATGATTATTTCTATTTTGGTTATCCGTCATTTAGGCCAATTTGATAAGACATGGTGTGGACCTGTTAACACTACAAGAGCATAATCGTGGGACTCTTTCACCTGATTAGTTTAATTGCATCAGAGAAGTATGAATATATAAGTATATCTCAAATATTTATTGAGGTTTGGATGACATACAATACACTGTGTGTATTTAAAGCATATGTTCTAATAAGCTGTGATATGTGTATGCACCATAGATCCAATACTACAGTCAACATAATGAAATACCCATCTCCTCAAAAAGCTTCCTGGTGCCCCTTTGTAATCCCCTCACCTACCTCTCTCCTGCCTCTCTCTCCACGTCACCCTACCCCATTCCCAGGCAACCACTGATCTCCTGTCACTACAGATTAGTTTTCTTTTTGTATAATTTTATGTGAATGGAATTATATAATGTGTATTCTTTTGTGTCTGTCTCCTTTCCTTCAGCCTAATTATTTCTAGATTTACCCATTTTTTGCATGTACAACTAGTTCCTTCTTTTCTATTGTTGGCCTAATATTCCATGACATTCATGCATTGCTTAATGACAGGGACACGTTCTGAGAAATGTGTCTTTAGGTGATTTTGTCGTTGTGTGAATATGATAGAGTGTACTACACAGACCTAGATGGTATAGCCTACCACACACCTAGGCTGTATGGTATTAATCTTATGGGCCCGCTGTCATATATGCAGTCCATCGTTGACTGAAACATCATTATGTGGCGCATGACTGTAAATGGATATACCACGGTTTGTTCTGCCTGTTCACCTGGTAATTGATATTTGTGTTGTTTCCAGTTGGGGGATCTTGTAAATAAAGCTGCTGTGGACATTTGGGTATAAGTCTTTGCTTGAACATATGCTTTCTTTCTCTTGGGTAAATACTTAGGGATGCAATGGCTGGATCATATGATAGTTGTAAGATTAACATTGTAAGAAGCTGGTAAACTGTTTTCCAAAGTGGTTGCACCATTTGTCATTACCACCAGCCGTGTATGAGAGTTTCATCCTCCGCAACCTTGCCACAATTTGGTATGGTCAGTTTTTAAAATTTTGCCCATACTCAGAGGGGTGTAGTGATATCTTGTAGTTTTTGTTTACATTTCCCTAGTGACCTTGAACATTTGAGAAAAGATGTTGAGCATCTTTTCATACGCTTATTTGACATTAGTATATCTTCTTTGGTGGAGTGTCTATTCAAATATTTTCCCATTTATTAATTAGAGTGTCTGTCTTCTTCATATTGACCTTTCTGAGATTTTCTGTATTCTGGATACAAGTCCTTTATCAGAGATATGATTTGCAAATATTTTCTCCCAGTCAGTGGCTTGTTTTTTAGTTCTCTCAACAGTGTCTTTGGAAAAGCAGATGTTTTTAACTTTGAGGAAGTCCAATATATTGAAATAATGGATTGTGGTTTTAGAGTTACATCTATGAAGTCTTCATCTAACCCAAGGTCACAAGGATTTTTTTGTGTGTTTTCTTCTAGAAGTTTTAGGTTTTATAGTTAGGCGTATGGTCTATTTTGAGTTGACTTGTATTTAGTTCGATACAGGGATCAAAATTTATGTTTGTGCATATGGATATCCATTTGTTGCAGCCCCATTTGTTAAAAAGACTATCCTTTTTCCAGGTGGCCCAGTGCCATAGTGGTTAGGTTTACACGCTCCACTTTGGCGGCCTGGGTTGACCAGTTTGGACCCTTGGCGTGGACCTACGCACTGCTCATCAAGCCATGCTGTGGCAGGCATCCCACATATAAAATAGAGTAAGATGGGCATGGATGTTAGCTCAGGGCCTGTCTTCCTCAGCAAAAAGAGGAGGATTGGTGGGGAATGTTAGCTCAGGGCTAATCTTCCTCAAAAAAAAAAGAAAAAGACACTATGCTTTCTCCTTGAATTGCTTTTACAACTTTGACAAAATCAGTTAACCTGAGTTTTGGTGTGAGTCTATTTCTGGACTCTTTATTCTGTTCCGTTGATTTATTTGTCTACCATGATGCCAATACTTCACTGTCCTGATTACTGAAGGTCTTTTTTTTTTTTTAAAGATTCTTTATTTTTCCTTTTTCCTCCTAAACCCCCCTGGTACATAGTTGTGGATTTTTTGTTGTGGGTCACTCTAGTTGTGACATGTGGGATGCCGCCTCAGCATGGCTTGATGAGTGGTGCCATGTCCAGGCCCAGGATTCGATCCGGCAAAACCCTGGGCTGCCGAAGCAGAGCCCACAAACTTAACCACTCGGCCACGGGGCTGGCCCCTATAATGAGTATTGAAATCAGGTAGTTTTGATCCTCCAACTTTGTTCTTCTTTTTCAAAGTTGTTTTTCATGGTCTAGGTCCTTTGTATTTCAACATGAATTTTAGAATCAGCCTGTCAATTTCTTAAAAAACAAATGTCTGTTAGGATTTTTTTTTTTTTTAAAGATTGGCACCTGAGCTAACAACTGTGGCCAATCTTTTTTTTTTTTTTCTTTCTGCTGTATCTACCCAAATCCCCCCTGGTACATAGTTGTATATATTAGTTACAGGTCCTTCTAGTTGTGGCATGTGGGACACTGCCTCAACGTGGCCTGACGAGCGGTGCCATGTCCGCGCCCAGGATCCGAACCAGCGAAACCCTGGGCCACCACAGTGGACTGCGGGAACTTAACCACTTGGCCATGGGGCCGGCCCCTCTGTTAGGATTTTTAAGATTATACGGAGTCTGTAGACCAGTCTGAGGAGAATAGATATCTCTATAATACAGAGTCTTCTGATACATGAAAATGGTATGTCTCTCTATTTATTTAGATCTTTTTAAAATTTCTGTCAGTAGGGGGCTGGCCCTACTGTTGAGTAGGTCACTTGTTTCTGTTTCATTTAGTCCTTTTTGTGGGGTTTTGTCCTGTTCCCTTGCTTAGAAAGTATCCCTTTGTTTCCTCATCATGCCTCTTTCTCTGTGCTTATTTCTATGTGTTAGGTGAGTTGGCTGTGTCTTCTGGTCTTGGAGAAGTGGCCTTATGTATGAGATGCCTTATGAGGCCCAGCAGTGTGCTTCTCTCTTGTCACCAGTCCAGAAGATCCAGGAGTGACCCCTTTGTGGGCTCCTTCTGTCCTTCTGTTGTGGCAGGGTTGCTCCCACTGCAGGAACCCAGGGAGTCTAGTCTTTCCTTCCCTGGCCAGCTGTTTGTAAATCCGCTTTGGGGAGCCTCAGCACTGTTGGCTACAAAGTCTATCAGTACAGTCCTATTGCAGCTTTCCTCTTCATTCGGTTGGTACCCAGTGTAGCTGGTTGCTAGGCTCAGGGGCTCACAGTTGCTATAGGCCTCAGGCCTAGAAGGCTGTTGTCAGTTCTCTTAGGAGTGCAGCTGAGTGGGGCTGGCCCTAGGCAGGGGTGCATTCAATTGTTTCAGGCTTTGGAAGGTGTGGCTGATCCTTTTTATGGCAATTTGTGAAGCACAGGTCTTCTGCTGCTGATAAGCCTCACCCCCCACAGGACCACATACACAGTCAACACAGTCCTAGTCCGTGCACACTTCTCAACCCCCCGGAGCGTACCCTGATGCCACACTGCAGAGGCCCCTACCTCTCCACCAGTGACCCTTGCAGTTCACCTGGTCCTCACACAGGCCCTGCCCCACAGAGGCAGACACCCTTGCCTGCCTGCAGAGGATCAAGACAGTCCGTGCAGGCTGAAAAGTAGCCTGAGGGCTTGCTGTTAGGTGGAGCCGATCCCTAGGGTGGGTTGCTTGCCCTGGCTGAACTGGATTAAATCTGTGCTCTAGTGGGCATGGCAGACCCCTGGGCTAACAGGCCAAGGGGTGAACCTCAATGGCTCCCACCAGAGTCTGTGTCAGCACGCCTGGACCAATTCAGAACAATGTCCCCCAGCAATGTCTCAGTCTCCAGAGAGGTCCCTCCTCTCACCAAGATGCCCCCAGAACCCACCAGGTGAGTCTCGTTTCAGCAAAGGACTGGCAGCCTTCTCTCTGGTGATTTTAGGTTGCTGCAATGAGTGAGTTTGTGCGTAGGCCGTTTAAGACCAGGGTCTTTTCAGCTTTTCTAGGGGTATCCTCGCTGCAGTTAATAGCCAGCAAAGTCAGACAGTAAGACCTCCGTCTCAGTTGGGCTGAGTCTGAAGGATGCTTATAGCAGTATCGGCCCCCACTCCGGTCCTCACTCCTCCAGGGAGGGCTGCGCACCTTAGGGTGGCTCCCACCTGGCCATCTGAGAAGCTCCGCTGCTCCCAAAGGTGGCTTTTTTCCTCTCCAGCAGGAATTTCTGCCTCTTCCTCCTTAGTCAGGACTGTCCCTTGTTGTGGGGGTTCTTTTTATCCAGTTTTTAGTTTTCCCTCCAGGGTAATTTTTCCAAAAACACTTGTAACCTGGTTGTGTTCGTGGGAGGAGATGAGTTCAGAGTCTGCTTATGCCGCCATCTTGACAAGATCTCTCGGGAACATCTCCAACAGAGATTTTTGTGGAGATGAAAATATTCTGTGTCTATTTTCCAACACAGGAGCCATTAGCTACCTATTGAATACCTGAAACCTGGTGAGTGCAAATGGGGAACTGAATTTTGATTTCATTAAATTTAAATAGCCATGTGTGGCTGGTGCGTATGGTCTTGGACACCAGCAGCTCTACACATTTTTCTGCATCTTGCCTTTTTCTTTTCTTTTTTTAAATTGTGTTCATAATAGTTTACATCAATGTGAGATTTCAGTTGTACGTTATTTCTTGACTGTCACCACAGAAGTGCTCCCCTTCATCCCCCGTACCCACCCCCACCCCCCTTCCCCTGGTAACCCCTGAATTGTTTGTTTGCTTTGTCCATGTGCTTGTTTATATTCCACATATGAGTGAAATCATCTGGTGTTTGCACCTTGCCTTTTTCACTTAGCAGTGTATCTTGGCGATTGCTCCATACCAGTATAGAGAGGAAGTCCTCATTGCTTTATTTTTAAAAAATTTTGTATTGAGGTAAAACACATATAACATAAAATTTACCATCTTAACCATTTTTAAGTGTATAGTACAATAGTGTTCACTGTGTGCACATTGTTGTGCAACAGATCTCTAGAACTTCCTCATCTTGGAAAACTGAAACTCTGCGCTCATTGAACAACAGTTTCCCTTTTTCCTCTCCCACAGCCCCTAGAACCACCATTCTACTTTCTGTTTCTATGAATTTGACTACTTTAGACACCTCATATCAGTGGAAGCATGCAGTATTTATGTTTTTGTAACTGGCTTATTTCACTTATGATGTCTTCAAGGTTCATCCATGTTGTAGCATAAGACAGGATATCCTTCTTTTTTAAGACTGAATAGTATTCCACTGTATGTATATAACACATTTTGTTTATCCATTTGTATGTAGGTGGACGGACAGGTTTCTTCCAGCTCTTGGCTATTGTGAATAGTTTTACTCACCTGGCTGCTTAAATACCTCTTCAAGATCCTGTTTTCCATTCTTTTGTCTATATACCCCGAAGTGGGATTGCCGAATCATGTGTTTTAATTTTTCACTAACTTCCGTACTGTTTTCCATAGCGGCTGCACCATTTTACATTCCTATCAACAGTCCACTAGGGTTCTAATTCCTCCACATTCTCACCAACACTTGTTATTTGTTTTTATAAATAAGGTATAATTGACATACAACATTATATTAGTTTCAGGTGTACAGCATAATGGTCCGATATTTATATTCATTGCGAAATGATCACTGCAATATGTCTAGTTAACATCTGTCACCATATATAGTTAGAGAATTTTTTTCTTCTGATGAGAAGTTAGATTTACTCTCTTAGCAACTATAAATATGTAATGCAGTATTATTAACTATAGTCATCATGGTGTCCATTACATACATGACTTATTTATTTTTTAACTGTAAGTTTGTACCTTTTGACTCTTTTCACTCCTTTTGCCTACCCCCCGCCCCCAGCATTTGGCAACCACCACTCTGTTCTCTGTGTCTGAGCTTGTTTTATTTCTATTAGATTATACATATAAAGTGAGATCATATGGTATTTATTTTTCTATGTCTGACTTATTTCACTTAGCATAATACCCTCAAGTTCCCTCAGGATGTGGCAAATGGCAAGATTTCAAATGTTTATGGCTGAAAAGTATTCCATTGTATGTGTATATATCACACCTTATTTATCCATTCATCTGTCAATGGACATTTAGGTTGTTTCCATATCTTGGCTATTGTAATATTTGCTGTTTTTTGATAGTGGTCATCCAAACAGGTGTGAGGTGATGTCTTATTGTGGTTTTGATTTGCATTTCCCTGATGATTGGTGATGTGGAACATCTCTTCATATGCCTGTTGGCCATTTGTGTATCTTCTTTGAGGAAATGTCTATTGAAGTCCTTTGCCCATTTTTTAATCTGGTTATTTGTTTTTTCATTGTTGTTGGGTTGTAGGAGTTCTTTATATATTTTGGATATTAACCCCTTATCAGACATATGATTTGCAAATATTTTCTCTTATTCTGTAGGTTGCCTTTTTACTTTGCTGTTTCCTCTGCTGCACAGAAGTTTTTAAGTTTGATGTAGTCTCATTTGTCTATTTTTGCTTTTGTTGCCTGTGCTTTTGATATCATACCCAAGAAATCATTGTCAAATCCAATGTCATGAAGCTTTTCCTCTGTTTCCTTTTAGGAGTTTTATAGTTTCAGGTCTTATGTTTAGGTCTTTAATCCATTTTGAGTTAGTTTTTGTGCATGGTGTAAGGGAGGGGGTCCAGCTTAATTTTTTTTGCATGTATATGTGGAGTTTTCCCAGCACCACTTGTTGAACTGACTATCCTTTCCTATTATGTAACCTTGGCACGCTTGTCAAAGATCATTTGACCATATATGCAAGGGTTTATTTCTAGGCTCACTATTCTGTTCCATTGGTCTATATGTCTGTATTTATGCCAGTGCCGTAGTGTTTTGAGTCCTGTAACTTTGTAATATGTTTGAAATCAGGAAGTGTGAGGCCTTCAGTTTTGTTTTTCTTTCTCAACATCAGTGTTCTCAAGTTTGGGGAGTCCTTTGAAATTCCCTATGACTTTTAGGATGTGTTTTTCTCTTTCTGCAAAAAATAGCATTGAGATTTTGATAGGGATTTCATTGATTCTGTAGATTGCTTTGGGAAGTATGGACATTCTAACAAAATTAAGTCTTTCACTCCATGAACACAAGATGTCTTTCTATTTATTTATGTCTTCTTTACTTTCTTTGAGGAAAGTTTTGTAGTTTTCAGTATATAAGTCTTTCACCTCCTTGGTTAAGTTTATTCCTAACTATTTTATTCCTTTTTGATACCGTTTTAAATGAAATTGTTTTCTTAATTTCCTTTTCATATTGTTCATTTTTCTTGTATAAAAATGTGACTTATTTTTGTGGGTTGATTTTGTATCCTGCAACTTTGCTGACTTTGTTTATTGTTCTAACAGTTTTTTTGTTGGAATCATTAGAGTTTTCTACATGTAAGATCATGTCATCTGTGAGCAGATATAATTTCATTGTTCCTTTCCGCTTTGGATGACCTTTATTTCCTTTTCTTGCCTAATTACTCTGGCTAGGACTTCAAGTACTGTGTTTAATAGAAGTGGTGGCAGTGGGCATCCTTCCTTCACAGGAAAAGCTTCAAGTTTTTCACCATTGAGTATGATGTTAGCTGTGGCCTTTTCATATATGGCCTTTATTGTGTTGAGGTAATTTCCTTCTATTCCTAGTTTGTTGAGAGTTTTTATCATGAAAGGGCTTGGATTTTCTCAGATGTTTTGTGTGCACAATTGAGACAATCACCAGAGTTTTCTTTCTTAATTGAGGTTATGATACTTAACAACATTGTGAAATTTCAGTTGTACCTTCTTATTTGTCAGTCATCTTATAGGTGTGCCCCTTCACCCTTAGTGCCCACCCGTCACCCCCCCAATCCCCCTGGTAACCACTAATCTGTTCTCTTTGTCCATGTGTTTGTTTATCTTCCACATATAAGTGGAGTCATACAGAGTTCGTCTTTCTCTATCTGGCTTATTTCGCTTAACATACTACCCTCAAAGTCCATCCATGTTGTTCTGAATGGGACGATTTTGTCAATTTTTATGGCATTCCGTTGTATATATTCTATTGTATTCCATGGTATATATACCTTATCTTCTTTATCCAGTCATCAGTTGATGGGCACTTAGATGCTTCCATGTCCTGGCTATTGTGAATAATGCTGCAATGAACATAGGGGTGCATAAGTCTCTCTGAATTGCTGATTTCAAGTTCTTTGGATAGATACCCAGTAGTGGCGTGGCTAGGTCAGATGATATTTCTATTTTCAATTTTTTGAGAAATCTCCATACTGTTTTCCATAGTGGCTGCACCAGTTTGCATTCCCACCAGCAATGTATGAGGGTTCCTTTTTCTCTACAACCTCTCTGAGATTTGTTGTTTTTTGTCTTGATTATTATAGCCGTTTTAACGGGTGTAAGGTGATATCTTAGTGTAGTTTTGAGTTGCATTTCCCTGTTGATCAGTGATAATGAGCATCGTTTTATGTGCCTATTGGCTGTCTTTATATTTTCTTTGGAGAAATGTCTGTTCACATCCCCTGCCCATTTTTTGCTCAGGTTGTTTAGTTTTTTGTTGTTGAGTTGTGTGAGTTCTTTATATATTATGGAGATTAACCCTTTGTCACGTATATGATTTGCAAATATTTTTTCCCAGTTGGTGGGTTGTCTTTTCGTTTCAATCCTGTTTTCCCTTGCCTTGTAGAAGCTCTTTAGTCTGATGAAGTCCCACTTGTTTATTCTTTCTTTTGTTTCCCTTGCCCAAGAAGACATGATGTCTGAAATGATCCTTTTAAGACTGATGTCACAAAGTGTCTTGCCTATATTTTCTTCTAGAAGTCTTATGATTTCAGGTCTTACCTTAAAATCTTTGATCCATTTTGAGTTCATTTTTGTGAATGCCACAAGAGAATGGTCTACTTTCATCCTTTTACATGTGGCTGTCCAGTTTTCCCAACACCATTTGTTGAAGAGATTTTCCTTTCTCCATTGTATGTTCTCAGCTCCTTTGTCAAAGAATAGCTGTCTGTAGATGTGTGGTTTTATTTCTTGGCTTTCAATTCTGTTCCATTGATATGTGTTCCTGTTTTTTCACCCATGCCATGCTGTTTTGATTACTATAGCTTTGTAGTATGTTTTGAAGTTGGGGATTGTGATGTCCCCAGCTTTGTTCTTTTTTCTCAGGATTGCTTTAGCAATTTGGGGTCTTTTGTTGCCCTATATGAATTTTAGGATTCTTTGTTCTATTTCTGTGAAGAATGTCACTGGGATGCTGATTGGGATTGCATTGAATCTGTAGATTGTTTTAGGTAGTGTGGACATTTCAACTATGTTTATTCTTCCAATCCACGAGCATGGAATGTGTTCCCATCTCTTTATGTCGTCATGAGTTTCTTTCAGGAAAGTCTTGTAGTTTTCATTGTATAGGCCTTTCACGTCCTTGGTTAAATTTATTCCAAGATCTTTTATTCTTTTTGTTGTGATTGTGAATGGGATTGTGTTCTTGAGTTCTCTTTCTGTTAGTTCATTATTACAGTATAGAAATGCAACTGATCTATGTAAGTTGATTTTGTACCCTGCAACTTTGCTGTAATTGTTGATTATTTCTGGTAGATTTCCAATGGAGTTTTTAGGGTTTTCTCTATATAAAATCATGTCATCCGCAAACAGCGAGAGTTTCACTTCTTCATTGCCTATTTGGATTCCGTTTATTTCTTTTTCTTGCCTAATTGCTCTGGCCAAAACCTGCAGTACTGTGTTGAATAAGAGTGGTGAGAGTGGGCACCCTTGTCTTGTTCCTGTCCTCAGGGGCATGGCTTTCAGTTTTTCCCCCATTGAGTATGATGTTGGCTGTGGGTTTGTCGTATATGGCCTTTATTATGTTGAGGTACTTTCCTTCTACACCCATTTTATTGAGCCTTTTTATGAGAAGTGGGTGTTGGATCTTGTTGAATGCTTTCTCTGAGTCTGTTGACATGATCATGTGGTATTTATTCCTCATTTTGTTAATGTGGTGTATCACATTGATTGACTTGCAGATGTTGAACCATTCCTGTGTCCCTGGTATAAATCCCACTTGATCATGGTGTATGATGTTTTTAATGTATTGCTGTATTCGGTTTGCCAATATTTCGTTGAGGATGTTTGCATCTACGTTCATCAGTGATATTGGCCTGTAATTTTCCTTCTTTGTGTTGTCCTTGTCTGGCTTTGGTATCAGGGTGAAGTTGGCCTCATAGAATGTGTTAGGAAGTGATATGTCTTCCTCAATATTTCTGGAATAGTTTGAGAAGGATAGGTGTTAAATTTTCTTTGATCGTTTGGTAGAATTTTCCAGAGAAGCAGTTTGGTCCTGGACTTTTATTTTTCAGGAGATTTTGATTGCTGTTTTAATCTCGTTACTTGTGATTGGTCTATTTAGATTCTCTACTTCTTCTTGATTCAGTTGAGGCAGGTTGTAAGAGTCTAAGAATTTATCCATTTCTTCTAGCTTGTCCAGTTGGTTGGCGTATAGTTTTTCATAGTATTCTCGTATAATCTTTCCTGTTTCTGTGGTATCCATTGTAATTTCTCCTCTTTCATATCTAATTTCATTTATTTGAGTCCTCTCTCTTTTTTTTCTTAGTGACCCTGGCCAAGTGTTTGTCAATTTTGTTAATTTTGTCGAAGAACCAGCTCTTTGTTTCATTGATCCTTTCTACTGTCTCTTTGGTTTCAATTTCATTTATTTCTGCTCAAATTTTTATTATTTTCCTCATTCGGCTTACTTTGGGCTTTATTCGTTCTTCTTTTTCCAATTCTGGTAGGTGTAGTTTCAGACTGTTTATTTGAGATTTTTCTTGTTTGCTGAGGTGAGCCTGTGTTGTGATGAATTTCCCTCTTAGCTCCACTTTTGCTGCATCTCAAATGAGTTGGTATGTTGTCTCTTCATTTTCATTTGCCTCCGGATAATATCTAATTTCCCCTTTGAGTTCTTCAGTGATCCATTGGTTGTTCGGTAGCATGTTGTTTAATCTCCATATCTTTGCCCCTTTCCCATCTTTTTTCTTGTAATTGTTTTCTAGTTTCATAGCATTTTAGTTGGAAAAGATGCTTTATGTTATTTCAGTCCTCTTAAATTTATTGAGGCTTGCTTTGTTTCCCAGCATATGGTCTATCCTTGAGAATGTTCCACGAGTGCTTGAGAAGAATGCGTATTCTGCTGTGTGGGGATGGAGTGTTCTGTAAATATCTATTAAGTCCATCGGGTCTAGTTTTTCATTTAATTCTACAATGTCCTTGTAGACTTTCTGTCTGGATGATCTATCTATTGGTGTAAGTGGGGTGTTGAGGTCCCCTACTGTTATTGTATTGCTGTTGATATCTCCTTTTAGTTTGGTTAATAGTTGCTTTACATACTTTGGTGCTCCTGTGTTGGGTGCATGTATATTTCTAAGTGTTACGTCTTCTTGGTGGAGTGTCCCTTTTATCCTTACATACTGCCCCTCTTTGTCTCTCTTTACCTGTTTTGTCTTGAAGTCTACTTTCTCTGATATAAGTGTGGTGACACCTACTTTCTTTTGTTCACTATTAGCTTGGAGTATTGTCTTCCATCCCTTCACTCTGAGTCTGTGCTTGTCTCTGGCACTGAGGTGTTTTTCCTGGTGGCAGCAAATCGTTGTACCCTGCAACTTTGCTGTAATTGTTGATTATTTCTGGTGGCTTTTTAATCCGTCCTGCCACTCTGTGTCTTTTGATTGGAGAATTCAATCCATTTACATTTAGAGTGATATTGAAATGTGGGGACCTAATGCTGCTATTTTATCACTCATTTTCCAGTTCTCCTGCATTTCCTTTGTTTTTGGTCCCGTGTATTTCACACTACCAATTCAGTTGGATAGTTTACTATGCTGGTTTTCTTAATTTTCTCCTTATTTGTAATTTGTCTCTCTGTTCTAATTATTTGTTTAGTGGTTATCATGTGGTTTGTATAAAACATCTCATAAATGAGATAGTCCATTTTCTGATAGCCTCTTATTTCCTGAGACTAAGCTGGTTCCCTCCTCTTCCTCTTCCCCTTCTAAGTTGTTATCGTCACATCTTTTTTCTTCTTGTGTTGAGAGTCTGTGGTTAAAATGACAAGATTGAAGCATCTTGGCATTGTGGGGATAAATCCCAGTTGATCGTGGTATATCTTCTTTGCAAAATGCTGTTTAATTCGGTTTGTTAGTATTTTGTTGAAGGTTTTTGCATCAATATTAATCACGGATATTGTTTTGTAGTTTTCTTTTCTTGTGTCTTTTGTCTTGTTTTGGTATCAGGGTTATGCTGGCCTCATAAAGTGAGTTTGGAGGTGTTGTCTCCTCTTCAATTTTTTGGAAGAATTTGAAGGGAAATGGTGTTAATTTTTCTTTGAGTCTTTTGTAGAATTGTCCATTGAAGCCATCTGGTCTTGAGCATTTCTTTGTTGGCAGCTTTTTGATTACTTATTCAATCTCCTTACTAGTTATAGGTCTGTTTAGATTTTTTATTTCTTCATTATTCAGTCTTGGTAGTTTGTATGATTCCAGGGATTTGTCCATTTCTTCTAGGTTATCCAATTTTTTGGTGTGTAATTGTTCATAGAAATCTCTTGTCCTTTTCATTTCTGTGGCATCAGTTGTAATGTCTCCTCTTTCATTTCTGATTTTTATTTGAGTCTTCTCTCTTTTTTCTTAGTTAATTTAGCTAAGAATTTGTCAACTTTGTTGATTTTCTCAAAACAGAAACTCTTATTATTGTTGATTTTTTTATACTGTTTTTCTATTCTCTCTTTCTTTCTTTTTTCCGGCTTTTTCTCCCCAAGTCCCCCCAGTACATATAGTTGTATATTTTAATTGTGGGTCCTTCTAGTTGTGGCATGTGAGATGCCGCCTCAACGTGGCCTGATGAGCAGTGCGATGTCCGCGCCCAGGATCCGAACCAGTGAAACCCTGGGCCACCAGAGCGGAGCGCGTGACCTTAACTACTCGGCCACGGGACCAGCCCCCATTCTCTGTTTCTTTGATCTCTGCTCTATATTTCTTTCCTTCTACTAACTTTGGGTTTAGTTTGTTCTTCTTTTTCTAGTTCCTTGAGGTGTAAAGTTAGGTTGTTGATTAGAGATCTTCTTTTTCGATTTGGACCTTTACTCCTGTGAATGTCCCTCTTAGTATTGCTTTTGCTGCATCCCGTAAATTTTGGTGGTTTTTGTTTTCATTTTCAGTTGTCTCAGAATATCTTCTAATCTCTTTTGTGATTTCTTCTTTGACCCATTTGTTGTTCAGGAGTAGGTTGTTTCACTTCCATATATTTGTGAATTGTCCAGTTTTCCTTTTGCTATTGATCTCCAGTTTCATTCCATTGTGGTCAAAAAAAATTTCAACCTCCTTAAATTTGTTAAGACTTGTTTTGCGGCCCGACATGTGCTCTGTCTTGGAGAATGTTCCATGTGTGCTTCAGAATGTGCGTTCTATTGTTGTTGGGTGGAGTGTTCTTTTATATGTCTGTTAAGTGCAATTGGTCTCTAGTGTTGTTCACATCCTGTGTTTCCTTGTTGATCTTCTGTCTGGACGTTCTATTCATTATTGAAATTGGGATATGAAAATCTCCTAGTATTATTGTGTTACTGTTTATTTCTCCCTCTAATTTTGTCAATGTTTACTTCCTATATTTGGGTACTGTGATGTTAGATACATATATATTTATAATTGTTACAACTTCCTTGTGAATTGCCCCTTTTATCATTATTATAATATCCTTCTTTGTCTCCTGTGACAATTCTGATCTAAAGTCTATTTTTCCTCATATAAGTATGGTCACCCCTGCTCTCTTTTGGTCACCATTTGCATGGAATATCTTTTTCCATTCTTTTAATTTTTGCCTATGTGTATCTTTCTTGTCTAAAGTGAGTCTTTTGTAGAGAACATATAGTTGAATCTTACTGTTTTTTATCAATTCAGCCACCCTGTGTATTTTGGGGAGTTCAGTCTTTTTACATTTAAAGTAATAGTACTGATAGGGAAGGACTGACTATTGCCACTTTGCTAATTGTTTTCTGTATGTCTTGCATTTATTTTGTCCCTGTTTTCCTCTTTGCTGCCTTCCTTTGTGTTTCATTGATTTTATTATACCGATATGCTTTGATTCTGTTCTCCTTTTCTTTTGTGTATGTTCTAGAGGAATTTTCTTTGTGTTTACTATGGGGATTATATAAATCATCCTGTAGTTATAACAATATAGTTTAAACTGATAAAAACGTACCTTCCATTGCATAGAACAGCTCCAGTCCTTTACATTTTTCCCCCACTTTATGTTATTTATGTCACAAAATACATCTTTTTATATTTTGTAGCCATTAATATAGGTTTATACTTACAGCTATTTTTTATGCTTTTAACCTTTGAATTCTATACCAGAATTAAAAGTGATTTATGTACCACCATAACCGTATTGCAGGATTCTTTATTTGTGTGTACATTTACATTCAGCAAAGACCTTTATATTTTTACATGCTTTCGTGATACTGTCTCACATCCTTTCGTTTCAACTTGAAGGACTCCCTTAGCTTTTCTTGTAAGGTAGGTCTGGTTGCAATGAACTACTTCAGCTTTTGTTTGTCTGGGGAGGTCTTTATTACTCCTTCATTTTTGAAGGAAAATTTTGCCAGATAGAGTATTCTTTTTTTTTCTTTCAGCACTTTGAATATATCATCCCACTCCCTTCTGGCCTGTAACGTTTCTTCTGAGAAATCCACTGATAGTCTAATGGGAGCTCCCTGGGACATGATGGTTCACTTTCTCTTGCTGCTTTCAAGATTCTCTCTTTGTCTTGACTTTTGACAGTTTGATTATAATGCCTCTTTGGGTTCATCCTAGTTAGAGTCATTTGAGCTCTTTGAATTTGGACGTGTGTTTGTTCCTCAGATTTGAGGAATTTTTGGCCATTATTTCTTGAAATAGAGTCTCTGCTGCTTTCTCTCTCTCCTCCTTCTTGGAATCCCCTACGGTATGTGTTGGTCTCTTTGTTGGTGTCCTCATGAGTCCCTTAAACTTTCTTCACTTTTCTCCATACGTTTTTCTTTTTCTTCTTCTGACTCGGTAATTTCAAGTGACCTATCTCTGAGCCTGCTGCTTCTTTCTTTTGCTGGATTAAGTCTTCTTTTGCACCTCTCTAATGAATTTTTTAATTCAGTTATTGTATTCTGCAGCTACAGAATTTCTGTTTGGTGCTTTTTTATCTTTTCTATCCCTTTGTTGTTATTCTCATTTTGTTCATGCATCCTTTTCATGAATTTGTTTATTTGTCTATCTGTATTCTCCTGTAACGCATTGAACTTCTTTAAGACAATTATTTTGAATTCTTTGTCAGATAATTCATAAATCCTTATTTCTTTATGACAGGTTTCCTGAGATTCATTTTGTTCCTTTGGTTGGGCCACGTTTCCCTGTTTCTCTGTATGTCTTACTACTTTTTGCTGAGATTTATGCATCTGAAAAAGCATCCTCCTCTCCCAGTCTTTCTGGGACTGGTTTTGTACAGGGGAATATCTTCACAGGGGAAGGTCTAGCCTAGCTAGAGATTCTGGGACCTCTCAAACCTTTTTTGTGGATACAACTTCTCTGAGCTTGTTCATGTCATTTCCCAATTAGAGAGATTTGTTGGTCCTTTTTTTTTTTTTTTTTTCAGCTCGTAATCTCTTGCTCCCTCTGGTGTCTGTCTGTGGTACTGCAGGTTTTCTGGTTCTGCAATAGGCTGCAGAACTGTCATTTGTTCTCAGTGGCCTCCAGGCATCCAAAGTATACTGGTTCCCTGTCAGCCCTTTGGATAAAGTGAGACAGAAACCAGTCCCTTGGGAAGCCCCCGAAAAGGCAGAGCATTGGACTACAAATCACTCTTGTCTTTCTCTCCTGAGAGAGATGCTGGAAGTTGGGTATTTTCTCCCAGTCGTGCTGAGTTCTTCTTGGCTTTGTGCTTGCCTAGGGTACAGCAACTTTTTAACTTGTTTCTGGAATTCTCATAAAGGCTTTCTGGACTGTATGTTGTCTCTGTGGGGGAACAAGGTCTGGAGCTTCCTATTCTGCCATAATTCTCCAACAGGAATCTCTCATGGGTTTTATACTTGCGTAGTACTCTAGGATGTGGATGTACTATAGGATATTCAACCAGCCCCCTATTGGTGGATGTCTGTCTTGTTTCTTATCTTCCGATGCTATGAATTGATCTGCTAATAATAGCCTTGTGCTTCTGCCTTTTTGTCTTTTTGCATTGTATCTTTGGGATAGATTCTTAGAAGAGAAATTGCTGGTTCCAACAGTAAATACCTGTGTAATTTTACTACATACTATCACATCTCCTCAACAGGAGTTGTATTATTTTACGTGGTTGTCAGCCTTTACTACTTCAAATTCTTTTTCATCCATGCGCTTTTTCACCTTTCTTTCCAAGATAACCATGACACTAATATCAGATTTCTGTTATACTCCCACAGGTCCCTGAGTGTTTATTCTTTTTTTTTTTTTTTTGAGTCTATTTTCTCTCTCTTGCTCAAATTGGGTAATTTCTATTGTTCTATCCTCAAGTTCATTGATTCTTTTCTCTTTCTTCTCCATTCAGTTGTTGAGTCTATCCACTGAATTTTTAAAATTTCAGTTATTGTATATTTTAGATCTAAAATATCCATATTGTTCTTCTGTATATCTTATGTTTCTTCCTGCAAATTTCTATTCTTCAATTTATTTCGAGCACAATTGTAATTACTCAATGAACCATTTTTATGATGGCTACTTTAAAATCCTTGTCAGATCCTTCTAACACCTGTGCCATCTTGATGTATGTTGATTGTCATTTCTCATGCAAGTTGAGATTTGCATGGTTTTTGAAATGATGAGATGTTTTTAGTTTTCTTTATATGATGTTTAGGATATAGTGCCATTTCTTGCAGAATAAGTTACCTGGGGATGGTGGGAAAGAGAAAACAAATTATCTTCTCTTTATTTGTATTTGATGTGCTTTCTGATCCTTGTTCTTACCTTCTGTTTTGACACTGGAGTAGCAGCCACCCGTTGCTCCCTAGAAAGGAGACAGTACAGAAGAACAGAGTACCAAGATGGATCTGCTGTACAGCAGACTAAAGTCGGTTGACCTGGGTCCCAAATATCAGATCAGTCCTTGCCTACAGGACCATGGGCTGTCATTTCCCCTGTGCTGGCCTCAGCCCTGACACAGAAAAAGATTCTGTATCCCAATGGGTAGGGACATGGGTTTTGTAGTTAGGTGTGATGTAAGCTTGGGCACATCTAATTGTGGGTTTCATGATCTATAGCAACTCTGAGTCTTCAGATATATGAAATACACGGGTGATGTATCTATGCATGCACAGAGAATATAATGGGAGGGAATGAAGAAATGTGATAGTTTTTTATATTAATGAGTGGTAGGTTTGCTGATTGATTATATATTTATAACTGGACTTCACTGTGTTTCCCAAACTTTCCAAATTAGTATAGATCAATGCTGAAAACATATAAAGTCACCAAGCAGTGCTTGATATAATATTTCAGACATACAAAAAGTTATAGAAAATTATATAACGGATTTCAATATACTCATATTAAGAAATAAAACAATACACATATAGCTGAATATCATTTGAAGTCTTGTCAGATCACATTAGCCTCCTTCTTGCCTGTGGGCAACCACTAACAAGAACTTGGATTTTTCATTCTTAACGCATTTCTTTATACTTTTAGTACGTATGTATATATTCCATACAAGAAATATGGTATTATTTTGTTGCATGTGTTTGTTTATAGATACCTAGCTATCTCATGGAAAGGAGGGCTGAAGAAGCATGAGGAGAACAAATGCGTATGCACATCTCAACAGCTGGCCCTGCCATTTGGGCCTTCTTGCCACGTGGCTTCTCTTTCAGAGCTTCTGAAGGGGACACACCCGTTTTCTCGGTTTACTTGCTATAGGGAGCACGGACAGAAGCAGCAGATACTATTTTCAGTCACTTTTTTGTGCGATGTGTTCAAAGTCTTAGAGTTTCTTAGGTGCCAGCTACTGCAAAGCAACGCCTGAATATATCCTGAATGTGAAACTTCCTCCCCTTTGTGCGGGCCTAATTTTCCGTCTTTCTTGCACACTGTTACTCATCTAGGCCTGATCATCCAGACCCAAATCCGGGCCGTCCCGTGGAGAGAAGACAGTGATTGCAGGGAGTTAGTTTACCCGTGTCCAGACTAATGCCAAATCCCTCAGTTTGTTTAGGAATGCGTCTCATTTTGAACTTGAGCTGGTTTGTATTACAAGTTCTGGGCATGTCTGTATTTTCCTTTCCTTTTATTATTTTTAATTGCACGAGGAAGGTACTTCAAAGGGGTTTTATTCTACATGTGTTGATAGCCCGCGGGCGCTGGGCTGAATGTGCCTGTGACTACACGTTTCCCCTGAAGCCCGCTGTTGAAGCGCTCTCCCCTCTGGGAGCGGTGGGGCTGAGCGCTGGGCCATCTCATGCTGCCCCTCCCCCTTTCCTCCCCTGTGGTGGTCACTGCTTGGCTAACCTGGTGGTTAAGCCCATGAGCCTGCTTTCAGGTCAAGGGGCTTTATTTGGAGAGAAGAGAAAGAAGCATGTTGTGAAACTACTTTCATGTCGTGACCTTCATTAAAATCCTGGGATGTAGCCATGTCCTCTGACTGTGAAATGTAAGGCTTCTTGGAGACTCCTGCCTGGCCTTCCCCCGGGCACCTGCAACGTCCCTGAAGCTGCCAATGGGAACTCTCATGTGGTAGATTCATAAGTTAATTCTAGGACCACCTTATTACCTAATTCCCTTGACTTAGGGGTGTTTCCGATCTGACGCTGAGCCACTGTCCTACGGAAAGGGCTGGGGATATTTATCCTTATTATTGTTTTCACTTCCGAAACCAAAACACTTGTGTTATAAGTAAGAATGGAAAATGCAGGAAAGGAAAAAAATCATTAGAAGCCTTTAAAATCTATTACTCATGGATAAGCATTGTTACTGTTTGAATATATATTTTTTCGGAAATTTTACTATGCAAATATAACTATATGTAAGAATAGAAATGAGGTCATATCCTACTTTCAGGTTTGCAAAATGCTTTTTAATATAAATATTATAAAGGTCAATCTATGCCAATTAATATAAGCCCACATAATAATAAAAATGACAGTATAAAGACCAGTGGTCCATCCTAGTAATAATAATCATGATAAGAATGCTTACTATTACTGCTGACTTCCTCAGGGTTCGACAGTGTTGTTAAATGCTGAACCTTTACTTACTCACTTCATCCTCACCACAACCCACAAGGAGGATCTGTCTTCGCCCAACTTTAAACGTCAGGGAGCTGAGGCACAGCTAGGGCGGGGCTAGAGAGCCACAGACTGAGATCTGAACAGATTCCCTGTGGCTGCTGGGCCCACATCCAACCAGTGCACACCACTGCTGCTCATCTGATAAGACCCTCGACCTTACTGTTCATCAGGGCACAGCAAGATAAAACTAACTAAGGCCCCATGTTTTTCAATCAGTTAACTCGGCAGACATTTAAACTATTGATTTTAATCAGTGTGGTTTAGAATTTGGGGAAGCGTGTCCTGTTTCACTGTTAAGGGACTCCTCCAACATCCCGCCTCTCTCCCTGTGTCTCGGGGATGCTCCCATTCTAAAGCGAATGGCTTTCCTGTGGTTGAGCCACAAAATGCTTATGTTTCCCAGCCTTTTTAATATTTTGTGTAATTGTGAGAGCAATGGGTGTTTATTATAGTTAGAAATAGATGACATACAAAGGGAAATAAAATAATACCTCAAAGCCCCCCACCCAAAGTAAAGCCCTTCTAATGTTTTCCTGTGCATAATATTCTTCCAGAAGTATTCTTACGCAGGTATTTACATATTTATGCATGTGTGCTTGCATTTATATATTTACGTACAAAACACAAGATCTCATCTTACATTTAATTGTAACTCGCCTGTCTCACTGTAGTGGATTGAATGTTCCCCCCAAACTCTACGCCCCTATAGCTTATTTGGAAATAGGGTCTTTGCAGATGCAATTAAGTTAAAGATGTGAAGAAGAGATCATCCTGGAATTTAGGATGGTTCCTAGATCTGATGACTGGTGTCCTTATAAGAGAAAGGAGAGGGAGATTTCACACACACACAGCGAAGAAGATCATGTGGAGACAGAGGCAGAGACTGAGGTTATGCTGCCACAAAGCAAAGAAAGCCAGCAGCATCCAGAAGCTGGAAGAGGGAAGGAAAGGTTCTCCTCTCAAGGCTTTGGAGGGATCTTGGCCCTGCCAACACCTGGATTTTAGATTTCCGGTCTCCTCAACTATGAGATCCTGAATTTCTGCTGTTCTAACCATGAAGTTCCCGTTAGTTACGGCAGTCCTAGAAAACTGATACACTCACTAACCACATACCCCGAGTGTCATTGATTGTGAGTAAACATTAGTCTGTATCCTATTTTTTCACACCTGTAGAGATAGCAATGCCAAGAAAGATATATAAGAAAAATAACTATGGCTAAATTTTTCTTAGGTGCTAACGATTTTCTTGTATTGATTCATTTAATGCTCACAACACCCCTATGAGGTAGACACTGTTGCTAATTCTCCTTGTCTAGATGAAGCTGAGGGACAGGGCGAATAAGGACTTGGCCCAGGACTTCACAGTTAGGGAGCATGCCAGTTTGGGTTTGTACCTGGCACCCCACGCTCCAGAGCCTGGGAAATTGTCAAAGATTTGTTGTTAAGTGACAGAAGCTATGTGCACAAGCATGCATGTTATACGTGGTCATTAAAAGCAATACTCATATGTTTAATATATTTATACAAATATCCATAGCTAGTGACAGGAAGGTGACTTGTGACCTTGGTGGGAGCCTGTTCATTGCTGTCATGGAGACAGAATCAATAGTGCAGTGGGATAAGGAGTCAGTGGGAAGTGAAGGATGTTAACGAGGAAGGTAGAAAACTCTGGAACTCTGATATTGAAGGGAAAGAAGGAGAGAGAGAAAGAGGGTGAGCACCTGTGTGAATGGGAAAGAGGGGTCCAAAGAGGGATTTTTGACATTCTCAGTTTCTTAAATGTGCAAGAGCCATCGCATCTCAGATTTGCCCCTTGAATTTTCCCATATTTCTCTCTTATGTCCTTTGTTGTGTTAATTAGACGCCTCCAGTGGAACAGTGTGGGTTTTGAGCTCCATACATATTTCGCTGTCAGTGAATGGAAGAATGGAGAATTGTGTGTCACAGAATCCTAGTAATTTTTGGATTTTTGCCTGTCAGGGAGGCAGCAGATGGCTGAAATCCTGGCGTGATGTGGCTGGATCTTGCACAATCTGAGGACCCCTGCACTGATGACTGGGACAGGTCCAGATCTTTCCTATAAATATATTAAGATTCGGATCAGTCCTGAGCAGCAGTTAGGCCAACGCCACCCCTCGCTGCCCTGGCACCGTCTCTCATCGACCTCAGCAGGTGAGGAACTGGATCAGGGTCTGCGCAGAGGCACGATGTGGGGCAGCTCCTAGGAGCTTCTGAAACATCCAAGAAAGCAGAGGACCTTCTGTCTCCAAAACTTTGAGCTGAAGGCGTATCAGAGAGAGATTTGCCCCCTTCCTCTAATGTCTGTAGTCTCATTAGGAGAAATGAGAAATGACTCCTCACAGTGCCTGCCTCAGCCCCGAGGCTCAGCCCGCCCCTGCTGCCGTGTCCCGACATTTAAAGGGCCACAGAAGTCCCACCACATGCCGTGTACTCTGGGCAGGGTTTCTCATTTACCCCTCAGGACAGCTCTGTGACTGAGGTATGAGGTGTCCTACGTCCCATTTCAGAGATGATCAAGCTCTGGCTCAGAGAAATTATGTCCCCTCTCCAGGTACGTGTCAGGATGGAAATGAGGCTCCATCCCTCGCCCTTCCAAGAGGACACAGAGCAGCCTCCCTTTCAGAAATGGGCTTCCAGGGCTGGAGAAACGATCCATCACACTCCCCTGATAATGTGGCCCTGAGGAGTAGTCACTCAGCAACCCCTCTGGTTGATGAAGATGACAGAGGAGATGAAATCCCACCCTTTGCACCAAGAGACAGGTGTCGGGCCACATCTGTCAGCTGACCCCTGAAGCGGAGAGTGGGGCTCAGCAGAAGCTAAGGTGTTGCCGATGGGACATATGATCTAGGGGGAAGGAAGGTATGTATGGAACAGCTTTGAGAAATTGTACTTGATGTTCCATCTCCTTGAATCCTAAAGCCATTCAAGTTCCCCGTAACTATGACCAATATTCACACCAGGGTCCCGAGTGGAGGGGAGTTTAGGTCAATCAGGGAAGCGCTTTCTGTGGTCTCCAGTCAGCAGCTCACTCTGGAATTACTGAAGTTTTTCCATTTTGTCTTGATGCCTCCGGGGCTCTGGATGCTGTACTCTCCCTAGAGAGGCCATTTCATGCTCCCAGGTGTTGTTGAACCTTTAAAAAACTTTTGATCTGTAAAGTTTTTCAGTCACAATACTATTGAAATGGAAAAGGAAATTCTAAATTTAAAAACACAAAGAAGTGTGTAGACTTCAGGGAGAACACGTGCAAACGACACCACAGATATAGGGTTAGCATCCCCGATTTGTGGAACACCCTTACTGTGAAACAAAGAGATTGGCAAGAGCTTTGAACGAAAGATTTACATACAAATATACAGGAACAATCAACACGTCAGTTACAATATGCCAAAATCACAAGAACTAATATCATGAGATCATTTTCTAATCCTGAAAAATAATACTAAGAGGAAAAGTCAAGATGTAGAATGTTTTATGTAAAATCTCTTGGGAGAGACGCTGTGTGTGTGCAGGTGTCTGTGTTCGTGCACCCCTCCGCCACAGGGACCCATCTGGAGAGGAGGCCCCACTCTATGACAACAGGCCCCTTAGGGTCAGGGGTGGGAGTCGGGGCCGTGAGAGATGCAGGACAACTTCAATTTATAAATACAGTTTCACCTATTGTGTGAAATACTGTACTCAGGACAAATGGTACCTTGGTAACACTGAAAACAGAAAACCCTCGTGAACAGATTGACAAGAGTGCACATATCTTCACTACTTTGTAAAACTATTCATTGTATTCAATTTCATGGGGAAATGAAGTAGCTAAAAAAACCCAGTTGACTTTGTGTGTGTGTGTGTGTGTGTGTGTGTGTGTCCCCTCTGGCTCTACCACCTCAAGGACACACTCACAGTTGCAGCTTTACCCTCATTCAGACCAGAGCTGGACTTCCAATCTCGCGTTTGGATATCCCCGAAAATGTGCTTTTTATATCCTGGGAAACTGACGGATTGAGAGGGATTGCTCCAGGTGAGAGAAATCCAGACAACGCTGGCTGATCCCATTAAGTCACTCCCAGGCTTTATCCCTCCCTCCCTCTTGCTGAGCCCAGTGGTCTGACTCTCAGAGCTGCAATCCTGGATCTGGCCACCAGGTGACAACGCATCCATACCCATTTTGCTTTTTCTTTTTTGAGAGAAAGGAGTGCATTCTGCAAAGAATAACACATAGCTTGGACTGGTTGGTTTACTATGATGCCAGTTCTGTTTCAAAAATTCATCTGTATATTGAAGCAGTTCCATCTGCTGTTGACCCCAGATCTACATCGTGTTCGCTGATTTCTCTCTTCCCTCATCAGTGTAGGTTGAGGAGTCCACACTGTAGAGAAAGTCCCTGCCAGAGGAGGCGGATTTCACTCTCCGTTACCACACCCCAGTACAGGCTTCCCAGACCTGCTCCCATGCCGCCTGTCATCCCCTGTCCAGGACGCGGCTGCCCAGACCCTGCTGCCATGCCTCAGCCTCTCTGTCACCTTCTGCCTGCCCCGTGCTGCCCTTGTCCCACCAGCCTCTGACTCCCAAGGCGCGCTACTGCCCACTGGGGTTTCATCCCATGCAGGTCCCGGAGTGTATGTTTTTACAATCTTCTTGTACACCTATCACTTTTCTTCAGAAAGAATTACAACCATTCTATATGGGTTCATAGGCTGTTTTGTTTTATTTGTTTGTTTTTGAAGGGAAAGATTCGCCCGGAGGTGACATCTGTTGCCGATCTTCCTCTTTTGTTTTTTCTCCCCAAAGTCCCAGTACGTGGTTGTATATTCTAGTTGTAAGTCCTTCTAGTTCTTCTATGTGAACTGCCACCACAGCATGGCAACTGACAGAGGGAGTGTGTGGTTCCGCGACCGGAAACGAACCGAGTACTGTGGTGAAGGCACCGAACTTTAAGCACGAGCCATCAGGGCTGGCTGCAGGCTGGGTTTTAAGAGGTTATTGTACCGTTTTTTACTCCTGGCAGGCAGTTCTTAGGAGAGAAGTCTGATACTGAGGGTATGTTGCTGCCACCTTGTGACGGAAGCCTGAACTGCAGCTTGAACTTCCCTCAGCAGGAACTTGGGAGAGAGGGGCTGTGGCCCAAACCCACCAGACAGAACTTTCTGGAAGTCTGCGTAGAAAGGAGGGAATTCCTTGGGTCCATCTATACTGATGTCCTCTTTCTGGACATTTCCTGTAAATGGAATCATATGATATGTGTTGTTTTGCATATTCAGCTTCTTTCACTCGGCTTAATATTTTCAGTGTTTATCCGTGTTGTAGCTTGTGTCAGCATTTCATTCCTTTTTATTGCCAAATAATATACCACATTTTATTTGTCCATTCCTTAATTGGTGAACATTTGGATTGTTTCCACTTCTGGCTATTATGAATAGTGATGCCATGTACCTTTGTGTACAAATTTTTATGTAGACATGTGTTGTCATGTCTCCTGGCTGTGCATCTAGGAGTGGAATTGCTGGGTCATAGACAGTAACTCTCTGTTGAGCTGTTTGAGGAACTGCCAGGCCGTTTTGATGCCCCTGGCAGTCTTGAGGGATGCAGGGCTAGTCTGCACAGTGATTAGACTGCGCTTCTGGGTTTTGAGAAGGAACACCGTAGAGTTGAAGGGCTCTTTCTTGTCACATCATATCTGGGAGAACATGATACCCACATGACATCACTGGGTCACTGGACAGGTTGACCCACCTCATTGGGTTAAGGTGGTGTTTGTTGAGTTTCTCCAGGGTGCAGTAACTATTTTCTATTCCCAGACTCTGTTCTTTAGAAGTGAGTCTCTAAGCTTGCCCTGCCCTCGAGGGTGGAGGCTGAATTAAGGTTCACCTCATGGAGGCAGGATATCTACCTCCATGTTAATTGCAATATTTTTTCGAATTATTTCATAAAGACAGTTTGTCTCCTGTCATCCATTTATTTCTTAATTCAAACATTTATTTATATCAGTATGGGTTCATTGAAACTTATTTTGTAGATTGAATTTTTTTTTTAATTAATGGCTACTACCACAGAGAAAGTCCAGCATCATGATTTCTGCGGTGCAGTGAAAGAATTCTGACTTAATCAGAAAACTGCAAAAGAGTTCCCTATCACCACCGTTATATTGTCTAAGTATGGCACATTAGACACTGCTTTCAGACTATATACATATAAAACAATGGCAGAATTTGGAACAACATTATAATCACAGACGATTTTTTTTCGTACCTGTTAATCCCTTGAAAAAGAAATGAAAAACAGATAAGGCAGGTTATTGAAGTGGGCATTAAAAAATTATTGCTAACATGCACTAAACATATTTGCAAAATACTTTTCAATGAAGCAAACGTATGAGATATGTCAGAGGAAAGGTGTGCCCATGTGAAAGCCCAGTCTCTAAGCACCACCTTCACGCTATCAGACTCTGACTCTGTGGAGGCGTTTACAACACAGGCATTTACGTAACTGATCGCACTGCAGTATAATCCTTGTCTCTACCCAAGCAACTGAATTCCGTCCTGGGGGAAGGAAATCCTTTCCTCTCCGGTAATGCCTGCCTCCTTTTGAATAGGTATTCCAATATTCTTTTTCTTTTAAGATTTTTAAATTTTTCCTTTTACTCCCCGAAGCCCCCCAGGACATAGTTGTATATTTTTAGTTGTGGGTGCTTGTTGTTGCGTGTGAGACGCCGCCTCAGCATGGCTTGGTGAGCCGTGCCATGTCCTCGACCAGGATCTGAACCAGCAAAACCCTGCCCGCTGAATCAGAGTTCGCAAACTTAACCACTCGAACACCGGGCCGGCCCCTATTTCAATATTCTTGATTGATAAAGGTGACAAAGAGGTGGTTGTTGAGT
Organism: Equus asinus; assembly: GCF_041296235.1. Taxonomy (NCBI): domain Eukaryota; kingdom Metazoa; phylum Chordata; class Mammalia; order Perissodactyla; family Equidae; genus Equus; species Equus asinus. The sequence continues at coordinate 97,138,024 of NC_091820.1, forward strand.
TGGCAAGTGTACTCTCAGTGGCAGTGAGGGGGAACACAGCCCCATTCAATGAGGGATGAAACTGAGTTGGAGGGGAGGTGCAGGGCGATGAGAGTTGAGTATCCAGAATTCTTCCTAGAACTTTGGTGCAAACGGGATGATATGTAAAGAGGACAGTAACTAGAGGTGTGGAGAGGGGTCCAAGGTATTAAAGCATATTTTAAAATCAATTATAAGAGACTTGAGCCAGGTGAAATCTTAATGGGAAGGAGCCCTCTCTTCTCAGAATTAACATCTGAATTTACCACACCACCCTTTCCACCCTTGACTTCCTTGTTTCCATTCTGGAGAAGCCTAGAACTTAAGCAAAGGGATGGTGCAGCGTTTGGTGTTAATACCTCTTAACTGAATGCCTGGTTGGACGGACGGATAGACGGATGGATGGATGCAGGATGTGTCAGACATGTGCTGAGAATTGACGGATGTTTATGTCCTGGGGCAAAGCTCTTCATGCAGATGACGGACCCCATGGCGTCGGGTGGCTGAGAGGATGCAGCTTCTCAGGACTCTGCACCGGATGGCTGATAGATGGGAAGCATTTCCGGTGTGAGGACCTTCCAGCGCTTCGCGGGTGCCACAGAAAGCTGACGCGATACGGCGACCATGACGACATTGTAATAGAGACAGACGTGGCCTCGCGAGAAGAGCAGGTCCCGCCTTCAGGTGTTGGGTACTCAGCTGAGATGGGAGACCCCACGGTGGGGGATGAACGGCCCTGGGACGTGGAGGAGACAAAGGGACCCAGATCCAAGGCGGGTCTTTCCCGCTTTGGGACTCGGAGTCCCGGCGGGCTCGTAGGTAAAGGCACTGGGGTCTCGCCGGTCCCAGTCAGTGTGGCGTCCTGCCCCAAGGGTGTCCTACAGATACTTTCCTTCTAAATTCAGGGACGCGGGAGATGACACAGGGAACGGCTCTCTCTGAGCCCCAGTTGCCCCCTCTGTTAAACGGGATGAGAATGCTCAAACCCCAGGATCGCTGTGAGCGTTCAGTGACAACACGTGAGTAAGCCCATGGCCCTGTGGTTACTGCGGGACCGTGAGTGTCTGCATGAATTCCGGCCACTTGTTATTGTTTTCAACTTTGTCGTTAGGGGATAGAGGAGGAAAAGAGAGAAAAAAGACCCTGATGACAGCCCGTTGTACTTTCTGGGTGTTATGATCACTACCCACTTGTATCAGTGTCATTGTCACTATCCCGGTGCCTAGCCTGGTGCGGGGCACACTGTTACTCCAGGAAAGCAGAGTGATTGCTGGATCTGTCTCTCCCTGTGCAGCTCTTCATGCCGCTGGCCGAGCTCCTATCAGGCGTCTGAAGGAGGCAGCTTCTGAGGATCTGTGTCTCCATGACTGCTGAACCATCTGCTCCAGATTCAAGGGCAGCCGTCCTCAGGAGACCCCGACACTTCACATCCCTGCTTGGATATGAGGCCTGGTCCGAGTGAGTTCCTAGATCTGAACGAAAGCATGTTGTGGAATCGCTCCTGTGAGGTTCACAAAGGAGCCTCAGAGGCGAGAAGCTGATTTGATCCCCTCATGGGAGGAGAGGTTTAGCAAGTGGAATCCATTCCTTCAGCAGCTGCATGCTCTGTAGTAGCCCTGAGATCCATCCTAGAGATGCCCTCATTTGTCTGAAAGCAGTGAATTGTCCGGCTTGAGGAAGACACTTGACCTCTCACATGCATTTACCTTAAATATTGATATACATTTTCTGACTGTGTGAATAATAATTAATGATTCCTATGTTTCTCTCAAATGGATGTGACTATATGCACTTATTACAAGGTCCTTCCCCCAATTTGAGATCATAACATGGGTTCTTTCCTGGCAACTTTGGTTTTATCCACTCTCCAATGAAATTTTTCTAGGAGCCTGAAATTTTCCAAGTGTTAGTTAAAAATGTCAGGTATAAGAATTTGGAGTTTTATAAAATAATAATTACCTCTGTGTTGTCCCTATTAGAGTGAGACCCAGCAATGTCCCTTTTAATAACCAGAGATTCTTACATATCATTATGATTCTATTCCCAGGGCGCTCCAATTTCAGTTCTCCGCTCGCTGACCACCCTCTCCCTCGCCGTGCGCTGTCCCCAAACAACCTCTGATCTTCTGTCAATAGATTATTTTAACTTCCCGTAATTTTGTGTAACTGGAATCACACGCGTTGCATTTTATTTTCATCTGGCTTGTTACATTCAGCCTTTTATTTATTTATTTATAGCTGTTAAATTATCTTTTATTTGACATGAACATGTTATTTATGAACACTCAGGAAACGCTTTCTTAACTATTAAATACCTAACGTCCACTAGAAGACTTGTGTTTGGGAATCGCGTAGATTACCCATTCTTTTGTGAATCACCAAATCGTTGATTTCATGTGCACTCAAGTAGAAAAACCTACAGAAGTATCTTCAGATTTGGGATATAGTAGGTTTTTAATAAATGAACATAAGAAGTTGGAGTTATTAAACTCTCCCAAGAAGCGACAATAAAAATATTAATATATATTCCAGTTGTACAGCAACATCTTGTGCTTTGATGATGTTAAAAGCCAAAGCATAGAAATAGGTTGTTTTGCTTCCTACATACATATTTAACTCCAAGAATAGGAAAGTTAGTAGGAACATAATAATCAAATGAATATTTTTAATTTCTGAAATTTATTTTATAGATATTTCATGTAACATATATCTTTAGATATACATTCTTGCATGTATATAGGCTGATAAATATGGAAATTTTTATCCTACATACTGAAGAATTTAATAAGTAAACTTGGTTATACCTATGTAATGTTTGCATCTGTATCAGAGATTTTTACTAGCTTTTATAGACTAGGGTTTCTCACTTTTTTTAAATTTTTATTTTAGTGAGGAAGATTGGCCCTGAGCTAACATCTGTGCCAATCTTCCTCTTTTTGCTTGAGGAAGATTGTCGCTGAGCTAACATCTGTGCCAGTCTTCCTCTAAGTTTTGTATGTGGGATGCCGCCACAGCATAGCTTAATGAGCGGTTTGTATGTTGGCCTGGGATCCAAACCCACGAACTGCCGGCTACCGAAGTAGACCACGCGAACCCGACCACTGTGCCACCAGGCCGGCCCCAGTTTTTTTTTTCTTTTTTTGGACCAGAACTCACAAAAATATGTTTTACATCTTAGTGCAAACATACATATGCAGATAGCTGAAACCAATAAAAAATACCTACATCGTAGTATATATTTGATTCCATTCATCTTTAAACTCTCGTTTAGTTTGCTTTAAAAAAATGCTGGTCATAATGCCAACTAAATTGATGTTACAACCCACTAATGGGTTGCAGCTCCAGTGGGTTGATCTCCAAGGCAGAGATCAGAGTTGAGCAGCTGCTAATTGCCGGACCCTGCCTCCCTTCATGTACCTGGAGCACAGACGGTGGAGGGACCTCTTTTATAAGGGCACTTCCTCCCATTCGTGAGGGCTCTGTCCTCAGGAGCTAATCACCTCCCAAAGGCCCCAGCTGCAAATGCCATCACCCTGGGGATTCGTTTCAACATATGAATTTTGGAGGAACACAAACATTCAGTCTATAGCTTAGTGGATTCACCTATTTCTCAGTGCGGTTCTGTCAGTTTGGACCTTGCCTGTTATGATGCTCTTCTGTTAGGTGCATAGACATTAAGGACTGTTATGTCTTCTTGGGGAACTGACATCCTTATCTTTATGTAATGCCCCTCTTTAACCCTGATAACTTGCCTTGCTCTGAAGTCGGCTCTGTTTGAAATTCTTATACCTACTCCCACTTTCTTTTGATTACTGTTAGCATAGTTTATCTTTCTCAGTACCTTTACTTTCAATCTCTATGTATCTTTATACTTAAAGATGGCTTCTTATAGGCAACATATAGTGGGGTCTTGTTTTTTGATCCACTCTGACATCTCTCTTTCAAGTAATGTATTTCAATTATTGACATTTATAGTGATTATTGATATAGTTGGATTAATATCTACCATATTTGTTAGTAGTTTCTAAATATTGTCCTTGTTCTCTTTTTCTGTTTGTCTTCCACTCTTTTTCTGCCATTCGTGGTTTTAATTGAACATTTGATGTGATTCCATTTTCTCCTCTTTCTTAGAATATCGATTATAATTTTTTTCTTTTGAGTGGCTTCCTGACAGTTTGCAATATACATTTATAACTAATCCAAGTGCGCTTTCTTTTTTTCTCCCCAAAGCCCCAGTACATAGGTGTATATCCTAGTTGGAAATCATTCTAGTTCTTCTGTGTGGGATGCCACCACAGCCAGGCTTGATGAGCAGTGTGTAGGTCCGCGCCCAGGATTCGAAGTGGCGAACCCTGGGCCGCTGAAGCAGAAGGCACAAACTTGACCACTATGCCAAGGGGTTGGCCCCCAAGTACACTTTCAAATAATGCTGTACTGTTTCACAGGTAGAGCAAGTACCTTCTAACACAAACAATCCTAATTCCTTCTTCCCATCCCTCGTATCATTGCTGTCATTCATTTCACTTATACTTAAGCATATATTTTTATATAAAAATATATAATTCATTGTGGCTATTATAATTTTGAGCAAACTGTTATCTGTTAGATTAATTAAGAATAAGAAAACAGTTTTTATTTTACTTTCCTTCTTCAGTGCTCCTCCTGTTTTTGTAGATCTGACTTTCTGACCTATATTATAATCCTTCTCTCTAAAGAACTTCTACTAATATTTCTTTCAACGCAGTCTACTGGCAACAAATTTACTCAATTTCAGTTTTTCCCAGAAAGTCGTTATTTCTCCTTCACTTTTGAAGGATAATTTCACAGGGTACACATTTCTAGGTTGTTGGGGTTTTTCTCTGAACACTTTAAATATTTCACTCCACTCTCCCCTTGCTTGCTTGGTTTCTGAGAAGTAAGATGTAATCCTTATCTTTGTTCCTCTATAGCTAAGGTGTTTATTTCCTCGGACTTTTTCAAGATTTTTTTTATCTTGTATTTTCTGTAGTTTGATAAGGGTATGCCAAGCATAATTTTTTTGGAATATATCCAGCTTGGTGTTCCCTGAGCTACTGGATCTGTGGTTTGTTGTCTGACGTTAGGTTGGGGAAATTCTTAGTGATTCTTTCAAATCTTTCTTCTGTTCCTGCTTCCTTCTCCTTTCGTTATTCCCATTACATGTCTGTTACCCCTTTTGTACTGTCCTACAGTTCTTACATATTCTGCTCTGGTTTATTCAGTCTTTGTTCTCTTTGCTTTTCACTTTTAGAAGTTTCTATTGAGACATCTTCAAACTCAGAAATTCTTTCCTCAGTCATGTCCTGTCTACTGATATACCCATCAAAGCATTCTTCCTTTCTATACAGTGTTTTTGATCTCTGGCATTTCTTTTTGGTTCTTTCTTAGAATTTATATTTCTCTACTTACATTACCCTCGTGTTCTTGCATGCTGTGTACTTTATCCATTAGTGCCCTTAACATGATAATTGTTGCTCTAAATTCCCAGTCTGGTAATTCCAACATCCCTGCCATATATGAGTCTCATTCTGATGCTTGCCGTGTGTCTTCCAACTCTGTTTTTGCCTTCTAGTATGTCTTCAAATCTTTTTTTAATAGCCAGCCATAATGTCCTGGGTAAAGGGAATTGGTGTAAATAGGCCTTTGGTCATGTGGTGATAGGCCATGGCAGGAGGGAAAGCATTTTATGGTCCAGATTAGGTCTCAGGCTGGTAGTGAGCCTGTGCCTCTGGACTGCGTACTTCACACATGCTGCTTCTCAGCTTTTTATCCTCCCCTTCAGTGGGACGAGGTGGCTAGAACCAGCTGGACGCGGGTCTTTCCCTTCCCCCAAGTCAGTCAGGATCTGATAAAATCTCAGGTTGTTAGGCCGCGGATAAATAGTTTCTCCTGATGGCCGACCTTGCTTGTTAAGAACAGAATGGTCTGGCGTATTTCAACATGGTTCCATTTCCCCCTCCCCCAGCTGGAAACACAAGGGGATTTTTCTTCAATATTCATGGTGAGAACCTAGCAGAAGTCCAGGAGATAAAACACACAAAAGTGGGGGAGGCTGCCACTGCCTAGGTTCCCCTGGACTTTCTAACTCTCAGACTTACCCACGCTGAGCCTCCACAAATTTGTGACTTACGTATTGGTGCTGGTCCTACCTCGGTGCTTGTTCCTGAGGAGGTTTCTGCTCTGGTAAGTTGCGATTCTGTATATTCTCCTGTCTGTCTCTTCAATTTGGGGGTCAGCGATTTACCCTGTGCCCTCACTTCTCTGATCAATCTAAGAAAAGTTGTTGATTTTTCAGTTTGTTCACCTTTTTACTTGCTAAGATGCAGTGCTGACTTCCAAGCTCCTTACATGCCAGGCAAGAAACTGGATGCCTATTTATTTTCTCATTTACCTCTTTTGTTCCATGTGTCAGTAGTTCTTTCTTTTTTATTGCTGAGTCATTTCCCATTATATGGATATGCCAGAATTTGTTCTATCCATTTAACTCTTGCAGGAAATTTGGATTTTTTTCCCAGTTGGGTCTCTAATAAATAAATCTGCTATGAACATTGGTGTATAGGTCCTCACATGGGCGTATGCCTTCTTCCTCTGGAATACATACTTACCAGTACAACAGCTGGATCATATCGTAGATGCAATATTAACACTCTAAGAAACTGACAAACTGCTTTCCAAAGTGCTCACACCATCTTTCATTGCCACTATTAGTGTGTGAGTTCCATCCCTCACAATCTTGCCAAAATTTGGTATGATCAGTCTTTTTCATTGTGGCCATTCTCACTGGGGTATAGTAGTATCTCATTTAGTTTTCATTTACATTTCCCTAGTGACGAATGATGGTGAATATTTTCACGTGCTTCTTTGCCATTTCTGTATCTTCTTGGATGAAGTATCTCTTCGAATCATTTGTCAGTTTATCTATTGGAGTGTCTATTTTCCTCCTGTTGACTTTTGAGAGATCTTTATTCTGTACACAAGTCCTATATCACATATATAATTTGCAACTGTTTTCTTCCAGTCAGCAGCTTGTTGTTTCACAGGATGAGATTTTGGGTTTGATTTTCAGCAATCTCGGCCCTGTGGCTACAGGAAATAAGGATCTCCTTCAGGGCACAAATAGAAGTTTACCGGTGATTTATGTGGTGCTTGAGCTGGGAGTTCCACTTCCTGAGCTCATCATTTTCTTTCTCCATTTTGCCCAGTGACATTAGAACCAACCAGCCAGTGTCATTATATTTGTTAGTCTGCCTCAAATGTTCAAAAATGTCATATACACAGTCACCCACCTCCTTTCTTCTTGTAATTGGTCGATTAGGAGTATCCAGCGGTGATACTTTCGTTTATCTCTATTCCCAGATCAAACCTGGACTATCAGTGCTCTCTCCACTACTGGAAATGGAATCATTAGCATCTTTAAATCTACTCAGAATAGGGAGCCAATTCCAGAAACTCCAGAACTGATTCAGAAAAGTCATCCTTAAATTTCTGTTCCTTTAGAACCACTTTCAGTACCAAACTCTGCATTAGTCAGGGCTCTCCACGGAAACAGAACTAATTGACTAGAGAGACTGAGAGGGCAAAGATTTATTTTAAGGAATTGGCTCACGTGATGGTAGAGGCTGAGAAGTCCCAAGACCTGCAGCCGGCTTGTTAGAGACCCAAGAGAGCCGTTGGTGTAGTTCCAGTCCAAGTCCAAGGCCTGAGACAGGAGAGCCGATGGTGTGAGCTCCATTCCAACAGCTGTTAAGCTCGAGATCCAAGAAGAGCTGATTTTTTCGGTTTGAGTCCGAAGGCAGTAAAAGACGAACTTTTTGTTCTATTCCGGTCTTCAGTTGATGGATGAGGCCCCCCTATATTGGGAAGGGCCATCAGCTTTACCTAGTTTACCAACCCAAATGCTAATCTCATCCAGAAACACCCCCAGAGACACAGAGAACAAAGCTTGACCAGGTGTCTAAAGAGTCTGTGGCCCAGTCGAGTTGACGCACGAAATTAACCAGCACACCTTCCAAAAATATTTGCTTCGGAGACTGCAAGTTTTGTCCTGTGGAGTTTGCATTCTGGATTTTGCTGATTGTATCCCTATTGTGTTGTGTGTGTCTGGCCTCTTTCCCCTATTTCCATTAAATTGGTGATTAGATGTAGAGGCTTGATCCCATCCAGATTTCTTGGCAAAAGTACCTTAGATGTGGTGTTATTTATGCTTATAGAGTCATCCCAGGATGCTTTTCATGTACGGTTGTCTCTCTTTTTGTGATGTTGGGATCGATTACTGGGTTCGGGTGTTGTCAGCTAATTTCATCCGTTATAAAGTTTCCCGTGTGCTTTTCAACTTGTGTTTTTTGCAGCCTCCAAAGGTCCTCGCTTAGATCTGCATTTCATTAGAGATTGCAAAAGGGTGATGTTTTAGCTGCACAATTTCTTCTGCATTTATTGGGTGGAATTCTTCTATAAAAGGAAATTCCCCTCATCAACTATTAGGTTCCACTGAGGTATGGTTCACACAGGAAGGAGAAGACGAACGTTTGATTCTTTGGCAATATTTCCAGTTTTGAAAACAATGAGTTGTCTCTTTAGGGTCCTTTAAAGGTGAAAAATGAATTGATTTTGTTTGGATTTTTTTTCTTTTAGAATGTCATCATGAGCTCTACATTTTTCTATATTGGATGTGTTTTAATCCATTGCATTCAGTATTTTATTTGAAATTCAAATTGTTCTACCTTGGGCCAGTAGGAGCCTTTTCAGGTTGGCTATTTTGTTTGTTTGTTTGTTTGTTTGTTTGTTTTGGTGAGGAAGATAGGCCCTGAGCTAACATCTGTGCCAATCTTCCTCTATTTTGTATGTGGGTCACCGCCACAGCATGGCTGCTGCCGACTGGTGTAGATCTGTCCCAGGAACCGAACCTGGCCCACCAAAGTGGAGTGCGCCGAACATGATCACTAGGCCATGGGGCCAGCCCCCTGTCATTTTTTTAAACTTTTAACTTCCGATTCTTAAAAATATAAGCAAACATAAAATGTATGTTAGTTTCTTCCCTCTTTCATAGGTAAAAATTGGCATATTTTACACCTGCACCATCCAACAGAAATGTCTGCAAAGATGGAAATTTCTGTGTCTTCATTATCCAACACTATAGCCAGCAGCTACCTGTGGCTTTGGAACACCTGAAACATGATAAGTGGGACTAAAGAAGTGAATTTCTGTTTTCCTCTCAATTTAATTAATTTAAATAGCACATGTGGCTGGTGCCTACGATATTGAACAGCAGCAGCTCTATTCATTTTTCCATACCTTCCTTTTTTTACCTAATGTATCCTGGGGATCACTCCACAGCAGTACAGAGAGGGGGTCCTCATTCCTTTTCATGGCTGCATAGTATTCTAGGATGTAGCTGTAGCTTAGATTATTCAACCAGTCCCTTATGGGTCGACATCTGTCATGTTTCTAGTCTTCTGCTCTTATGCTTTGTTCTGCCAGAAATGGTTTTGTGCTTATGACTTTTTCTTTCTTTGTACTGAATCTCTTGGCTAGATTCTTAGAAGAGAGATTCCTAGTTCCAAGAAAAAAATACCCGTGTTCCATAAAACAGAAGGTTTGAAACAGAATGTATCTGGAAATGTAGCAGCAAGAAGTGAACTTTTTCAGATCTTGGGCATGGACATGGCCCCACTCATTAGGCCATGCTGAGGCGGCATCCCACATGCCACAACTAGAAGGACCCACAACTGAAAAATATATAACTAGGTACTGGGGGGATTGGGGGAGAAAAAGCAGAAAAGAAAAAAAAAAGAAGTGAACTTTGGTCCCATCTCATCAACCCTTTTATTCCACCTGATTTCTGGTCTCTTATTTTCTTTCTAGTTTCCCATGGATGAAGCAATTTCACATTGAGCCCTAGGAAGCAAAAACAGTACAGAAGAGCAAAGAATAATAATGGGTTGGCTAGATAGAAGATGGGAGTCACCAAACCTGTGTCCCACTTGCCAGACCCTTTAACTCACCACAGGGCCTTGGTGTGTCCCTCCCTTTGCTGGCCTCCAGCCTAACACAGAAGAACACTCAATATAGAAACAGTGGTTAAGGGCATGGACTTCGGGGTCAGAAGACCACGATGTGACACTGGGAACTATCACTTCCGGTTGCATGATCTAGAGTGAGAAATTTATCTGCTATGTGCCCTGTAATCTTTGGTGTCTCTTATTATTGTTTATTAATAATAATATTATCATTCCTACCACCCATCCAAAGGATGGCTATAGAAAGCTCATGAGTAGACCCAGACATATAACATTATTTAATATGCTACAGGGATGGCATTCCAATCAGAGGCATTGTTCAAGAATTGGGGTTGGGTCAGCTGGTAAAGGGTTCATTAAAATACAAAGTTAGATCATATCTCATACCTTGGCATTTCATCAGAACACTTCATCCACTTGTAAGTACTTAAGATAAAAGCAAAACCAAAAATAACAGAAAATTCAGGATACTAATGTGTACATATGGTATGCTAACAGTTACATGAATTGTATATGTAGGGCATATGTAGTACCTGTGCACGCACCCTTCAACAAAAAGCCACAATGGAATGAAATAGCACAATGTGAATTTCGGTCATGATGGGATTGCTGGGTATTGGTATTTTTAACCTCTGCAATTGCTTAACCGTTTGCTAAAATGAATATGGATGTTTTTCACGAGAAAAATTGTATCTTCCGGGGTCGGCCCCAAGGCCAAGTGGTTAAAATCGCACGCTCCGCTTCGACGGCCCAGGGTTTTGCCGGTTCGGATCCTGGATGCGGACATGGCACCGCTCTTCAGGCGATGCCGAGGTGGCATCCCACATGCCACAACTAGAAGGACCCACAACTAAAATATCCAACTATGTACTGGGGGAATTTGGGGACAAGAAAGAAGATTGGCAACAGTTGTTAGCTCAGGTGCCAATCTTTAAAAAAAATTTTTTTAATTGTATCTTCTGAAAGCCCCGCTACTTATGAAATATCTCAGGTCGAAAGCATAGGGAGCCATCGAACTGATCCCGGTTTAGAAAATCTTTCCTCCTCCTCGTTTCTCCCCTAGAGATAATCACTAACCAGAATGGAATGATTATTATTCCAATACATTGCTTTATTTTTGCTCCTTGTGAGAGCTTCCCTAAACAATATATAGTATTGTTTTGCATGTTTTCAGTATGCACATAAGCACAGATAAACAGGATAAATGTCCCATCCTCCAACTTGCTAAAGCAGGTAGAGCTGGTTAAGAAACTGGATTTAGTGTGTGAGTTGCATCGTTCACAACCTTTCCAAAAATTGTGTGTGTACACACACACACACACACACACACACACACACACACACCTGATCCTCACCCTCAAGGGAGCGTTGTGGGGAGCTCCAGGGCAAACTTCCCTCAAGATCCCAGCACAGTATTTGGCGCATCACCCACCACGCCAGTATTTGCTGCCTTCCCTTCCCAACTGCTCTGATCCTCAACAGAGATGTTGTTTCTTAACCGAGTCGTTTCTTCTTTTCCCTTTAACTCTTCTTTCCACCTCATTGTCTTCGTTTTCGTGTGGTTCTTTATCATGCTTTTTGAGTTGAAGGTTTAATTCATTTTTTTTTTCGTTTTTATTGATAGAGGTATTTGGTGCTTTAAAATATGCTCGGACGGCTGCTTTAGCTAGATTCTTATACATTGTGTTTGCATTATCATTATCCTCATCAAATTCTGCAATTTTAATGTGTATTCTATTTGGACCCAAGATTTGTTTAACAGCCTCAATGGAGTCAATATTCATGAGTGTCCCATGCTCATCTGAAAACTGTGCATTGTCTAACAGGCTTCACAGTTCAGCAGATCTGCCTATAAGATGTACCCTTGGGATGAGGTTGCTCAGGTCGTCTCTGCAGTTATTCGTCTGTCTCCACTTGACCATTTTGGGATGAAAAGAAGTGTGTTAGAATCACCTATTATGAGCGTGTCTCTTCCTGTTTCCCCTGGCACCTCCTGTAGTTTTCGCTCTATGAATAACTTAGCTGTGTGATTGGCTACATAAATATTAATATCTCACATCTTGCTTGTGAATTTTAGCGTTTCGCATTAACGATGCTTTGCTTTGTTTCGCGGTTGCCGTAGAAATCTGACGTCATCATGGCGAGCGTGACGACTTTTTAATAGGGATAGACGTGGCCTCGCGAGAAGTGCAGGTCTCACGTTCCGTTGTTTGGTCCTCAGCTGAGGGTGTGGGTTTCTGCGGTGGGGGCTGAGCTGCCCCGGGGTGTGGGGGAGACAAAGGGGCCCACATCCAAGTCGCCTCTCTCCCGCTTTGGGACTTGGTTCCCAGACGGTCTCGTAGGGAAAGACGCTGGGATCCCGCCGGTCCCAGCGAGTGTGGCATCCTGCCCCAGGGGTGTCCTGGAGATACTTTCCTTCTAAAGGCAGGGGCGCGGGAGGTGACGCAGGTAACGGCTCTCTGTCAGCCCCAGCTCCCCCTTCTGTCAAATGGGATGAGAATGCTCAACCCCCAGGATCGCTGGGAGCGTTCGGTGACAACACGTGAGTAAGCCCATGGCCTTGTGGTTATTGCAGGACCGTGAATGTCTGCATGAATTCCGGCCACTTGTTATTGTTTTCAACTTTGTTGTTAGGGGATAGAGGAGGAAAAGAGAGTAAAAAGACTGGAGTTGGAATCCCATTGTACTCTCTGGTTGTTATGATCACTATCCCAGTGCCTAGCCTGGTGTGGGGTACACTGTTACTCCAGGAAAGCCTAGTGATTGCTGGATCTGTCTCTCCCTGTGCAGCTCTTCATGCCAGTGGCCAAGCTCCTATCAGGCGTCTGAAGGAGGCAGGTTTTGAGGATCTGTGTCCTGCTGGCTGCTGAACCATCTGCTGCAGATTCAAGGGCAGCCGTCCTCAGGAGACCCCAGCCCTTCACATCCCTGCTGGGATATGAGGCCCGGCCCGAGTGACTTCTTAGGTTCCAACGAAAGCATGTTGTGGAATCCGTCCTGTGAGGTTCACAAAGGAGCCTCAAAGGAGAGAAGCTGATTTGATCCCCTCATGAAAGAAGACATTTAGCAGATGGAATCCATTCCTTCAGCAGCTGCATGCTCTGTGGTAGCCCTGAAGCCCAAATTAGAGAAGTCTTTTTTTTTTTTTTTTTTTTTTGCCAAAAAGCAGTGGATTGTCCACTTGGGAAGGTATTTGGTCTTTACCGTGCATTTGCAATAAATATACCTACATTGTTTTCACCATATACTTAATATTCAGTGATTCCCTTGTATCTTTCAGATGGGTGTGGAAATATGCAGTAGTTGCATCTTTCTGGCAATTTGACGTTGTCATGTAAATTCTTCCCTGGTGACCATGGCTTTTTTCCTCTTGTAAGTGCATTTTATTCTAAAGACAGAAAATTTCCAAGTGTTATTTTAAAGTCTGTTACTAGAACTTAACATTTTAAAAAACATTTATTACCTTAGAGTTTGCTCTATATAATGATATTCAGGCACATGACCCAAAATCACCGGGATTATTTTCTTAAGACATAATAATTTTATTTCTTTACTTCAGAGGGAAATGGATGTCAGCTTTCCCTAGATATTTGGATTTATTGCATCGCCAATGATTATTTCTATTTTGGTTATATGTAGTGTGGACCAATTTGATAAGACATAGTGTGGACCTGTTAACACTACAAGAGCATAATCATGGGACTCTTTCACCTGATTAATTGCATCAGAGAAGTATGAATATATTAGTATATCTCAAATATTTATTGAGGTTTGGATGACATACGATACACTGTGCATATTTAAAGCATATGCTCTAACAAGCTGTGATATATATATGCACCGTGGATCCAATACTACAGTCAACATAGTGAACATATCCATCTCCTCAAAAAGCTTCCTGGTGCCCCTTTGTAATCCCCCCACCTCCCTGTCTCTCCGTGTCACCCTACCCCATTCCCAGGCAACCACTGATTTTCTGTCACTGTAGATTAGTTCTCTTTTCATGTAATTCTATGTGAATTGAATCATGCAATGTGTATTCTTTTTTGTCTGTGTTCTTTCCTTCAACCTAAATATTTCTAGAATTATCCATTTGTTGCATGTACAAATAGTTCCTTCTTTTCTGTGGTTGACTAATATTCCATTTCCGTCACGTGTCGCTCAACGACAGGGATACGTTCTGAGAAATGCATTGTTGGGGGGATGTCGTCATTGTGCGAACATCCTAGAGTGTACTTACACAGACCTAAATAGTATGGCCTACTGCACACCTAGGCTATGTGGTATTAATCTTATGGACCACTGCCGTATATGTGGTCCATTGTCAACCAAAATGTCGTTATTGTGGTGCCTGACTGTGAATGGATATACCACAGTTTGATCCATCCAGTCACCTGGTAATGAATATTTGTGTTGTTTCCAAATTGAGGCTCTTGTAAATAAAGCTGCTGTGGACCCTTGGGTATAAGTCTTTGCTTGGACAGATGCCTTTTTTCCCTAAGTCAGTACTTAGGAGGACAATGGCTGGGTCGTGGTAGTTGTAAAATTAACTTTGCAAGAAGCTGCTAAACTGTTTTCCAAAGTGGTTGACCTTTTGTGATTACCACCAGCCGCGTGTGAGAGTTCCATCCTCCACAACCTTGCCAGGACTTGCCATGGTCACTCTTTCGTTTTGGCCTTTCTCAGGGGGGTGTGGTGCTAACCCATTGTAGTTTTCACTGACATTTCTCTAATGACTGATGCTGTTGAGCACATTTTCCTATGCTTATCTGACATTTGTATATCCTCTTTGGTGAAGTATCTGTTCAAATCTTTTTCCCACTTATTTACTGACGTGTCTTTTTTTTCTTCTTGACCATTGTGAGATTTGTTTATTCTGGATACAAATCCTTTATCAGATACATGACTTACAAATTTTTTTCCCAGTCGGTGGCTTATCTTTTAATTTTCTCAAGAGTCTCTTTGGAAAACAGAAGTTTTTAATTTTGAGGAAGTCTGGCATATCAATTCATTTATGCTTTTGATGTCATATCTAAGAAATCTTCACCTAACCTATGGTCACAAGCATTTTCTCCTGTTCTTTTTTTAGAAGTTTTATAGTTTTAGCTTTTATGTTTAGGTATGTGATTCGCTTTGAGATCACTTTTGCATATGGTGTGATATATGGATCGCAGTTTATGTTTGTGTGTACACATATCCACTTGTCCCAGCACCATTTGTTGAAAGACTGTCCTTTCTCCGCTGAATTGCCTTTGTAGCTTTGTGAAAATCAGTTGTCCATGTGTGTGGGGGTCTGTTTCTGGACTCTATTTGTTTCTTTGATGTACATTTCTTCCTTCACCGTGCTACCACACCATCCTGATTACTGTAGATTTATAATGTGTCTTGAATTAAGGTAGTGCTTATGCTCCAACTTTGTTCTTTGTCAAAGTTGTTTTCATAGCCTAGGCCCTTTGCATTTCCACACGACTTTTAGAATAAGCCTGTGAATTTCTTTAACAAAAATGTATGCTAAGATTTTTATTGTGTCTGCGTTGAATCTATGGATCATTTTGTTGAGAATAGACATCATAACAAAACTGAGTCTTCTGACCCATGAAGACAGTGTGTTCCTCCATTTATTTAAGCTTCCTCTTCTTTCTCTCCACAATGTTTTGCAGTGTTCAGAGTACAGGCCTTGCACGTCTGTGGACATAGATGTGCTACATAGATTATCTCTATGTGTTTCATGCTTTTTGATGCTATTGTCAATGGCAGTATTTTTCATTACAATTTCCAGGTATTATGTTTTCGCTGAAGCGTCAGCAGTCAAATGTTGCAGGAGAATCTTTTTGGTTGAAAGCACAGGTTACGCTAGGATGGAAAGGATTCTTTGTGTTTAACACCTGTATTAGTCAGGGTTCTCCAGAGAATCAGAAAAAGTGGGATGTTTAAATATAGGTAGACATTTATTTTAAGGAAGTGACTCATGAGACTGTGGAGGCCTGACAGAATCTGAGGTGGGAGGCCAGCAGGCTGGAGCCTCAGGAAAGAGTGACAGTTGGAGCCTGTGGGCAGTCTGCTGGTGAGCCTGGAGGAGCTGATGTTGTCGATGAAGTCCACAGGCAGTCTCCTGGCAGAATTCCCTCTGGCTCAGGGGAGATTAGCCGTTTGTGCTATTCGTGCCTTCAACTGATTGGATGAGGCCCACCCAAATTACAGAGGGCTGACTGCTTTATTCATAGTCTACCCATATAGATGCATGTATCATTCAAAAACACTCTCAGAGAAACATCCAGAATAACATTTGATCGAATATCTGGGCACTGTGGCCCTGCCAAGTCAATGCATCAGATTTACCATCACAATATTCATTTGCGTAGATTTTCCTATTAGCTTTTAGATGTGTCTTGCAGTGTACTGAAACTAGGGAGAAAAATGTCCCAGAGAACATTCTACAGGTCATCTCCAGAAAAATCAGTCACTAAAATGAAATCGTTTAGTAGCTTTCAAGTTTATTTGTGTGGTTAGAGTGGAATTGTGGAGATTTCTTCTTTATCCCAAACAAATGCACCTTGCTGAACTCCTGGGTTCTTGGGTGGGAAGAGAAAGAGGGAGAGCGTGTGTGTGAATGTGGGTCCGCGTGTGCGCGTGTATGTTTATTGGTGAGGCTGTGCGGAGTGTTTGTTGTGAGGAATGTTCGAGGTTGATTACTGTGTGTTCTGTCAGTCCTGCTCAGCTCCCAGCACATGTTAGGAAACAAGTCAGGGTGGTAGCTGTTTGTTTTTCCCAGCTTTCCTTGGCCAGCATGGTTACCACGGTGACTCAGTGACTGCTGTGGGATTTGGTACAGACTCAAAATTGAGTCCTGATTCTCGCCTGACTCAGGCATTACTGTGATGGTGTTAGGTGTTGCTTTTATCATTCTGCCATTCCTTCTGGATTTCTACATTGACATTCAAATGTTGGGGAGAGCTTTCCCTTCTCATCTGTCATTTATTTATTCTTGTACAGTCGGGCTTCGCTTAACAACGGGGATACCTTCTGAGGAAGGCATGTTTAGGTGACTTTGTCATTGTGCGAACATCACACAAACCTCGATGGTATAGCCTACTGCACACCTAGGCTATGTGGTACTGATCTTATGGCGCCACTGTCATATATGCAGTCTGTCAAAGACTGGAACATCATCATGCGGCGCGTGATTGCAGTTATTTTATTAGTATGACTATTACTATGACTCATAGGTGTTTCTTTTGCTCAGAGGGTTACCATCTGACATTATAATTATTTCTTTTGATGCTCACATTGTCCCAGGATTGGCCACTGTTAGCCCCAGCAGGTTGGCTTCTGCGTCTACTCGATGCCTCCCTAGACTCCTCTGAGCATGTACTTTGTTCCCTGACCCTGAGTCTCTGCCCATCTGTAGAAAGGAAGTAATGATGCCCACCTCAGAGCACTGCCTTGAGGATATAGAGAGAAAAAGTCTGAAAATAACAGTCTACACTGTGTAGCATCTGGTGGGCTCTAAATGTTAGTTCCCCATTCCAACTTTGCCTCCTTCATTCTGACAGTGTGAGGCCCCTGACATAACATAGTAGCATGACTCCCAGAGAGAATACTTGGACATGTAACAGCCACCAGGGATAAGCCCCCATTTCCGTGAGGTGTGAGCTTCAGTGTCACTCCTTGGGCGGGAGGGGCCGTGTGATGGAGCTGGGGAAGAGGCGAAGCACCATTGCCCAGCTTCCAGTGGACAAGTGGGGACGGACAAGGACACCTTCACCCCTTTCCCCGTGTTCATGTGCTTTCCCATCCTCTCACTTTACTCCAGTCCATGTGCCGTCTTATCCCCTGACTCTCCTTCTAGTGGACCGTCAGAGGAGGGTGTGGACTCTGAGCCTCAGAAGCAGGAGCTGACAGAGAAGAACCAAGTGTGCTTGCGCGTGTGCAGACAGGTTCCTGGAGCAAGAGTGAGGAGATCAGGGTCCCATCACTGGGACACTTTAGGTAAGTCGCTCCTCTTCCACCAGTCCTGTCTATACAGCAGGATGACGGTACCCATTGCTGCCGGCCACCCAGGAATCCTCTGGAGTTTGAGTGTGATCCCATGTGGGAAAGCAATCTGTGCTCGTAGGTGGGAGGAAGGACCAGTGCACTTTCAAGGAATTACATTAACAGAGACACCCCAGATATCGCGGAACTCTGTGTGGCAGACATCAAATTAATAGCACAAAACGCCAGATACTTAGGTCAGGATTTCTCCAAGTGTGGTCCGTGGGCTGGGTCACAAAATCGTCATGGGTGCTGGTTGAAACAGCAGATGCACGGCCCACCCTAGGTCTCCTGCATCCAGAACGGGGAGGTGGGGTGGGAGGTGTCTGCATGTTGAGCAATTTCTCCTGTTGGATGCGGTATTCGTCCAAGTTTGAAGATCACTGCTCTGCATTTGCAACAAGGTTCTTAAAATGTTGAATCCTTCAATGTCTAGTTTTGGTGTCAGTTTCTCCTGCAACTCAGATTGAAATAGCTGTGTCTGCTCTCAAGAAGGGAGCAGTTCTTTATTCTCAGTAATACTTAGTGTTTTCCGTATGAGGGACTGCATTCGTCTTCCAAGGCTGCCATAGCAAAGTCCCGCAAGCTGGACGGCTTCACAATAGACACGTCTTGTCTCACAGTACTGGAGGCCGGACGTCGATAATCATGGTGGTGCCGGGGCCGTGCTCCCTCTGAAAGCTGTCGCAGAATCTCTCTGTGCTTCTTCCTGCCTTCTGTTGGTTGCTGACAGGCTTTGCGTTTCTTGGCTTGCAGCTGTGTGACTCCAGTCTCCGCCTTTGTGGTCACATGGTGTTACCCCTGTTGTTCTGTCTTCACGTGGCTGTCTTCTCATAAGGACTCCAGTCCCCTTGCTTCAGGGGCCCACCCTACTCCAGGATGACCTCATCATAACTGATTACATCTGCCGCAATCATAGTTCCAAATAGGGTGACGTCCTGAGATACACGGGTTAAGACTCCAACTTATTTTTGGGGGGGAGACACAATTCAACCCATTAATGTTTGCAAAGTATCATGTTTTACTTCTACAATTTCTTCTGCATTTATTAGCGAGAATTCTTGTATAAAACAAATTTATGTCCTACTTACAGTTTAGTAAAACGCATTTTAAAATAAACATCATATTATGAAGGTCAATCCACGCCCATCAATATGAGCCCACATAATAATAAAAATGGCAGCCGAGGCACTAATGGTCCATTTGGGATGACAGTAGTGGTAAGAATGGTTGGTATTATCGCTGACTCTCTCTGTGCCTCACACTGTCGTACGTGCTAACCCTATGCTTACTCACTTCGTCCTCACCACAACCCGTGAGGAGGAGCTGTCGTCACCCAACTTTAAACATCAGTGAGGCACAGCAGAGGCAGGGCTAGCAAGTCACAGACTGAGATCCGAACAGATTCTGTGCGGCTGCTGGGCCCACATCTAACCGGTGTTCACCACTGCTGCTCATCCGATGAGACCCTCAACCTTACTGTTCCTCAGGGCACAGCAAGTAAGTCAATCTAGATACAGGTTTTTCCCCCAATTAAACACACAAGAATTTGAAATATTGATGATAGGACCGGCCCCATGGCCGAGTGGTTAAGTTCACGCTGTCTGCTTCAGCAGCCCGGGCTTTCGCTAGTTTGGATCCTGGGTGCGGACCTAGTACCGCTCATCAGGCCATGCTGGGGTGGCGTCCCACGTAGCACAGCCAGAAAGACCTACAACTAGAATATACAGCTATGTACTGGGGGCTTTGGAGAGAAAAAATAAGAAAATGATTGGCAACAAACGTCAGGACCAATAAAAAAATGAAAATAAATAAAACTTGATAGTAATCATTGTGGTTTCAAGTTGAGATGACACTTGTCCTGTTATAATCTAGCATGTTCCCAGACATCTCGTCGCCCTTCCTGTGCATCAAGGACATTGCCATTCTAAAGGCTTTTCTGTGAGTGGGCTGGGAATGCTCTTGCTTCTCTCCCCCTTTTTCTAATATATAGTTGCAAGAGCATTAAGTATTTATTATAGGTAAAAATAGATAACGGGAAAATATCATTACCCCAAAACGTACCACCCAAAGAGAAGCCCTGCATGTTTTCATCTGCATTATTTTTTTCCAGCAGTTTTCTTATGCGAGCATATATATATATTTATGCATGTTTGCGTATGTGTGCGTTTTTAGCTACAAAAGATAAGAACTCATCTTACATGCAGTTTGGCAACTTTCTTGCCTCATTGTAGTGGGTTGATTTGTGTCCCCCGGAAAGAAATGTCCATGTCCTAACCCCCTCACGTGTTTGAATGTGACCTTCGTGGAAAATAGGGCCTTTGCCCTCCAGGACCAGTTGAACTGACCCCATCTTATTAACAGAGTAATTAAATTGTCTTTCAGATAATTTGCAAAGCCATGTAGCCAGAGCATGTGCAGAAGAAGAAATCTTGACCTGAAATGACCACAAAACTGGAGATTCTCCTTCCCATGGAACGGCATGACCAGAACTTAAAAGTCAGATTCATATCAGAAGCCAGGGTCCATCATTCAGGCAGATCCTGTGTTAAAATTACTTCCTCACATTTCTATAAAAGTTTAGAACCTGACCATAAATACTTGAAGTCCACCAATCAAAACCTGTCCCGCAAGCATTTCCACATGCCAGGCTGTTCTCCCTAACCTCTAAATTTCGCCCCAAATCCTGAATTGGGGAGACAGATCAGAGGGTACATGCCCCATCTCCCTCCAGATCAATCACACAGAATAAAGCTGATTTCTTTTCCCAAATGATGATGCCATAATAATTGGCTTCTATTTTAAAATATTCATCAAGTAGGAGAACCCCATTTGTGTGGTAACAAATTTTGGCAACCAAGAAGAGAGAAGGTCTTGTGACCACCTGCCTGAGGCTCTGGAGCCGCTGGCTTTGTGCAGGGTCTTTCACTGATCCTAAGTGGCCGCTTAGACATTTTGTCTGGAGGCTCAGCTGATTGGATTCCTGTTTCCCACCGTGGCACCCCAGGCCCCCTGGTACTCTTTATCCTTTTCAGAGAGGAAACTTCTCCAGGATCAGATGTCTTTTGGGTGAGTGACCTCATTAAAACATGCCTGTGCCTAAAATTGTCTAAACCAGTATTGTGGGTTAAGATTCCCCACTGGCGGGATTTTTCCTGGGTTAAATTCCCAAGGCTAGAATTGTTGGTTCAAGGGAGACAATATAAAAGAGTCCCACTGGGGCACTCAAAGGATGGGGTTAGAGTCCTGAACTCTGGAGTAGGGTCCCAGAGTACCCTGGGTAAGAGTTCCAGAGTACCCTGGGTTAGGGTCCCAGAGTATTGGATTTCTGTGTCTGTTCATGTTTGTCTGTGTTTTACTGTTTTATTTGTTAAAATTGGCTGTTTTGGGACTGAGTTTCTCGGTGACCATAATAAACTCTCTTTAGAAATTACCTTGTTTGTTGAGGCCACCTTAGGCAAAGCCCCTAAAATGGGGATAAATGTAAATGACTGGCAAGATAACCTAACCCGGGGTAATTTAAAATTACAGTGGCCACTTTGGGCTCCTTTTGAGCTTTCAAACTGAGAAACAAAGATATCTTTAAAGAGTCAAGTGTACCACCTTCCAGCACAATTACTCAAAACCTGAAGCTTCCAGAAGCTGTAAATGTTTACAAAGAACTGCAGAATCTTACCAAGCTTGTTTGGTGTCCTTAGGGCTTGGTTTAATAATCCTCAGGTTGGAGGTCCCAAAATACGGTTGGGCAAAAATGTGGTTGCACCCCATTTTGTGGTCAGATGTGGTTGGGCAGAAATGTGGGTTGCACCCTCTTTTGTGGCTAAGGTTCCTGCCAAACTGCTGTCAGCCTCGGGGGAAATACATTGGCCATTAGAAAGAAGACTTGGTTTGGCCTTCATTGTGAGGGTCCTGGTTTCAGGGATACCTGATATTTTCAAGATCTGGTTCTAGCTGCAGCATAAATGTACTTTTGACTGGCTGTGTCTAAATTCCAAAACAATGGGAAACGCTAATTCAATCCCCACCTGTAGCCTCTAGGCTGCATTCTACCAAATTGGGCAAATTTTAGCTATGAGTCTATGAAGAGGAAAAGGTGATATTCCTTTACAACACCACATGGCCACAATATTCTTTAGACTCTAGAGAAAATGGCCAGGTGATGGATCATTCAGTGACTCTGGGAAATTTGGTTTGAGTACTCATTGGTTTATTGATCCTTCTCCTCCCAGAGATGGCCACTATTTTTCTTTGTCTCTGTCTTTTGTGTCACTTGTCATAAAAAGAAAAAGCCATAGGGCAAGATGCAGGCATCTCCATAAGCCTGTTGTCGGGGCTGGCCTGCAGTAAACTTTGCTGTGGGTTAATATGCACATGAGGTGAAAGCTGTTGCTAAGTGACATCTTGGAAGCCAAAAAGGCTGCAGTATTGATGGGCACAGGTCGAGCAGTTCAGAGCCAATAGGGTGCTCGCCACCTCAAGAAGACTCCTGCAATAGGACAAGTTGGCCATGGAACGGGGTAAAATAACACAGGGCGCCCAAAAACCTCAAGAAAATTTACGTGCGACGAGGTACTCTGTAAAACACACACAATCGCCAACCCTACAACACCATCCTCCCAGGTATTAGTTTGGCTCTGAGAGACCCAAGGCTTAGTCAAAGCTGTTAATGTGCATATAAGATGAAGTTTTTTTTCCTTCTGTCTTGTTCTGTGTCTTGAGAGCTTGGCTTTGTGACCTCTTTGGTCTCTGCCATCTGGAGGACGCACACACTGGTGTGTATCTTGGTGGCCAGTCAAATAGACTGAGGTTCCGAGATGTACTTGTCACCAACTAATTGCCCTGAGGAACTCAAGGGAGTTTTCGGAAGCATTTAACTCTTTCTCCAAATTGGTTTTTGTTGTTGTTATGCTAAGAGATGAAATCACCAACCACCCTGAACCAGGCAGAGCCTCACCACAAGAGCAGCGCCTATGCAGATGAGCTGATAGATGACCTAAAGTTGTCCTTTACTTCATTTTAATGCTGAGATCTCCACCCCAGGAGGAGCTTAGGCCTTATTAGCCTAATGTATGATGTATATGGAAGCATGTTTTCCAACTAAGCCTGCACAAGTGAATACCCACCTCTCCCTTTTGAGTATTCATTCCCCACTAAATTAAAAGGCCCCTGCTGTCCCATGCTGGGGGAGACCCACAACTTTGGAAATGATTCCAAATGGTCTCCTATTGGCTGCAAATAAATTTTACTTTGTATGACAACTACTTCTGGTGAAGGCTCTGATTTCACTTCACCAGGAAGCAGACCCACTTTGTTTCTGTAACATACTCTTTTTGTGCAGCTGTATCAGCTCTGAGGAGAGTTTGTCATAAGGGGTCCCAGTCCATCAGGGGCCTTTGTTATCTCAACCTTTGTTGCTTGTTAGTGCACTACTGCCTGTGCAACAAAGGCCTTTGCTTTCTTAGACTATT
Source organism: Equus asinus (assembly GCF_041296235.1). NCBI lineage: Eukaryota > Metazoa > Chordata > Mammalia > Perissodactyla > Equidae > Equus > Equus asinus. The sequence continues at coordinate 97,161,577 of NC_091820.1, forward strand.
TTTGGGATTGAATTTTCTGGATCTTGTCAGGGCTGCTTCTTTTGCACTCTCTATTGGGGACAATTCTTGTGTCCATGGTTAAGCCACAAAAGGCTTATTGGTTTGAGTCACTATTAAGGTCCTGCTCATCAATGGCCAGACACGATGGATCCCTAAATTAGAAACACTTCTAAATTTGAAAAATTTTTAGAGCGCTCTTGTAATGAATAGTCTTAAGAACTTAATCAAATTTGGAGTCTCAGCTTCCTCTCATGGTCTTACTAATGAAAGCTCCACCCGCCCCTCCACCCAGGGTGAATTGGTCAAGAGTTGAATTGTGCACTTGGAACAAAGGCCTTTATTAAACACTTTGTGCAGACTTTTTAAAGATGTGATAAATTGTCCTGAAGTTTTAGAACATAAAAATCTTTTGATTATGTAAAGAAGCAATTGGAAAAATGTAGCTGAAAGGGTGGATCAACCTCTTTTATCATTCGTATTGTAATCCAGTTCTTTGGGGAACGGGAAACAACCATCTTTGTCTTCAAATTTCTGTAGGGCTGGAGGTGTTGCTCTAGAAAGTGTTTCAAAGTTCACTTGTCCTTTTGCCAATCCCAAAGCTTCCCCTGTTCTTCTCAAAATGCTCACAGATATTGGGACATTAGAAACTGATAAGGCAAATATGCCCCAGAAACTTCATCTTGAAGGAAACTTGAGTGCTTTGTGATGTGGCTTTTCTGTTCCCATCTTCTGTAGGCTCATCAAAAAACGTAAAAAGCCTTAGCCATTTAAGCAGACAAACGTAACATTTCCAGCTGTCAAAACAGAATTTGTATCCAATTATTTTATAAACTAGTGAGTTTTGTATTGCACCTGATTCATAGCAAAAATTTAACAGAAGCTGTAAAGTCTCTATCTGTGTTTACTTGTGTGTTCATGTATGTCTATATGTATATGTTGTAAATGTGAGATATTTTTCTACCTCTGGATGGTATGGACAAAATTAAGAGCTCTAATTAATTGGCTTAAAGTGAGCACTTATATAAATGTAATAGAAAGTAATCCAAATGTCTTCCAAGTTAACATGGTATACTCTTCAGTAAATAAAAGCTTATTTAAGATGATTTGTTTGATCAAAATGGTCATGTCCTCAGAGTTATTAGCATCAGATATGATACAGACATGCCTTTATTCTATGTTTATTGGTCAAGTAAGCTCATATTATCTCTGTTAAAAACTGGTTAGGAGAAATAATAACTTAAAATGATAGCTAATTTTGCCTAATGCCTCATGAAGTTCTGTAGGCAATCTAAATAATTATTGGGAACAAGTAAACTAAATAGATATGAAAAAGGTAAAAGCATTGTGTGAACTTTTTAACAATAACTGTGTGTTATGGCATGTGTATTTAACTTCCAAAATCTCTTCAGTAACTTTAAACTTTGAAGTTTTGCTAAATTTAGCTAAATGATAAGATTCATTGAAAATCTGGGTCATTTTAAAATTAGATAAAATAATGAAACATTATTGCTAAACATGTCTAAGTTTATTTACTTTTGGCTTCTTGTTACAGAGAAACTAAAAGATGTTTGGGTATATTAGTAAACTTGTCTTGTATTTTATTAAAAGATTGTACTGTGAAGTGTCATGTTTCTAGAAATTATGAAAAATGTTTATAAACTTGAAAAGCCACAGAATGCTAATGTAGAAATGGTTTATAATTGCTCACTTCTTTTTTTTTTTAAAGATTGACACGTGAGCTAAAATCTGTTGCTAACCTTTTCCCCCTTCTTCTCCCCAAAGCCACCCAGTACATAGTTGTATATTCTAGTTGTAGGTCCTTCTGACTCTGCTATGTGGGATGCCACATCAGCATGGCTTGATGAGTGGTGCTAGGTCCATGCCCAGGATCCAAACCAGGGAACCCCTGGGCCACTGAAGTGGAGCACATGAACTTAAACACTCGGCCATGGGGCCGGCCCCTGAATTGCTTGCTTCTTAATTTTTACTAAAAGTTAAGGTCTGTAAAGGTTAAGAATTTTAATTAATATATGTGATTAAAGCTACTAAAAATTAATAAGGAAAACATCTTTGTATTCAAGGAAAATAAGATGTATGTTCTCAGTAAAGAAGGTATAAAGAATGGAAATATTTTTGTCTGTTTTGTAAAAAAGAAATTTGTCCTAAAGTACCAGGAGGGGAGAAAGAAGGCATGGGGCAAATTCTGAATGTAAAAAAATTTATAGAAGTTTTGTGGAAGAGGATCCCGGGGAAAGTATGTTGTACATGATCAAGATGGCTAAGATTAAAATAAATTTAATAAGTTAATAAGTTTTAATATCAAAAGTAAGCTGGTGCAAAATTAGAATTTGGTTTTCTCTCTCTTAAAAGAGATAATTTTCTTGAAATTTTAGTCTTCTCTTGATAAAGAGATTATAAAAGATTTTTTTTACTTTTGAGTGAGTCTCACTTTGGATAAGTAGATAACTAAGCATTATTTCACAGTGAGCATTGTTTCCTATTTGACCAAGTGTTTTAAAACTTTTTGATATTTTTGACAAGCTTCCCCCCAAATTCAAATCCTGAACAAAGTCTTTCTTTGGACCTGAAAAAAAAGTTTTTCTTTGAAAATTTGCTGATGACCCCTGGGACTACTCAAAGAAATTTGTTCTCTCTTCCTATAAAGAGGAAGACACTAAAGTAATTAAGCTTATTTAGTATATTAAATTATATGGGAAACATTGTCAAATAAGTGATGATAAACCTTCTTAGGTTATATTGTACGGGTGAATGTTACTAATATAAGTGTTTTTAAAAATCATATAACATTTCTAAAACTCTGATCTGTCCTGGTAGTCAACCATAATTCTAGTTATTATTTTGAAGCATTGTATGTCACAGAAATAGCCAAGTTTCTTTGTCTATTGCCTTTTTGAATCTTTTGTCATTTGCAGATAGTTGTTGGTTTACTGTGAGGGTTTTGCAAATGTACTTTATCTTCAGAGAGATTTATGGAAAGGACTCTGACACTTGCTCTAGAATGCAGGTTTCTGATAAACTTTCAGATTATAAAACTGAGCTGGGGAAAAAAAAAGAAATTACACAACTCTAATGGAGAAACTGATGGTCTCATAAAACTGCTAACAGAAGATTAAGATCAAGAATCGATTACACAGCACTGCATGAACTGATGAGGATGATTATAATTTTTATGACTTTTCCTTTGAGATATTGCTGATTTTTAATGTTTTGTCTTTTCAGATTTAAGGAAACCTTTATCTCTTTTCTTTTAAGCTAACTATGACACAGCAATTTGGTAAATGATACCTTTGTAAGCAGAACTGAAACACTTATCTTTTTCTCCCTATCTAATCCCTCCAGAATTTGGAAACTCTTGATGAGTGAGCATTCTTATTTTCATGTAATATAGTTATTTGCATAAGTTCAATAAGAATCTGATCTCCTTATTGCAGGACACAATTGGAAACACTGGTTATATTACTAGGGGTTTGATTGGAATGTCATATTTCAGAGAAACCTGCACAGATTCAGATATGATGAGAGAGCTTTTGAGGAACAAAGATTCACTTCATGGAATAAAGCCACTTGGAAATATTGGCCTGGTACCTTACTTACAGGTTCACAGCAACTTTACCAGGTGAGTAAAGAATGTCACTTCCTTAGCATGTGCAAAGAACCTCAGGATATTTTGGGGAACCTCAAGAGACGAATTCACCCAAATCTATAGGTCTTGCAGGCAGAGTCTGATGACAAGTCCTTGGCTTGGTTTTCCTGACTTTGAGAGTCCTTTAAAGTTCATTTTGAGATTCCTTATGAAAAGTTACAGCAAAGCAGATTTAAAAGAGCCTATATGATCAATTTCTATTCTTGCTGTACTTATGTAAATAATTGGGCCAAGTTTATTGAAACTAGACTTATTTTTCCCAGCAAAAAGTCCTAATTTGGCTATCATTGGTAAAAATGAAGTTGATTTTCGAGAGAAAAATTATGTTTCAATAGAAACTATAGTACACATTCATGGATATTAGATTCTAGTTCTGATAACTGTCGTTGAGTTTTTGTTTTATATATGTAAACTGGACTGGATCCTGAATTATTGTAGTCTTCTGAAATATCTGGCTACAAATCTCCAAACTAACATTTTCAATTTTGCCATCATTTTCATTAGGAATCATTGAGACATGAAACAACCTTTTTTCCTGAAGCCCTGCAAACTGAAGCTGGATGACTTGATATAAACGTAAGAGAGATTCAGGTCTGTTGTTGTGTAAGCCAGTCAGAAAGATCTCTGAACGCTTGATGACGTTATCAGAGACATTTCAAATTGCAAAAGATGCTTTGACATTGACATTTAGAAATCTTTTTGACTGGCATCCCCCTGGGGTCAGAAACTGGTTTATAATTTGCTCCAACCATTAACCTTGTTTTTCTTTTTGTTTCTCTAGAAATGCTTCTTATTAAATACCTGACTACAATATAGGCTTAACTTTGGGAGCCCACCTGCATAATCACCTTACAAAGAGACTGGTTCAATGAGATGGAATAACCTCTGACCCTCATCAACAGGAAGAAGCTACAGCAGTCATCACCCTACATCCTCAGGTTTGAGGAATGAACACCAAAAATGGAGGATTTGTAACCATGGGCCCAATTATAGCCAATTTGAACGGACCTCATCTCTCATCAACAGAGTGATCAAGAAATTGTCTTTCAGAAAATTTGCAAACTCATGTAGCCAGAGCATGTGCAGAAGAAGAACTCTTGACCTGAAAAGACTGTAGAACCAAAGGTTCTCCTCCTCACGGAACGAAAGGACCAGGACATGACCAGAACTTAAAAGTCAGACTCTTATCAGAAGTGAGGGGTCTATCATTCAGGAAGATCTGGTGTTAAAATTCCTTCCCAATGTTTCCATAAAAGTTTAGAACCTTACCACAAATGTTTAGAACCTTACCATAAATGCTTGAAGCCCACCAGTCAAAACCTGTCTTGCCAGCATTTCTGTGTGCCAAGCTGTTCTCCCTAACCTCTTGAATTTCACCCCACATCCTGAATCAAGGAGACAGATCTGAGGGCACATGCCCCCTATCTCCCTGAAGATCAATCTCACAGAATAAAGCTGATTTCTTTTCCCAAAAGCTGGTGTCATAATAATTAGCTTTGTTTTAATGCACATGGGGTATGAGAACCCAATATGTTCAGTAACAATGTATCTTGGGATCTGAATTCTCTAATCTTCCTGAAGGCTGACAGTACATGCTATCCTAATTCTTTACTTTTTTAATAATACTTCTGTTACAACACAAAATTGGGGTTCTCCTACTGGCTACGTGGCTTTGTAAATTTTCTGAAAGATAATTTATTAATTACTCTGTTAATAAGATGGAGTCAGTTGAACTGGTCCTGGAGGGCCTACGGTTACACTTACATTGTTTCTAAGTCACATTATTGAAATTTAAAACACTTTCTAAATGAAAAAAAAATGCACAAAGAGTTGTTAAAACAGAGAAGACATTTGTAAACTACACCTCACATATTGGGTTCCTATCCATGATTTGTGAAGCACACTAGGTAACAAAATGACTGGTAACTAATTTCAACAGAGAATTCAAATAAAAATCATATATATAAATGAACAATAAGTATGTTAAAATATGCCTAAACCATTAGTGTCTTAGGGTTCTGCAGAGAAGTGGGAACAGTACGTTATGTGTTTATACATAAAAGGAGATTTAGAGCCATCTGATTGCCCAGTGGTTGAAGTTTGGCACTCCCGGCTTTGGTGGCCTGGGTTTGCTTCCTGGTCATGGAACCACACTAATCATCTGTCAGTAGCCAAGCTGTGGTGGCAGCTCACATAGAAGAATTAGAACGACTTGTAACTAGGATATACAACTATGCACCAGGGCTTTGGGGAGGCAAAAAAGGGCAGGGGAGATTGGCAACAGATGTCAGCTCAGGGCAAATCTTTCTCTGCAAATAAATAAAAGGAGATTTATTATGAGGAATTGGCTTACGTGATTATGGAGACTAAGAGGTCTCATGGTCTGCTGTTTGCAAGCTGGGGACCCAGGAAAGCCAGTGGTGTAATTCAGTCTGAGTCCAAAGGCCTGAGAACCTGGCAAGCTGATGGTTTAAGTCCCAGCGTGAGGGACAGAGGATGCGATGACATGTCAAGTGATGAGGCAGGAAGCAGAAAGGGGTGAATTCCTCCTCCCTCTACCTTTTGTTCTAGCCAGGCTTTCAACAGATTGGATGAGGCCCACACACACCAGGGAGGACAGTCTACTGAGTCCACTAATTCAAATGCTAATCTCATCCAGAAACACCCTCATAGGCACACCCAGCAATACTGTTTGACCTGGTCACCCCATGACCAGTCAAGTTGACACATAAAATTAACCATCACAACTAGAACTAATAGATGAAAATATAAACCCTAAGAAGAACATTAAGTGGAAAAAGCAAGATGCAAAAGATGAGTACCATGATTCCTCTTTTGGAAGAGACCCTGTGTGTGTGTGCAGGTGTCTGTGTTCATGCACCCCTCCCCCACAGGGACGCATCTGGAGAGGAGGCCCTGCTCTATGACAACAGGTCCCTTAGGGTCAGGGGGGAAGTCAGGCCCGTGAGAGATGCAGATTACTTTATAATATACTTTCTTATATTGTTTGAAATTTGATACTCAGTAAAAACAGTATTTGGATAAAAATCTGAACACCAAATATAGTTGTGAACAAATTGACAAAAGTAATAATGCACGTATATTCATTACTTTGAAAAAGCATTCATTGTATTCAATTTTATGAGGCACCAAAGTAAATAAAAAATTGAATTGACAGTGTAGTGTGTGTGTGGTCTTGTGTTTGTCTCTAGCTGGCTCACCCAAAATACACACTCACAAGTGCAGTTTGACCAAGGCTGGGCATCCAGTCTAGGTTAGATATCCCAGAAAATGATGGCTGCAGACGAATTGGTACCATTAGGTGAATAATTCCAGAAAACTCTAGCTGACACCTTAAAGCAAGATCCCAACCTCACCACTCCCTCCTCTTTGCTTAGGCCCCGCGAGTGGGGAGGCGGTGGTGATTCTCAGAGCTGCAAACTGAATCTGGCGCGCAGGTGGCAACCTTCCTCTTTATTTAATGAAAAGAGCACATTTTGCAAAGAATGACAAATGGCTTGGAATGGTTTGCTTACTATGACACCAATTCTGTTTAGAAAATTCATATGTATATTAAAGCAGCTCCATCTACTGTTGACGCTAAATCTACATCGTGTTCACTGAGTTCTCTCTTCCCTCATCAGTGTAAGGTCAGGTGTCCACACTGGGGGGGTGGGGGGGGGCGGGGCGGGGGGCGGGAGGGGGGTTCTCTCCAAGAGGACAGGGCATTCATCCCCCTTTTCCCCACCCCTGTCCAGGCTGCCCAGTCATTCTCCCACCTGCCGTCTTTCAGCCGCTGTCCAGGACACTGGACACAGCTGCCCAGACCCTGCTCTGATGCCCCACGCTCTCTGTCACCTCTCGCCTGCCCTGCTCTGCCAGTCACCAGCCCACCGCCTCCCACTGCCAGGGCACGCTACTGCCACCTGGTGCTTCACCGTATGCAGGCCCCGGAGAGCACATCTTTACAGACTTCTTTCACACCTATCCGCTTTTTCAGAGTTAGAATCATTCTGTACACAAGGTGACAGTGGGTTTTAAGGAAGGATATTGTATTTTTTTACTCCTTGCAGGCAGTTCTGAGGAGAGGTTTGATGATGGTGGTACGTTGGTGCCACCTTGTGACAGAAGCCTGAACTGCAGCCTCAACATCTCGGAGCAGGAAGGTGGGTGGGGAGGGGCTGTGACCCAAACCCCCACAGGCAGAGCCGTCTGGGTGGAAAAGGGGTATTCCCAAGCTATAGGGACACTGACGGCCTCTTTCCATGCTGAAGAGAAAGCTGTATGTGAAAAGGACAAAAATATTTTTATTTTTATCCTTTGAGACCTCTGGATAAATAGCTAGAGACCCATATAAGCAAAAGTGGATCTGTGCCATTTATGATGTTTGTAACCCACCTTTGCCCTTATATGGCCATCTTTCCATGTAAATGTATGTCTATGAGAACATTTTAAATTACTTTATAATAAATTTCAATTTTTTTATATCAGCCATGTGTTCAATCATATTGTGCCCAAACTATTTCACCAGTACCCTAGTGGTGAAAATTTAGTTCTCTTACCATATTTTCTGATACAAACAATAGTATACTTAACACTCTTGCACATAAATATGCAGATATCCTTGTGTTTCTTTATAAGTTCTCGAAAGTGTTCTTTCAAAACCAGGTAAACTAATATTTATATTAACACATTGAAAATACTAATTTATATTCCTAACATTGCTGTATGAAAATGCCTGTTCCTCCACACATCAGAAATAATGAGAATCACTGCTTACCTGATAGGCAAGAAGCCATTTCTCATGATTGTTTTCATTATAACTCATTTTTACTTTCTGTCTAGAATTCCATGCTATGGGTGTGACATCATCAATTCTCACAATCCCGTGTTGTTTGGAATTCAATGCGTTTCTGATAGTCCCTATTATCAACACCGTGTGGATGGCATCTCTTCAGTGTCTGTACACTGCTAAAGGGTACTGTTCACGTTGCTATTTGCATTGGAGAGCTGAATGTGTCCTCTTTGAATCCAAAAATCTATCTTAGGAGAAATCTACTATTATGACAACAGAACCTGGTGTGTGTGTGTGTGTGTGTGTGTGTGTGTGTGTGGGTGCGCACGCGTGCATGCACATGCAGCTGAGTGTGTATCAGCAGCCGAGTGCGCTGACAACCACATTTCCCTCTGCTTCCTTCTGTCCCTTTGTGGCATTGCTTCCCATTTCATCTCATTTCTTAAATTCAGACCCAAAAGTGAAACTAGGGAATTACCAGGACAGCAATCCTTATAATCAAATCCTTGTCACCATCCTTAACTACAGCCTGAAGATAAACTTCTAAAAGGGGAATTGTCGATGTAATGAGTGTGCACCTGTGTGGCCCTTTGAGGAGTCCTGCCATACCAACATCCAGAAAGGTAGTTCCAGTGTAGTCTACCCAAAGAGGAGTCACGTGAGAAAGGCCACAGAGGAGTGAAGAAAATAGTAATGCTGACATCACATCACACAGGCCAGGCCCTGGGTGCTGTTGTGGACTCACTCTCAAACTATGCCACATGCGGAAGATGTGGAAGTGATCAGAGGTAAACCAAACTTTGCACACAAGCGCAACCTGAGGTCACACGTGTGGGAGATAGGTCACTGCTTCGAGGAACACAGGACATAGCATCAGCAAGCCTGGGAGGCAGCCATATTAATTGATATAAAACATGCGCATCAAGGCCTTTCTATGAACAAGGTTGGTCATTACTGTGGTACAAGAGAAGACCAGGCCAATATCACATTTTTAACTGCTTTCTTGCAATACAATTTAGAGAGAACAAAATCCACACATTTTAAGCATACATTTTGATGATTTTCAGTAACTGCATAGAGTTGTACAACCATTACCATAATCGAGTTTTAGACGTTTCCATCACCCCAAAAAGTCCCATTGTGCTTGAATGCAGTTAAAGTCCACACCCATTGCCAGCCCCGGGAACCACAGATTAGCTTTCTCTCCATGGACTTGCCTATTCTGGACATTTCATCTAAGTGGAATCACACTGCAGGGGAGAAAAAAATTTTTCTCTACCCCTCTAGGTTCTTTTGGCTGGTCTAATAATTAAACTGACATAAGACAGATTAACAGGAGAAAAAGAAATTTAGTTTCGTATGTATGGGAGCCCCACATATGTATGAGAGGCTCCTCGACAGTCAGGCATTTGAGGTTTATGTGCCACTCTGGGCTAAGGAGAAGGGGATAAGGTTCTGGGGCTTCAAAGGAAAGGAAGACAATTCATAGGAAGATGGTTGAATGAAGGTTTGGTAAACACATGTTTGCCATGCTGTGCAGACAGTGGGACAGAGAGAGGAATGTGGACAAACAGACCCTGCTGAGTCCCCCCAACCCCCAGCTCACCACACCTAGTGCATATTCTTTGTAGTTATCTCTGGTGACAACTCTCTTCCTGGACCAGGGCCTGTATCTAAATTCTTTCAGGCAGTTAAGGTGGGGGTAGAAAGCTCTTCCTGAGTCTTCTGAGCCTTGATTGTCTTCACCTCAAAATAATCCACACGCCAAAGTGGCGCATTTTGAGGTGGCATATTCTGCTCCCCTTCAATACAATATGTGGTCTTTGCATATTTGGATTCTTTCACCTGACATACCGTTTTCAAGGTTCACCCGTGTTGTTGCATGTTTCAGTACTTCATTCCTTTTCATTGCCAAATTATATCCCACATTTTATTTGTCCATTCCTTAACTGGTGGACATCTGGCTTGTTTCCACTTTTGGCTATTATGAATAATGATGCCACGTACATTTGTGAGCAAGTTTTTAGGTATACATGTGTCGTCATTTCTCCTGGCTGTGTACCTAGGAGTGGAATCGCTGGGTCATGTGGTAAGTCTCTGTTGAACTGTTTGAGGAACTGCCAGACTGTTTTCATGACCCTGACAGCCTTGAGGAGTGCAGGCACAGTCTGCTATTTTTCTCTTGATTAGACTGTGCTTACAGGTTTTGAGAAAGAATAGCACAGAGTTCAAGTGCCCTTCTCAGCACATGATATCTGGGAGGACATGAGATCCATGTGACATCGCTGGATCACTGGACACGTTGACCCTCATGGCTGGGCTGAGGTGTTTGTCGAGGTTCTCCAGGGTACAGGAACTGTTCTCCACCCCCAGACTCAGTTCTTTAGAAGGGAGTCACTGAGTATGCCCTGCCCTCAGTGGTGGAGACAGAACTAAGGTTCACTTCATGGAGGCAGGGTATCTACATACATTATTTAGAAATATTTGATCAAGACAGCTTGTCTCCCGTCACCCATTTCTTTATTAACTCAAACACTTTTAGCAGTAAGGATTCACGTCTGCTTTTACTATGACGGTTGTGTTATGTTACTGAAGGGATGCATCCCCAAAAGTTCACCATTCCGATTTCTGTGGTACAGTAAAAGTATTCTGACTTAAGAGTCAGGAACCTGCAAGAGTTCCCTACTGCCACCATTATATTTCACCACCATTACGTTGCCTAGCTGTGGTATATTAGACAATGCATTTAGACAACCCATTTACCCATGACAGAATTTGAGACATTATAATTTCAGATGATTTATTCCACAAACGGAAATCCCTTGAGAAAGAAAGAAAAATAAATAAGACAGAGTTTATTGAAGTGACCAGAAAAAATGATTGTTATCTGCAAAATCCTTTTCAACGAAGCAAAAGTACAGGACCTGAGGAAAAAACGTGTGCTTAATTTGAAAGCTCACTGCCTAAAGCACAGCCTTCACATCATCAGACTCTGACTCTGTGGAGGCATTTACAACTCGGGCTTTTACGTACCTGATCGCACAGCAATATAATCCTTGTCTCTACCCAAGCAACTGAATTCTGTCCTGGGGGAAGGAAATCCTTTCCTCCTGGAGAAAGACCTGTCTGTCTCCATTTGAACACTCATTTCAACACTCAAGATCTAGAGATGTGACAAAGAGGTGGTTGTTGAGCAGGCAAGTGTAATGTTTATGTCCCAGGGCAGAGCTCTTCATGCAGATGACGGACCCCGTGGTGTTGCGTGGCTGAGAGGATGCAGCTTCTCAGGACTCTGCACCAGACGGCTGCAAAATGGGAGCCCTTAACTTCAGTGTGCAGAAGCAGATTTAGGCAGACTGCCACACCTTACCTCCTGGAGAGATTGGATTTTTTAGTTTCATTGAGGTATAACTGATAGACAAAAAATTACACAATTTAACGTATAAATCTTCATAGGTTTGGACCTACACATGCACCTGTAACACAATGACCATAACCAAGGTCCTAAACATATCCATCCTCTCCAAAACCTTCCTTGTGTTCTTTCCACACACCCTTGTTTTTACAGAATAGGAAATTGAGGTTGAATCATGTACACTGACTTGTATAAACACAGGCAGGACTAGCATTTTGGAATCAGAAGTGAAGACGCAGATTGTAGGAGTGACACGGCTCAGAAGGAGAGCAAGGTCTACTTGATTGGAGGTGGCTCGCAGCTGAGCATCATGCAGTTGGCATTTGGACACAGAAGGCGGCAGTCTCTGCTTTTCGTCTTGGTAGCACGATGACCCCCAGCCAGGTTACTTAACCTCCGTACATCGTGGTTTCTCCAGCTACAAAAAGATGTAGAAATCATGTTCTCTACCTCCCTGGAATGTTGTAGGAAATAGATGAGATAAAAAAGTCGCATGCATCCAGGAAAGCTGAGTCCTCACGGTTCCCTGAGGTCAGGGGTCCTGCTTTTCGTGCGACTTTTTGACGTTCCAACCACCCTAGGACCATGCACAAATGGTCATTCAAATACAAAATGGTACAAGAACTTCTCGAGTTCACCCAAGACAGAGCATCATAAGAGAGGCAGGGAAGACTGGAAAGTAATTACTTGGAAATCACTGCTCCTTCCTTCCCAACTGAGGTCTCACAAGTGCTTCCCTAAATGGGATCTCACGTACCTCTCTGTCTATCAGAGAGGTTTGATCCCCAAACAACAAGCACAGGGGAAAGGACTTACCCAGAGTCCCAGTGTTCTGTGACAGCATTCTTCTGCAAAGCCTCTTCTTTCTGAGCTATGGTGCACAGTATTATTCTCGAGAAACTACCATAGAAGATAAAAAGTGGGATAGGGAAAGGATATGAAATAAAGTGAAAGGGGGCGACGGTTTAGATGGTTTTGTTTTTGAAACCCTAGGGAACTGGTCCAGTGCTTGTTTCCTGTTTTCCTAAATTATCTGACCAATCAGTCCAACAAAGAGAAATGACACAGTAGTCAATACATAATGGAAACTTATACGTTTCCCTTCCGCTTAACATTTTCCTATCATTACACAGTCATGCTATTTGGATTATGTCAAGGGAAGCTTCTTTAAAAGAAGGATAAGTATGGGATAAGAAAGGAACTCACACAATTGTGTACCACATGTACTATGTGCTGTGTATGACACTTGAAATATTTTGCTCTTTTGCTTCTCAGAACAATCATCTCGTATAGCTATAAAGGTTCCCATTTTATAAATCAGACAAAGCAAACTCAGAAATATGTAATTTCTAAACAAGTTTCCACAAGTGTAGAGATCACAGCAATCATAATCCCAAGCCATAGCTCTCCTCATATAACACACTGGGTCCTTTTTACTTGGTGGTCATTCAGGGCTTAGGCATAAGTGTTTTTGAACCGTGTATGTTCTCCTTGACGATTCACGCATGTATGGATGGGTACTGTAGGCGAGGAAGAACTATTCCCCTACCCTCTGGGTTCTTCCGGCTGGTCTACGAATTCAATTGACAGGAGACAGAATAACAGGAGAAAATCAAATGAAGTTTAACAAAATGTATACATGGGAGAAACCCAGGAAAACTGAGTCACTCGCCAGAATGGCAGAAGCCACCACCTTAAATACCATCTTCAACTAAGGACAGAGGAGGATGTCTGGGGTTGTGGTTCGGGACTTCAAAGGGGAGGAAGGTAATTTACATGGAGATGGAAAAGCAAATGCTTGGTACATAAATGGTGACCATGCCTTGTAAAGACAATGAGAGACAGAGAGAGGACGTGGATCAAGTGGGCCCTGCCAGGTTCCTCCATGTCGACCTCACCTAGTTCATATTATACAATAGTGATCTTATGGTATTAGCTCCTTCCTGGAATAGCCATTCTATCTTAAATTCACTTAGACAGTTAGGGGGGAAGGGCAAAGTTTTTTTCCGAGTCTTTTGTTCTGAAAAATCATCAAGCCAAAGAGACACATTTTGGGGGGGCTGATTCCGATCCCCCACAGTATTAATACTTTTCTTTCTCCAAGTGCACATTTCCAGTAAACATAAGCATCTGGGTCTCAGAAGAGAGATCTGCAACACAGAGTTTTGCCAGAGTGTCTGGCAAATCATATTCACCAAATAAAAATTTATTGAAATCACGAATCCACGGATTAGTGAAGGGTAGTCACCTTAATGCAGGCAGAGCTCCTACAATAAAACACCAAAATGTCTAAACGGACCACGGATGAAGAAATTTAAAAGGCCACTAATCAAAAGAAAATGTGTTCTAACTCACTAATAATTTAAGGAGTGCAAATGAAAGCATCTAGATATCCTTTTACCACCTATCATCTGTCAAACATTAAATAGAGGAAAAACAAGAAGGAACAAAAATTTTACAAATACAAATTTGAAAACGGGCTCTGTGTGTGTTTGTGTGTATGTCAGAGACAGAGAGAAACAGAGAGAGAGACTCAACGTTAGTAAAAGTCAAGGAAATGGAAACAGAAATAAATTTAAATGTTATGAACAATAGGTATGGAAGTAGTTAAAGAATGAGACGGCTCGGACACTTTTTGAGGAAGTTTAAACTATTGAAATCAAGTCCCAGGGAAGATGTTTAAACACATAATTGAGGGAAATCTTTTCACATGTGCAAAAGTAAGCTGGTAAGGGGGCTGTTTGCTGCAGCAGAGCATGAAAGGGAAGAGGAAAAATATAGGAAGCAACCTACATGTCCATCAGGACAGGATAACTACATGAGGAAAGGGTCACAAAACCATCTCCACTCCTCTATGGGCTTCAAGGCAAAATGGAGAAAACTTTAATTCCAGAGTGAGCTGCTGATCAGGAGATAGAGAGTGGTCTCCCTGATTAATTCAACCCCCCAAACTCCCCTCATCTGAGTATTGGTCATAGCGGATGGTAAGTTGAATAGTTGTTAAGATGAAAGGAGATGGAACATCAAGTACAATTTCTCAAAGCTGTTCTGTACACATTACTTTCCATCCCTCTAGATCGCCTGTCCCAAGGGCAACACCTGAGCTTCTGCTGAGCCCCACTCTCTGATTCCGGGATCAGCCAAGGGATGTGGCCCGACACCCAGGTCTCTTGGCACCAAGAGTGGGATTTCATGTCCTCTGCCATCTTCACCACCCAGAGGGGTTGCTGAGTGACTACTCCTGGGGCCACATTATCAGGGGAGTGTGATGGACCATTTCTCCAGCCCTGGAAGCCCATTTCTGAAAGGGGGGGCTGCTCTGTGTCCTCTGTGGAGGGCGAGGGATGGAGCCTCATTCCTGTCCTGACACGTATCTGGAGAGGGGACTTCAGCTCGGTCAGCCTGAGCTTGGCCATCTGTGAAGTGGGACTCAGGACACCTTTGCCACAGAGCCGTCCTCAGGTGTAAATGAGAAACCCTGCCCAGAGTACACAGCATGTGGCGGGACTTCAGTGGCCCTTTCATTGTTGGGACACTGCAGCAGGGGCAGGCTGAGCCTCGGGCCTGAGGCAGGCACTGTGAGGAGTCACTTCTCATTGTTTCCTGTATGAGAATATACATATCTTTATGAAAGACGCAAGTATCTCTCTGATATGCCGTGACTTCAAAGTTTTGGAGAAACAAGATTCTCTACTTTCTTGGATGTTTCAGAAGCTCCTAAGAGCTGCCCCACATCGTGCCTCTGTGCAGACCCTAATCCAGTTCCTCACCTGCTGAGCTCAGTGAGACGTGATACCAGGGCAGCAAGGTGTGGCATTTGCCTTACTGCTGCTCTGGACTGACCTGTGTCTTAATACATTGATAGGAAAATTCTGGACCCGCCCCAGTCACCAGTGCAGGGGCCCTCAGATCGTGCATGATCCAGCCACGTCACGCCAGGATTTCAGCCATCTGCTGCCTCCCTGACAGGAAAAAATCCAAAAATTACTAGGATTCTGTGACACATCCCTCCTTGGTCCCCTCATACTCATGCCACCACAAGCCTCTCTCTCTTTATCTCTCTCTTCTCCTTCAAAATCAAAGTTCCAGAAAGTGGTTTTTGCATTCCCTGCTAACATTCTTCACTTCCCACTGACCCCTTATCTCACCGCACTATCAAGTCTGTCCCCAAGTCGGCAATGAATGGGCTCCCACCAAGGTCACAGTTACCTTTTTGTCACTAGCTCCAGATATTTGGTATAAATATATTAACATACTGAGTGCTACTTTAAAAGCCATGTAGAATACACACGATTGTACAGACTGCTTGTGTCACTGAACAACAAACCTTCGCCTCATAGGGGGTCTGCGAGCACCGAAGGACTCAATACATCAAAAGCATTTGGTACATAACACATTTTAGTCATTTTTCTTTCTTTTTATATGTCTTCATTGGCATTACCCTCCCCACATGCACGAAAAATAGGATATAGACTGATGTGTATTCACAATCGGTGACATTTGGGGCATGTTGTTACTGAGTGTCTTAGTCTCCTGGGGCCACCACAACACATTACCATGAACTTCGTGGTTTAAATCATCAGAAGTGTATTTACTCAGAGGTCTGGGGACCAGAAGTGCGAAATCAAGGCGTCAGCAGGCCCCTGCTCCCTCCGAAGACTCTAGGGGAGAATCCATCCTTACCTCTTCTAGTGTCCGGTCGCTTCTGGAGCTCCTTGGATCATGGCAGCGTAACTCCAGTCTCCTCCTCTGTCTCCACATGGCCTTCCTCCCTGGGTGTGTGTGAGATCTCCCTCTCCTTTCTCTTAGGTGAGCCCTAAATCCTAGGTGATTTCCCCTCAAAATCCTTACCGAATTAGATCTGCAAAGGCCCTATTTCCCACGAAGGGCACGTTCAAACACGTGAGGGGATTAAGACTTGGACATTTCTTTCCGGGGGACACAATTCAACCCACTACAATGAGGCAAGAAAGCTACCAAACTGCATGTAAGATGAGTTCTTATCTTTTGTAGCTAAAAACGCACACATACGCAAACATGCATAAATATATATATATGCTCGCATAAGAAAACTGCTGGAAAAAAATAATGCAGATGAAAACATGCAGGGCTTCTCTTTGGGTGGTACGTTTTGGGGTAATGATATTTTCCCGTTATCTATTTTTACCTATAATAAATACTTAATGCTCTTGCAACTATATATTAGAAAAAGGGGGAGAGAAGCAAGAGCATTCCCAGCCCACTCACAGAAAAGCCTTTAGAATGGCAATGTCCTTGATGCACAGGAAGGGCGACGAGATGTCTGGGAACATGCTAGATTATAACAGGACAAGTGTCATCTCAACTTGAAACCACAATGATTACTATCAAGTTTTATTTATTTTCATTTTTTTATTGGTCCTGACGTTTGTTGCCAATCATTTTCTTATTTTTTCTCTCCAAAGCCCCCAGTACATAGCTGTATATTCTAGTTGTAGGTCTTTCTGGCTGTGCTACGTGGGACGCCACCCCAGCATGGCCTGATGAGCGGTACTAGGTCCGCACCCAGGATCCAAACTAGCGAAAGCCCGGGCTGCTGAAGCAGACAGCGTGAACTTAACCACTCGGCCATGGGGCCGGTCCTATCATCAATATTTCAAATTCTTGTGTGTTTAATTGGGGGAAAAACCTGTATCTAGATTGACTTACTTGCTGTGCCCTGAGGAACAGTAAGGTTGAGGGTCTCATCGGATGAGCAGCAGTGGTGAACACCGGTTAGATGTGGGCCCAGCAGCCGCACAGAATCTGTTCGGATCTCAGTCTGTGACTTGCTAGCCCTGCCTCTGCTGTGCCTCACTGATGTTTAAAGTTGGGTGACGACAGCTCCTCCTCACGGGTTGTGGTGAGGACGAAGTGAGTAAGCATAGGGTTAGCACGTACGACAGTGTGAGGCACAGAGAGAGTCAGCGATAATACCAACCATTCTTACCACTACTGTCATCCCAAATGGACCATTAGTGCCTCGGCTGCCATTTTTATTATTATGTGGGCTCATATTGATGGGCGTGGATTGACCTTCATAATATGATGTTTATTTTAAAATGCGTTTTACTAAACTGTAAGTAGGACATAAATTTGTTTTATACAAGAATTCTCGCTAATAAATGCAGAAGAAATTGTAGAAGTAAAACATGATACTTTGCAAACATTAATGGGTTGAATTGTGTCTCCCCCCCAAAAATAAGTTGGAGTCTTAACCCGTGTATCTCAGGACGTCACCCTATTTGGAACTATGATTGCGGCAGATGTAATCAGTTATGATGAGGTCATCCTGGAGTAGGGTGGGCCCCTGAAGCAAGGGGACTGGAGTCCTTATGAGAAGACAGCCACGTGAAGACAGAACAACAGGGGTAACACCATGTGACCACAAAGGCGGAGACTGGAGTCACACAGCTGCAAGCCAAGAAACGCAAAGCCTGTCAGCAACCAACAGAAGGCAGGAAGAAGCACAGAGAGATTCTGCGACAGCTTTCAGAGGGAGCACGGCCCCGGCACCACCATGATTATCGACGTCCGGCCTCCAGTACTGTGAGACAAGACGTGTCTATTGTGAAGCCGTCCAGCTTGCGGGACTTTGCTATGGCAGCCTTGGAAGACGAATGCAGTCCCTCATACGGAAAACACTAAGTATTACTGAGAATAAAGAACTGCTCCCTTCTTGAGAGCAGACACAGCTATTTCAATCTGAGTTGCAGGAGAAACTGACACCAAAACTAGACATTGAAGGATTCAACATTTTAAGAACCTTGTTGCAAATGCAGAGCAGTGATCTTCAAACTTGGACGAATACCGCATCCAACAGGAGAAATTGCTCAACATGCAGACACCTCCCACCCCACCTCCCCGTTCTGGATGCAGGAGACCTAGGGTGGGCCGTGCATCTGCTGTTTCAACCAGCACCCATGACGATTTTGTGACCCAGCCCACGGACCACACTTGGAGAAATCCTGACCTAAGTATCTGGCGTTTTGTGCTATTAATTTGATGTCTGCCACACAGAGTTCCGCGATATCTGGGGTGTCTCTGTTAATGTAATTCCTTGAAAGTGCACTGGTCCTTCCTCCCACCTACGAGCACAGATTGCTTTCCCACATGGGATCACACTCAAACTCCAGAGGATTCCTGGGTGGCCGGCAGCAATGGGTACCGTCATCCTGCTGTATAGACAGGACTGGTGGAAGAGGAGCGACTTACCTAAAGTGTCCCAGTGATGGGACCCTGATCTCCTCACTCTTGCTCCAGGAACCTGTCTGCACACGCGCAAGCACACTTGGTTCTTCTCTGTCAGCTCCTGCTTCTGAGGCTCAGAGTCCACACCCTCCTCTGACGGTCCACTAGAAGGAGAGTCAGGGGATAAGACGGCACATGGACTGGAGTAAAGTGAGAGGATGGGAAAGCACATGAACACGGGGAAAGGGGTGAAGGTGTCCTTGTCCGTCCCCACTTGTCCACTGGAAGCTGGGCAATGGTGCTTCGCCTCTTCCCCAGCTCCATCACACGGCCCCTCCCGCCCAAGGAGTGACACTGAAGCTCACACCTCACGGAAATGGGGGCTTATCCCTGGTGGCTGTTACATGTCCAAGTATTCTCTCTGGGAGTCATGCTACTATGTTATGTCAGGGGCCTCACACTGTCAGAATGAAGGAGGCAAAGTTGGAATGGGGAACTAACATTTAGAGCCCACCAGATGCTACACAGTGTAGACTGTTATTTTCAGACTTTTTCTCTCTATATCCTCAAGGCAGTGCTCTGAGGTGGGCATCATTACTTCCTTTCTACAGATGGGCAGAGACTCAGGGTCAGGGAACAAAGTACATGCTCAGAGGAGTCTAGGGAGGCATCGAGTAGACGCAGAAGCCAACCTGCTGGGGCTAACAGTGGCCAATCCTGGGACAATGTGAGCATCAAAAGAAATAATTATAATGTCAGATGGTAACCCTCTGAGCAAAAGAAACACCTATGAGTCATAGTAATAGTCATACTAATAAAATAACTGCAATCACGCGCCGCATGATGATGTTCCAGTCTTTGACAGACTGCATATATGACAGTGGCGCCATAAGATCAGTACCACATAGCCTAGGTGTGCAGTAGGCTATACCATCGAGGTTTGTGTGATGTTCGCACAATGACAAAGTCACCTAAACATGCCTTCCTCAGAAGGTATCCCCGTTGTTAAGCGAAGCCCGACTGTACAAGAATAAATAAATGACAGATGAGAAGGGAAAGCTCTCCCCAACATTTGAATGTCAATGTAGAAATCCAGAAGGAATGGCAGAATGATAAAAGCAACACCTAACACCATCACAGTAATGCCTGAGTCAGGCGAGAATCAGGACTCAATTTTGAGTCTGTACCAAATCCCACAGCAGTCACTGAGTCACCGTGGTAACCATGCTGGCCAAGGAAAGCTGGGAAAAACAAACAGCTACCACCCTGACTTGTTTCCTAACATGTGCTGGGAGCTGAGCAGGACTGACAGAACACACAGTAATCAACCTCGAACATTCCTCACAACAAACACTCCGCACAGCCTCACCAATAAACATACACGCGCACACGCGGACCCACATTCACACACACGCTCTCCCTCTTTCTCTTCCCACCCAAGAACCCAGGAGTTCAGCAAGGTGCATTTGTTTGGGATAAAGAAGAAATCTCCACAATTCCACTCTAACCACACAAATAAACTTGAAAGCTACTAAACGATTTCATTTTAGTGACTGATTTTTCTGGAGATGACCTGTAGAATGTTCTCTGGGACATTTTTCTCCCTAGTTTCAGTACACTGCAAGACACATCTAAAAGCTAATAGGAAAATCTACGCAAATGAATATTGTGATGGTAAATCTGATGCATTGACTTGGCAGGGCCACAGTGCCCAGATATTCGATCAAATGTTATTCTGGATGTTTCTCTGAGAGTGTTTTTGAATGATACATGCATCTATATGGGTAGACTATGAATAAAGCAGTCAGCCCTCTGTAATTTGGGTGGGCCTCATCCAATCAGTTGAAGGCACGAATAGCACAAACGGCTAATCTCCCCTGAGCCAGAGGGAATTCTGCCAGGAGACTGCCTGTGGACTTCATCGACAACATCAGCTCCTCCAGGCTCACCAGCAGACTGCCCACAGGCTCCAACTGTCACTCTTTCCTGAGGCTCCAGCCTGCTGGCCTCCCACCTCAGATTCTGTCAGGCCTCCACAGTCTCATGAGTCACTTCCTTAAAATAAATGTCTACCTATATTTAAACATCCCACTTTTTCTGATTCTCTGGAGAACCCTGACTAATACAGGTGTTAAACACAAAGAATCCTTTCCATCCTAGCGTAACCTGTGCTTTCAACCAAAAAGATTCTCCTGCAACATTTGACTGCTGACGCTTCAGCGAAAACATAATACCTGGAAATTGTAATGAAAAATACTGCCATTGACAATAGCATCAAAAAGCATGAAACACATAGAGATAATCTATGTAGCACATCTATGTCCACAGACGTGCAAGGCCTGTACTCTGAACACTGCAAAACATTGTGGAGAGAAAGAAGAGGAAGCTTAAATAAATGGAGGAACACACTGTCTTCATGGGTCAGAAGACTCAGTTTTGTTATGATGTCTATTCTCAACAAAATGATCCATAGATTCAACGCAGACACAATAAAAATCTTAGCATACATTTTTGTTAAAGAAATTCACAGGCTTATTCTAAAAGTCGTGTGGAAATGCAAAGGGCCTAGGCTATGAAAACAACTTTGACAAAGAACAAAGTTGGAGCATAAGCACTACCTTAATTCAAGACACATTATAAATCTACAGTAATCAGGATGGTGTGGTAGCACGGTGAAGGAAGAAATGTACATCAAAGAAACAAATAGAGTCCAGAAACAGACCCCCACACACATGGACAACTGATTTTCACAAAGCTACAAAGGCAATTCAGCGGAGAAAGGACAGTCTTTCAACAAATGGTGCTGGGACAAGTGGATATGTGTACACACAAACATAAACTGCGATCCATATATCACACCATATGCAAAAGTGATCTCAAAGCGAATCACATACCTAAACATAAAAGCTAAAACTATAAAACTTCTAAAAAAAGAACAGGAGAAAATGCTTGTGACCATAGGTTAGGTGAAGATTTCTTAGATATGACATCAAAAGCATAAATGAATTGATATGCCAGACTTCCTCAAAATTAAAAACTTCTGTTTTCCAAAGAGACTCTTGAGAAAATTAAAAGATAAGCCACCGACTGGGAAAAAAATTTGTAAGTCATGTATCTGATAAAGGATTTGTATCCAGAATAAACAAATCTCACAATGGTCAAGAAGAAAAAAAAGACACGTCAGTAAATAAGTGGGAAAAAGATTTGAACAGATACTTCACCAAAGAGGATATACAAATGTCAGATAAGCATAGGAAAATGTGCTCAACAGCATCAGTCATTAGAGAAATGTCAGTGAAAACTACAATGGGTTAGCACCACACCCCCCTGAGAAAGGCCAAAACGAAAGAGTGACCATGGCAAGTCCTGGCAAGGTTGTGGAGGATGGAACTCTCACACGCGGCTGGTGGTAATCACAAAAGGTCAACCACTTTGGAAAACAGTTTAGCAGCTTCTTGCAAAGTTAATTTTACAACTACCACGACCCAGCCATTGTCCTCCTAAGTACTGACTTAGGGAAAAAAGGCATCTGTCCAAGCAAAGACTTATACCCAAGGGTCCACAGCAGCTTTATTTACAAGAGCCTCAATTTGGAAACAACACAAATATTCATTACCAGGTGACTGGATGGATCAAACTGTGGTATATCCATTCACAGTCAGGCACCACAATAACGACATTTTGGTTGACAATGGACCACATATACGGCAGTGGTCCATAAGATTAATACCACATAGCCTAGGTGTGCAGTAGGCCATACTATTTAGGTCTGTGTAAGTACACTCTAGGATGTTCGCACAATGACGACATCCCCCCAACAATGCATTTCTCAGAACGTATCCCTGTCGTTGAGCGACACGTGACGGAAATGGAATATTAGTCAACCACAGAAAAGAAGGAACTATTTGTACATGCAACAAATGGATAATTCTAGAAATATTTAGGTTGAAGGAAAGAACACAGACAAAAAAGAATACACATTGCATGATTCAATTCACATAGAATTACATGAAAAGAGAACTAATCTACAGTGACAGAAAATCAGTGGTTGCCTGGGAATGGGGTAGGGTGACACGGAGAGACAGGGAGGTGGGGGGATTACAAAGGGGCACCAGGAAGCTTT
Source organism: Equus asinus (assembly GCF_041296235.1). NCBI lineage: Eukaryota > Metazoa > Chordata > Mammalia > Perissodactyla > Equidae > Equus > Equus asinus. The sequence continues at coordinate 97,184,783 of NC_091820.1, forward strand.
TTGAGGAGATGGATATGTTCACTATGTTGACTGTAGTATTGGATCCACGGTGCATATATATATCACAGCTTGTTAGAGCATATGCTTTAAATATGCACAGTGTATCGTATGTCATCCAAACCTCAATAAATATTTGAGATATACTAATATATTCATACTTCTCTGATGCAATTAATCAGGTGAAAGAGTCCCATGATTATGCTCTTGTAGTGTTAACAGGTCCACACTATGTCTTATCAAATTGGTCCACACTACATATAACCAAAATAGAAATAATCATTGGCGATGCAATAAATCCAAATATCTAGGGAAAGCTGACATCCATTTCCCTCTGAAGTAAAGAAATAAAATTATTATGTCTTAAGAAAATAATCCCGGTGATTTTGGGTCATGTGCCTGAATATCATTATATAGAGCAAACTCTAAGGTAATAAATGTTTTTTAAAATGTTAAGTTCTAGTAACAGACTTTAAAATAACACTTGGAAATTTTCTGTCTTTAGAATAAAATGCACTTACAAGAGGAAAAAAGCCATGGTCACCAGGGAAGAATTTACACGACAACGTCAAATTGCCAGAAAGATGCAACTACTGCATATTTCCACACCCATCTGAAAGATACAAGGGAATCACTGAATATTAAGTATATGGTGAAAACAATGTAGGTATATTTATTGCAAATGCACGGTAAAGACCAAATACCTTCCCAAGTGGACAATCCACTGCTTTTTGGCAAAAAAAAAAAAAAAAAAAAAAGACTTCTCTAATTTGGGCTTCAGGGCTACCACAGAGCATGCAGCTGCTGAAGGAATGGATTCCATCTGCTAAATGTCTTCTTTCATGAGGGGATCAAATCAGCTTCTCTCCTTTGAGGCTCCTTTGTGAACCTCACAGGACGGATTCCACAACATGCTTTCGTTGGAACCTAAGAAGTCACTCGGGCCGGGCCTCATATCCCAGCAGGGATGTGAAGGGCTGGGGTCTCCTGAGGACGGCTGCCCTTGAATCTGCAGCAGATGGTTCAGCAGCCAGCAGGACACAGATCCTCAAAACCTGCCTCCTTCAGACGCCTGATAGGAGCTTGGCCACTGGCATGAAGAGCTGCACAGGGAGAGACAGATCCAGCAATCACTAGGCTTTCCTGGAGTAACAGTGTACCCCACACCAGGCTAGGCACTGGGATAGTGATCATAACAACCAGAGAGTACAATGGGATTCCAACTCCAGTCTTTTTACTCTCTTTTCCTCCTCTATCCCCTAACAACAAAGTTGAAAACAATAACAAGTGGCCGGAATTCATGCAGACATTCACGGTCCTGCAATAACCACAAGGCCATGGGCTTACTCACGTGTTGTCACCGAACGCTCCCAGCGATCCTGGGGGTTGAGCATTCTCATCCCATTTGACAGAAGGGGGAGCTGGGGCTGACAGAGAGCCGTTACCTGCGTCACCTCCCGCGCCCCTGCCTTTAGAAGGAAAGTATCTCCAGGACACCCCTGGGGCAGGATGCCACACTCGCTGGGACCGGCGGGATCCCAGCGTCTTTCCCTACGAGACCGTCTGGGAACCAAGTCCCAAAGCGGGAGAGAGGCGACTTGGATGTGGGCCCCTTTGTCTCCCCCACACCCCGGGGCAGCTCAGCCCCCACCGCAGAAACCCACACCCTCAGCTGAGGACCAAACAACGGAACGTGAGACCTGCACTTCTCGCGAGGCCACGTCTATCCCTATTAAAAAGTCGTCACGCTCGCCATGATGACGTCAGATTTCTACGGCAACCGCGAAACAAAGCAAAGCATCGTTAATGCGAAACGCTAAAATTCACAAGCAAGATGTGAGATATTAATATTTATGTAGCCAATCACACAGCTAAGTTATTCATAGAGCGAAAACTACAGGAGGTGCCAGGGGAAACAGGAAGAGACACGCTCATAATAGGTGATTCTAACACACTTCTTTTCATCCCAAAATGGTCAAGTGGAGACAGACGAATAACTGCAGAGACGACCTGAGCAACCTCATCCCAAGGGTACATCTTATAGGCAGATCTGCTGAACTGTGAAGCCTGTTAGACAATGCACAGTTTTCAGATGAGCATGGGACACTCATGAATATTGACTCCATTGAGGCTGTTAAACAAATCTTGGGTCCAAATAGAATACACATTAAAATTGCAGAATTTGATGAGGATAATGATAATGCAAACACAATGTATAAGAATCTAGCTAAAGCAGCCGTCCGAGCATATTTTAAAGCACCAAATACCTCTATCAATAAAAACGAAAAAAAAAATGAATTAAACCTTCAACTCAAAAAGCATGATAAAGAACCACACGAAAACGAAGACAATGAGGTGGAAAGAAGAGTTAAAGGGAAAAGAAGAAACGACTCGGTTAAGAAACAACATCTCTGTTGAGGATCAGAGCAGTTGGGAAGGGAAGGCAGCAAATACTGGCGTGGTGGGTGATGCGCCAAATACTGTGCTGGGATCTTGAGGGAAGTTTGCCCTGGAGCTCCCCACAACGCTCCCTTGAGGGTGAGGATCAGGTGTGTGTGTGTGTGTGTGTGTGTGTGTGTGTGTGTGTACACACACAATTTTTGGAAAGGTTGTGAACGATGCAACTCACACACTAAATCCAGTTTCTTAACCAGCTCTACCTGCTTTAGCAAGTTGGAGGATGGGACATTTATCCTGTTTATCTGTGCTTATGTGCATACTGAAAACATGCAAAACAATACTATATATTGTTTAGGGAAGCTCTCACAAGGAGCAAAAATAAAGCAATGTATTGGAATAATAATCATTCCATTCTGGTTAGTGATTATCTCTAGGGGAGAAACGAGGAGGAGGAAAGATTTTCTAAACCGGGATCAGTTCGATGGCTCCCTATGCTTTCGACCTGAGATATTTCATAAGTAGCGGGGCTTTCAGAAGATACAATTAAAAAAATTTTTTTTAAAGATTGGCACCTGAGCTAACAACTGTTGCCAATCTTCTTTCTTGTCCCCAAATTCCCCCAGTACATAGTTGGATATTTTAGTTGTGGGTCCTTCTAGTTGTGGCATGTGGGATGCCACCTCAGCATCGCCTGAAGAGCGGTGCCATGTCCGCATCCAGGATCCGAACCGGCAAAACCCTGGGCCGTCGAAGCGGAGCGTGCGATTTTAACCACTTGGCCTTGGGGCCGACCCCGGAAGATACAATTTTTCTCGTGAAAAACATCCATATTCATTTTAGCAAACGGTTAAGCAATTGCAGAGGTTAAAAATACCAATACCCAGCAATCCCATCATGACCGAAATTCACATTGTGCTATTTCATTCCATTGTGGCTTTTTGTTGAAGGGTGCGTGCACAGGTACTACATATGCCCTACATATACAATTCATGTAACTGTTAGCATACCATATGTACACATTAGTATCCTGAATTTTCTGTTATTTTTGGTTTTGCTTTTATCTTAAGTACTTACAAGTGGATGAAGTGTTCTGATGAAATGCCAAGGTATGAGATATGATCTAACTTTGTATTTTAATGAACCCTTTACCAGCTGACCCAACCCCAATTCTTGAACAATGCCTCTGATTGGAATGCCATCCCTGTAGCATATTAAATAATGTTATATGTCTGGGTCTACTCATGAGCTTTCTATAGCCATCCTTTGGATGGGTGGTAGGAATGATAATATTATTATTAATAAACAATAATAAGAGACACCAAAGATTACAGGGCACATAGCAGATAAATTTCTCACTCTAGATCATGCAACCGGAAGTGATAGTTCCCAGTGTCACATCGTGGTCTTCTGACCCCGAAGTCCATGCCCTTAACCACTGTTTCTATATTGAGTGTTCTTCTGTGTTAGGCTGGAGGCCAGCAAAGGGAGGGACACACCAAGGCCCTGTGGTGAGTTAAAGGGTCTGGCAAGTGGGACACAGGTTTGGTGACTCCCATCTTCTATCTAGCCAACCCATTATTATTCTTTGCTCTTCTGTACTGTTTTTGCTTCCTAGGGCTCAATGTGAAATTGCTTCATCCATGGGAAACTAGAAAGAAAATAAGAGACCAGAAATCAGGTGGAATAAAAGGGTTGATGAGATGGGACCAAAGTTCACTTCTTTTTTTTTTCTTTTCTGCTTTTTCTCCCCCAATCCCCCCAGTACCTAGTTATATATTTTTCAGTTGTGGGTCCTTCTAGTTGTGGCATGTGGGATGCCGCCTCAGCATGGCCTAATGAGTGGGGCCATGTCCATGCCCAAGATCTGAAAAAGTTCACTTCTTGCTGCTACATTTCCAGATACATTCTGTTTCAAACCTTCTGTTTTATGGAACACGGGTATTTTTTTCTTGGAACTAGGAATCTCTCTTCTAAGAATCTAGCCAAGAGATTCAGTACAAAGAAAGAAAAAGTCATAAGCACAAAACCATTTCTGGCAGAACAAAGCATAAGAGCAGAAGACTAGAAACATGACAGATGTCGACCCATAAGGGACTGGTTGAATAATCTAAGCTACAGCTACATCCTAGAATACTATGCAGCCATGAAAAGGAATGAGGACCCCCTCTCTGTACTGCTGTGGAGTGATCCCCAGGATACATTAGGTAAAAAAAGGAAGGTATGGAAAAATGAATAGAGCTGCTGCTGTTCAATATCGTAGGCACCAGCCACATGTGCTATTTAAATTAATTAAATTGAGAGGAAAACAGAAATTCACTTCTTTAGTCCCACTTATCATGTTTCAGGTGTTCCAAAGCCACAGGTAGCTGCTGGCTATAGTGTTGGATAATGAAGACACAGAAATTTCCATCTTTGCAGACATTTCTGTTGGATGGTGCAGGTGTAAAATATGCCAATTTTTACCTATGAAAGAGGGAAGAAACTAACATACATTTTATGTTTGCTTATATTTTTAAGAATCGGAAGTTAAAAGTTTAAAAAAATGACAGGAGGCTGGCCCCATGGCCTAGTGATCATGTTCGGCGCACTCCACTTTGGTGGGCCAGGTTCGGTTCCTGGGACAGATCTACACCAGTCGGCAGCAGCCATGCTGTGGCGGTGACCCACATACAAAATAGAGGAAGATTGGCACAGATGTTAGCTCAGGGCCTATCTTCCTCACCAAAACAAACAAACAAACAAACAAACAAACAAAATAGCCAACCTGAAAAGGCTCCTACTGGCCCAAGGTAGAACAATTTGAATTTCAAATAAAATACTGAATGCAATGGATTAAAACACATCCAATATAGAAAAATGTAGAGCTCATGATGACATTCTAAAAGAAAAAAAATCCAAACAAAATCAATTCATTTTTCACCTTTAAAGGACCCTAAAGAGACAACTCATTGTTTTCAAAACTGGAAATATTGCCAAAGAATCAAACGTTCGTCTTCTCCTTCCTGTGTGAACCATACCTCAGTGGAACCTAATAGTTGATGAGGGGAATTTCCTTTTATAGAAGAATTCCACCCAATAAATGCAGAAGAAATTGTGCAGCTAAAACATCACCCTTTTGCAATCTCTAATGAAATGCAGATCTAAGCGAGGACCTTTGGAGGCTGCAAAAAACACAAGTTGAAAAGCACACGGGAAACTTTATAACGGATGAAATTAGCTGACAACACCCGAACCCAGTAATCGATCCCAACATCACAAAAAGAGAGACAACCGTACATGAAAAGCATCCTGGGATGACTCTATAAGCATAAATAACACCACATCTAAGGTACTTTTGCCAAGAAATCTGGATGGGATCAAGCCTCTACATCTAATCACCAATTTAATGGAAATAGGGGAAAGAGGCCAGACACACACAACACAATAGGGATACAATCAGCAAAATCCAGAATGCAAACTCCACAGGACAAAACTTGCAGTCTCCGAAGCAAATATTTTTGGAAGGTGTGCTGGTTAATTTCGTGCGTCAACTCGACTGGGCCACAGACTCTTTAGACACCTGGTCAAGCTTTGTTCTCTGTGTCTCTGGGGGTGTTTCTGGATGAGATTAGCATTTGGGTTGGTAAACTAGGTAAAGCTGATGGCCCTTCCCAATATAGGGGGGCCTCATCCATCAACTGAAGACCGGAATAGAACAAAAAGTTCGTCTTTTACTGCCTTCGGACTCAAACCGAAAAAATCAGCTCTTCTTGGATCTCGAGCTTAACAGCTGTTGGAATGGAGCTCACACCATCGGCTCTCCTGTCTCAGGCCTTGGACTTGGACTGGAACTACACCAACGGCTCTCTTGGGTCTCTAACAAGCCGGCTGCAGGTCTTGGGACTTCTCAGCCTCTACCATCACGTGAGCCAATTCCTTAAAATAAATCTTTGCCCTCTCAGTCTCTCTAGTCAATTAGTTCTGTTTCCGTGGAGAGCCCTGACTAATGCAGAGTTTGGTACTGAAAGTGGTTCTAAAGGAACAGAAATTTAAGGATGACTTTTCTGAATCAGTTCTGGAGTTTCTGGAATTGGCTCCCTATTCTGAGTAGATTTAAAGATGCTAATGATTCCATTTCCAGTAGTGGAGAGAGCACTGATAGTCCAGGTTTGATCTGGGAATAGAGATAAACGAAAGTATCACCGCTGGATACTCCTAATCGACCAATTACAAGAAGAAAGGAGGTGGGTGACTGTGTATATGACATTTTTGAACATTTGAGGCAGACTAACAAATATAATGACACTGGCTGGTTGGTTCTAATGTCACTGGGCAAAATGGAGAAAGAAAATGATGAGCTCAGGAAGTGGAACTCCCAGCTCAAGCACCACATAAATCACCGGTAAACTTCTATTTGTGCCCTGAAGGAGATCCTTATTTCCTGTAGCCACAGGGCCGAGATTGCTGAAAATCAAACCCAAAATCTCATCCTGTGAAACAACAAGCTGCTGACTGGAAGAAAACAGTTGCAAATTATATATGTGATATAGGACTTGTGTACAGAATAAAGATCTCTCAAAAGTCAACAGGAGGAAAATAGACACTCCAATAGATAAACTGACAAATGATTCGAAGAGATACTTCATCCAAGAAGATACAGAAATGGCAAAGAAGCACGTGAAAATATTCACCATCATTCGTCACTAGGGAAATGTAAATGAAAACTAAATGAGATACTACTATACCCCAGTGAGAATGGCCACAATGAAAAAGACTGATCATACCAAATTTTGGCAAGATTGTGAGGGATGGAACTCACACACTAATAGTGGCAATGAAAGATGGTGTGAGCACTTTGGAAAGCAGTTTGTCAGTTTCTTAGAGTGTTAATATTGCATCTACGATATGATCCAGCTGTTGTACTGGTAAGTATGTATTCCAGAGGAAGAAGGCATACGCCCATGTGAGGACCTATACACCAATGTTCATAGCAGATTTATTTATTAGAGACCCAACTGGGAAAAAAATCCAAATTTCCTGCAAGAGTTAAATGGATAGAACAAATTCTGGCATATCCATATAATGGGAAACGACTCAGCAATAAAAAAGAAAGAACTACTGACACATGGAACAAAAGAGGTAAATGAGAAAATAAATAGGCATCCAGTTTCTTGCCTGGCATGTAAGGAGCTTGGAAGTCAGCACTGCATCTTAGCAAGTAAAAAGGTGAACAAACTGAAAAATCAACAACTTTTCTTAGATTGATCAGAGAAGTGAGGGCACAGGGTAAATCGCTGACCCCCAAATTGAAGAGACAGACAGGAGAATATACAGAATCGCAACTTACCAGAGCAGAAACCTCCTCAGGAACAAGCACCGAGGTAGGACCAGCACCAATACGTAAGTCACAAATTTGTGGAGGCTCAGCGTGGGTAAGTCTGAGAGTTAGAAAGTCCAGGGGAACCTAGGCAGTGGCAGCCTCCCCCACTTTTGTGTGTTTTATCTCCTGGACTTCTGCTAGGTTCTCACCATGAATACTGAAGAAAAATCCCCTTGTGTTTCCAGCTGGGGGAGGGGGAAATGGAACCATGTTGAAATACGCCAGACCATTCTGTTCTTAACAAGCAAGGTCGGCCATCAGGAGAAACTATTTATCCGCGGCCTAACAACCTGAGATTTTATCAGATCCTGACTGACTTGGGGGAAGGGAAAGACCCGCGTCCAGCTGGTTCTAGCCACCTCGTCCCACTGAAGGGGAGGATAAAAAGCTGAGAAGCAGCATGTGTGAAGTACGCAGTCCAGAGGCACAGGCTCACTACCAGCCTGAGACCTAATCTGGACCATAAAATGCTTTCCCTCCTGCCATGGCCTATCACCACATGACCAAAGGCCTATTTACACCAATTCCCTTTACCCAGGACATTATGGCTGGCTATTAAAAAAAGATTTGAAGACATACTAGAAGGCAAAAACAGAGTTGGAAGACACACGGCAAGCATCAGAATGAGACTCATATATGGCAGGGATGTTGGAATTACCAGACTGGGAATTTAGAGCAACAATTATCATGTTAAGGGCACTAATGGATAAAGTACACAGCATGCAAGAACACGAGGGTAATGTAAGTAGAGAAATATAAATTCTAAGAAAGAACCAAAAAGAAATGCCAGAGATCAAAAACACTGTATAGAAAGGAAGAATGCTTTGATGGGTATATCAGTAGACAGGACATGACTGAGGAAAGAATTTCTGAGTTTGAAGATGTCTCAATAGAAACTTCTAAAAGTGAAAAGCAAAGAGAACAAAGACTGAATAAACCAGAGCAGAATATGTAAGAACTGTAGGACAGTACAAAAGGGGTAACAGACATGTAATGGGAATAACGAAAGGAGAAGGAAGCAGGAACAGAAGAAAGATTTGAAAGAATCACTAAGAATTTCCCCAACCTAACGTCAGACAACAAACCACAGATCCAGTAGCTCAGGGAACACCAAGCTGGATATATTCCAAAAAAATTATGCTTGGCATACCCTTATCAAACTACAGAAAATACAAGATAAAAAAAATCTTGAAAAAGTCCGAGGAAATAAACACCTTAGCTATAGAGGAACAAAGATAAGGATTACATCTTACTTCTCAGAAACCAAGCAAGCAAGGGGAGAGTGGAGTGAAATATTTAAAGTGTTCAGAGAAAAACCCCAACAACCTAGAAATGTGTACCCTGTGAAATTATCCTTCAAAAGTGAAGGAGAAATAACGACTTTCTGGGAAAAACTGAAATTGAGTAAATTTGTTGCCAGTAGACTGCGTTGAAAGAAATATTAGTAGAAGTTCTTTAGAGAGAAGGATTATAATATAGGTCAGAAAGTCAGATCTACAAAAACAGGAGGAGCACTGAAGAAGGAAAGTAAAATAAAAACTGTTTTCTTATTCTTAATTAATCTAACAGATAACAGTTTGCTCAAAATTATAATAGCCACAATGAATTATATATTTTTATATAAAAATATATGCTTAAGTATAAGTGAAATGAATGACAGCAATGATACGAGGGATGGGAAGAAGGAATTAGGATTGTTTGTGTTAGAAGGTACTTGCTCTACCTGTGAAACAGTACAGCATTATTTGAAAGTGTACTTGGGGGCCAACCCCTTGGCATAGTGGTCAAGTTTGTGCCTTCTGCTTCAGCGGCCCAGGGTTCGCCACTTCGAATCCTGGGCGCGGACCTACACACTGCTCATCAAGCCTGGCTGTGGTGGCATCCCACACAGAAGAACTAGAATGATTTCCAACTAGGATATACACCTATGTACTGGGGCTTTGGGGAGAAAAAAAGAAAGCGCACTTGGATTAGTTATAAATGTATATTGCAAACTGTCAGGAAGCCACTCAAAAGAAAAAAATTATAATCGATATTCTAAGAAAGAGGAGAAAATGGAATCACATCAAATGTTCAATTAAAACCACGAATGGCAGAAAAAGAGTGGAAGACAAACAGAAAAAGAGAACAAGGACAATATTTAGAAACTACTAACAAATATGGTAGATATTAATCCAACTATATCAATAATCACTATAAATGTCAATAATTGAAATACATTACTTGAAAGAGAGATGTCAGAGTGGATCAAAAAACAAGACCCCACTATATGTTGCCTATAAGAAGCCATCTTTAAGTATAAAGATACATAGAGATTGAAAGTAAAGGTACTGAGAAAGATAAACTATGCTAACAGTAATCAAAAGAAAGTGGGAGTAGGTATAAGAATTTCAAACAGAGCCGACTTCAGAGCAAGGCAAGTTATCAGGGTTAAAGAGGGGCATTACATAAAGATAAGGATGTCAGTTCCCCAAGAAGACATAACAGTCCTTAATGTCTATGCACCTAACAGAAGAGCATCATAACAGGCAAGGTCCAAACTGACAGAACCGCACTGAGAAATAGGTGAATCCACTAAGCTATAGACTGAATGTTTGTGTTCCTCCAAAATTCATATGTTGAAACGAATCCCCAGGGTGATGGCATTTGCAGCTGGGGCCTTTGGGAGGTGATTAGCTCCTGAGGACAGAGCCCTCACGAATGGGAGGAAGTGCCCTTATAAAAGAGGTCCCTCCACCGTCTGTGCTCCAGGTACATGAAGGGAGGCAGGGTCCGGCAATTAGCAGCTGCTCAACTCTGATCTCTGCCTTGGGGATCAACCCACTGGAGCTGCAACCCATTAGTGGGTTGTAACATCAATTTAGTTGGCATTATGACCAGCATTTTTTTAAAGCAAACTAAACGAGAGTTTAAAGATGAATGGAATCAAATATATACTACGATGTAGGTATTTTTTATTGGTTTCAGCTATCTGCATATGTATGTTTGCACTAAGATGTAAAACATATTTTTGTGAGTTCTGGTCCAAAAAAAGAAAAAAAAAACTGGGGCCGGCCTGGTGGCACAGTGGTCGGGTTCGCGTGGTCTACTTCGGTAGCCGGCAGTTCGTGGGTTTGGATCCCAGGCCAACATACAAACCGCTCATTAAGCTATGCTGTGGCGGCATCCCACATACAAAACTTAGAGGAAGACTGGCACAGATGTTAGCTCAGCGACAATCTTCCTCAAGCAAAAAGAGGAAGATTGGCACAGATGTTAGCTCAGGGCCAATCTTCCTCACTAAAATAAAAATTTAAAAAAAGTGAGAAACCCTAGTCTATAAAAGCTAGTAAAAATCTCTGATACAGATGCAAACATTACATAGGTATAACCAAGTTTACTTATTAAATTCTTCAGTATGTAGGATAAAAATTTCCATATTTATCAGCCTATATACATGCAAGAATGTATATCTAAAGATATATGTTACATGAAATATCTATAAAATAAATTTCAGAAATTAAAAATATTCATTTGATTATTATGTTCCTACTAACTTTCCTATTCTTGGAGTTAAATATGTATGTAGGAAGCAAAACAACCTATTTCTATGCTTTGGCTTTTAACATCATCAAAGCACAAGATGTTGCTGTACAACTGGAATATATATTAATATTTTTATTGTCGCTTCTTGGGAGAGTTTAATAACTCCAACTTCTTATGTTCATTTATTAAAAACCTACTATATCCCAAATCTGAAGATACTTCTGTAGGTTTTTCTACTTGAGTGCACATGAAATCAACGATTTGGTGATTCACAAAAGAATGGGTAATCTACGCGATTCCCAAACACAAGTCTTCTAGTGGACGTTAGGTATTTAATAGTTAAGAAAGCGTTTCCTGAGTGTTCATAAATAACATGTTCATGTCAAATAAAAGATAATTTAACAGCTATAAATAAATAAATAAAAGGCTGAATGTAACAAGCCAGATGAAAATAAAATGCAACGCGTGTGATTCCAGTTACACAAAATTACGGGAAGTTAAAATAATCTATTGACAGAAGATCAGAGGTTGTTTGGGGACAGCGCACGGCGAGGGAGAGGGTGGTCAGCGAGCGGAGAACTGAAATTGGAGCGCCCTGGGAATAGAATCATAATGATATGTAAGAATCTCTGGTTATTAAAAGGGACATTGCTGGGTCTCACTCTAATAGGGACAACACAGAGGTAATTATTATTTTATAAAACTCCAAATTCTTATACCTGACATTTTTAACTAACACTTGGAAAATTTCAGGCTCCTAGAAAAATTTCATTGGAGAGTGGATAAAACCAAAGTTGCCAGGAAAGAACCCATGTTATGATCTCAAATTGGGGGAAGGACCTTGTAATAAGTGCATATAGTCACATCCATTTGAGAGAAACATAGGAATCATTAATTATTATTCACACAGTCAGAAAATGTATATCAATATTTAAGGTAAATGCATGTGAGAGGTCAAGTGTCTTCCTCAAGCCGGACAATTCACTGCTTTCAGACAAATGAGGGCATCTCTAGGATGGATCTCAGGGCTACTACAGAGCATGCAGCTGCTGAAGGAATGGATTCCACTTGCTAAACCTCTCCTCCCATGAGGGGATCAAATCAGCTTCTCGCCTCTGAGGCTCCTTTGTGAACCTCACAGGAGCGATTCCACAACATGCTTTCGTTCAGATCTAGGAACTCACTCGGACCAGGCCTCATATCCAAGCAGGGATGTGAAGTGTCGGGGTCTCCTGAGGACGGCTGCCCTTGAATCTGGAGCAGATGGTTCAGCAGTCATGGAGACACAGATCCTCAGAAGCTGCCTCCTTCAGACGCCTGATAGGAGCTCGGCCAGCGGCATGAAGAGCTGCACAGGGAGAGACAGATCCAGCAATCACTCTGCTTTCCTGGAGTAACAGTGTGCCCCGCACCAGGCTAGGCACCGGGATAGTGACAATGACACTGATACAAGTGGGTAGTGATCATAACACCCAGAAAGTACAACGGGCTGTCATCAGGGTCTTTTTTCTCTCTTTTCCTCCTCTATCCCCTAACGACAAAGTTGAAAACAATAACAAGTGGCCGGAATTCATGCAGACACTCACGGTCCCGCAGTAACCACAGGGCCATGGGCTTACTCACGTGTTGTCACTGAACGCTCACAGCGATCCTGGGGTTTGAGCATTCTCATCCCGTTTAACAGAGGGGGCAACTGGGGCTCAGAGAGAGCCGTTCCCTGTGTCATCTCCCGCGTCCCTGAATTTAGAAGGAAAGTATCTGTAGGACACCCTTGGGGCAGGACGCCACACTGACTGGGACCGGCGAGACCCCAGTGCCTTTACCTACGAGCCCGCCGGGACTCCGAGTCCCAAAGCGGGAAAGACCCGCCTTGGATCTGGGTCCCTTTGTCTCCTCCACGTCCCAGGGCCGTTCATCCCCCACCGTGGGGTCTCCCATCTCAGCTGAGTACCCAACACCTGAAGGCGGGACCTGCTCTTCTCGCGAGGCCACGTCTGTCTCTATTACAATGTCGTCATGGTCGCCGTATCGCGTCAGCTTTCTGTGGCACCCGCGAAGCGCTGGAAGGTCCTCACACCGGAAATGCTTCCCATCTATCAGCCATCCGGTGCAGAGTCCTGAGAAGCTGCATCCTCTCAGCCACCCGACGCCATGGGGTCCGTCATCTGCATGAAGAGCTTTGCCCCAGGACATAAACATCCGTCAATTCTCAGCACATGTCTGACACATCCTGCATCCATCCATCCGTCTATCCGTCCGTCCAACCAGGCATTCAGTTAAGAGGTATTAACACCAAACGCTGCACCATCCCTTTGCTTAAGTTCTAGGCTTCTCCAGAATGGAAACAAGGAAGTCAAGGGTGGAAAGGGTGGTGTGGTAAATTCAGATGTTAATTCTGAGAAGAGAGGGCTCCTTCCCATTAAGATTTCACCTGGCTCAAGTCTCTTATAATTGATTTTAAAATATGCTTTAATACCTTGGACCCCTCTCCACACCTCTAGTTACTGTCCTCTTTACATATCATCCCGTTTGCACCAAAGTTCTAGGAAGAATTCTGGATACTCAACTCTCATCGCCCTGCACCTCCCCTCCAACTCAGTTTCATCCCTCATTGAATGGGGCTGTGTTCCCCCTCACTGCCACTGAGAGTACACTTGCCAACTCAACAACCACCTCTTTGTCACCTTTATCAATCAAGAATATTGAAATAGGGGCCGGCCCGGTGTTCGAGTGGTTAAGTTTGCGAACTCTGATTCAGCGGGCAGGGTTTTGCTGGTTCAGATCCTGGTCGAGGACATGGCACGGCTCACCAAGCCATGCTGAGGCGGCGTCTCACACGCAACAACAAGCACCCACAACTAAAAATATACAACTATGTCCTGGGGGGCTTCGGGGAGTAAAAGGAAAAATTTAAAAATCTTAAAAGAAAAAGAATATTGGAATACCTATTCAAAAGGAGGCAGGCATTACCGGAGAGGAAAGGATTTCCTTCCCCCAGGACGGAATTCAGTTGCTTGGGTAGAGACAAGGATTATACTGCAGTGCGATCAGTTACGTAAATGCCTGTGTTGTAAACGCCTCCACAGAGTCAGAGTCTGATAGCGTGAAGGTGGTGCTTAGAGACTGGGCTTTCACATGGGCACACCTTTCCTCTGACATATCTCATACGTTTGCTTCATTGAAAAGTATTTTGCAAATATGTTTAGTGCATGTTAGCAATAATTTTTTAATGCCCACTTCAATAACCTGCCTTATCTGTTTTTCATTTCTTTTTCAAGGGATTAACAGGTACGAAAAAAAATCGTCTGTGATTATAATGTTGTTCCAAATTCTGCCATTGTTTTATATGTATATAGTCTGAAAGCAGTGTCTAATGTGCCATACTTAGACAATATAACGGTGGTGATAGGGAACTCTTTTGCAGTTTTCTGATTAAGTCAGAATTCTTTCACTGCACCGCAGAAATCATGATGCTGGACTTTCTCTGTGGTAGTAGCCATTAATTAAAAAAAAAATTCAATCTACAAAATAAGTTTCAATGAACCCATACTGATATAAATAAATGTTTGAATTAAGAAATAAATGGATGACAGGAGACAAACTGTCTTTATGAAATAATTCGAAAAAATATTGCAATTAACATGGAGGTAGATATCCTGCCTCCATGAGGTGAACCTTAATTCAGCCTCCACCCTCGAGGGCAGGGCAAGCTTAGAGACTCACTTCTAAAGAACAGAGTCTGGGAATAGAAGATAGTTACTGCACCCTGGAGAAACTCAACAAACACCACCTTAACCCAATGAGGTGGGTCAACCTGTCCAGTGACCCAGTGATGTCATGTGGGTATCATGTTCTCCCAGATATGATGTGACAAGAAAGAGCCCTTCAACTCTACGGTGTTCCTTCTCAAAACCCAGAAGCGCAGTCTAATCACTGTGCAGACTAGCCCTGCATCCCTCAAGACTGCCAGGGGCATCAAAACGGCCTGGCAGTTCCTCAAACAGCTCAACAGAGAGTTACTGTCTATGACCCAGCAATTCCACTCCTAGATGCACAGCCAGGAGACATGACAACACATGTCTACATAAAAATTTGTACACAAAGGTACATGGCATCACTATTCATAATAGCCAGAAGTGGAAACAATCCAAATGTTCACCAATTAAGGAATGGACAAATAAAATGTGGTATATTATTTGGCAATAAAAAGGAATGAAATGCTGACACAAGCTACAACACGGATAAACACTGAAAATATTAAGCCGAGTGAAAGAAGCTGAATATGCAAAACAACACATATCATATGATTCCATTTACAGGAAATGTCCAGAAAGAGGACATCAGTATAGATGGACCCAAGGAATTCCCTCCTTTCTACGCAGACTTCCAGAAAGTTCTGTCTGGTGGGTTTGGGCCACAGCCCCTCTCTCCCAAGTTCCTGCTGAGGGAAGTTCAAGCTGCAGTTCAGGCTTCCGTCACAAGGTGGCAGCAACATACCCTCAGTATCAGACTTCTCTCCTAAGAACTGCCTGCCAGGAGTAAAAAACGGTACAATAACCTCTTAAAACCCAGCCTGCAGCCAGCCCTGATGGCTCGTGCTTAAAGTTCGGTGCCTTCACCACAGTACTCGGTTCGTTTCCGGTCGCGGAACCACACACTCCCTCTGTCAGTTGCCATGCTGTGGTGGCAGTTCACATAGAAGAACTAGAAGGACTTACAACTAGAATATACAACCACGTACTGGGACTTTGGGGAGAAAAAACAAAAGAGGAAGATCGGCAACAGATGTCACCTCCGGGCGAATCTTTCCCTTCAAAAACAAACAAATAAAACAAAACAGCCTATGAACCCATATAGAATGGTTGTAATTCTTTCTGAAGAAAAGTGATAGGTGTACAAGAAGATTGTAAAAACATACACTCCGGGACCTGCATGGGATGAAACCCCAGTGGGCAGTAGCGCGCCTTGGGAGTCAGAGGCTGGTGGGACAAGGGCAGCACGGGGCAGGCAGAAGGTGACAGAGAGGCTGAGGCATGGCAGCAGGGTCTGGGCAGCCGCGTCCTGGACAGGGGATGACAGGCGGCATGGGAGCAGGTCTGGGAAGCCTGTACTGGGGTGTGGTAACGGAGAGTGAAATCCGCCTCCTCTGGCAGGGACTTTCTCTACAGTGTGGACTCCTCAACCTACACTGATGAGGGAAGAGAGAAATCAGCGAACACGATGTAGATCTGGGGTCAACAGCAGATGGAACTGCTTCAATATACAGATGAATTTTTGAAACAGAACTGGCATCATAGTAAACCAACCAGTCCAAGCTATGTGTTATTCTTTGCAGAATGCACTCCTTTCTCTCAAAAAAGAAAAAGCAAAATGGGTATGGATGCGTTGTCACCTGGTGGCCAGATCCAGGATTGCAGCTCTGAGAGTCAGACCACTGGGCTCAGCAAGAGGGAGGGAGGGATAAAGCCTGGGAGTGACTTAATGGGATCAGCCAGCGTTGTCTGGATTTCTCTCACCTGGAGCAATCCCTCTCAATCCGTCAGTTTCCCAGGATATAAAAAGCACATTTTCGGGGATATCCAAACGCGAGATTGGAAGTCCAGCTCTGGTCTGAATGAGGGTAAAGCTGCAACTGTGAGTGTGTCCTTGAGGTGGTAGAGCCAGAGGGGACACACACACACACACACACACACACACACAAAGTCAACTGGGTTTTTTTAGCTACTTCATTTCCCCATGAAATTGAATACAATGAATAGTTTTACAAAGTAGTGAAGATATGTGCACTCTTGTCAATCTGTTCACGAGGGTTTTCTGTTTTCAGTGTTACCAAGGTACCATTTGTCCTGAGTACAGTATTTCACACAATAGGTGAAACTGTATTTATAAATTGAAGTTGTCCTGCATCTCTCACGGCCCCGACTCCCACCCCTGACCCTAAGGGGCCTGTTGTCATAGAGTGGGGCCTCCTCTCCAGATGGGTCCCTGTGGCGGAGGGGTGCACGAACACAGACACCTGCACACACACAGCGTCTCTCCCAAGAGATTTTACATAAAACATTCTACATCTTGACTTTTCCTCTTAGTATTATTTTTCAGGATTAGAAAATGATCTCATGATATTAGTTCTTGTGATTTTGGCATATTGTAACTGACGTGTTGATTGTTCCTGTATATTTGTATGTAAATCTTTCGTTCAAAGCTCTTGCCAATCTCTTTGTTTCACAGTAAGGGTGTTCCACAAATCGGGGATGCTAACCCTATATCTGTGGTGTCGTTTGCACGTGTTCTCCCTGAAGTCTACACACTTCTTTGTGTTTTTAAATTTAGAATTTCCTTTTCCATTTCAATAGTATTGTGACTGAAAAACTTTACAGATCAAAAATTTTTTAAAGGTTCAACAACACCTGGGAGCATGAAATGGCCTCTCTAGGGAGAGTACAGCATCCAGAGCCCCGGAGGCATCAAGACAAAATGGAAAAACTTCAGTAATTCCAGAGTGAGCTGCTGACTGGAGACCACAGAAAGCGCTTCCCTGATTGACCTAAACTCCCCTCCACTCGGGACCCTGGTGTGAATATTGGTCATAGTTACGGGGAACTTGAATGGCTTTAGGATTCAAGGAGATGGAACATCAAGTACAATTTCTCAAAGCTGTTCCATACATACCTTCCTTCCCCCTAGATCACATGTCCCATCGGCAACACCTTAGCTTCTGCTGAGCCCCACTCTCCGCTTCAGGGGTCAGCTGACAGATGTGGCCCGACACCTGTCTCTTGGTGCAAAGGGTGGGATTTCATCTCCTCTGTCATCTTCATCAACCAGAGGGGTTGCTGAGTGACTACTCCTCAGGGCCACATTATCAGGGGAGTGTGATGGATCGTTTCTCCAGCCCTGGAAGCCCATTTCTGAAAGGGAGGCTGCTCTGTGTCCTCTTGGAAGGGCGAGGGATGGAGCCTCATTTCCATCCTGACACGTACCTGGAGAGGGGACATAATTTCTCTGAGCCAGAGCTTGATCATCTCTGAAATGGGACGTAGGACACCTCATACCTCAGTCACAGAGCTGTCCTGAGGGGTAAATGAGAAACCCTGCCCAGAGTACACGGCATGTGGTGGGACTTCTGTGGCCCTTTAAATGTCGGGACACGGCAGCAGGGGCGGGCTGAGCCTCGGGGCTGAGGCAGGCACTGTGAGGAGTCATTTCTCATTTCTCCTAATGAGACTACAGACATTAGAGGAAGGGGGCAAATCTCTCTCTGATACGCCTTCAGCTCAAAGTTTTGGAGACAGAAGGTCCTCTGCTTTCTTGGATGTTTCAGAAGCTCCTAGGAGCTGCCCCACATCGTGCCTCTGCGCAGACCCTGATCCAGTTCCTCACCTGCTGAGGTCGATGAGAGACGGTGCCAGGGCAGCGAGGGGTGGCGTTGGCCTAACTGCTGCTCAGGACTGATCCGAATCTTAATATATTTATAGGAAAGATCTGGACCTGTCCCAGTCATCAGTGCAGGGGTCCTCAGATTGTGCAAGATCCAGCCACATCACGCCAGGATTTCAGCCATCTGCTGCCTCCCTGACAGGCAAAAATCCAAAAATTACTAGGATTCTGTGACACACAATTCTCCATTCTTCCATTCACTGACAGCGAAATATGTATGGAGCTCAAAACCCACACTGTTCCACTGGAGGCGTCTAATTAACACAACAAAGGACATAAGAGAGAAATATGGGAAAATTCAAGGGGCAAATCTGAGATGCGATGGCTCTTGCACATTTAAGAAACTGAGAATGTCAAAAATCCCTCTTTGGACCCCTCTTTCCCATTCACACAGGTGCTCACCCTCTTTCTCTCTCTCCTTCTTTCCCTTCAATATCAGAGTTCCAGAGTTTTCTACCTTCCTCGTTAACATCCTTCACTTCCCACTGACTCCTTATCCCACTGCACTATTGATTCTGTCTCCATGACAGCAATGAACAGGCTCCCACCAAGGTCACAAGTCACCTTCCTGTCACTAGCTATGGATATTTGTATAAATATATTAAACATATGAGTATTGCTTTTAATGACCACGTATAACATGCATGCTTGTGCACATAGCTTCTGTCACTTAACAACAAATCTTTGACAATTTCCCAGGCTCTGGAGCGTGGGGTGCCAGGTACAAACCCAAACTGGCATGCTCCCTAACTGTGAAGTCCTGGGCCAAGTCCTTATTCGCCCTGTCCCTCAGCTTCATCTAGACAAGGAGAATTAGCAACAGTGTCTACCTCATAGGGGTGTTGTGAGCATTAAATGAATCAATACAAGAAAATCGTTAGCACCTAAGAAAAATTTAGCCATAGTTATTTTTCTTATCTATCTTTCTTGGCATTGCTATCTCTACAGGCGTGAAAAAATAGGATACAGACTAATGTTTACTCACAATCAATGACACTCGGGGTATGTGGTTAGTGAGTGTATCAGTTTTCTAGGACTGCCGTAACTAACGGGAACTTCATGGTTAGAACAGCAGAAATTCAGGATCTCATAGTTGAGGAGACCGGAAATCTAAAATCCAGGTGTTGGCAGGGCCAAGATCCCTCCAAAGCCTTGAGAGGAGAACCTTTCCTTCCCTCTTCCAGCTTCTGGATGCTGCTGGCTTTCTTTGCTTTGTGGCAGCATAACCTCAGTCTCTGCCTCTGTCTCCACATGATCTTCTTCGCTGTGTGTGTGTGAAATCTCCCTCTCCTTTCTCTTATAAGGACACCAGTCATCAGATCTAGGAACCATCCTAAATTCCAGGATGATCTCTTCTTCACATCTTTAACTTAATTGCATCTGCAAAGACCCTATTTCCAAATAAGCTATAGGGGCGTAGAGTTTGGGGGGAACATTCAATCCACTACAGTGAGACAGGCGAGTTACAATTAAATGTAAGATGAGATCTTGTGTTTTGTACGTAAATATATAAATGCAAGCACACATGCATAAATATGTAAATACCTGCGTAAGAATACTTCTGGAAGAATATTATGCACAGGAAAACATTAGAAGGGCTTTACTTTGGGTGGGGGGCTTTGAGGTATTATTTTATTTCCCTTTGTATGTCATCTATTTCTAACTATAATAAACACCCATTGCTCTCACAATTACACAAAATATTAAAAAGGCTGGGAAACATAAGCATTTTGTGGCTCAACCACAGGAAAGCCATTCGCTTTAGAATGGGAGCATCCCCGAGACACAGGGAGAGAGGCGGGATGTTGGAGGAGTCCCTTAACAGTGAAACAGGACACGCTTCCCCAAATTCTAAACCACACTGATTAAAATCAATAGTTTAAATGTCTGCCGAGTTAACTGACTGAAAAACATGGGGCCTTAGTTAGTTTTATCTTGCTGTGCCCTGATGAACAGTAAGGTCGAGGGTCTTATCAGATGAGCAGCAGTGGTGTGCACTGGTTGGA
Source organism: Equus asinus (assembly GCF_041296235.1). Lineage (NCBI taxonomy): Eukaryota > Metazoa > Chordata > Mammalia > Perissodactyla > Equidae > Equus > Equus asinus. The sequence goes on from NC_091820.1 coordinate 97,205,507, forward strand.
TGTGGGCCCAGCAGCCACAGGGAATCTGTTCAGATCTCAGTCTGTGGCTCTCTAGCCCCGCCCTAGCTGTGCCTCAGCTCCCTGACGTTTAAAGTTGGGCGAAGACAGATCCTCCTTGTGGGTTGTGGTGAGGATGAAGTGAGTAAGTAAAGGTTCAGCATTTAACAACACTGTCGAACCCTGAGGAAGTCAGCAGTAATAGTAAGCATTCTTATCATGATTATTATTACTAGGATGGACCACTGGTCTTTATACTGTCATTTTTATTATTATGTGGGCTTATATTAATTGGCATAGATTGACCTTTATAATATTTATATTAAAAAGCATTTTGCAAACCTGAAAGTAGGATATGACCTCATTTCTATTCTTACATATAGTTATATTTGCATAGTAAAATTTCCGAAAAAATATATATTCAAACAGTAACAATGCTTATCCATGAGTAATAGATTTTAAAGGCTTCTAATGATTTTTTTCCTTTCCTGCATTTTCCATTCTTACTTATAACACAAGTGTTTTGGTTTCGGAAGTGAAAACAATAATAAGGATAAATATCCCCAGCCCTTTCCGTAGGACAGTGGCTCAGCGTCAGATCGGAAACACCCCTAAGTCAAGGGAATTAGGTAATAAGGTGGTCCTAGAATTAACTTATGAATCTACCACATGAGAGTTCCCATTGGCAGCTTCAGGGACGTTGCAGGTGCCCGGGGGAAGGCCAGGCAGGAGTCTCCAAGAAGCCTTACATTTCACAGTCAGAGGACATGGCTACATCCCAGGATTTTAATGAAGGTCACGACATGAAAGTAGTTTCACAACATGCTTCTTTCTCTTCTCTCCAAATAAAGCCCCTTGACCTGAAAGCAGGCTCATGGGCTTAACCACCAGGTTAGCCAAGCAGTGACCACCACAGGGGAGGAAAGGGGGAGGGGCAGCATGAGATGGCCCAGCGCTCAGCCCCACCGCTCCCAGAGGGGAGAGCGCTTCAACAGCGGGCTTCAGGGGAAACGTGTAGTCACAGGCACATTCAGCCCAGCGCCCGCGGGCTATCAACACATGTAGAATAAAACCCCTTTGAAGTACCTTCCTCGTGCAATTAAAAATAATAAAAGGAAAGGAAAATACAGACATGCCCAGAACTTGTAATACAAACCAGCTCAAGTTCAAAATGAGACGCATTCCTAAACAAACTGAGGGATTTGGCATTAGTCTGGACACGGGTAAACTAACTCCCTGCAATCACTGTCTTCTCTCCACGGGACGGCCCGGATTTGGGTCTGGATGATCAGGCCTAGATGAGTAACAGTGTGCAAGAAAGACGGAAAATTAGGCCCGCACAAAGGGGAGGAAGTTTCACATTCAGGATATATTCAGGCGTTGCTTTGCAGTAGCTGGCACCTAAGAAACTCTAAGACTTTGAACACATCGCACAAAAAAGTGACTGAAAATAGTATCTGCTGCTTCTGTCCGTGCTCCCTATAGCAAGTAAACCGAGAAAACGGGTGTGTCCCCTTCAGAAGCTCTGAAAGAGAAGCCACGTGGCAAGAAGGCCCAAATGGCAGGGCCAGCTGTTGAGATGTGCATACGCATTTGTTCTCCTCATGCTTCTTCAGCCCTCCTTTCCATGAGATAGCTAGGTATCTATAAACAAACACATGCAACAAAATAATACCATATTTCTTGTATGGAATATATACATACGTACTAAAAGTATAAAGAAATGCGTTAAGAATGAAAAATCCAAGTTCTTGTTAGTGGTTGCCCACAGGCAAGAAGGAGGCTAATGTGATCTGACAAGACTTCAAATGATATTCAGCTATATGTGTATTGTTTTATTTCTTAATATGAGTATATTGAAATCCGTTATATAATTTTCTATAACTTTTTGTATGTCTGAAATATTATATCAAGCACTGCTTGGTGACTTTATATGTTTTCAGCATTGATCTATACTAATTTGGAAAGTTTGGGAAACACAGTGAAGTCCAGTTATAAATATATAATCAATCAGCAAACCTACCACTCATTAATATAAAAAACTATCACATTTCTTCATTCCCTCCCATTATATTCTCTGTGCATGCATAGATACATCACCCGTGTATTTCATATATCTGAAGACTCAGAGTTGCTATAGATCATGAAACCCACAATTAGATGTGCCCAAGCTTACATCACACCTAACTACAAAACCCATGTCCCTACCCATTGGGATACAGAATCTTTTTCTGTGTCAGGGCTGAGGCCAGCACAGGGGAAATGACAGCCCATGGTCCTGTAGGCAAGGACTGATCTGATATTTGGGACCCAGGTCAACCGACTTTAGTCTGCTGTACAGCAGATCCATCTTGGTACTCTGTTCTTCTGTACTGTCTCCTTTCTAGGGAGCAACGGGTGGCTGCTACTCCAGTGTCAAAACAGAAGGTAAGAACAAGGATCAGAAAGCACATCAAATACAAATAAAGAGAAGATAATTTGTTTTCTCTTTCCCACCATCCCCAGGTAACTTATTCTGCAAGAAATGGCACTATATCCTAAACATCATATAAAGAAAACTAAAAACATCTCATCATTTCAAAAACCATGCAAATCTCAACTTGCATGAGAAATGACAATCAACATACATCAAGATGGCACAGGTGTTAGAAGGATCTGACAAGGATTTTAAAGTAGCCATCATAAAAATGGTTCATTGAGTAATTACAATTGTGCTCGAAATAAATTGAAGAATAGAAATTTGCAGGAAGAAACATAAGATATACAGAAGAACAATATGGATATTTTAGATCTAAAATATACAATAACTGAAATTTTAAAAATTCAGTGGATAGACTCAACAACTGAATGGAGAAGAAAGAGAAAAGAATCAATGAACTTGAGGATAGAACAATAGAAATTACCCAATTTGAGCAAGAGAGAGAAAATAGACTCAAAAAAAAAAAAAAAAGAATAAACACTCAGGGACCTGTGGGAGTATAACAGAAATCTGATATTAGTGTCATGGTTATCTTGGAAAGAAAGGTGAAAAAGCGCATGGATGAAAAAGAATTTGAAGTAGTAAAGGCTGACAACCACGTAAAATAATACAACTCCTGTTGAGGAGATGTGATAGTATGTAGTAAAATTACACAGGTATTTACTGTTGGAACCAGCAATTTCTCTTCTAAGAATCTATCCCAAAGATACAATGCAAAAAGACAAAAAGGCAGAAGCACAAGGCTATTATTAGCAGATCAATTCATAGCATCGGAAGATAAGAAACAAGACAGACATCCACCAATAGGGGGCTGGTTGAATATCCTATAGTACATCCACATCCTAGAGTACTACGCAAGTATAAAACCCATGAGAGATTCCTGTTGGAGAATTATGGCAGAATAGGAAGCTCCAGACCTTGTTCCCCCACAGAGACAACATACAGTCCAGAAAGCCTTTATGAGAATTCCAGAAACAAGTTAAAAAGTTGCTGTACCCTAGGCAAGCACAAAGCCAAGAAGAACTCAGCACGACTGGGAGAAAATACCCAACTTCCAGCATCTCTCTCAGGAGAGAAAGACAAGAGTGATTTGTAGTCCAATGCTCTGCCTTTTCGGGGGCTTCCCAAGGGACTGGTTTCTGTCTCACTTTATCCAAAGGGCTGACAGGGAACCAGTATACTTTGGATGCCTGGAGGCCACTGAGAACAAATGACAGTTCTGCAGCCTATTGCAGAACCAGAAAACCTGCAGTACCACAGACAGACACCAGAGGGAGCAAGAGATTACGAGCTGAAAAAAAAAAAAAAAAGGACCAACAAATCTCTCTAATTGGGAAATGACATGAACAAGCTCAGAGAAGTTGTATCCACAAAAAAGGTTTGAGAGGTCCCAGAATCTCTAGCTAGGCTAGACCTTCCCCTGTGAAGATATTCCCCTGTACAAAACCAGTCCCAGAAAGACTGGGAGAGGAGGATGCTTTTTCAGATGCATAAATCTCAGCAAAAAGTAGTAAGACATACAGAGAAACAGGGAAATGTGGCCCAACCAAAGGAACAAAATGAATCTCAGGAAACCTGTCATAAAGAAATAAGGATTTATGAATTATCTGACAAAGAATTCAAAATAATTGTCTTAAAGAAGTTCAATGCGTTACAGGAGAATACAGATAGACAAATAAACAAATTCATGAAAAGGATGCATGAACAAAATGAGAATAACAACAAAGGGATAGAAAAGATAAAAAAGCACCAAACAGAAATTCTGTAGCTGCAGAATACAATAACTGAATTAAAAAATTCATTAGAGAGGTGCAAAAGAAGACTTAATCCAGCAAAAGAAAGAAGCAGCAGGCTCAGAGATAGGTCACTTGAAATTACCGAGTCAGAAGAAGAAAAAGAAAAACGTATGGAGAAAAGTGAAGAAAGTTTAAGGGACTCATGAGGACACCAACAAAGAGACCAACACATACCGTAGGGGATTCCAAGAAGGAGGAGAGAGAGAAAGCAGCAGAGACTCTATTTCAAGAAATAATGGCCAAAAATTCCTCAAATCTGAGGAACAAACACACGTCCAAATTCAAAGAGCTCAAATGACTCTAACTAGGATGAACCCAAAGAGGCATTATAATCAAACTGTCAAAAGTCAAGACAAAGAGAGAATCTTGAAAGCAGCAAGAGAAAGTGAACCATCATGTCCCAGGGAGCTCCCATTAGACTATCAGTGGATTTCTCAGAAGAAACGTTACAGGCCAGAAGGGAGTGGGATGATATATTCAAAGTGCTGAAAGAAAAAAAAAGAATACTCTATCTGGCAAAATTTTCCTTCAAAAATGAAGGAGTAATAAAGACCTCCCCAGACAAACAAAAGCTGAAGTAGTTCATTGCAACCAGACCTACCTTACAAGAAAAGCTAAGGGAGTCCTTCAAGTTGAAACGAAAGGATGTGAGACAGTATCACGAAAGCATGTAAAAATATAAAGGTCTTTGCTGAATGTAAATGTACACACAAATAAAGAATCCTGCAATACGGTTATGGTGGTACATAAATCACTTTTAATTCTGGTATAGAATTCAAAGGTGAAAAGCATAAAAAATAGCTGTAAGTATAAACCTATATTAATGGCTACAAAATATAAAAAGATGTATTTTGTGACATAAATAACATAAAGTGGGGGAAAAATGTAAAGGACTGGAGCTGTTCTATGCAATGGAAGGTACGTTTTTATCAGTTTAAACTATATTGTTATAACTACAGGATGATTTATATAATCCCCATAGTAAACACAAAGAAAATTCCTCTAGAACATACACAAAAGAAAAGGAGAACAGAATCAAAGCATATCGGTATAATAAAATCAATGAAACACAAAGGAAGGCAGCAAAGAGGAAAACAGGGACAAAATAAATGCAAGACATACAGAAAACAATTAGCAAAGTGGCAATAGTCAGTCCTTCCCTATCAGTACTATTACTTTAAATGTAAAAAGACTCAACTCCCCAAAATACACAGGGTGGCTGAATTGATAAAAAACAGTAAGATTCAACTATATGTTCTCTACAAAAGACTCACTTTAGACAAGAAAGATACACATAGGCAAAAATTAAAAGAATGGAAAAAGATATTCCATGCAAATGGTGACCAAAAGAGAGCAGGGGTGACCATACTTATATGAGGAAAAATAGACTTTAGATCAGAATTGTCACAGGAGACAAAGAAGGATATTATAATAATGATAAAAGGGGCAATTCACAAGGAAGTTGTAACAATTATAAATATATATGTATCTAACATCACAGTACCCAAATATAGGAAGTAAACATTGACAAAATTAGAGGGAGAAATAAACAGTAACACAATAATACTAGGAGATTTTCATATCCCAATTTCAATAATGAATAGAACGTCCAGACAGAAGATCAACAAGGAAACACAGGATGTGAACAACACTAGAGACCAATTGCACTTAACAGACATATAAAAGAACACTCCACCCAACAACAATAGAACGCACATTCTGAAGCACACATGGAACATTCTCCAAGACAGAGCACATGTCGGGCCGCAAAACAAGTCTTAACAAATTTAAGGAGGTTGAAATTTTTTTTGACCACAATGGAATGAAACTGGAGATCAATAGCAAAAGGAAAACTGGACAATTCACAAATATATGGAAGTGAAACAACCTACTCCTGAACAACAAATGGGTCAAAGAAGAAATCACAAAAGAGATTAGAAGATATTCTGAGACAACTGAAAATGAAAACAAAAACCACCAAAATTTACGGGATGCAGCAAAAGCAATACTAAGAGGGACATTCACAGGAGTAAAGGTCCAAATCGAAAAAGAAGATCTCTAATCAACAACCTAACTTTACACCTCAAGGAACTAGAAAAAGAAGAACAAACTAAACCCAAAGTTAGTAGAAGGAAAGAAATATAGAGCAGAGATCAAAGAAACAGAGAATGGGGGCTGGTCCCGTGGCCGAGTAGTTAAGGTCACGCGCTCCGCTCTGGTGGCCCAGGGTTTCACTGGTTCGGATCCTGGGCGCGGACATCGCACTGCTCATCAGGCCACGTTGAGGCGGCATCTCACATGCCACAACTAGAAGGACCCACAATTAAAATATACAACTATATGTACTGGGGGGACTTGGGGAGAAAAAGCCGGAAAAAAGAAAGAAAGAGAGAATAGAAAAACAGTATAAAAAAATCAACAATAATAAGAGTTTCTGTTTTGAGAAAATCAACAAAGTTGACAAATTCTTAGCTAAATTAACTAAGAAAAAAGAGAGAAGACTCAAATAAAAATCAGAAATGAAAGAGGAGACATTACAACTGATGCCACAGAAATGAAAAGGACAAGAGATTTCTATGAACAGTTACACACCAAAAAATTGGATAACCTAGAAGAAATGGACAAATCCCTGGAATCATACAAACTACCAAGACTGAATAATGAAGAAATAAAAAATCTAAACAGACCTATAACTAGTAAGGAGATTGAATAAGTAATCAAAAAGCTGCCAACAAAGAAATGCTCAAGACCAGATGGCTTCAATGGACAATTCTACAAAAGACTCAAAGAAAAATTAACACCATTTCCCTTCAAATTCTTCCAAAAAATTGAAGAGGAGACAACACCTCCAAACTCACTTTATGAGGCCAGCATAACCCTGATACCAAAACAAGACAAAAGACACAAGAAAAGAAAACTACAAAACAATATCCGTGATTAATATTGATGCAAAAACCTTCAACAAAATACTAACAAACCGAATTAAACAGCATTTTGCAAAGAAGATATACCACGATCAACTGGGATTTATCCCCACAATGCCAAGATGCTTCAATCTTGTCATTTTAACCACAGACTCTCAACACAAGAAGAAAAAAGATGTGACGATAACAACTTAGAAGGGGAAGAGGAAGAGGAGGGAACCAGCTTAGTCTCAGGAAATAAGAGGCTATCAGAAAATGGACTATCTCATTTATGAGATGTTTTATACAAACCACATGATAACCACTAAACAAATAATTAGAACAGAGAGACAAATTACAAATAAGGAGAAAATTAAGAAAACCAGCATAGTAAACTATCCAACTGAATTGGTAGTGTGAAATACACGGGACCAAAAACAAAGGAAATGCAGGAGAACTGGAAAATGAGTGATAAAATAGCAGCATTAGGTCCCCACATTTCAATATCACTCTAAATGTAAATGGATTGAATTCTCCAATCAAAAGACACAGAGTGGCAGGACGGATTAAAAAGCCACCAGAAATAATCAACAATTACAGCAAAGTTGCAGGGTACAACGATTTGCTGCCACCAGGAAAAACACCTCAGTGCCAGAGACAAGCACAGACTCAGAGTGAAGGGATGGAAGACAATACTCCAAGCTAATAGTGAACAAAAGAAAGTAGGTGTCACCACACTTATATCAGAGAAAGTAGACTTCAAGACAAAACAGGTAAAGAGAGACAAAGAGGGGAAGTATGTAAGGATAAAAGGGACACTCCACCAAGAAGACGTAACACTTAGAAATATACATGCACCCAACACAGGAGCACCAAAGTATGTAAAGCAACTATTAACCAAACTAAAAGGAGATATCAACAGCAATACAATAACAGTAGGGGACCTCAACACCCCACTTACACCAATAGATAGATCATCCAGACAGAAAGTCTACAAGGACATTGTAGAATTAAATGAAAAACTAGACCCGATGGACTTAATAGATATTTACAGAACACTCCATCCCCACACAGCAGAATACGCATTCTTCTCAAGCACTCGTGGAACATTCTCAAGGATAGACCATATGCTGGGAAACAAAGCAAGCCTCAATAAATTTAAGAGGACTGAAATAACATAAAGCATCTTTTCCAACTAAAATGCTATGAAACTAGAAAACAATTGCAAGAAAAAAGATGGGAAAGGGGCAAAGATATGGAGATTAAACAACATGCTACCGAACAACCAATGGATCACTGAAGAACTCAAAGGGGAAATTAGATATTATCCGGAGGCAAATGAAAATGAAGAGACAACATACCAACTCATTTGAGATGCAGCAAAAGTGGAGCTAAGAGGGAAATTCATCACAACACAGGCTCACCTCAGCAAACAAGAAAAATCTCAAATAAACAGTCTGAAACTACACCTACCAGAATTGGAAAAAGAAGAACGAATAAAGCCCAAAGTAAGCCGAATGAGGAAAATAATAAAAATTTGAGCAGAAATAAATGAAATTGAAACCAAAGAGACAGTAGAAAGGATCAATGAAACAAAGAGCTGGTTCTTCGACAAAATTAACAAAATTGACAAACACTTGGCCAGGGTCACTAAGAAAAAAAAGAGAGAGGACTCAAATAAATGAAATTAGATATGAAAGAGGAGAAATTACAATGGATACCACAGAAACAGGAAAGATTATACGAGAATACTATGAAAAACTATACGCCAACCAACTGGACAAGCTAGAAGAAATGGATAAATTCTTAGACTCTTACAACCTGCCTCAACTGAATCAAGAAGAAGTAGAGAATCTAAATAGACCAATCACAAGTAACGAGATTAAAACAGCAATCAAAATCTCCTGAAAAATAAAAGTCCAGGACCAAACTGCTTCTCTGGAAAATTCTACCAAACGATCAAAGAAAATTTAACACCTATCCTTCTCAAACTATTCCAGAAATATTGAGGAAGACATATCACTTCCTAACACATTCTATGAGGCCAACTTCACCCTGATACCAAAGCCAGACAAGGACAACACAAAGAAGGAAAATTACAGGCCAATATCACTGATGAACGTAGATGCAAACATCCTCAACGAAATATTGGCAAACCGAATACAGCAATACATTAAAAACATCATACACCATGATCAAGTGGGATTTATACCAGGGACACAGGAATGGTTCAACATCTGCAAGTCAATCAATGTGATACACCACATTAACAAAATGAGGAATAAATACCACATGATCATGTCAACAGACTCAGAGAAAGCATTCAACAAGATCCAACACCCACTTCTCATAAAAAGGCTCAATAAAATGGGTGTAGAAGGAAAGTACCTCAACATAATAAAGGCCATATACGACAAACCCACAGCCAACATCATACTCAATGGGGGAAAAACTGAAAGCCATGCCCCTGAGGACAGGAACAAGACAAGGGTGCCCACTCTCACCACTCTTATTCAACACAGTACTGCAGGTTTTGGCCAGAGCAATTAGGCAAGAAAAAGAAATAAACGGAATCCAAATAGGCAATGAAGAAGTGAAACTCTCGCTGTTTGCGGATGACATGATTTTATATAGAGAAAACCCTAAAAACTCCATTGGAAATCTACCAGAAATAATCAACAATTACAGCAAAGTTGCAGGGTACAAAATCAACTTACATAGATCAGTTGCATTTCTATACTGTAATAATGAACTAACAGAAAGAGAACTCAAGAACACAATCCCATTCACAATCACAACAAAAAGAATAAAAGATCTTGGAATAAATTTAACCAAGGACGTGAAAGGCCTATACAATGAAAACTACAAGACTTTCCTGAAAGAAACTCATGACGACATAAAGAGATGGGAACACATTCCATGCTCGTGGATTGGAAGAATAAACATAGTTGAAATGTCCACACTACCTAAAACAATCTACAGATTCAATGCAATCCCAATCAGCATCCCAGTGACATTCTTCACAGAAATAGAACAAAGAATCCTAAAATTCATATAGGGCAACAAAAGACCCCAAATTGCTAAAGCAATCCTGAGAAAAAAGAACAAAGCTGGGGACATCACAATCCCCAACTTCAAAACATACTACAAAGCTATAGTAATCAAAACAGCATGGCATGGGTGAAAAAACAGGAACACATATCAATGGAACAGAATTGAAAGCCAAGAAATAAAACCACACATCTACAGACAGCTATTCTTTGACAAAGGAGCTGAGAACATACAATGGAGAAAGGAAAATCTCTTCAACAAATGGTGTTGGGAAAACTGGACAGCCACATGTAAAAGGATGAAAGTAGACCATTCTCTTGTGGCATTCACAAAAATGAACTCAAAATGGATCAAAGATTTTAAGGTAAGACCTGAAATCATAAGACTTCTAGAAGAAAATATAGGCAAGACACTTTGTGACATCAGTCTTAAAAGGATCATTTCAGACATCATGTCTTCTTGGGCAAGGGAAACAAAAGAAAGAATAAACAAGTGGGACTTCATCAGACTAAAGAGCTTCTACAAGGCAAGGGAAAACAGGATTGAAACGAAAAGACAACCCACCAACTGGGAAAAAATATTTGCAAATCATATACGTGACAAAGGGTTAATCTCCATAATATATAAAGAACTCACACAACTCAACAACAAAAAACTAAACAACCTGAGCAAAAAATGGGCAGGGGATGTGAACAGACATTTCTCCAAAGAAAATATAAAGACAGCCAATAGGCACATAAAACGATGCTCATTATCACTGATCAACAGGGAAATGCAACTCAAAACTACACTAAGATATCACCTTACACCCGTTAAAACGGCTATAATAATCAAGACAAAAAACAACAAATCTCAGAGAGGTTGTAGAGAAAAAGGAACCCTCATACATTGCTGGTGGGAATGCAAACTGGTGCAGCCACTATGGAAAACAGTATGGAGATTTCTCAAAAAATTGAAAATAGAAATATCATCTGACCTAGCCACGCCACTACTGGGTATCTATCCAAAGAACTTGAAATCAGCAATTCAGAGAGACTTATGCACCCCTATGTTCATTGCAGCATTATTCACAATAGCCAGGACATGGAAGCATCTAAGTGCCCATCAACTGATGACTGGATAAAGAAGATAAGGTATATATACCATGGAATACAATAGAATATATACAACGGAATGCCATAAAAATTGACAAAATCGTCCCATTCAGAACAACATGGATGGACTTTGAGGGTAGTATGTTAAGCGAAATAAGCCAGATAGAGAAAGACGAACTCTGTATGACTCCACTTATATGTGGAAGATAAACAAACACATGGACAAAGAGAACAGATTAGTGGTTACCAGGGGGATTGGGGGGGTGACGGGTGGGCACTAAGGGTGAAGGGGCACACCTATAAGATGACTGACAAATAAGAAGGTACAACTGAAATTTCACAATGTTGTTAAGTATCATAACCTCAATTAAGAAAGAAAACTCTGGTGATTGTCTCAATTGTGCACACAAAACATCTGAGAAAATCCAAGCCCTTTCATGATAAAAACTCTCAACAAACTAGGAATAGAAGGAAATTACCTCAACACAATAAAGGCCATATATGAAAAGGCCACAGCTAACATCATACTCAATGGTGAAAAACTTGAAGCTTTTCCTGTGAAGGAAGGATGCCCACTGCCACCACTTCTATTAAACACAGTACTTGAAGTCCTAGCCAGAGTAATTAGGCAAGAAAAGGAAATAAAGGTCATCCAAAGCGGAAAGGAACAATGAAATTATATCTGCTCACAGATGACATGATCTTACATGTAGAAAACTCTAATGATTCCAACAAAAAAACTGTTAGAACAAATAAACAAAGTCAGCAAAGTTGCAGGATACAAAATCAACCCACAAAAATAAGTCACATTTTTATACAAGAAAAATGAACAATATGAAAAGGAAATTAAGAAAACAATTTCATTTAAAACGGTATCAAAAAGGAATAAAATAGTTAGGAATAAACTTAACCAAGGAGGTGAAAGACTTATATACTGAAAACTACAAAACTTTCCTCAAAGAAAGTAAAGAAGACATAAATAAATAGAAAGACATCTTGTGTTCATGGAGTGAAAGACTTAATTTTGTTAGAATGTCCATACTTCCCAAAGCAATCTACAGAATCAATGAAATCCCTATCAAAATCTCAATGCTATTTTTTGCAGAAAGAGAAAAACACATCCTAAAAGTCATAGGGAATTTCAAAGGACTCCCCAAACTTGAGAACACTGATGTTGAGAAAGAAAAACAAAACTGAAGGCCTCACACTTCCTGATTTCAAACATATTACAAAGTTACAGGACTCAAAACACTACGGCACTGGCATAAATACAGACATATAGACCAATGGAACAGAATAGTGAGCCTAGAAATAAACCCTTGCATATATGGTCAAATGATCTTTGACAAGCGTGCCAAGGTTACATAATAGGAAAGGATAGTCAGTTCAACAAGTGGTGCTGGGAAAACTCCACATATACATGCAAAAAAAATTAAGCTGGACCCCCTCCCTTACACCATGCACAAAAACTAACTCAAAATGGATTAAAGACCTAAACATAAGACCTGAAACTATAAAACTCCTAAAAGGAAACAGAGGAAAAGCTTCATGACATTGGATTTGACAATGATTTCTTGGGTATGATATCAAAAGCACAGGCAACAAAAGCAAAAATAGACAAATGAGACTACATCAAACTTAAAAACTTCTGTGCAGCAGAGGAAACAGCAAAGTAAAAAGGCAACCTACAGAATAAGAGAAAATATTTGCAAATCATATGTCTGATAAGGGGTTAATATCCAAAATATATAAAGAACTCCTACAACCCAACAACAATGAAAAAACAAATAACCAGATTAAAAAATGGGCAAAGGACTTCAATAGACATTTCCTCAAAGAAGATACACAAATGGCCAACAGGCATATGAAGAGATGTTCCACATCACCAATCATCAGGGAAATGCAAATCAAAACCACAATAAGACATCACCTCACACCTGTTTGGATGACCACTATCAAAAAACAGCAAATATTACAATAGCCAAGATATGGAAACAACCTAAATGTCCATTGACAGATGAATGGATAAATAAGGTGTGATATATACACATACAATGGAATACTTTTCAGCCATAAACATTTGAAATCTTGCCATTTGCCACATCCTGAGGGAACTTGAGGGTATTATGCTAAGTGAAATAAGTCAGACATAGAAAAATAAATACCATATGATCTCACTTTATATGTATAATCTAATAGAAATAAAACAAGCTCAGACACAGAGAACAGAGTGGTGGTTGCCAAATGCTGGGGGCGGGGGGTAGGCAAAAGGAGTGAAAAGAGTCAAAAGGTACAAACTTACAGTTAAAAAATAAATAAGTCATGTATGTAATGGACACCATGATGACTATAGTTAATAATACTGCATTACATATTTATAGTTGCTAAGAGAGTAAATCTAACTTCTCATCAGAAGAAAAAAATTCTCTAACTATATATGGTGACAGATGTTAACTAGACATATTGCAGTGATCATTTCGCAATGAATATAAATATCAGACCATTATGCTGTACACCTGAAACTAATATAATGTTGTATGTCAATTATACCTTATTTATAAAAACAAATAACAAGTGTTGGTGAGAATGTGGAGGAATTAGAACCCTAGTGGACTGTTGATAGGAATGTAAAATGGTGCAGCCGCTATGGAAAACAGTACGGAAGTTAGTGAAAAATTAAAACACATGATTCGGCAATCCCACTTCGGGGTATATAGACAAAAGAATGGAAAACAGGATCTTGAAGAGGTATTTAAGCAGCCAGGTGAGTAAAACTATTCACAATAGCCAAGAGCTGGAAGAAACCTGTCTGTCCACCTACATACAAATGGATAAACAAAATGTGTTATATACATACAGTGGAATACTATTCAGCCTTAAAAAAGAAGGATATCCTGTCTTATGCTACAACATGGATGAACCTTGAAGACATCATAAGTGAAATAAGCCAGTTACAAAAACATAAATACTGCATGCTTCCACTGATATGAGGTGTCTAAAGTAGTCAAATTCATAGAAACAGAAAGTAGAATGGTGGTTCTAGGGGCTGTGGGAGAGGAAAAAGGGAAGCTGTTGTTCAATGAGCGCAGAGTTTCAGTTTTCCAAGATGAGGAAGTTCTAGAGATCTGTTGCACAACAATGTGCACACAGTGAACACTATTGTACTATACACTTAAAAATGGTTAAGATGGTAAATTTTATGTTATATGTGTTTTACCTCAATACAAAATTTTTTAAAAATAAAGCAATGAGGACTTCCTCTCTATACTGGTATGGAGCAATCGCCAAGATACACTGCTAAGTGAAAAAGGCAAGGTGCAAACACCAGATGATTTCACTCATATGTGGAATATAAACAAGCACATGGACAAAGCAAACAAACAATTCAGGGGTTACCAGGGGAAGGGGGGTGGGGGTGGGTACGGGGGATGAAGGGGAGCACTTCTGTGGTGACAGTCAAGAAATAACGTACAACTGAAATCTCACATTGATGTAAACTATTATGAACACAATTTAAAAAAAGAAAAGAAAAAGGCAAGATGCAGAAAAATGTGTAGAGCTGCTGGTGTCCAAGACCATACGCACCAGCCACACATGGCTATTTAAATTTAATGAAATCAAAATTCAGTTCCCCATTTGCACTCACCAGGTTTCAGGTATTCAATAGGTAGCTAATGGCTCCTGTGTTGGAAAATAGACACAGAATATTTTCATCTCCACAAAAATCTCTGTTGGAGATGTTCCCGAGAGATCTTGTCAAGATGGCGGCATAAGCAGACTCTGAACTCATCTCCTCCCACGAACACAACCAGGTTACAAGTGTTTTTGGAAAAATTACCCTGGAGGGAAAACTAAAAACTGGATAAAAAGAACCCCCACAACAAGGGACAGTCCTGACTAAGGAGGAAGAGGCAGAAATTCCTGCTGGAGAGGAAAAAAGCCACCTTTGGGAGCAGCGGAGCTTCTCAGATGGCCAGGTGGGAGCCACCCTAAGGTGCGCAGCCCTCCCTGGAGGAGTGAGGACCGGAGTGGGGGCCGATACTGCTATAAGCATCCTTCAGACTCAGCCCAACTGAGACGGAGGTCTTACTGTCTGACTTTGCTGGCTATTAACTGCAGCGAGGATACCCCTAGAAAAGCTGAAAAGACCCTGGTCTTAAACGGCCTACGCACAAACTCACTCATTGCAGCAACCTAAAATCACCAGAGAGAAGGCTGCCAGTCCTTTGCTGAAACGAGACTCACCTGGTGGGTTCTGGGGGCATCTTGGTGAGAGGAGGGACCTCTCTGGAGACTGAGACATTGCTGGGGGACATTGTTCTGAATTGGTCCAGGCGTGCTGACACAGACTCTGGTGGGAGCCATTGAGGTTCACCCCTTGGCCTGTTAGCCCAGGGGTCTGCCATGCCCACTAGAGCACAGATTTAATCCAGTTCAGCCAGGGCAAGCAACCCACCCTAGGGATCGGCTCCACCTAACAGCAAGCCCTCAGGCTACTTTTCAGCCTGCACGGACTGTCTTGATCCTCTGCAGGCAGGCAAGGGTGTCTGCCTCTGTGGGGCAGGGCCTGTGTGAGGACCAGGTGAACTGCAAGGGTCACTGGTGGAGAGGTAGGGGCCTCTGCAGTGTGGCATCAGGGT
This sequence comes from Equus asinus, assembly GCF_041296235.1. NCBI lineage: Eukaryota > Metazoa > Chordata > Mammalia > Perissodactyla > Equidae > Equus > Equus asinus. The sequence goes on from NC_091820.1 coordinate 97,221,467, forward strand.
ACGCTCCAACAATTGAATGCACCCCTGCCTAGGGCCTGCCCCACTCAGCTGCTCTCCTAAGAGAACTGACAACAGCCTTCTAGGCCTGAGGCCTATAGCAACTGTGAGCCCCTGAGCCTAGCAACCAGCTACACTGGGTACCAACCCAATGAAGAGGAAAGCTACAATAGGACTGTGCTGATAGACTTTGTAGCCAACAGTGCTGAGGCTCCCCAAACCGGATTTACAAACAGCTGGCCAGGGAAGGAAAGACTAGACTCCCTGGGTTCCTGCAGTGGGAGCAACCCTGCCACAACAGAAGGACAGAAGGAGCCCACAAAGGGGTCACTCCTGGATCTTCTGGACTGGTGACAAGAGAGAAGCACACTGCTGGGCCTCATAAGGCATCTCATATATAAGGCCACTTCTCCAAGATCAGAAGACACAGCCAACTCACCTAACACATAGAAATAAGCACAGAGACAGAGGCATGATGAAGAAACAAAGGGATATTTTCCAAGCAAGGGAACAGGACAAAACCCCACAAAAAGGACTAAATGAAACAGAAACAAGTGACCTACTCAACAAAGAGTTCAAACAAAATATCATGAGGATGCTCACAGGTATCGGGAGAAGACTGGATGAACACAGCACATCAGGAAAGAACTGGAAGATATTAAAAAAAGCAATCAGATTGCTTTAGGTAGTATGGACATTTTAACTATGTTTATTCTTCCAATCCATGTGCATGGAATGTCTTTCCATCTCTTTATGTCGTCGTCAATTTCTTTCAAGAAAGTCTTGTAGTTTTCATCGTATAGATCCTTCACTTCCTTGGTTAAGTTTATCCCAAGGTATTTTATTCTTTTCGTTGCGATTGTGAATGGGATTGAGTTCTTGAGTTCTTTTTCTGTTAGTTCATTGTTAGTGTATAGAAATGTTACTGATTTATGTATGTTGATTTTATACCCTGCTACTTTGCTGTAGTTGTTGATTATTTCTAATAGTTTTTCTATGGATTCTTTGGGGTTTCTATATATAAGATCATGTCGTCTGCAAACAGCGAGAGTTTTACTTCTTCGTTACCTATTTGGATTCCTTTTATTTCTTTTTCCTGCCGAATTGCTCTGGCCAACACCTCCAGTACTATGTTGAATAGGAGTGGTGAAAGTGGGCACCCTTGTCTTGTTCCTGTCCTCAGAGGGATGGCTTTCAATTTTTGTCCATTGAGTATGATGTTGGCTGTGGGTCTGTCATATATGGCCTTTATTATGTTGAGGTACTTTCCTTCTATACCCATTTTATTGAGGGTTTTTATCATAAATGGGTGTTGGATCTTGTCGAATGCTTTCTCTGCATCTATTGAGATGATCATGTGGTTTTTGTTTTTCATTTTGTTGATGTAGTGTAGCAATCTACAGATTCAATGCTATCCCAATCAGAATCCCAAGAACATTCTTCACAGAAATTGAACAAAGAATCCTAAAATTCATATGGGGCAACAAAAGACCGCGAATTGCTAAAGCAATCCTGAGCAAGAAAAACAAAGCCGGCGGAATCACAATCCCCGATTTCAAAACACACTACAAAGCTACAGTGATCAAAACAGCATGGTACCGGTACAAAAACAGGTCCACAGATCAATGGAACAGAATCGAAAGCCCAGAGATAAAACCACACATCTATGGACAACTAATCTTCGACAAAGGAGCAGAGGGCCTACAATGGAGAAAAGAAAGTCTCTTTAACAAATGGTGCTGGGAAAACTGGACAGCCACATGTAAAAGATTGAAAATTGACCATTCTTTTTCACCACACACCAAAATAAACTCAAAATGGATCAAAGACCTAAAGATTAGGCCTGAAACAATAAGTCTTCTGGAAGAGAATATAGGCAGTACACTCTTTGACATCAGTTTCAAAAGAATCTTTTCAGACACTATAACTCCTCAGTTGAGGGAAACAATAGAAAGAATAAACAAATGGGACTTCATCAGACTAAAGAGCTTCTTCAAGGCAAGGGACAACAGGATTGAAACAAGAAAACAGCCCACTAATTGGGAAAAAATATTTACAAGCCACTTATCCGACAAAGGCTTAATCTCCATAATATACAAAGAACTCACACGGCTCAACAACAAAAAAACAAACAACCCAATCAAAAAATGGGCAGAGGACATGAACAGACATTTCTCAAAAGAAGATATGAATATGGCCAAGAGACACATGAAAAGATGTTCATCATCGCTAATCATCAGGGAAATGCAAATCAAAACTACACTAAGATATCACCTTACACCCGTTAGATTGGCAAAAACATCCAAAACCAAGAGCGACAAATATTGGAGAGGTTGTGGAGAAAAAGGAACCCTCATACACTGTTGATGGGAATGCAAACTGGTACAGCCACTATGGAAAACAGTATGGAGATTTCTCAAAAAGTTAAAAATTGAAATACCCTATGACCCAGCCATCCCATTACTAGGTATCTATCCTAAGAACCTGAAATCAGAAATCCCAAGAGTCCCTTGCACCCCTATGTTCATTGCAGCATTATTTACAATAGCCAAGATGTGGAACCAACCTACATGCCCAGAAACTGATGATTGGATAAAGAAGATGTGGTATATATACACAATGGAATATACTCAGCCATAAAAAAAGACAAAATTGGCCCATTCACAGCAACGTGGATGGACCTCGAGAGTATTATGTTAAGCGAAATAAGCCAGTCAGAGAAAGATGAACTCTATATGACTCCACTCATAGGTGGAAGTTAGTATATTGACAAGGAGATCTGATCGGTGGTTACCAGGGAAAAGGGGGGGTGGGGGTGAGGGCACAAAGGGGGAAGTGGTGTACCCACAACATGACTAACAAAAATGTACAACTGAAATCTCACAAGGTTGTAATCTATCATAACATTAATAAAAAAAAAAGCAATCAGAAATGAAGAATACAGTACTGGAAATGAGAAGTTCACTAGAGGGACTCAATAGCAGAGTAGAGGATGCAGAAGAATGGATCAGCGAGCTAGGTGAAAGACTAGAGGAAATCACCCAAGCAGAACAGAAAAACGAATTAGACAGAATGAGAACAGTCTAAGGGAACTCCGGTACAATATGAAGTATGCTAACATTTGGATTATAGGTGTCCCAGAAGGAGAAGAGAGAGACAAAGGGGCAGAAAATTTATTTGAATATATAATAGATGAAAATTTTCCTAATCTTAGGAAGAAAACACACATCCAAGTTCATAAAGCACAGAGAGCTCCAAGTAAGATAAGACCAAAGAGGCCCACACCAAGACATATTACAATTAAAATGTCCAAAATTAAAGACAAAGAGAGAATCGTAAAAAGCAGCAAGAGAAAGGTCACAAGTGACACATAAAGGGAAGCCCATCAGGCTATCAGGGGACTTCTCAGCCGAGACCCTACAGGTGAGAAGAGAAATGCAAGATGTATTTAAAGTGCTAAAAGGAAAAACCTACAGCCAAGAATACTCTATCCATCAAGGTTGCCATTCAGATTGGAAGGAGAGATAAATAGCTTCCCAGACAAGCAAGAATTAAAGGAGTTTATCACCAAGAAACCAGTTCTACAAGAAATGCTGAAGGGACTTATTTAAGTGGGAAAGCAATGACCACAAATAGAGATAAAAAAAATTATTATCAAAAAACCAAAACAATGACAACAAAAAACAGGCAATAAAATCACTGGAAAAGGTAAAGATATAGTAAAGGTAGCAGATCAACTATCTGTGAAGATAATATGAAGATTAAAAGACAAATGTACTAAAATCACCTATTTCAATGATAAGAGGGTAATGGATAGACACACATTAAACAAGAGGCTTTCTACGAAACCAACATTATCCTGATACCAAAACCAGACAAGGACAACACAAAACAGAAAATTACAGGCCAATATCACTGATGAAATTCGATGCAAAAATCCTCAACAAAATACTAGCAAATCGAATACAACAATACATTAAAAAGATCATACATCATGATCAAGTGGGTTTCATTCCAGGGATGCAGGGATGGTTCAACATCCGCAAATCTATCAACGTGATACACCACATTAACAAAACGAAGAATAAAAATCACATGATCATCTCAATACATGCCGAGAAAGCATTTGACAAGATACAGCATCCATTTATGATAAAAACTCTAAATAAAATGGGTATAGAGGGAAAATACCTCAACATAATAAAGGCCATGTATGACAAACCCACAGCAAATATCATTCTCAATGGAGAAAAATTGAAAGCTATCCCTTTAAGAACAGGAACCACACAAGGATGCCCACTGTCACCACTCTTACTTAACATAGTATTGGAATTCCCAGCCAGAGCAATCAGGCAGGAAAAAGAAATAAAAGGGATCCACATTGGAAAAGAAGAAGTGAAACTGTCACTCTTTGCAGACGACATGATTTTATATCTAGAAAATCCTAAAGAATCCACTAAAAAACTTTTAGAAACAATAAAGGAATACAGTCAAGTCACGGGATACAAAATCAATGTACAAAAATCGGTCGCATTTCTATACACTAACAACGAAGTAGTAGAAAAGGAAATTAAGAAGACAATCCCATTTACAACTGTAACAAAAAGAATAAAATACCTAGGAATAAACTTAACCAAAGAGGTGAAAGATCTCTACACCGAAAACTATCAAACACTGTTGAAAGAAATCGAAGAAGACACCAAGAAATGGAAAGATATTCCGTGCTCTTGGATTGGAAGAATTAACATCATTAAAATGTCCATACTTCCTGAAGCAATCTATAGATTCAACGCAATCCCTATCAAAGTTCCAACAACATTTTTCACAGAAATAGAACAAAGAATCCTAAAATTTATACGGAACAACAAAAGACCCCGAATAGCCAAAGGATTCCTGAGAAAAAAGAACAAACCTGGAGGTATCACACTCCCTGATTTCAAAATATACTACAAAGCCATAGTAACCAAAACAGCATGGTACTGGCACAGAAACAGACACAGAGACCAATGGAACAGAATCGAGAGCCCAGAAATAAACCCACACATTTATGGACAGCTAATATTCGACAAAGGAGCCAAGAGCATACGATGGAGAAAGGAGAGTCTCTTCAATAAATGGTGTTGGGAAACCTGGACAGCCACATGCAAAAGAATGAAAGTAGACCATTCCCTTACACCATGCACAAAAATCAACTCAAAACGGATTAAAGACTTGAATGTAAGACCCGAAACCATGAAACCTCTAGAAGAAAACATAGGCAGTATGCTCTTTGACATCGGTCTGTGCAGCATATTTTCAAGAATCATGTCTGACCGGGCAAGGGAAACAAAAGAAAAAGATGAACAAATGGGACTACATCAAACTAAGAAGCTTCTGCACAGCAAAGGAAACCATCAACAAAATGAAAACACAACCTAACAATTGGGAGAAGATATTTGAAAACCATATATTGGATAAGGGGTTATATCCAAATTATACATAGAACTCATACAGCTCAACAACAAAAAACCTAATAACCCAATTAAAAAATGGGCAAAAGATCTGAACAGAGATTTCTCCAAAGAAGATATACGGATGGCCATCAGGCATATGAAAAGATGCTCAACATCATTAGCTATCAGGGAAATGCAAATCAAAACTACAATGAGGTATCACCTCACGCCCATCAGAATGGCTATAATTAACAAGACAGGAAACAACAAATGTTGGAGAGGATGTAGAGAGATGGGAACTCTTGTACACTGCTGGTGGGAGTGCAAACTGGTGCAGTCACTATGGAAAGCAGTATGGAGTATCCTCAGAAAATTAAGAATAGATCTACTATATGATCCAGCTATCCCACTGCTGGGTATTTATCCAAAGAACATGAAAACGCAAATGCATAAAGATACATGCACCCCTATGTTCATTGCAGCATTATACACAATAGCCAAGACTTGGAAGCAACCTAGGTGTCCATCAAGGGACGAACGGATAAAGAAGATGTGGTATTTCTATGTGATGGAATACTACTCAGCCATAAGAAATGATGAAATCTGGCCATTTGTGACAACATGGATGGACCTTGAGGGTATTATGCTGAATGAAATAAGTCAGAGGGAGAAAGTCAAATACCATATGATCTCAATCATAAGTAGAAGATAAAAACAACAACAAACAAACACATAGCGACGGAGATTGGATTGGTGGTTACCATGGGGGACGGAGGGAAGGCAAAAGGTGTGATTAGGCTCACATGTGAGGGGATAGACTATAATTAGTTTTTGGGTGGTGAACATGATGTAATCTACACAGAATTTGAAATATATTATGATGTACATCCAAAAGCTATATAATGTTATAACCCAATGTTACTGCAATTAAAAAAAATCAATTAAAAAAATTTCTATTGGACTTTACTTGTGTAGAATGTGCCAACTTTTACCTACGAGGTAGGGAGAAAACTCATATATATGCTATATTTGCTTATATTTTACAAACTGAAGGTTAAGAAAAACTGATAAAAACCTATACAGAGATGCGGGAGCATCCCAGGAAGGAAGCTAAGAATGTACATTCTCTTGAAAATATGATACAAATTTACTGACTTCATGCACTAAAAAGGGCAAGAAACCGTGGCCAATCAGGGAGAAATGAGTGACTCTAGGCCCCAGGTTAAATCCTCTAAACCATCACACTAAAGGAGCTCAGTCTCCTCTGGAGCAACGGTTGACTCCAGCCCTGCAGAAGGAATTACACTGCATGTGTCCGTACCAAACTCTCATACCAGAAAGCATGTCAAAAAGATTCAGAAGCTAACTCGAAGGGTCTCCCAATGGCCAAAGACAGAACAATTTGACATCGAGTAAAATAACGACTACAATGGACTAAGGCACATCAAACATACAAACGTGTATGAGTCATGATGACATTCTTAAGAAAAGCAACACAAACAAAACCAACACAGGGCTCACATTTGGAGGATCCTGGGGAAACAACTCATTACTTTAAAAGGTGGAAATACAGCAAAAAATTAAACATTCATCCTTCCCTTCCTGTGCAAACCATACCTCAGGGAAACCTAATAGTTTATAGGCGGAAGTTCCTTTTATAGAATTCCAGCTAATGAATGGAGAAGAAATTACAGAATTAGAACATCATCCTCCCACTGCCTTTAAGGAAATGCAGATCTAGGCAACTATTTTCAGAGGCTCCAAAAAACATGAGGTAAAAACCAGTTGTGGGGCCAGCCCAGGGGCGTAGTGGTTAAGTTCTTGCACTCCATTTCGGCAGCCTGGGGTTCGCGGGTTCAGATCCTGGGCATGGACCTACACACCACTCAACAAGCCATGCTGTGCTGGCATCCCACATAATATACAGGAAAACTGGCACAGATGTTAGCTCAGTGACAATCTTCCTCGAGTAAAAAGAGGATGATTGCCAACAGCTGGTAGCTCAGGGCCAATCTTCCTCACCAAAACAAACAAACAACAACAAAAAAACCTTAAAAAACTTGTAAAAAAAAAAAGCAGAAGGGAAATTTTATAACAGATGGGTCAGGCTGACAACATCTGAACCCAGTGATGGATCTTTGCATCACAACAGGAGAGACAACCAGACATGATGAGCCTCCTGGTGTACAAGTACAACACCGCATCTGAAGTACTCTGGCCAAAATATCCGAATTGGATCAAGATTCTAAATCTAATCAGCAATTTAAAGGAAATGAGGAGGGGCAGAAGAACATAAACAACACAAGAAGGATATAATCAACATAATCCAGAATGCACATTCCACGGGACAAAAGATGCAGTTTCTTAAGCAAATAACTGGAAGGTTAAAAACAACAAGGGGGCCTTCTTTATAATAAAAGACACTTAAGAGCTCAGTGAAATTAAAATTAAAACCACAATGAGATACTATAACACGTTCACATAAATAACAAAAATGAAAAAGATGGAAAACACCAAGTGTTGGTGAGGATTGGGAACATAGCCTGGAACAACTACTTTGAAAAACTGCTTGGCAGTATCTACTGAGCGCCTCATACACAGACCCTATGACTCAGAAATGCCTCTCTTAGGTACATGCCCGAAAGAAAGGAAAATAATTGTCCATCCAAAAGCTATGTTCAAGATCACTCATAGCAACATTATCCATAATAAGTCAACAACTGGAAAATATCCAAATCCCCATAACAGATGCACATATATTGTGACATATGCACACAATGTAATATTATACACCAAAGAGAATGAATAATCTACAGACAGCAATAACGTAAATCACACACACATTATGTTCATTGAAAGGAGCCAGACATAAAAGAGAACACGGCACATAATTTCAGGAATGTTTCTTCTAATCTCTCAATTGAGTTTGGGGAAAGAGAGGAAAATCAATACCCCACATCCTTCTATTTGAAGCCACTTAGTGTCCTCTTCTATTACCTGCAGGATAAGCTCAGAGAAGGATGAATCCTCTGAGTCCTTGAAGAGTGATTCACTAAACACAGGAACAAGGCTAGTGCCATGTGGGACGGACAGGCAACTGGGTGTGAGACAGGAGACGCTCCTGGCCCCAGAGGCAGACCTAACCCATGAATTCTGGGTGGCCCTGGGTAAGTCACCACACCTCCTCTGGCCCCACCTGCCAAAGAGGGTCAGATCAGCCCTGCTCCCCAACCAACAAAAAACAAAAACTGGAGCAGAGAGCGATGTGATTCCCATCTGAAAAGCACTGAGTTCAAAAGGGAAAAGAATCCACCACGGAAGTCCAAGGAATTATTGCAACAGCCAAGCTGTGTAATGCACAGTATCTGTGATAATTATTACTTTTTTGCTTTTATAATTACTACCTTTTCATTTTTCTTAAATAAATACCCTCTGTATATGGACAAATGCCTACAGAAGCATAGTTTTCAGCCAAAGAGATACGGCCCCAGACTAACATCAACCACTATGGGTTGACATAGTTAAACACGTCTCTTTCTTCTTGCTAAATGTGCTGGCTAGCAGAGTGGGCTCTGGAGAGAGACTAGGTGCAAAGCCTAGTTCTGCCACCTACAAACTGTGTGAGTGTGAACACTTTTACTTTCCCTCACAGACACTGGATTGGCTCCTGTCTGCCCCTTTAACCTCATCCCCAACATCTGCACTTTGCCTGCCAGGCTCCAGCCACTCAATCTTGTCGTCTGCTCCTGGAACAACTGGTGCTCACACACATCAAAGGGCCGCTGACCCAAAGCCCTGGCCTGTATGTAGTTCAGGACTCAGCTCAAATGTCACTTCCTGAGAAAGACCTTCACTGACAACCCCAGCTACAATCATCCATGATCCATCATTTTCTATTCTATTTATGTGTTTATTTTCTTCAAAGCACTCATCCCCACATGAAATCACCCCGCTTATTGACTGACCTGCTTATTGCTGGTTTTCCCAAACTAGACTGAAAGCTCCAGGGACCCTCCCTGTCTTATTCTCTATGCTGTGTCCCCTGTGCCTAGTTCAGTGCCTTGCATATAAATCACTGATAAAGTTGTACTTACATGAAGGAATTGTTACCTATTTGACACACAAGAGTCGACACAGATATTTAAAGCTGAGTGACAGGAGAAACTGACAAAGAAATCAGACATCAAAGGATTCAAAATGTTAAGAACGCCCTGTTGTAAATCCACAGAAGTGCTTTTTAAACTGGGATGAGCCAGAACCAACTAATTGAATGAAATTCTTCAAAATACAGCCATCTCCCATTCACCTCCCTGTTTTGGATACAGCAGACCTAGGGTGGGCGCAGGAACCTCAATTTGCACAAGCACTCCCTGATGATTTTGAGAAAGTGGTCCATGGACCACACTTGGAAATATCCTGACCTAAACATGTGACATTTGTGCACCACTAATTTAATGCCTACCACGCAGAGTTCTACAATAACTGGGACGTCTCTGTTAATGCAATTATTTGAAAATGTACTGGTCCTTCCTCCCACCCACCACCACAAATTGCTTTCCCACATGGGATCACACCTAAACTCCAGATTATTCCCGGGTGGTTGGCAGCAGTGGGTACTGTTATCCTGCTGTATAGACAAGGCTGATGGAAGGGTAGTGACTTACCTGAAGTGTCCCAGTGATGGGACCCTGATCTCCTCACTCTTGCTCCAGGAACCTGTCTGCACACGTGCCAGCACACTTGGTTCTTCTCTGTCAGCTCCTGCTTCTGAGGCTCAGAGTCCACACCCTCCTCTGACGGTCCACTAGAAGGAGAGTCAGGGGGTAAGACGGCACATGGACTGGAGTAAAGTGAGAGGATGGGAAAGCACATGAACACGGGGAAAGGGGTGAAGGTGTCCTTGTCTGTCCCCACTTGTCCACTGGAAGCTGTGCAATGACGCTTCGCCTCTTCCCCAGCTCCACCACAGAGCCCCTCCTGCCCACACAGTGACACTGAAGCTCACACATCATGGAAATAGGGGCTTATCCCTGGTGGCTGTTACATGTCCAAGTATTCTCTCTGGGAGTCATGCTACTATGTGACGTCAGAGGCCTCACACTGACAGAATGAAGGAGGCAAAGTTGGAATGGGGAACTAACATTTTGAGAGCCCACCAGATGCTACACAGTGTAGACTGTTATTTTCAGACTTTTTCTCTCTATATCCTCAAGGCAGTGCTCTGAGGTGGGCATCATTACTTCCTTTCTATAGACGGGGAGATACTCAGGGTCAGGGAGCAAAGTACATGCTCAGAGGAGTCTAGGGAGGCATCGAGTAGACGCAGAAGCCAACCTGGTGGAGCTAACAGTGGCCAATCCTGGGACAATGTGAGCATCAAAATACACAGTAATACTAAACCCTTTTAGTTGTAGGAATCTATGACTCATACTGATATAGATATTTAAATAAATAAATCACAAGGGGAGAAGGGAAAGGTCTACCATACAGTCGAATGCCAACTAATAAATCTAGAACGAATGACAGAATTGGAAAAGCAACACTTGACCACCATCATAGTAACAAGTAATTCAGCCAAAAGGCCTGAATGGATGCTCAGTCTATAGCAAATCCCACAGGAGTGACTGAGTGACCATGGTAACCAGGCTGGCCAGGGAAAGCTGGAAAAACAAACAGCAATGACCCTGATTTGGTTCAGCTAGAAACTGAACAGGACTGGCATAACACACAGTAATTAACCTCAAGTATTCCTGACAGCAAATATTCTTGGCAGCTTTAGCACAATATATATACATACATACATACTCACATACGTGCATGCTCTCTTCCTCTCCTCTGCCCACTCAAGATCCCAGGAATTCATTGTGACGGAATAGCTGGAGGGTAAAAAAGAAAAACACTGCAATTGAACAGATTCAATTCTAAATACACATATAAAGCTGAAAGCTACTAAACTATTTTAGTGATGGGTTTATCTGGAGATGAACTATAGAATTGTTTCTGGGACATTTTTCTCCCTAGTTTCAGTACACTGTCAATAAGGTCTAAAAGCTGATATGGAAACATAAGCAAATGCATGTTATATACATCAAGCACCTTTTCCACCCAAGAGTAAGTGGTCTGAGCTTTCAACCAAAAAGATTCCTCAACAGCTATTTGACATCTGGCTGCTGCCGGTTTAGAGAAAATATAGTACAGTCGGCCCTCTGTATCCATAGGCTCCTGCATCCCTGGATTCAAGAAACCACAGATCGAAAGGCCTAAGATGGCTGTGTATGTACTGAACACACACAGACTTTCTTTTCTTGTCGTTATTCCCTAAACAATACAGTATAACAACTGTTTATGTAGCACTCACATTGTATTAGGTATTTTAAGTAATCGAGATGATGTAAAGTATACGGGAGGATGTGCGTAGGCTATTTGCAAATACTATGCCTTTTTATAGAAGGGACTAGAGCACGGGAGGATTTTGGTACCGACAGGGGTCCTGGAACTGATTCCCCTGTGGATACTGAGGGACCACTGTATGTATAAACTGCAGTTAAAAAATACTCTCATTCACAATAGCAGCAAAGACTATGAAATACTCAGGAAGAATCTCTCCACATATGTGTAAGGTCTGTACCTTGAACAGTACAAAACATCACTGACAGAAATTTTAAAAAGATCTAAATAAACGGAGAGAGAAACCATTTTCATGTATCAGAAGACTGTATTATAGAGATATCTATTCTCCTCAGACTGGTCTACAGACTCCATATAATCTTAAAAATCCTAACAGAGGGGCCGGCCCCGTGGCCGAGTGGTTAAGTTCACACACTCCACCGTGACGGCCCAGGGTTTAACTGGTTCCGATCCTGGGCACGGACATGGCACCACTTGTCAGGCCACATTGAGGTGGCGTCCCACATGCCACAACTAGAAGGACCTGCAACTAAGATATACAACTATGTGCCGGGGGCATTTGGGGAGATAAAGCAGAAAGAAAAAAAAAAAAGATTGGCCATAGTTGTTAGCTCAGGTGCCAATCTTTAAAAAAAAAAAAACCTAACAGACATTTGTTTTTTAAGAAATTGACAGGCTGATTCTAAAATTCATGTTGAAATACAAAGGACCTAGACTATGAAAAACAACTTTGAAAAAGAAGAACAAAGTTGGAGGATCAAAACTACCTGATTTCAATACTCATTATAGGGGCCAGCCCCGTGGCCGAGTGGTTAAGTTTGTGCGCTCTGCTTCGGCAGCCCAGGGTTTTGCTGGTTCAAATCCTGGGCCTGGACATGGCACCACTCATCAAGCCATGCTGAGGCGGCATGCCACATGTCACAACTAGAGTGACCCACAACAAAAAATCCACAACTATGTACCAGGGGGCTTTAGGAGAAAAAAGGAAAAATAAAGAATCTTTAAAAAAAAAAGAAGACCTTCAGTAACCAGGACAGTGAAGTATTGGCATCATGGTAGACAAATAAATCAACGGAACAGAATAGAGTCCAGAAATAGACTCACACCAAAACTCAGGTTAACTGATTTTGTCAAAGTTATAAAAGCAATTCAAGGAGAAAGCATAGTGTCTTTTTCTTTTTTTTTTTTTTTTGAGGAAGATTAGCCCTGAGCTAACATTCCCCACCAATCCTCCTCTTTTTGCTGAGGAAGACAGGCACTGAGCTAACATCCATGCCCATCTTCCTCTATTTTATATGTGGGATGCCTGCCACAGCATGGCTTGATGAGCAGTGCGTAGGTCCGTGCCAAGGGTCCAAACTGGTGAACCCGGGCCGCCAAAGTGGAGCGTGTGAACCTAACCACTATGGCACCGGGCCACCTGGGAAGGATAGTCTTTTTAACAAATGGGGCTGCAACAAATGGATATCCACATGCACAAACATACATTTTGATCCATGTATCGAACTAAATACAAGTCAACTCAAAATAGACCATACGCCTAACTATAAAGCCTAAAACTTCTAGAAGAAAACACAAGAAAAAAGTCCTTGTGACCTTGGGTTAGATGAAGATTTCATAGGTGTAACCCTAAAACCACAATCCATTATGTCAATATATTGGACTTCCTCAAGTTAAAAACTTCTGCTTTTCCAAAGACACTGTTGAGAGAACTAAAAAACAAGCCACTGACTGGGAGAAAATATTTGCAAATCTTATCTCTGATAAAGGACTTGTATCCAGAATACAGAAAATCTCAGAAAGGTCAATATGAAGAAGACAGACACTCTAATTAATAAATGGGAAAATATTTGAATAGACACTCCACCAAAGAAGATATACTAATGTCAAATAAGCGTATGAAAAGATGCTCAACATCTTTTCTCAAATGTTCAAGGTCACTAGGGAAATGTAAACAAAAACTACAAGATATGACTACACCCCTCTGAGTATGGGCAAAATTTTAAAAACTGACCACACCAAATTGTGGCAAGGTTGCGGAGGATGAAACTCTCATACACGGCTGGTGGTAATGACAGATGGTGCAACCACTTTGGAAAACAGTTTACCAGCTTCTTACAATGTTAATCTTACAACTATCATATGATCCAGCCATTGCATCCCTAAGTATTTACCCAAGAGAAAGAAAGCATATGTTCAAGCAAAGACTTATACCCAAATGTCCACAGCAGCTTTATTTACAAGATCCCCCAACTGGAAACAACACAAATATCAATTACCAGGTGAACAGGCAGAACAAACCATGGTATATCCATTTACAGTCATGCGCCACATAACGATGTTTCAGTCAACGATGGACTGCATATATGACAGCGGGCCCATAAGATTAATACCATACAGCCTAGGTGTGTGGTAGGCTATACCATCTAGGTCTGTGTAGTACACTCTATCATATTCACACAACGACAAAATCACCTAAAGACACATTTCTCAGAACGTGTCCCTGTCATTAAGCAATGCATGAATGTCATGGAATATTAGGCCAACAATAGAAAAGAAGGAACTAGTTGTACATGCAAAAAATGGGTAAATCTAGAAATAATTAGGCTGAAGGAAAGGAGACAGACACAAAAGAATACACATTATATAATTCCATTCACATAAAATTATACAAAAAGAAAACTAATCTGTAGTGACAGGAGATCAGTGGTTGCCTGGGAATGGGGTAGGGTGACGTGGAGAGAGAGGCAGGGGAGAGGTAGGTGAGGGGATTACAAAGGGGCACCAGGAAGATTTTTGAGGAGATGGGTATGTTCACTATGTTGACTGCAGTCTGGATCCACAGGTGCACACAGATAGCAAAACTTATTAGAGCATATGCTTTAGATATGCACAGTGTATCGTACATCATCCAAACCTCAATAAATATTTGAGATATACTTACATATTCATACTTCTCTGATGCAATTAAACTAATCAGGTGAAAAAGTCCCATAATTGTGCTCTTGTAGTGTTAACAGGTCCACACCATGTCTTATCAAATTGGCCTAAATGACGGATAACCAAAATAGAAATAATCATTTGCAATGAAATATATGCAAATATATAGGAAAAGTTGATGTCTATTTCCTTCTGAAGTACAGAAATAATATATCATATCTTAGGAAAATAATCATAATGATATCTAAGAGGAACTAGTTATTTCAGGGAACGATGCTGAGTATCATTATGTAGGCTAACAAATATTTTTTAAAATATTAAGTTCTAGTCCCTGACATTTTAAACTAACACTTGGAAAAATTCCCCCTTTTTAAAAAATGCTGTTATAAAAGGGAAAAAAACCCCACGGTCACCAGGGAAGAATCTCATCACAAATAGGAAGATCTAACTACTGCGTATTTCCACACTCCTCTGAGAGGCACAAGAGAATCATGGATTATTATCTGTATGATGAGAACAATTTAGGCATATTTATTGCAAATGCATGTGAAAGGTCGTGTCTTCCTCAAGCCGGACAATTCATTGCTTTCAGACAAAAGGCGGCAACTATAGGATGGCTCTCAGGGCTACTACAGAGCAGGCAGCTGCTGAAGGAATGGATTCCACCTGCTAAACCTCTTCTCTCATGAGGGAGCAAGTTAGCTTCTCTCCTCTGAGGCTCCTTTGTGAACCCCACAGGAGCAATTCCACAACATGCTTTCGTTCAGATGTATGCACTCACTCAGGCCGGGCCTCATATCCCAACAGGGATGTGAAGTGTCATGGTCTCCTGAGGACGGCTGCCCTTGAATCTGGAGCAGATGGTTCAGCAGCCATGAGGACACAGATCCTCAGAAGCTGCCTCCTTCAGACGCCTGATAGGAGCTCGGCCAGAGGCATGAAGAGCTGCACTGGGAGAGACAGATCCAGCAATCACTATGCTTTACTGGAGTAACAGTGTGCCCCTCTTGGTGAAAACAAAACACCTTCACTCTTCAGACCACCATCTCCAGCTGTCGGAGATGACCCTAGGCAATCAGATTAGCAATAAAGATAGATGGTAATCACCTGTGTTGGAGGAATGACGGGGCAATGGACATTCACATACACTGTTGGTGCCAAATGGGTGTATCCATTTTCTGAGGCCCATATTATTACAGCTGAATAAGTTAAATGGCCTTTGATACAGACATCCTATTTCCACCAACAGGAGAGTTTCAGGTGAGGGTTTAGAAAGGGATCCCCAAGGCAATTCTGACCTGCGTCCAGGTTAAGGGGCCTGAGCTGAGGTGGGCAGGTAAAGGAGCCAGGTGAGTTCCCTGATCTTGGAGGAAGAGACAGCTCTATTCATGAAGCTTCTACTTAAGCAGGGCCTATGCATGGGTTCTTCACATTGTTGCCTAGATTTAGTTGTCACCACAAACGTGCTAGTGAGGCATCACTAACCTCTCTTCATGGATGTTGGTGACTCCAAGCATGTGTTCCTAAACAGAGACAGATGGCAAAGAAGATAAAAGCCCAGCTTCTCCACTTAGCCTCTACAAAAATGGGGGTGGGGGAGGAGTGGAAGGGAAGGGGTACCTTGTTACCGCTTGGTAGAGGTGGGATTTCACTCCCTACAAGGTCTCCACCTGGCAGGCGGGGAAAGACACTTCCTCACTGACCTTTGTGTGGCCTCTCCTGACACTGTGGAGAGGAGGAGGCCTCCTCTTTACTGGATGGTCATGAAAGTTACACCATCCCCTCGGCTTCCTGTGACATCAGCCCAGAAATGAGGGGAAGGCGCCTCATCACTGGGTGCGGGTGGAAGTCAGGCTCCCCACATGGTCTCTACTGACACCAGGGCGACAGGTGCTCACTTCCACCATCAGCGATGAGAGTCCCTTTTCTCCTTGGGGTCTTCTCTGATCCACCCCAGAGGGTGGGGAGGGGAGGCTGGTTGCACTCAAGTGAGCGTAGAATCCACACTCCTCACCCAGCCTTTGCTGGCACAGTGTGGGTGGAGCTGTGTTGCATTCTGTGGTGTCTGTCTGAGGTAGGACAGTGGTTGTCTAAAAGCTTTCTTTCATGCTAGGTTTCCTCTTTTCTGGTTCTTTACCTGGAGAAAGATTTTCTTGAGGCTTGTCTGGTCTTTTCCTGTTGGCATTTTTTGGTGCCCTTCTCCTCCAGCACTCAGTCTGGGACATATGGGGTGAAATACAACCAAGGGAATTCACGCATGTCGCTACTTGGATCCTGAAGTCCCCAGCCAGTCTGTTTTTTTTCTCTCCACCTTTCAGTCTTTGTTTTACATATAAGAGCCAGAGATTTTAGCTGCACCTCGCAGGAGTACCAGGGAGAAATGTGTCTACTCCTTCTGGTTCCCAAAACAGAGGTCTTTGCCTTCTACTTTTAATATAAGTAAAAATTTTATATTTGCATTCCCCCCCGTTTCTTAGATCAAAAGTATGCTATTTACACCTTTATGTACGTTGACATTTTCATTTAACACTATATTCTGGACATCCCTCCACAGCCCATGTGGAGATTTTCATCGTTCCTCTTTACACCTTCCTTAGTGTACACCTTTGTGTGGTTGTATACTTTATTCATCCATCAAACAACTGATAAATGTTTAGGTTGTTGCCATTCTTTTGCAATTCAAATAGTGCCAAAGTGAATAGCTACATTTATTATAATATTTATATCTAAAATCTTTTGTGACATTGCCAGTATATCCTTAGGATATTTCTGGAAATAGGATTTCTGAGTCAAAGAGTAAGGGCATATATGAAATTGCTGGTATTGTCAAATTCCCTGCCATAATGACTGTATTAATTTCCCATGGCTACTGCAATAAATTACCACAACAGAAACATCCCCTCATAGTTCTGGAAGCTGGAAGTCCAAAATTAGTTTCACGGGGCCAAAATCAAGACATTGGCAGGGCTGCAGTCCTTCCAGAGACTCTGGGGGAGCTCCCTCCCCTCTTCCAGCTTTTGGCGGCTGCTGGCATTCCTTGGCTTGTGGCTCCATCACTCCAGCCTGCATCCTTGGTCACACTCCCTTCTCCTCTTCTGTCTGTGTCAACTCTCCCTCTGCCTCTCTTAGAAGGACACTTGGCTGTACATTTAGGGACCATTTGGATAATCCAGGATAATCTCCCCATTAAAAGACTCTTAATTTAATCACATCTGCAAAGACCCTTTTTCACATAAGGTAAGATTTACAGGTTCCAGGGATCAGGACCTGATATCTCTTGGGACCAGTATCAGGCCTACTACAGTGATCATACCATTTTGCATCCCTGAGCAGGTATGAAAGGAAACGTTTTTCCCCATCCTCACCAACTGAGTTTGCCTACAAACATTCGGATCT
This sequence comes from Equus asinus, assembly GCF_041296235.1. Taxonomy (NCBI): domain Eukaryota; kingdom Metazoa; phylum Chordata; class Mammalia; order Perissodactyla; family Equidae; genus Equus; species Equus asinus. Next base: position 97,239,640 of record NC_091820.1, read on the forward strand.
TTGTCAATCTAATAGTTAAGAAATGGTATCTTAGTATAGTTGTAATTGCATCTCTCTTAATTAAAACAAGCTTGCGACTCTTTTCATGTGTTTAAAGACAACTGATATTTTTTTCGTAACTGGTTGTATTTCTCACATGTCTTTGATAGGGCTGTTGTTTTTTCATGCCTCATGTTGGTAAGTGTTTATATGGAAGGGATATCAATGTTTTGTTAAAGATGTTAGCTGCAAATGTTTTCCCTAGAGTCTCTACTTGACTAGCATGTTTTTGCCACGCAGAGCTGTCATTGTTATTTTTACATTGTCAAATATATCAATCGTTTTCCTTAATGCTCCTGGATAATTTATACTTGGGAAAGTTTCCTCCACTTCCAGATTACAGAAGAATTCACCTGTATTTTCTTCTAATATTTGTTTGGATTTCTTTTTTTACATTTCATTCCGAACCGTTTGGAATTTCTGCTGCTGTAAGATAGAGAAATTGATCCCTTTTTACCTTTCTAACCTTATGATTATCTAGCTGCCTCAATACCACTTCTTAATTGGCCATCATATCTCCACTGCTTTGAAATGCTGCTTTCGTTATATTCTAAATTCTAAATGTAATTGGGCCTATATCACTATTTTCTATTGATTAATTTTTCTGTCAATTAATGGGCCAATCAAATCAAAATTGAAATAACCTTTTACCTCCACTCATAGAGCTTTCTCTTCAACATAGGAGGTTGCACTTTCTGTCTGGAAGTCATCAGTATCCCTGTACACTGGCAATAGTCCCCCACTCCTTCCACCTAGACTTCCAGAGGGCTCTGTCTGGTGGGTGTGGGTCACAGCCCGCCTCACCCCTCCTCCTCCCTCCCGCCTTCCCTCTCTCCTCTGCGTTTGAAGCTGAAGTTCAGGCTTCTGCCACAAGGTGGCACCAACGTACCACTATCATCAAACTTTTCCCAAAAAAGGGGTCAGCTAGGAGTCAAAAACCACAATACCCTCTCTAAAACACAGTCTATGAACTTATATACAGATTGATTCTAATTTTGTCTGAAAAACTGAGAGGCATGAAAGAAGTCTGTAAAAATGTACACTCCAGGGGCCGGCCCATGGCTGAGTGGTTAAGTTCGTGCACTCCCCTTCAGCTTCCCAGGGTTTCACGGGTTGGGATCCTGGGCGCGGACATGGCACCACTCATCAAGACACGCTGAGGCGGTGTCCCACATGCTACAACTAGAAGGACCCACAACTAAAATATACAACTATGTACTGGGGGGCTTTGGGGAGAAGAAGGAAAAATAAATAAATGTACACTCTGGGGCCCGCATACAATGAAACACCAGGCGTAGCGCACCTTGGCATGCGAGAGCAGAGCAGGGCAGGTGGAGGTGACTGAGAGGATGGGGCGTCAGAGGGGGTCTGGGCAACTGTGTCCACTGTTGTGGACAGGGGATGACAGACCGGGTGGGAGAAGGTCTGGGAAGCCTGTACAGGGCTGGGGTAATGGAGAGTGAAATCCGTGTTCTCTGACAGGGACTCTCTGCAGTGTGGACATGTCGACCTACTCTGATGAGGGAAGAGAGACCTCAATGAACGTGATGTAGATTTGGGGTCAACAGATGGAACTGTTTTGAATACATACTAATTTTGTAAACAGAATTGGTATCATAGTAAACAAACCATTCCAAGACATTTGTTACCGTCTGCAAAATGTAGTCTCACCATTGTCTAACGGGGGGCTGTGTGATGGAGCTGGGGAAGAGGCGAAGCATCATTGCACAGCTTCCAGTGGACAAGGCGGGGGCAGGCAAGGACATCCTCACCCCTTTCCCTGTGTTCATGTGCTTTCCTATCCTCTACCTTCCTCTCTAGTCCATGAACTCTCTTATCCCCTGACGGTCCTTCTAGTGGACCATCAGAGAAGGGTGTGGACTCTGAGGCTCGAAAGCACGAGGTGATAGAGAAGAATCAAGCGTGATGTTGAGTGTGCTAAAAAGGTCCCTGGAACAAGAGTGAAGAGATCAGGGTCCCATTATTGGGACACTTTAGGTGAGTCACTACCCTTTCCTCCAGCATCTTCTGTACAACAGGATAACAGTACTCATTGCTCCTGACCACCCAGGAATATTGTGGAGTTTAAGTGTAATCCACGTGGGAAAACAATCTGTCGTCACAGGTGAGAGGGAGGGACCAGTGCATGTTCGAGTAATTGCATTAACAGAGACATCCCAGAAATTATAGAATTCTGCATGGTAGGCATTAAATTAATGCTACAGAAATGTCAGCTGTTTAGGTCAGAATTCTCCCCAGTGTGGTCCATGGAGCACCTCATCAAAATCATTCAGAGTTCCTTGTTAAAATTGCAGATTTAGGTCCACTCTAGGTATGCTGTATCCGAAACAAGGAGGTGGGCTAGGAGATGTCTGCATTTTGAACACTTTCTCCAGCTGAAATGAAAGCACTGTTGTGGATTTACTCCAAGGTGTTCTTAAAATTTTGAATCCTTTGATGTCTAATTTCCCTGTCAACATCTCCTGTCACTCAGCTTTAAATATCTGTGTCTGCTCCTGTGTGTCAAATAGGAAACCAATCCTTCACGTAAGTAATGTTTATTCAATGATGTATATGTGAGGCACCGAACTAGGCACTGAGGACACAGCACAGAGAACAAGACAGGCAGGGTCCCTGGAGTTTCATTCTAGTTTGGGAAAACTGGCAATGAGCAGGCAAATAAATCAATAAGCGGGGCAATTCCCCATGGGGATGAGTGCTTTGAAGAAAGTAAACATAAACAGAGTAGAGATGAGGAGGACAGGGGTTATTATGGCTGGGTTGTCAGCGAAGCTCTTTCTTTGTGTACCATTGATCTGATGCCTACCATGCAGCGAAATTCCAATACTAGGTTGAGTAGGAGTGGCGAAAACAGGCAGCCTGTCTTGTTCCTGCTGGGTTGTTGCTTTGAGATTTGAGTTAATATATGAAAACCCTTAGAATAGTGCTAGGAACACAGTAACAGCTCAATAAATGCTAGATGTTTTCATAAATATGTGCAACTTGATATTTTTATAGTTTTGACAGTTTTGCAGCTCTCATGTGTCTTTAATAAAGCCTAATAACCTTACAATTGAATCCTATTCATCAACTGTTGCATATTCTTTGGGTTTTGTTTTATTAAGAGAAAACACTCTGACATATAACATTATAAGAGTTTCAGGTGTACAACATAATGATTTGATATATTAACTCAATTAATGAGCTTCACTGACAGCCCCACTAAATGGGGAAAGAACAGTCTTTTCAACAAATGGTGCTGGGACAACTGGATATCCATGTGCCTAAGCATGAAGTTGCATGCTTACTTTATACCATATGTAAAAATTAACTCAGAATGGATCCAAGACTTAAACATAAGAGCTAAAACTAGAAAACTCTTAGAAGAAAACTTAGAAGAAAAGCTTGATGACACTGGATTTAGCAATGATCTCTTGGATATGACACCAAAAGCATAGGCAACAAGAGAAAAAATAGATAAATGGGACTTCATCAAAATTAAAAACTTGTGAATCAAAGCAAACAATCAGGAGAGTGAAAAGACAATCCACAGAGTTGGAGAAAATATTTGCAAGTCATATATCTGACAAAAGGATTAATATCCTGGATATATAAAGAATTCCCACAACTCAAGAACAAAAAAACCAAACAATACAATTTTAAAAATGCAAAGGACTTGAATACACAATTCTCCAAAGATATACAAACGGCCAATAAGCACATGAAAAGATGCTCAACATCACTAGTCAGTAGGGAAATGCAAATCAAAAGCACAATGAGAAACCACTTCACACCCACTGGTATGGCTATTAGCAAAAAAATAGAAAATAAAGTGTTGGCAATGTTATGCAGAAACTGGAACCCTTGTGCACTGTTGGTGGGAATGTAAAATGGTGCAGCTGCTGTGGAAGACAATATGTCGGTTCCTCAAAAAATTAAACATAGAAATTACCATATGATCCAGCAATTCCACGTCTAGATACATACACAAAATAGCTAAAAGCAGGGACTCTAACAGATACATGCACATCAATGTCCATAGCAGCATTATTCACAATAGCCAAAAGGTGGGAGCAACCCGAGTGTCCATCAACAAGATGAATGGATTTTTAAAAATGTGATATACACATACAATGGAATAGGATTCATCCTTAAATAGGAATGAAATTCTGATACAGGCTACAACACGTATGAACCTTGAAAACATTACGCTACGTGAAATAAGCCAGACACAAAGGACAAATATTGTAAGATTCCACTTATATGAGGTACCTAGAATAAGCAAATTCATAGAGACAGAAAGTATAATAGAGGTCCCCAGGGTAGGGGGAGCAGGGAATGGGGAGTTAGTGTTTAATGGCTATAGAGTTTCTGTTTAGGAAGGTGAAAACGTTCTGGAAACAGGTAGTGGTGATGGCTGCACAACATTGTGAATGTACCTAATGCTAGTGAATTGTACACTGAAAACTGGCTATAATGGTAAATTTTATGTTATATATATTTTACCACAGTTTTAGAAAGAGTCCTTTCAAGGGAAAGAGGGAGGGAGGAGAGTCAGAGAAAGAGATGCGACAGCAGGTGCAGAGGTTGTGGTCAGAAAAAGACCGGAAGATGCTACTGTGCCAGCTTTGAAGATCGAGGCCATGAGACTCAAGCCATGAGCCAGAAGGGGCCACAAGCCAAGGAATGCAGGCAGCCTCTAGAACCTGGAATAGGCAAAGAAACTGATTCTCCCCTAGGCCCTCCAGAAGGGCTGCAGCCCAGCTGAAACCTTGACTTCAGCCCAATAATACTCATTTTGGACTTCTCCCCTCCAAAACTGTTAGAGGGTAAATTTTTGTTGTTTTAAGCCACTAAACAAAAATGAGTTGTGGTCAATTAATGCATTTTTCTTCATTTTGAAATTCCCTTATTATTTTTAGGGATTTCCTTGCTTTAAATAACTAACTCAATCTCTGGCTTATCATTTTTTTTTTCTGCTTTATCTCCCCAAACGCCCCTGTACACAGTTGTATATCTTAGTTGCCGGTCCTTCTAGTAGTGGGATTGGCTTATCATTTTTTTTTTTTAAAGATTTTATTTTTTTCCTTTTTCTCCCCAAAGCCCCCCAGCACATAGTTGTATATTCTTTGCTGTGGGTCCTTCCAGTTGTGGCATGTGGGATGCCGCCTCAGCGTGGTCTGATGAGCAGTGCCATGTCCGCACCCAGGATTCGAACCAACGAAACACTGGGCCGCCTGTAGCAGAGCGCGCGGACTTAACCACTCGGCCACGGGGCCTGCCCCTTGGCTTATCATTTTTAACAGAAAACATTTTATTTCTTGCAGAAGGCGTGACTTCCTGTCTTAGTCTGTTCAGGCTGCCATAACAAAAATATCATAAACTGGGTGGCTTATAAACGACAGAAACGTATTTCTCACAGTTTTGGAAGCTGGCAATCCGAAAGCAGAGTGCAGGCCTGGTCAGATGAGGACTGGCTTCCAGGCCACAGACTTCTTGCTCTATCTTTACATGGTGGAAAGGGGCGAGGGATCTCTCCGGGGCCTCTTTTATGAGAGCACTAATCCCATTCCTGAGGGCTCTGCCCTCGTGACCTAATCACCTCCCCAATGCCCCATGTCCGAATATCATCACCTTAGGGGTTAGGATTTCGACATAGTAATTTGGGGAACGCAAACATTCAGTCCACAGCACTTTCCCTATCAACAAGTTCTAAGTCTGTTCAGAGATATTTTTATATCATTAAAATACACATAGGTTTTTGTTATATGTACGTTTTACCACACAGACTTTTTCTAAAACATGAACTGAGAAGGATTAACCTCATTAATAGAACTGAGTAGAATTTTGTATGTCTGCTGGCCATTTTAGGTTTTTGTGGTTATAAAGACCATTTTCATTAAGTTCTAAAATATATTTAGCGTTGTCCTGCAGTCGAATGCTCTACCACTCAGCTAGACTCTCTCTCATTACACTCTGATGGACTAGTGTGATTTCCTCTCCATGTATCTAGAATGTTCTTTACCCTTGCTTTTCTCTAGACTACACACACGTACACAAACACACAGGCTTAATGCTCCTTAAATTATGGATACTTGGTGTCCGTGATTAAAGAGAAAGAGTTTCATGATGTGTCAGGAATGGAATCAGGACCAATTCATGTTATTGGGCATTGAACTGAGGTATAATTTTTGTTGTGCCAAGCTAATGTGGTGAGTTTTATTTGTCAAACACGTGCTTGAAAGTGAAAAAAATAACTCAACATTCTAATTGTTTGAGGAAAAAGAAAGAGTGCCACCTGCTCTCTTAATTGGGCACCATCCTTCTAGTAATTTGCTGCAAGAGAGGAGAGGTATGCCCAAAGGCAGCTCCAAATTCACGTCCTTTTCCCTCCATGATTAAAAGCAGGTAAACAAACAACAGGCAAGTGCCACACAGATTCTGAACACCCCAGAATGTGTCTTAGTGACTCAGTCTGGTCACCTTTCTACAGTTGGAGGAAACAGCTGGAGCTCAGGGGCTGTAAGTCCTGATGGTTGGGCCAGTGGACAGTGGCGTGGGGAGGGTGCTGCTCTCACTGAAGGTTCCCATTAGTCAAGTGATACATAAATGCAGGTCATGAAAGTTTCTGGTTTGAGAAATAAAAGATTCTATACCATATGACCCAGCCATCCCACTACTGGGTATCTATCCAAAGAACCTGAAGTCAGCAATTCCAAAAGTCCCATGCAACCCTATGTTCATCGCAGCATTATTTACAATAGCCAAGACATGGAAGCAACCTAAGTGTCCATCAACTGATGATTGGATAAAGAAGATATGGTAGATATATACAATGGAATACTACTCAGCCATAAAAAAGGATAAAATCATCCCATTCACAACAACATGGATGGACCCTGAGGGTATGATGTTAAGTGAAATAAGGCAGATAGAGAAAGACGAACTACATATGACTCCACTCATGGACAGAAGTTAAACATATAGACAAAGAGAACTGATTGGTGGTTACCAAGGAAAAGGGGGGTGGGGGAGGGCACAAAGGGTGAAGTGGTGCACCTACAACATGACTGACAATAATGTACGACTGAAATTTCACAAGGCTGTAAACTATCATAATCTTAATAAAAAGTTTAAAAAAACTAAAATTAAAAAAAATAAAAATAAAAGATTCTAGACCGGGAAACAAAAAGAATAGAATGATTCTAAAAAAAATCAAATAGGAATTTTAAAAAAACTTGAAGCCACACTCATATAAGTAATTAAATATTTGAAATAATAATGAAATGAATGAAAGGAGACAAATTGTATTTATCAAATAATTCCAAATAATATCTGTAGATACCCTGCCTCCATGAGGTGAACCTTAATTCAGCCTCCACCCCTGAGAGCAGGACAGAGTCTGGGAATGGAAAATAGTTACTGTGCACTAGAGAACCTTGACAAACAGCGCCTTGACTCAGTGACGTGGGTCAACATGTCCAGTGACCCTGTGACATCACGTGGGTCTCATGTCCTCCCAGATATGATGTGAGGAGAAGGGCACTTCAACTCTGTGGTATTCTTTCCTGAAACCCATAACCACAGTCCAATGACAAGCAAGATAAACTACCTGATTGTTCAAGAGCGTGACAGTCATAAAAACAGTGTGGCAGTTCAACAGAGAGTTACCACATGACCCAGCGATTCCACTCCTAGGTACACAGCCAGGAGAAATGACAACACATGTCTACATAAAAACTAGTACACAAATGTATGTAGCATCATTATTCAAAATAGCCAAAAGTAGACTATCTAAATGTCCACCAATTAATGAGGGGTTAAATAAAATGTGGAATGTTATTCAGCAATAAAAAGGAATGAAGTACCACTACATGCTACAACATGGATGAATCTTGAAAACAGTATGCCAACTGAAAGAAGCCAAATACGCGAAAGACCACATAGTGTATGAGTCCACTTAGGTGAAATGTCCAGAATAGGCAAATCCATGGAGAGACAGCTTATCTGTGGTTCCTGGGCCTCGAGGCGGGTGCGGGCTTTGACTGCATTCAAGCACAATGGGACTTTTTGGGGTGATGGAAACATCTAAAACTCGATTATGGTAATGGTTGTACAACTCTACAGTTACCGAAAGTCATCAAACTGTACCCTTAAAATGTGTGGATTTTGTTCTCTGTAAATTATATTGCAGGAAAGCTGTTAAAAATATGATATTGGCCTGGTCTTCTGTTCTACCACAATAACAACCAACCTCTCTCATACAAAGATTTAGATGCATGTGTATTATATAAATATTAATTCACATAAAACCACCTGGCTTATATAAATATTAACTTATATAAACCACATGCTTAATGAAAATATTAATTTATATAAAACTGTGACTGTGTCTCATGCCTGCTGACTCTATGTCCTGTCTTCCTGCAAGCAATGACCTTCTCCCACACAGGTGACCTCAGGTTGTGCTTGTGTGTAAAGTTTGGTTCACTTGTGATCACTTCCACATCTTCCGACTGTGGCATGGTTTGAGAGTAGGTCCACGACAGAGCCCAGGGCCTGGCCTGTGTGACATGATGTCAGCATTACTACTTTCTTCCCTCCTCTGTGGCCTTTCTCACGTGACTCCACTTTGGGTAGACTACACTGGAACTACCCCTCTGGGTGTCCGTATGGCAGAACTTCTCAAGGGGCCACATAGGTGCACACTCTTTACACCATCAGTTCCCCTCTTAGTAGTTTATCTTCAGGCTGTAGTTAAGGATGGAGACAAGGATTTGGTTATAAGCATTGCTGTCCTGGTAACTCCCTAGTTTCACTTCTGGGTCTGAATTAAGGAAAAAGACCAAATGGTCTGCCCCACGAAGGGGCAGAAGGAAGTAGAGAGAAATGTGACTGTCAGCGCACACACTGACACACTGACACACACACACACATACTCTCTCTCTCTCTCTCTCTCTCTCTCTCTCTCATACACTGTTATCATGATACTAAAATTCTCCCAAAATATTTTCTGGACTCAAAGAGGACACATTCAGTTCATCAGTGCAAACAGCCATGGTAAATGTGCCTTAAACAGTGTCCTTTAGCACTGTACAGACACTGAAAAGATGCCATCCACAGAGTAGACAATAGCAACTATCAGAAACTATATAACACAGGGATGTGAGAACTGAAAATGTCACATCCATAGGATGGAATTCTAGACAGGTAGCAAAAACAAGTTATAGCCAAAACAATGAGGAGAGATGGTTTGTTGCCCATCAGATAAGCAATGATTCACATTATTTCTAATGTGTTGAGAGACAGGCATTATCATACAGCAATGTTAGGACCATTCATTAGTAATAGCATTCCCAATGTTGTGTTAATATAAAATATTACATTTTTTCCTGGTTTATAGAGAACACTTTCAAGAACATATAAAAAATTCTGACAAAGATATTTGTGTATATATGAGCAAGAGTGTTAAGTATACTATTGTTTGTTACAGAAAATATGATACGGAAACTAAATTTTCACCACCTGAGTATTAGTGAAATAGTCTGGAGCATCATATGAAGAAACACAATTAATATAAAAAAACCCTGAAATTTTGTAGAAATATTTAAAATATTATCATAGAAATATATCTACACAGAAAGAAGGTCATAAGTGCAATAGCAGGTTACAAAGATCTTAAGTGGCCTTGATCCATTTTTGCTAATATAGATTTCTATTTATCCAGAGGTGTCCAAGAATAAAACTAAAAAATGATCTTTTACTTCCATTCTCATAGAACTTTCTCTTCAACACAGAATGAGGCTGCACTTTCTGTCTCAATATCTCAGTATCCCTGTACCCTGGCAATGCTCCCGTTCCACCCAGTCTTCCAGAACACTCTGTCTGGTGGGTGTGGAGCACAGCCCCTCCCACCTTCTTGCTCCACCATGTTCAAGATGTAGTTCACGTTTCTGTCACGAGGTGGCACCAACGTACCGCTATCAGCAAACTTTATAAAACAGGGTCATCGCGGAATAAAAAAACACAATATGCTCCCTTAAAACCCAGCCTATGAACCTATGTACAGAATGATTCTAACTCTGTCTGAAAAAACCGATAGGTGTAAAGAGACTGCAAAAATATATACTGCGGGGCCCGCATATGACGACACACCAGGTGGCAGTAGCACGCCTTGGCAGTGGGTGGTGGGCAGATGAAAGGCAGGGCAGGTAGGAAGTGACAGAGAGGATGGGGCGATGGAGCAGGGTCTGGACAGCTGTGTCCAACGTCCTGGACAGGGGATGACACACAGGAGGTGGGAGAAGGTCTGGGCAGCCTGTACAGGGGTGAGGTAATGGAGGGCACAGCACCCTGCTCTCTGGGAGGGACCCCTCTACCGAGTGGACATGTCAACCTGCCCTGATGAGGGAAGAGAACTCTATGAACACAATGTAGATGGAACTGCTTTAATATACATGTTCACTTTCCAAACAGAATTGGAATCTTAGTAAACAAATTGATGACATTCATCCCCCTTTGCTAAATGCACTCCTTTTCCTTAAAAGAGAAAAACGGAGATAGCCGTTATCAGGTGGCCAGAGCCAGGATGTCAGCTGAGAGTCTCAGACATGGCGACTCAGCCAGAGGGCGGGAGGGATGGAGGGTCACACATTGGTCTAATGGTTTCAGCCAGCGTTTCATGAAACTGTGTAACCTACTGGCAGCCATCCAGCTGTATCCATCATTTTCTGGGATATTTAAACATGAGATTGGAAGTCTACCCTTGGCTTGAACTAAAGATAAAGCTGCCCCTTGAGTGTGAGTACTTGGGGTGACAGAGCTAATGGAGACACAGAAACACACACAGGTACCGGCAGAAACACTTCCAATTCTATTTTTTTTCCTACTTCATTTTTCCATGTAATTGAATAAAATGAATGTTTTTCCAAAGTAATGAATACATGTGTACATTAATTTTGCTGAATCTGTTTACAAGTATATTCTGCTTTCAAATTTTCATCAAAATACATTTTTCCTGAAGGCAGTATTTCAAACAATATGTAAAAGTACATTTATACAATGAAGTTACCTGCATCTCTCATGGGCCTGACTCCCCACCCCCCCCCCCCCCCCCCCCCCCCCCCCCCCCCCGTTCCCCAGCCCTAAGGGGCCTGTTGTCATAGAGTGGGGCCTCCTCTCCAGATGCATCCCTGTGGGGGAGGGGTGCATGAACACAGACACCCGCACACACACAGGGTCTCTTCCAAAAGAGGAATCACAGTACTCATTTTTTACTATTGTCTTTTCCACTCAATATGAATTCCCAGGATTTATATTTGCATCTTATTAATGCTTGTGGTTTTGGAATATTCTGACATGTTTATTGTTCACATAATTTTACATGAATTTGCTGTTTAAATTATGAGCCAATCTCTTTGTTACTAAGTGTGTATCACAAACCATGGATACTAACCCAGTGGCTGAGTTGTAGTGGGGAAATTATTTCTCCTTTGTTTCCACACAATTCCTAGTATGTTCTCCATTTAGAATGTATTTTAAGATTAAAAAATATTGTGACTTAAAAATGATATAGTTCACAATTCTAAAATAGAATGAAAAACACCCGAAGAGCACGTAAGGCAGCTCCGGAGGATTCAAGACAAAAAGCGAAAAACTTTAGAATAATTCTGCAGTTAGCTGTTGATCCTGAGAAAATAAAGTTTCCCTGACTTATTTAAATCTCTTAACCTCAGTACCCTAATTTGAATAATGTATATCATGAATAGCTGTTAGGATTAAAGGAAATGCAACAGAAAAAGCACTTGCTTAAAGCAGCTCTGCTCATATCACTTTCCTTCCCTCCAGATCACTTGTCCATCTGAGCTCCTGCACGAGCCCCACTCCCCCCTGCAGGGATCAGGCAACGGATGAGGCCTGACACTCGGTCACATGCCATAAAAAGTGAGATTTCATCTCCTCTGTCATCTTCACCACCCGGAGGTGTTGCTGAGTGACTACTCCCGGGGCCACATTATCAGGGGAGTGTCATGGACCGTTTCTCCAGCCCTGGAAGCCCATTTCTAAAAGCGAGGCTGCTCTGTGTCCTCTTGGGAGGGCGAGGGATGGAGCCTAGTTCCCATCCTGACACGTACCTGGAGAGGGGACATAAGGTCTCTGAGCCAGAGCTTGGTCATCTCTGAAATGGGACGTAGGACACCTCATACCTCAGTCACAGAGCTGTCCTGAGGGGTTAATGAGAAACCCCGCCCAGAGTACATGGCATGTGGTGGGACTTCTGTGGCCCTTTAAATCTTGGGACACGGCAGCAGGGGCGGGCTGAGCCTCGGGGCTGAGGCAGGCACTGTGAGGAGTCATTTCTCATTTCTCCTAATGAGACTACAGACATTAGAGGAAGGGGGCAAATCTCTCTCTGATACGCCTTCAGTTCAAATTTTAGAGACAGAAGGTCCTCTGCTTTCTTGGATGTTTCAGAAGCTCCTAAGAGCTGCCCCACATCGTGCCTCTGCGCAGATCCTGATCCAGTTCCTCACCTGCTGAGCTCGGTGAGAGACGGCGCCAGGGCAGCGAGGGGTGGCGTTGGCCTAACTGATGCTCAGGACTTACCTGTGACTTAACATATTTATAGGAAAATTCTGGACCCGTCCCAGTCACCAGTGCAGGGGTCCTCAGATCGTGCAAGATCCAGCCACGTCACGCCAGGATTTCAGCCATCTGCTGCCTCCCAGACAGGCAAAAATCCAAAAATTACTAGGATTCTGTGACACACAATTCTCCATTCTCCCATTCACTAATAACTAGATATATATAATGACCTTAAAACCCACACTGTCCCACTAGAGGCGTCTCATTAACTCTATAGTGCAAATAAGAGGGAAATATGGGAAAATTCAAGAGTTAAATCTGAGATGAGTTGGCTCCTGTATATTAACTTTCAAATTTACTCAAATTTCAAAGAATTGAAATTTTTAAAAAAACAACCCTCCTTGGTCCTGTCATCTCCACTCAGCCACAGAATCAATAACTATCTCTCTCTCTCTTTCTCTCTCCCACCTTACCCTTTAAATCAAAGTTCCAGAAAGAGTTTTCCAGTCTCTGCTAACATTCTTCATTCTCACAGACTCTTTATCTCGCTGCAGTATCACTTCTGTGCCCATGACGGCAATGAACATGCTCTTACCAAGGTCACAAGTCACCTGTTTGTCACTAGGTCCAGATGTTTTCTATAAATGTATTAACAAATGAGTGTTACGTTTAATGACCGCCTAAAATCCTCATGCTTGTGCAGAGTGCTTCTGTCACTTAACAACAAATCTTTGACAGGCTTCCAGGCTCTGGAGCACGAGATACTGGGTACAAACCCAAGCCGTCCTGTTCCCTAACTGTGCAGTCCTGGGCCATGTCCCTATGTCTCTGTCCTTCAGTTCATCATCTCCAATATGGGGACGAGCAACAGTATCTACCACATAGGGCTGCTAGGAGCACGAGTGACTCACACGTAAAAAGCACTTGGCACATAATACATTTTAGCCAATTTTTTATTTCCTTTTCTCTATCTTTACTGATATTAGTATTCCTGCAGCCATGAAAAAGTAGGATATAGACTGATATTTATTCACAACCAGTGACATTTGAGGTATGTTGCTACTGAGTATATTAGTCGTTCTGAACTCAGTCCACTGTCACTTCCTGAGCAAGAGCGTCCCTGACAACCCATCTATGATAACCCGTCCTGTTATTGTCTACTCAATGGATTTGATTATTTTCTTTAAAGGACTTACCCCCACATGGAACTGCCTCACTATACCGACTTGTTTCCCTGCTTACTGACAGTTTTCCCGAGCTAGAATAAAGCTCCAGGGACACTGCCGGGTCTTGGTCACCGTGTTGCGTGCCTATCAACTAGTTCAGTGCCTGTTATGGGGTGAATTGTGTCACCCAAAAACAGATAAATTGGTCTTAATGCCCAGCACCTCAGGACGTCACCCTACTTGGAACTATGATTGCGGCAGATGTAATCAGTTACGATGAGGTCATCCTGGAGTAGGGTGGGCCCCTGAACCAAGGGGACTGGAGTCCTTATGAGAAGACAGCCATGTGAAGACAGAACAACAGGGGTAACACCATGTGACCACAAAGGCAGAGACTGGAGTCACACAGCTGCAAGCCAAGAAACGCAAAGCCTGTCAGCAACCAACAGAAGGCAGGAAGAAGCACAGAGAGATTCTGCGACAGCTTTCAGAGGGAGCACGGCCCGGCACCACCTTGATTATCCACTTCCAGCCTCCAGAACTGTGAGACAAGACGTGTCTATTGTGAAGCCGCCCAGCTTGCGGGACTTTGCTATGGCAGCCTTGGAAGATGAATGCAGTCCCTCATACAGAAAACACTGAGGAAGTATTGCTGAGAATAAAGAATTGTCCCCTTTTTGACCCACTGGGAGCAGACACAGATATTTCAATCTGAGTTGCAGGAGAAAGTGACACCAAAATTAGACATCAAAGGATGCAACATTTTAAGAACCTTGTTGCAAATGCAGAGCAATGCTCTTCAAACTTGGGACGCATACCACATCCAACAGGAGAAATTGTTCAACATGCAGACACCTCCCACCCCACCTCCCCATTCTGGATGCAGGAGACCTAGGGTGGGCCGTGCATCTGCTGTTTCAACCAGCACCCATGACGATTTTGTGACCCAGCCCACGGACCACACTTGGAGAAATCCTGACCTAAGTATCTGATGTTTTGTGCTATTAATTTGATGTCTGCCACACAGAGTTCTGTGATATCTGGGGTGTCTCTGTTAATGTAATTCCTTGAAAGTGCACTGGTCCTTCCTCCCACCTACGAGCACAGATTGCTTTCCCACATGGGATCACACTCAAACTCCAGAGGATTCCCGGGTGGTCAGCAGCAGTGGGTACTGTCATTCTGCTGAATACACGGGACTGGTGGAAGGGTAGTGACTTACCTAAAGTGTCCCAATGATGGGACCCTGATCTCCTCACTCTTGCTCCAGGAACCTGTCTGCACACGCGCCAGCACACTTGGTTCTTCTCTGTCAGCTCCTGCTTCTGAGGCTCAGAGTCCACACCCTCCTCTGACGGTCCACTAGAAGGAGAGTCAGGGGATAAGACAGCACATGGACTGGAGTAAAGTGAGAGGATGGGAAAGCACATGAACACGGGGAAAGGGGTGAAGGTGGCCTTGTCTGTCCCCACTTGTCCACTGGAAGCTGTGCAATGACGCTTCGCCTCTTCCCCAGCTCCATCACACAGACCCTCTCACCCACACAGTGACACTGAAGCTCACATATCATGGAAATAGGGGCTTATCCCTGGTGGCTGTTACATGTCCAAGTATTCTCTCTGGGAGTCATGCTACTATGTTATGTCAGGGGCCTCACACTGACAGAATGAAGGAGGCAAAGTTGGAATGGGGAACTAACATTTTGAGAGCCCACCAGATGCTACACAGCATAGACTTGTTATTTTCAGAATTTTTATATCCTCAAGGCAGTGCTCTGAGGATGGCATCATTACTTCCGTTCTACAGACGGGCAGATACTCAAGGTCAGAGAGCAAAGTACATGCTCAGAGGAGTCTAAGGAGGCATCAAGTGGACGCAGAAGCCAACCTGGTGGGGCTAACACTGGCCAATCCTGGGACAATGACAGCATCAAAAGAAATAACTATAATGTCAGATGGTAACCCTCTGAGCAAAATAAAAACCTATGAGTCACATTAATATAAATAAACACATGAATAAATAAATAAATGATAGGGGAGAAGGGGAAGCTCGTCCCAACATTTGAATGTCAATGTGGAAATCTAGACGGAATGGCAGAATGATAAAAGCAACACTTAACACCATCACAGTAATGCCTGAGTCAGGTGAGAATCATGACTCAATTTTCAGTCTGTACCAAATCCCACAGCAGTCACTGAGTCACCGTGGTAACCATGCTGGCCAAGGAAAGCTGGGAAAAACAAACAGCAACCACCCTGACTTGTTTCCTAACCTGTGCTGGGAACTGAGCAGGACTGACATAACACTCAGTAATTAACCTCAAACATTCCTCACAACAAACACTCCTCACAACCTCAGCAATAAACACACATGCGCACACGCAGACCCACATTCACACACACGCTCTCCCTCTTTCTCTTCCCACCCAAGAACCCAGGAGTTCAGCAAGGTGCATTTGTTTGGGATAAAGAAGAAATCTCCACACTTCCATTCTAATCACACAAATAAACTTGAAAGCTACTAAACGATTTCATTTTAGTGACTGATTTTTCTGGAGATGACCTGTAGAATTTTCTCTGAGATATTTTTGTCCCTAGGTCAGTACACTGCAAATCACATCTAAAAGCTAATATGGAAATCTAGGCAAATGAATATTGTGATCGTAAATAGTTGTGGGATAACTTGGCAGAGCCAATGTGCCCAGATATTCGATCAAATATTATTCTGGATGTTTCTCTGAGAGTGTTTTTGAATGGCATATACATTTAAATGGGTAGTCTATGAATAAAGCAGTTAGCCCTCTGTAATTTGGGTGGGCCTCATCAAATCAGTTGAAGGCACAAATAGAACAAAGAGCTGATCTCCCCTGAGCCAGAGGGAATTCTGCCCGGAGACTGCCTGTGGACTTCATCTACAACATCAGCTCCTCCAGGCTCACCAGCAGACTGCCCACAGACTCCAAGTGTCACTCTTCCCTGAGGCTCCAGCCTGCTGGCCTCCCACATCAGATTGTGCCAAGCCTCTGCAATTTATGAGTCACTTCCTTGAAATAAATCTCCACCTGTATATAAAGATCCTATGGGTTCTTGTTTCTCTGGAGAACTCTGACAAACACAGGTGTTAAGCATGAAGAATCTTTTCTATCCTAGAGTAACCTGTGCTTTCAACCAAAAAGATCTCCTGGCAACATTTGACTGCTGACACTTCAGCGAAAATATAATACCTGGACAGCATAATAAAAAATACTGCCATTGACAATAGCATCAAAAAGTATGAAACACATAGAGATAATCTATGTAGCACATCTATGTCCAGAGATGTGCAAGGCCTGTACTCTGAACACTGCAAAACATTGTGGAGAGAAAGAAGAGGAAGCTTAAATAAATGGAGGAACACACTGTCTTCATGGGTCAGAAGACTCAGTATTGTTACAATGTCTATTCTCAACAAAATGATCCATAGATTCAATGCAATCGCAATAAAAATCCTACATTTTTTAAAAAAAGAAATACTCTGGGGGGCCGGCCCCGTGGCCGAGTCATTGGGTTCGTGCACTCTGCTTCAGTGGCCCAGGGTTTCGCCAGTTCGAACCCTGGATGCAGACATGGCGCTGCTCATCAAGCCAAGCTGAGGTGGCGTTCCACATGCCACAACTAGAAGGACTCACAACTAAAAATACACAACTATGTACTGGGGGGCTTTGGGAGAAAAAGGAAAAATAAAATCTTAAAAAAGAAAAGAAATAAACAGGCTTATTCTACAAGTCATGTGGAAATGCAAAGGGCCTAGACTATGAAAACAACTTTCACAAAGAACAAAGTTGGAGGATAAGCACCACTTTATTTCAAGACACATTATAAATCTACAGTAATCAAGATGGTGTGGTACCGACATGAAGGAAGAAATGTACATCACAGGAACAAATAGAGTCCAGAAACAGACCCACATATATACGGACAACTGATTTGCATAAAGCTACAAAAGCAATTCAGTGGAGAAAGGATAGTCTTTTCAACAAATGGTGCTGGGACAACTGGATATCCGCACACACAAACATAAAGTCCAATCCATATATCACACCATATGCAAAAGTGATCTCAAAGTGAATCACATACCTAAATATAAAAGCTAAAACTATAAAACTTCTAAAAAAAGTCAGAGAAAATTCTTGTGACCCTAGGTTAGGTGAAGATTTCTCACATATGACATCAAATGCAAAATCAAAACCATAAATGAACGAATTGATATACCAGACTTCCTCAAAATTAAAAAATTCTGTTCTTCCAAACAGACTGTTGAGAGAATTAAAAGATAAGCCACCGACTGCGAAAAAAATATGAGACAGTCACATATATGATGAAGGATTGTATCCAAAATAAATAAATCTCACAAAGGTCAATAAGAAAAAAGACACCAGTAAATAAGTAGGCAAAACGGTAGAACAGATACTTCACCAAAGAAGATATACAAATGTCAAATAAGCATATGAAAAGATGCTCAACAGCATTAGTCATTAGAGAAATGTCAGTGAAAACTACAATGGGACAGCACCACACCGCCCTGAGAAAGGCCAAAACTAAAGAGTGACCAGAGCAAGTCCTGGCAAGGTTGCGGAGGATGGGACTCTCATACACGGCTGGTGGTAATGAAAAATCGTGCAACTACTTTGGAAAACAGTTTAGCAGCTTCTTACAAAGTTAATTTTACGACCACCACGACCCAGTCATTGTCCTCCTAAGTACTGACTTAGGGAAAAAAAGTCATCTGTCCAAGCAAAGACTTATACCCAAGTGTTCACAGCAGCTTTATTAACAAGAGCCTCAAACTGGAAACAAGACAAATATCCATTACCAGGTGAACAGGTAAAACAAATCGTGATATGTCCATTGATAGCCATGCACCGCATAACAACTTTTTGGTCAATGATGGACTGCATATACGACAGCGGTCCCATAAGATTAATACCATACAGCCTAGGTGTGCTGTAGGCTATACCATCTAGGTCTGTGTGGTACACTCTAGGATGTTCGCACGATGACGAAATCCCCCCCAACAATGCATTTCTCAGAACGCATCCCTGGCGTTAAGTGATGCCTGACTGTAATGGAATATCAGTCAACAATAGAAAAGGAGGACCTATTTATACATGCCAAAAATAGATAAATCTATAAATAATTAGGCTTAAGGAAAGAAGACAGACAAAAAAGAATACACATTGTATGATTCCATTCACATAAATTACATGAAAAGAAAACCAATCTATAGTGACAGAAAATCAGTGGTTGCCTGAGAAAGGGGTAGAGTGACATGGAGAGAGAGGCAGGAGAGAGGTAGGTGGGGGGATTACAAAGGGGCACCAGGAAGATTTTTGAGGAGATGGATATGTTCACTATGTTGACTGGTATGGATCCACAGGTGCACACAGACAGCAAAACTTAGTAGAGCATATGCTTTAGATAGGCACAGTGTACTGTATGTCCTCCATACCTCAATAAACTATTTGAAATATATTTACACATTCATATTTCTGATGCAATTATATTAATCATGGGAAAGATTCCCAAGATTGTGCTCTTGTAGTATTAACAGGTCCACAGTATGTCCTATCAAATTGGCCCACACTACATATGACCAAAATAGAAATAATTATTTGCAATGAAATATACCCAAATCTTTAGGGAAAGCTGATGTCCCTTTCCTTCTGAAGTACAGAAATAAAAATATTATATCCTAAGAAAATAATCACAATGATATTTGAGAGGAACTGGTTATTTTAGGGAAAGTGGCTGAGTATCATTATAATAGGGCAAGCTCTTAGAGTAATAATTACTTTTAAAAATATTAAGTTCTCTTAACTGACTTTAAACTAACAATTTAATATTTCTGACTCTTTAAAAATTTTATCATATAATGGGGAAGAAAACCCTGGTCACCATGGAAGAATCTACATTACAATGTCAAATTGCTAGGAAGATCTAACAACTGTATATTTCCACACCCATCTGAGAGATATATGGGAATCACAGATTAGTATTTATACGGTGAGGACAATTTAGGTACATTTATTGCAAATGCATGTTAAAGACCAAATTTCTTCCCAAGTGGACCATTCACTGATTTTTGGCAAGAAAAGACTCCTCTAAGCTGGGCTTCAGGGCTGCTACAGAGCAGGCAGCTGCTGAAGGAATGGATTCCACCTGCTAAACCTCTTCTCCCATGTGGCAGCAAATCAGCTTCTCTTCTTTGAGGCTCCTTTGTGAACCTCACAGGAGCTACTCCACAATATGCTTTCGTTCAGATCTAGGAACTCACTCGAGTCAGAAGTCATATCCCAGCAGGGATGTGAAGTGCTGGGGTCTCCTGAGGATGGCTGGCCTTCAATGTGGAGCAGATGGTTCAGCAGCCAGCAGGGCACAGATCCTCAGAAGCTGCCTCCTTCAGACGCCTGATAGGAGCTCGGGCAGCGGCATGAAGAGCTGCACAGGGAGAGACAGATCCAGCAATTACTATGCTTTACTGGAGTAGCTATGTGCCCGGCGCCATGCTAGGCACTGGGTTAGTGATAATGACACTAATACAATTGCACAGTGATCATAACAACCAGAATATACAATGGTATTCTCATAACGGTCTTTCTTCCCTCTTTTCCTCCTCTATCTCCTAACAATAAAGTTGAAAATGAGTAAGAAGTGGCTGGAATTCATACAGACACTCACGGTCCCGCAATAACCACAGGGCGATGGGCTTACTTACGTGTTGTCACTGAACGCTCACAGCAATCCTAGGGGTTAAGCAATCTCATCCCGTTTGACAGAGGGGGGAGCTGGAGCTGAGAGAGCCGTTCCCTGTGTCACCTCCCGCGCCCCGGCCCTTAGAAGCAAAGTATCTTGAGGACACCCTTGGGGCAGGACGCCACACTCACTGGGACCGGCGGGAACCCAGTGTCTTTACCCACGAGCCCGCCAGGATCCGAGTCCCAAAGCGGGAAAGAGGCGACTTGGATGTGGGTCCTTTTGTCTCCCCCACCCCCCGGGGCGGCTCAGCCCCCTCCAGGGGAACCACAGCCTCTGCCGCGTCTCGGATACCTGAAGGTGAGACCTGCTCTTGCCAGAGCCCCTCCGTCTCTATTAAAAAGTCGTCACGGTCGCTACGATGACGTCACGTTTCTACGGCAACTAGGAAGCGCAGGCACATCCTTCCCCCGGAAACGCTCCGTTTGCTCGTCCACACCTGGACCCTTAGCTGAAAGTAGAACATCTTCCTTCGCTCTTCAGCCACCCCGTGAAAAAGCATACTAAATACAGGCACTAGACTAGGTACCCGAGAATTGGCGGAATTCTGCCCAGTTTGGTGGAACACAGCATGTCCCTGTCGTCAGAATTTTGTTTGCCTTAAAGAGACAGTAGGGGAGTATTATTGGTACACAGAGACCCAGGGAGATTTCCTAGGGTTCTTAGAGATGAGCTCACCTAGGAGGGTGAACGTGTAAGATCACGCCCATGCTAAGCAGTTAGCCATCTGTGGCAGAGAACTAAGAGACTGTCCATAATCATGTGACAATGATATAGAAACAAAAAATAAAGTTAAGGGGCCGCCCCATGGCGAGTGGTTAAGTTTGCGCGCTCCGCTTTGGCGGCCCAGGGTTTCACCGGTTGGGTTCCTGGGCGCGACATGGCACCGCTCCGGCAGGCCATGCTGAGGCTGCGTCACACACAGCACACCCAGAATATACAACTATGTTGGGGGGGGGAGTTGGGGAGAAGAAGGAGGAAAAAAAACGATTGGCAAGGGTTGTTAGCTCAGGTGCCAACCTTTAAAAAAATAAAGTTAAAATTACTTTTTAATGACTTTTTTCATTAAAAAAATCTGAGAGTTATCTGGGGGAGGCAGGCCTAAAATATTAGTCATTTAATAGGCACAAACCTAGTCAGTTGAACTATATACACTGGTATTTCCTGGGGAATTCTTATCCTGCATTCCCGATATTTTCTTCCATGTGGAGGGACATCCACCACCAAACACATCCAACCTCTCTATACACTCAGTCCTCTGTGTAGAGAGTCACTTACCTGATTAGTGAGGTTGGAAGGATAAACGGGCTGCACAGCCCAGGCCCTGTCCCTTCAAAGCTCTTGTAGCAAGCAGCCCTTCCAGAGCACATCTTTCACTCTGCCCTCAGGGGTGCGTCTAAAAACAGATCCACAGCTCTTCTCCCCTTTCTGTGTCTTGCTGGCTCCCAATCTATTCCCATGGTCTTGCTCCAAAAATGCTTGAGTCTTTAAGAGACCCCTTCTCCACATCTGGTCTCGAAACCAACTAAGAAATAGGAGAAAAGAATAGAAAGAAAAATACATCTATTTTATTCCTTATAAAGGTGATATTGGAGAATATGGCTTAGATTTGCCACAGGGCAAGTGGGCTTCCTAGTAAAGAACCCCAGAATTGGGCAGAATTATCCACCCAGCATTGCTGCACTGGGACAGTCAGAAAGGCCAAGGGTGGGATGCCTGTCTCTCTGCTGTCTGATGAAGGAGTCCTATGTGTACTCAAGAAAAATGGCTTCCTTGGGAGACTATCCTTGTAGCAGGAGAAAGAGTTTGAGGACCCCTTCTTTGAGAAACACTTCTCAAAAGGAATAAATACCCCTTGTTCTGATTGCATACTCCCCAAGCCACCTTCTGAGGATATGGCTCTCCACGTGTCTCAGGGAGCATTTCTAGCAATACCCTCTCATTCCCTTCACAAGCAGGATTGTAGTGGAAGCTCCTCTTGTGGAGGGGATTGGAGTAAATTTCTAAATTTCAAGAGTAGGATGAAAATCATACATCATGAAAATCTCTCTTGGAAATCCCTTCAAGAAAGAATTTAAATGTTCAAAAGCTATACCAACATGCAGACGATAGCTAAAATTATAAGGAAGTCCTACCAAACCTTGAAGGATAAGAGAATCCCTATCTCATCCAATGATTACAGACCACAGAAAAAGAGGGAGAGTTCACTCAAACCACGTCAGATATCCATTTCTGTTTAATAAGCACACTCCCAAAACAATAGCCATGTTTTTTCTTTCAGGATTTTGTGGGCTGACTGGGCTCAGCTGGGTGTTTTTCTGGTTCATGTGGAGTCTGTCACCCGGGCTGCAATCATCTGGAGGCTCCACTTGGCTGCGACATCCAAGAGAGCTCACTCACATGGGTGAGGATTGGTGCTGGCGTCTGCTGGGGGCTCAGCTGGGGCTGTTGACTGCAGCACTTTGGTTCTCCTCCAGATCTCTCCACGTGTAGGGTTGCCAGATTAAATTTAACCCATGTAAATTTTAATTTCAGATAAACAACAAATTTTTAGTGTACGTATGTTGCATGCAGTATTACTTTGTTCATCTGAAATTCAAATTCAAGTGGGTGTCCTGTATTTTTACTTGCTAAATCTGGCAACCCTAGGGGAGAAGCTTGTGAATCTACATAAGTTTAACAACAGACCTGAGATGACTCTTCCAGTGGCACTGGTCTTGGAAAAATGAAGAGATCAGATTTGGCAATACAAAGCTGTTAATACCTGATGCTGGTGATATGAAGGGGAAATGGACGCTGGCATACACTGTTGGTGCCAAATGGGCTTGTCCATTTTCTGAGGCCCATATTATTATGGCTCAGTAATTTGAATGGCCTTTGACACAGACATCCTATTTCCACGAACAAGGGAAATTCATTTGAGGGTGTAAAAAAGGATCCCCAAAGTGATTCTGACCTGCAGTCTGGTCAAGGGGCCCTAGCTGAGGGGGTGGGTCAGGACCACATAAGTATCCCCATCCAGGGAGGAAAGACAGCTACTATTTATGGAACAGATTGTTTAGAGAGGCCCAGCTCCAGCCTCTTCATGTTGGTGACTGGATTTAATCTCACAACAGCCCTGCTAGTAAGGTTTCACTATCCTCTCTTCACGGATGTCTGTAACTCCAAACCACGTGCTCCTGAGGACAGAGATGGATGGCAAAGAGGTTGCTCCCAATGCCCACTGCCAGAGCCAGGGATGGAACCTGACATCCTCGGCACCTTCAATTGCGGGTGGCAAAGATTTAATGAAGGTATCAGGACACATACTGCTGAGGTGCTTAATCTCTGTTCTCCCTGTGTTCACCGGGTGCCCCTTACACTTTCTGCAGGTGGGGTTTGTGAGGGGGCTGGAAGCAGAAACTGGCTGAAGCCCACGTTTCCTCTATCCTTTGTAAAATCTTAAACTTTTGGGCTGTTTGTACCTGGTAGGGAGCAAAAGGCCTCTGAGGACACAGAAGGAAGGGAAATTTCTCTCAGAGAGGGATGAGGTTGGAGGTCTACAGGTCCCTCCAAGAGTAGGGACCAGAGCACTACTCCATATCAACGCTTGGGGTGGCTCCATGGATGGTCCACTGAGGCTGGACATCTAAGCATGACAGATTTTCTAGTGTGGATCAAGAGATGGATGGAGCAGGAATTGGATTCTAGCTTTTGCCCTAATCACAATATACCATGCATTCTCAACAGAGGTGACATCGCCCCCTGAGGGGCCAAAGATTGGATCTTGGGGGCAGGATTTTCATAGATTTTTACGATGGTCTGTGAATCTCCAAAGGACCACAGTATAAAAACAGATAAACTACACCTGTAGTATTAAAAATGTCACATTCCTCTGGGGAATGGGTTTGGGGGTGATTAGGCAAAAAATGTCTGAAAAGGCTCTGGGGGCGGGGGGTAATAATGAAAGAAGGTTGACAAACACTTCGTATACACAGTGATCTCTTATCTAGATGATGGGCCACCAGGAGTTAGGGACAGGGCATTTAAACTTCCCCATGGGTACTCATTCAACAACCACTCTTGGTGTTGGTGATAGTGATAATGACAGTAGAAATGAAATCCTGCCCCTGAGGGCAAGAGAATTGTGTATGGGGGTTATGTGAATTGACTGGCTTTTAAGATGGTCGATAGAAAGGGATCAGTCAGAACAGTTGTGTCCTCTGAGAAAGATGATAGGGAGGCTAGGAAATGAATGCTTACGAAATTAATGTATGTAAGTGGTACTCTAAATTTTCTCTCTTTTCATCTTAACACTTGAAGTTATCTTCAGTTCAATTTATCTATTTTATCCTATAATTCAGATCAGGGTAGGAAGTTAGGAGAGGTTAAGTGAATCAGGGAAACCGCTTTGAATGCCCGCTCAGTGGGGGAGCCTGGAATTACTCTAAAGCCCTTTGAGTCCCGGAGCCGCCAGGGCTCTGAGTGCTCTAATCTCCCTGGGGGCTGGTGCTTGATGCTGCCCAGCGTATTGCTTAATTTATTAATAATGACCTATATTACCTTTAAATTAGAATATTATTGTGGATTTTAAAACACTATGAATGGCAAAATTTTCATTCTCACTGCCTCCTACACCAATTTTGGACTCAGGGAGATTTAGGGAGGAAGTGAATATGAAGATACAGTAGAATGGGTTTCCAAAAGCATGGTACCTATCAGAAAACCATAACACTGACTGATGAAGTTCTCAATAATGTAGCTATAGTAGATATCTATGTAGATATACTACATAAGGCCAATATAGCATAAAGGGTGAAGGGGAGGGGACCTACTAGGGTGGGGTTTCTACATATCAATTGATGTGGTAAAGTATTGATTCTAAATAGACTGTAGAAAGTTAAGTAGTTTGTAATCCATAGAGCAACCACAAAGATATTGTACAAAGAGATATATTCAAAATTACAAAAGAAAAATTAAAGTGGGGTACTGAAAAGCATTCAAATAAGCCAAAGAGGGGCTGGCCCAGTGGTGTAGTAGTTAAGTTCCCACGTTCCACTTTAGCAGCACAGGGTTCGCAGGTTTGGATCCCGGGTGTGGACCTACACACTGCTCAACAAGTCATGCTGTGGCAGCATCCTACATACAAAATAGGGGAAAATTGGCACAGACATTAGCTCAGTAGCAGTCTTCCTCAGGCAACAGATAGCTCAGGGCCAATCTTCCTCACCAAAAAAAAAAACCACCAAAGGAAGGCAAGAAAGGGGAAACCGGCTAATGAAAAACAGAGAGGACAAACAAAAAACAAATAATAAAGTGGTAGATCTAAATTGGAACATGTCAATAATTACACTATTTGTCAATGATCTGAATACATAACTAAATGACTGAGATTGTCAAAATGGATTTAAAAAATAACAACAGAAACCAAAAATATGGCCCAACTGCGTGTTGTCTACAAGAAACTCACTTCAAATATATTGATATACGTAGCTTAAAGGCAAAAGGATGGATGAAGAAATACCATGCAAACACTGATTGAAAGAAAGTAAGAGCTTCCATACCATCAGACAATGTAGACTTGAAAGCAAACACAATTAACCAGGGATAAAGAGGGTCAGTCAATTCACCAAGAAGATAGAACTATTTTAAATGTGTATTATGTCTAACAACAGAGTCTCAAAATACATCAAGTAAAACTGACAGAACTGAAAGGGGAATAGACAAATTCACGATTATTATTAGCATCTTCAACACTCTTCTCTCAGAAATAGATAGAATTAGTAGACAAAAAATCAGCAAGGTTGTGGATGAAATGAACACCACCAACAACCAACTGGATCTAAGTGACATTTACAGAACACTCCACCCAAAAACAGCAGAATACATACTCTTTTCAAACGTACATAAAACATTCAGCAAGACAAGACTATATCCTGGGTCATAAAACAAACCCTAACAAATTTAAAGAACTGAAATCAAACAGAATGTGTTGTCTGACAGTAATGGAATAAAACTAGAAATCAATAATAGAAAGATAATAGGAAAATCTCCAAGAACTTGGAAACTAGACAACACATATCTAATTAATTCATGGGTCAAATGAGGAAGTCTCAAGGGAAATTAAAAATACATAGAACAGTATTAAAATGAAAATACGAAATGAAAACCCACAGCTGTCAAGCTTTGGGGGTCAGAAAACAAATAAGTCATTGTCAGGGTTAGGCTGGGGAGAATGCGTTGACTACAAAGGAGCACAGAATTTTTTGGCATGATATCTTGACTGTGGTAGTGGTTACACAACTGTATGCATTTTTCAAGACTCACAGAACTTTACATTAAAGGAAGTGAATTTTATTTCCTCTAAATCATACTTTAATGAAAATAATTTTTAAAACATGCATCTTGTTAAGTCAAGAACGTAAGTAGCACATCAGTATTATTCTGTGATTCCAATTTAATATCTAAAAAAAATAAATCAGTTGATGAATAGACCAATGTATCTATTCACGTATGTGTATTTCAATCTGCATAGAAAAATGTATGCCAAGTACAGATCAAATGACAGCAGTGGTTACCTTTGGGAAGTAGGATGGAGGAACACTGGCCCAGAAAGACACTTTCACTTTGTCTGGCTGTGAGGCATTTTACACAACACATATATTATTTATGTTTACAATCCATTATTAAACAGCATATATGGAAAACATCTGATAAGGAGTAAGGGTACTGAGGAGAGTAAAAATGATATGCAATATACACTTAAAACGCATTTGTCTGTCTTTGTCCACTAAAATTAATCTAGGAGTGATAGCTAGCTCCATATGGTTTATGATCTAAAAATGCAAAAAATAAAATCATGTTCACTGGATACAGTTAAAAATGTAAATAAATGTGATCTATGTTCCTTCTGAATTATAGTTCATTATGGGAACATTTTATGCACTGACTGAATAATAACAGTATCTTTTTTTTTTCGGTGGGGAATATTGGCCCTGAGCTAATATCTGTTGCCAATCTTCCTCTATTTTATGTGGGATGCCGCCACAACGTGGCTTGACGAGTGGTGCTAGGTCCACACCAGGATCTGAACCTCCGAACCCCGGGCTGCCAAAGAGAAGCACACAAACTTAACCATTACACCACTAGGCCAGGCCCCTACAAACAGTATCTTTTATATGATCAGGAACTGTGGGTAGGTATGATTATAATCAGGAAAATGTCTTGGGGAAATATGAACCTCTTGTCATAAACAGAAGAATTTCTAGCTGTTTCAGAACCAGACAAGGGACGTGGGGCTGTGTGTCTAAGTGACCTCTGTCCTCCCTTAGCAGGGCCGATAGACTGACCTGAACCCCATGAAGGATCACCTGCCCCGCCCCCGCAAACCTCTTCACCTCATGCAATACATTCCCTTGGGTAAGGGAATCAGGACAGTCTCACCAGCCAGCTCAAGGCCTGTCAAGTGTCCCCCTCACCACCATCACCAGCCCAATGTCAGGTTTCCATAGTAACAAGGACACAGTCCTGTCACCTCAGCAAGAGAGGCTCCATCCACAAGGATGCTCTTTAGGGCTACTCTGCTGACAGGAAAGGCAAGGCATTTTTGCCCTCAGAGTCCAACATCTTCCTGGCTGCCAAAAGCAAGTGGCTTATCCTGTTTACAAACTCTCCACCCTTGTCAGAGCTCAGCAGGTAAAACACAAACTCCTGACCATGGCCTAGAGGGCCTGTGTGCTCTGGCCCCTGCCTTCCTATCTGGGGCCACTCCCCCTCTCTCACTGACTGCTACACTGGTCTCACTCCATTCCAAAAGGGCCAAGCTATTTCCCACCCCAGGGCCTTTACACTTGCTGCTCCTCCTGCGTGGGTGTCTCTCCCACCCTAGCTCTCTCCTTTTCACACTTCAGGTTACCTTTTAAATGTAATTTCTCAGAGAGGATTTCTGTGCCCCCTTCCCATCTAAATCAGATACCCAATATTGTTCTTTTTCATAGGATGCTGGAGTTTGCCCCATAAAGGCCTCTTGAGCAAAAGTGCTTGACGAAAAGGGAGAAATGCAAGTAAAGCAGATGGTACAGTGCCTGGAACATAGATATTCAATCCAGGTACCATGCCCTCATTGACCCTGCTCCCTGGTGCAATCCTCTTTGGTAGCTGAGGAGAGGTGAGAGGAAATGACCCTCCCAAAGTCCTGTCAACAGTGAAGGCTCAGGCACTGAGACTCAGGCAGTGCTTCTGAATCTTGCTCCAGGGTCCCTCCCTGCAGATTCCCAGTCACCAAATGCCTCATCTTTCTGGAGGTCCCAGACTCCCAGTTCATGTGCATGCCTGAATTGAAACTACTGGACCCAGAAAGGCCACAGCAAAGGCATAATCACTCAATAGGAAAGACTAAGTATTTCCACCCCCTACACTCCATCAGACAACTCATTTTATAGCATTCTTTATCACAGAAATGGCCCTGAATCTGTTCCATAATGTACATGAGTGTATCTGTTTTCCTTCTTCTTTTAACATTCCCAAAATGCTCTCTAAGACATAGCGATGGTCTTGAGGTTAAAATTAAATCTCTCTTAAAGAGAAGAAAACAGGGGCTGGCCTGGTGGTGCAGCAGTTAAATTCACATGTTCTGCTTTGGCGGCCGGGGGTTTGCCGGCTTGGATCCCAGGTGCGGACCTCCGTACCACTTGGCAAGCCATGCTGTGGCAGGCGTCCCACCTATAAAGTAGAGGAAGATGGGCACGGATGTTAGCTCAGGGCCAGTCTGCCTCAGCAAAAAGAGGAGGATTGGCAGCAGACGTTAGCTCAGGGCTAATCTTCCTCAGAAAAAAGAAAAGAAAAGAAAAGAGAGGAAAAGACGGAACAGAAAGGAAACAAAGGTTTGCTGCCAGTCTACATGTTCTACATATTCTCTTTGGTATCAAGATATCTTTTCACAGATTATAAGAGTGAGGTTCAGAGCGGTTAAGTACATGTTCCAGGGTCACACAGATACTAAGAGAAAGAGCTGCCATCATAATCCCCATGTGCTTGACTCAAGGCCTGTGCTTGGAACCAGGCATTCAGCCTCCTCTTTAGATGGCCAGCGTAGAGCAATGAGAACTCCCATACATAACTGGTTGGATTGTGACCTGGTACATCCACTTTGCAAAGTAACATGGTCATGGCTACCAGATTGTACCTATCTGATGACACCTCAAATGGACTCACGAGCACATTCAGCTAGAACTCATAATAAACTCACCACAATTTTGATTTATAGATTGACTATGGATTATTTGCATCAACACCATCAATAAAATAACCACAGCCATTTTAAAGCCGCTGTCATCCACTCCAATTCTGACATCAATTCCGAAGTATTTTTTTCCACACGACCAGCAATTCTCTGACACCAGCTGGGTGTCCTACACTTCAACTCAATTCTGACACTAACTGGAGATGGCTTCAGGTCCCACAAATTAAGGGCTCAGTCCGACAAGACTGCCCCCCCCCAAGAGACATACTTCAGACACCAATCACAAGTCCAAGTTGTCGTCTGTGCTTCTGACTCACCAGCTGTAGATTGGAGGCTCCAACCACTCCCTCCTTGGGTTCGATTAAACTTTGTGTGTGTGTGTGTGTGTGTGTGTGCGCGCGCATGTGAGGAGGATTGGCTCTAAGCTAACATCTCTTGCCAATCTTCCTCTTTTCGCTTGAGGAAGATTGTCGCTAAGCTAACATCTGTGCGGATCTTTCTCTATTTTACGTGGGATGGCGCCACAGTGTGGCTTGATGAGCGGTGCTAGGTCTGCGCCCAGGATCTGAACCTGTGAAACCCAGCCGCCGACCCAGAGGGTAAGAACGTAACCACTGTGCCCCCAGGCCGGACCCAGGTTCGATTAATTTGCCAGAGCGGCTCACAGAACTCAGAGAAACATTTTACTTACTAGATTCCTGGTTTATTATAAAAGGATATAACTTAGGAACAGGCAGATGGAAGAGATGCATAGGGCAAGGTATGGGAAAAAGGTGCGGAGCTTCCATGTCCTCTCCAGGTGTGCCACTCTCCCAGCACCTCCACATGTTCACCAACCGGGAAGCTCTCCGAACAAAGTCCTTTCGGGTTTTTGTGGAGGCATCATTACATAGGCATGACTGATTAAATCATTGGCCATTGGTAACTGAACTCGATCTGTAGCCCCTCTCCCTTCCCCAGAGGTGGGGGACGGGTGGGACTGAAACTTCCAACCCTCTAATCACAGGCGTGATTCCCCTGGCAACCAGTCCATCCTTTGGTTACCTAGGGCCTTCCCAAATCATTATTACCTTAACAAAAGACACCTTTATCGCTTTCATCACTTAGGAAATCCTAAAGGTCTTAGGAGCTCTGCGCCAGGAACAAGGACAAAAACCAAACATATATTCCTTATTATAAATCACAAAATCACATCTGCAAATAGTTTTTGTTTTATTCTGACGCTTGCTTGAAGACTCTGAAATCAGCTACAGGCCAGAGTTTGTATTTTCAAGAAAGAAGGACTATCTCAGAGCCCTGTGGAAATGGACATCAACACAAGACAGGATAAGTGATTTGGCTAGTAAAGAAAACAGTGAGCCCTTTTTAGATTCAGACGTGCATTACTTACATAGATGTTAAAAGGATGAGTAGCCAAAGGTAATATATAATTCCCCTGTCCCTTGCATTGGGAAAAACAAAAGGGGCCGGATGACTGCAATATGGATGACATGACACTGTTGCAGAGGAGTCAGTGACACCCTGCAGCTAAAGTTTTATAGCCTACAGCTGTGCTCAGAAGAAAGACACACCTCATCAGAATCCAAGAGGCAACAAAGAAACTTTCAAGATAACCTCCTGCTAGATAGGAGAGGTGAGTGGGATATGGTGTGGTAACTGCTGCTCAGAAGGTTTCCGTGTTCTCATGCTCTGGGAAGACCAAAGACATTCTTCCAAGACTTAGATGAGCAGTGGTTCAAGTCTTGCCTATGTGGCCAATGTGGATACATGCAAAGTTGTTAGGGTGCTAGAAAGGAGCTGTTTCTTCAAAGAGAACTACGCTAGGTATTTCAGCCTATTGACACTTGAAAGAGCACATTTGTGGATACAGGCTTTTGAAGTCATTGCTTCAACAACTTTAAAGCCTTTCCAATGGACCGAGTCATGATTTCTAGGAGGATTTTTAGCTGACAAGTAGGTAGGTTCAAGAGACTACTGACCCAAAACCCAGCAGAACAGGAATTAATTATATAGGACTGAACGACCTGATGAGGAGTGACTGTAGTTTTTGTTTGGAATATTGTTGATGCTGTTTTAATCTTCTACGTTCTGTGTATATAATGTGGCCTATGTCTTTCCTACATTATGTATAAACTGAAATGAAACATTTGTAAATGACTTTTTTTTCTTACTGATTCTCAAGCCTCTGTAGAATTTACAAATTCTAACTGGATCTTCTTACTTTTCATGGCAATATTATGATTTGCACATGTTCAAGAAGAATCTGTCCTCCTTTTTACCAGGATACAATTGGAAACTTTGGTTATGCAACTAAGGCCTTGCCTGAAATGTCATATTTGAGAATGATGTTCATTTAATCAAGTATGACCAGCTACAGTTAGAAAATTAGGGTTGACTGTAGGGAGCCCACTGAGGAAAACTGGCTTGATTACTTGGCTTACAGGGTCTCCAGCCTTATAAGTGAGAAAGGAAGGTCACTTATTGGCAGGCCAGGAACTCTGAGATAGTTTAGTAACCCTGAAAAAAATTCACCCAATTTATACATACTGCATGTGGAATCCGGTTGAGAGAGTTTCTTGGCTTTCATTCCTAGCCTCAGGATAAGCAAATAATAAGAGATTTTTTAAAGTCCAATGTGAAAATGTCCAATGCTAACATCATAATCAATGGTGAAAGACTAGAAGTTTTTTCTCTAAGATCAGGAACAAGACAAGGATGCCCACTCTGGCCACTTCTATTCAACATAGTACTGGAAGTTCTATCTAGAGCAACTGGGGAAAAAAAATAAATTAAAAGCATCCAAATTGGAAAGGAAGAAGTAGAACTATCTCTATTCACAGATGACATGATCTAATATATAGAAAAACCTAAAAATTCCACAAAAGAATTGTCAGAACTAATAAACTAATTCAGCAAAGTTGTAGAATACAAAACCAACATGCAAAAATTAGTTGCAATTTTATACACTAATAATGGAAAACTCAAAAGGAAATTAAGAAAACAATTTCGTTTACAATAGCATCAAAAAGAATAAGATACTTGGGAATAAACTTAACCCAAGAGGCAAAAGACTTGCACACTAAACTACGAAATGTTTCTGAAAGAAATTAAAGAAGACAGAAATAAATAGAAAGACATCCTATGTTCATGGATTAGAACTTAATATTGTTAAGATGGAAATACTATCCGAAGTGATCTATAGATTCAATGCAATCCTTATCAAAATCCCAGTGACATTTTTTGCAAAAATAAAAAAATCCATCCTAAAATTCATATGGAATCTCAAGGGACCATGCAGAACCAAAACAAACTTGGAAAAGAACAACAAAGTTGGAGGTCTCATTCTTCCTTATTTCAAAATTTACTACAGAATTACAGTAAGCAAAACAGTGTGGTGTTGACATAAAGACAGACATGACGATCAATGGAATAGAATAGAGAACCAAGAAACAAACCCTCACATGTATGATCAATTGATTTTCAACAAAGGTGCCAAAACCATTCAATGGGAAAAGAATAGTCTTTTCAACAAACGGTGATGGGGAAGTTGGACCCCTACTTACACCATATATAAAAATTAATTCAAAATGGATATAAGACCCAAATGTAAGACCTGAAATTATAAAATTCTATAAGAAAACATGGGAGAATATCTTCATGACGTTGGACTTGACAATAATTTCTTGAATGTGACACTAAAAGCATAGGCCAAAAAAAGCAAAAATAGACAAACAGGACTACACGAAACCTAAAAACTTCTGTGCAGCAAAGAAAATAATCAACAGAGTGAAAAGGCAACCTACTGAATGGGAGAAAGTATTTGTAAACCATCTATCTGATAAGGGTTAATATCCAGAATATATTTTTAAAAACTCCTACAACTCCTACAACTCCACAACAAAAAACAAATAACTGGATTGAAAAATGGGCAAAGGACTTAAGTGTCTATGGACAGATGAATGGATAAAGAAAATGTGGTACATATAGACAACGGAATATTATTCAGCCATAAAAAGAATGAAATCTTGCCATTCTTGGCAAGAACACAGATGGATCTTGAGGGCATTATGCTAAGTGAAATAAATCAGACAGAGAAAGACAAACACCATATGATTTCATTTCTATGTGGAGTCTGAAAAAAATAACAACCACCACCACCCTCAAGGTCATAGGTAAGAGAACAGATTGGCGGTTGCCAGAGGCAGAGGTTGGCGATGGGCGAAATGGGTGAAAGGGGTCAAAAGGTACAAACTGCCAGTTATAAAATAAATAAATCACGGAAATGTAATGTACGGCATCGTGATAATAGTTAATAATACTGTACTGCATATTTGAAAGTTGCTAAGAAAGTAAATCTTAAAAGTTCTCATCACAAGAAAAAAATTCCCTATGTTGGTGATGGATATTAACTAGACTTATTGTGATCATTTCAAAATATATACAAATATCGAATCATTATGTTGTGCACCTGAAATTAACATAATGTTGTATGTCGATTATACCTCAATTTAAAAAAAGAATAATCTTTCTTTGAGATTTCTGTTTATCCAAAACGGGGAGACTATAGGGAAATAATTGTTCTTCAAAGGAAAATTATGTGTAAACCTTCTGTGTTATTTGATTCTGATTCTATGGGAACTATTCATAACCACAAGCTTTAGGCAACTTGCAGCAACAGAAATAATTCCTGTCTGGAAATATGTAAATGAACTTTGGCAAGGTGGGGAAAGGACCTCCATTCTCTCCTGCAGAAAAAACACCAAAACAGAGGCTAAGCATTTTCAGTTGATCTGATTACACTGCTAACAATACCTGGAGCAGTTTGTTCTCAGAGTACTTTACAGATTCAAAAATTATGGAGTTTTAAATTATTTATGTCGGCTATATCTGTCAATATTTACTATATTAAATATTAAAATGGAAAACTTTAATTCATTAAATAATAATAATAAAATATCCATTACATCATATAAACATAAATTGTAAATTCATACAAAAAATATATTTCCTAAAAAAAGTCATGAGGAGATGGACATTTAAAAAGATATTTGAAAATCTCTTTAATATCTGTCCTAATAGAAATCTGTTGGAGTCTTATATCCGTTTCTGCACTTAATCTGTTGCCATTATGGTACATGCTGTATCTCTGGAAAATTTTGCCATACATTCATGAGAGAATGAGAGTGAAAAACGTAAATAACATTATCCTACAAGCTGGGTGAAAGGTTAACCTAGAAAAATAACTAAAAAAACGGACTCTTTAGTAAAGTGGTATAATGCAAAATTATTGAACAAAACTCACTATTTCATTTTGAACAAATTAGACCATAGACATATTCAAATAAAATCGATAATATTTAGTTTACCGTAAAAAAAAAAAAAACCTGTTTTAAAATTAGCAGAACGCCACACTTTAAAAAATAAAGCAGGGGCCAGTGGGCGGCGTAGTGGTTAAGTTCACACGCTCCATTTCCCAGCGAGGTTCCTCGGTTCAGATCCCCCGCGGACCTACACACTGCTCACCAAGCCATGCTGTGGCACCATCCCACATACAAAAAACAGAGGAACATTGGCATAGATGTTAACTCAGAGCCAATCTTCCTCACCAAAAAAAATAATAAGAATAAAATAAAATAAAGCAGATCAAACTTTACCAGAATACAGTTCTTATGAAAACTTAAGTGGCTCTGAAAAGAGCTTTTGGGTTGCAATGCTCAGGTGCTCCTGAAGCAGCTCAGCAGCGGCTAATGTACCTGATGACGGCCTTGCTGGCCTCGGGCACGGTGTGCTTGTCACTCTCCCCCGGCAGCGGCGTGCACACAGAGTCCTGGATCTCAGTGGACGAGATGGTGGAGCGCTTGGTGGGCGGGCCAGGAGGAGGGCATGATCTGAAGTGCATTCCAAGATATCATTAAGAAAATAATTCACGATGCGCACGACATTAAATGAAATACCCATATTAAGTTGAACCTGCTTCAGAACCTTGTAAACATAGGTGGCGTAACTTGTCTCAGGGCGTCTCTTTTACATCTTCCCCTTTTCTGTTTTGGAAGTGGCTTTCCTGATGTCCTTCTTGGCAAAGATAGATTTACGAGAACGCTCAGCCACGATGGACATAGTTTCCCAGTACACTGGAATGAAAGAGAAAGCTGGTTGGTAACCGAGTGGTGTCTATTTATATTCCCTGTATTCAAACGAGGTGTTGGTGCACGCAACATCTGATTGGGTGAAGTGTAATGCAGGAAACCCTGTCAATAAGCAACACGTTGTCAAATTTGATTGGATAGTTCTACCTGGCAAGAGCCAATTAGAAGGCATGGAATAATCAGACTATCTAAAAGTT
The DNA here is from genome assembly GCF_041296235.1 of Equus asinus. NCBI lineage: Eukaryota > Metazoa > Chordata > Mammalia > Perissodactyla > Equidae > Equus > Equus asinus. The sequence goes on from NC_091820.1 coordinate 97,275,784, forward strand.
TCCTGTAGCTTCTGTGGAGAGCATTTTGAAGACACTATCTGCAGCGCTTGAATTGTAGAAGTTTCAGCTTCAGGTTCTCAAGAGTTTGTCCTCTGTAACCCAGGCCCGCGATGCTAACGGAATGACACTAGCCACCTTTGGAGCATTTGTCTGCCAACTCAGAATCTAACGTGCTGGGCTTAAGCCTCCCTGGCTTGAGCAGAAGCTCTCCGATTGAGGAGAGGAGCTCCTGTAAAACAAGGAACGTGGCTGACAAGCCATTGTCTCCAACTGTGATCAAAACCTCAGTGAATTGGGAAAAAGTAAAAATGGCAAAACCAGTCTCCAAATACAAAACACGAACAGAAATAGGTATATTTTTAAAAATGTAAAATATCCTTAAACATTAACCACAGTTAAAATTGTTTCTCTTGGACCAGCCCTGTTGCCTAGTGGTTAAGGTCAGCGTGCTCTACTTTGGCAGCCTGGGGTTAGTTCCAGGGCGCAGACCTACATCACTGTCAGTGGCCATGCTGTGGCTGGGGCACACATACAAAAAGAGGAAGATTGGCAGACCTGTTGCCGTAGTGGTTAAGTTCCCGTGCTCTGCTTCACAGTGGTGCTTCACCAGTTGGGATCCTGGGCACAGACCTAGCACCACTCATCAAGCCATGCTGAGGCAGGGTCCCACATAGAAAAACTAGAAGGACCTACAACTAGGTTATATAACTATGTAGAGGGGCTTTGGGGAGAAAAAAAGAGGAAGATGGGTAACATGTTAGCTCAGGGCCAATCTTCCTCACCAAAAAAAAAAAGTCATACCAAAAAAAAGAGAGAGATTGGTAACAGATGTTAACTTAGGATGAATCTGCCTCAGGGAGAAAAAAAATTGTTTCTCTTGGCAATACTTAAGTCCAGAAAAATAACCCAAACTATATAATTGGTGAGTAAATATGAGAGCTGTTGACTGGAAAAAAAAATTGGTAAATTACACATCTAAGTAACCTCCTTAGGAAGAAAAAGGGAATAATTTGGAAAATATTATACAAAGTAAAGGATATGTCTTTCAAATATCTATGATAATACAATTGAAAATACTGACAAAATGTGTGGATTTGTGGAAATTATAAATTACAGAAATTTTTTTTGAAAGATTTGCTCTGAGCTAACATCTGTCACCAATCTCCTTCTCTCTTTTTTTTATGTCCCCAAAGCCCCAGTACATAGTTGTATATTCTAGTCGCAAGTCCTTCTAGTTCTTCTATGTAAGCTGCTGCTATAGCATGACTGCTGACAGAGGAGTGGTGTGGTCCAGCACCGGAAGTGAACCCTGGGCCGCTGAAGAGGAGCACACTGAACTTCAACCACTAGGCCATCAGGGCTGGCTCTAAATTACAGAAATTAAGCCCACTTTCCTCCCCTAAAAAGGACTTAAAGACTAAGAAAATTTAAGATATTGAGATCATCAATGCACTACCATACCAAATGGCCAGGCTTCCAAAAACGTTTAATCTTAGATCATTAAGGAACAGGTATTTTTTCTGTTAATGAAATGGTGTTAGATTGTGATGAAAAAAATACATTTTTATTTGAAGAAAATATAATGCAAAAAAAGCATGCTAAAAAGAGTTCTGAGCAGTCACATTTATAAATTAGGATATAAAAATCCTACATAAATTATTAACAATTATATCTGGCATAATGGCAAACGATGAACCAGAAAAGACAAATCAGGAGTCGTTCAAGAATAGAAAAACATTTCAGATTGAGCAAAATACAAACATTCACTTTATAATATTAATGAAAAAATCTCAGTGAATCTCAGTACATGCTTTAAATCCCTTTGCTAACATCACAATGCTTGTTTCATGGTGAAATACTAGTATTACCATCAATAGAGACAAGATTCACAAAAATTGAATCCTCTCATCAGAACTTTTATTTGTCATCTGGTATATTAGAAAAATCTTATGAAAGGACTTGAAAAAGGATTTTACTGCAAAGACCTAGAAAAAGTATCACAAAATTACATGCAGGTGAATCCCCTGGTCAGGGGTGGGGGGCACATGATTGACTTACACATCTGAAATACAATTGTGGGAAAGCAAAGAGTTGTGTGTGTTCAGAGAAAGAGCTGTGGACATGTTCAGGAAGAAAAGCATTTCACCAAGTCACTTAATTTATATTAGTTGTTGCTGCTTCGAAATGCCAACATTTGTCACGCCATCAAATGTTTTACCAAAGTTATTCTAGCACACTGGTCTCGTGCATAATGTATTAGAAGGTATTTTAATATATTGAATCCATTAGAACAGTAGTGTGTTTTGGCTGTTTTGCACTTATAAATTCAGAAAGTGAACAGAAGTATTAACAAAAAGCATTTAAATGCACTATAATTTGGTTGAGAGTGCAGGGTGACTGAGACAGATGAATCTGATAACTAGAGAGAAAAACCTAGCTTGATGTTGAAGGCTGGAAGGGACAATGGGTACATCTGATATTTACCCTAGTGGGTGAATGAGGAACAAAGGGACTAAGTAAACAATCATATACTAATGTTGTGTTTTATGAAGAAGACTAAAGGGAAATGGCTTTAACTATAGAAAATAGCATATAAGCATGAATCCGAGGAAAACAGTGTTAAGAGAAAAAAACTACCACAAATGTTTCTTTGAATTCATTTTAATACATAATGGAAACAAACAAACAAAAAGTGCATAAATAGATAAATCAAAAATCTCAAGAAACAATACCTTTATCAAGCTCCCTGGACTCTGAAATTACTACTCTATTTCATTCAGATTTATTTGCTTTTATTCTTTTCCAGTGTATAATCTTTCATGTTTAAAAATGTAAACCTTAAGGACCTGCAATTATGCTCCACTCTGATGATGGGAGCGTCCAATGAGAGCAGTTCCTGCCCCATTCTCCACTGGCTCAGCCAATGAAGGACCTGTCTTTTACATTATATTAAGTGAAACATGGTGATCCATCAAGAGAAATAAGATGACTCTCCCCCCACCATCTTTTTCCTCAAGCTATCTGAATATTGAGTTATTTTATTTTATTTTTCACCTTCAAATGTATATGCCTGACAAAATGAAGTTCACCACCTTAACTTGGCAGGATGAAAACCTCACCCCAGGACAGAGGCGAATAAAATGGGGTAGGTCCTGATTCCTAACCCATTGTCATCCCCCACTCCTTGATTTTGGGCTGTCACTCCTGGGTAAGAAGAGAATGAGTATGGGGCAAGGGAGGAGGAAGCTTGAAAAAGTGGTCATTTATTCTTTTTCCTTAATATGAGGGACTTTAAAAACAAATCTAGGATCACTGGTGGACATGAATGGAACACGAGAGCACATGTACTCCCCTCTAGCAGGTCATCAATCCAGTCCTTGACATGCTGTCTCGTGTCCGTCTGAGGGTTGTGACATGGCTAGTCCTGCTCATCATAGCCTCTGCTGTTGCCCTAAAATTCTTCTGAAATCCTGAAACCTGTCCATAATGTAACTAAGTCTTCCTTCAGAGTCTTCCTACACAGAGGTAAGTGTGAACAACGTCAGCTCCTGGGAGCTGAAGTTAGGCAGGGACCATATGACTTTGGTGGACATGATGTTTGACCAGACAGTTTATCACGCACCACTGGGGATTTTGTTTTAAGAAAGCATAAGATTCATAGGTGTTGCTTTTGTTAAAATAATTGGACTGTCGTAGTTAATTCTATCCCTTCTAGGAACTCATTGTTCTTTCCCAGATGGGATCTTCCCAGAGAGGTGAAGGGCCTTACCCAAGCTCACATAGCTACTGGGTCAGAACTGTCACCAGGACCTCGTGGTGATCTCCTGAATTTCGCTCTAGTGTCTGGTCCATCAGACATGGTATTAGCCTTTGAGTATTTGAACCTATCAGGAGCTTATAGAAACTGTGCCTCTCTGCATTGATCTGCTTGACAGGAAATACTTTAAAATAAAAGCTAATGCAGTGTTAATTTGCTTGACCTACCTCAATCTCCATTGGGGTAATTAATTCAAATTAAAATGCATTAGCATGTTTTCCCTTGACAAATTCCAACAGCTAAGGATGTCAGAGACCAGGTTGAGTTCCAAGGGCCACTTCAGCTTTTCTCTCTCCCTGAATCTTTCCTGTGGCCTCGAATGTGCCCCCATTTATGATTCCATGGATATGTGGTTTTACAGGCAGGAAGGAGGTGGAGGGATTACAATGGAAGTATTGGTGTCGTATTTGTGGTATTTATTCCATGTTGTTGTTTGTATCTGTAACTTGTTCATTTTCATTTCTGTATAGTAATGCATTATAGGACTATAACACTATTTTTCTGTTGATGGACATTTGCATTGCTTTAAGTTTTGAGCTTAATCATCAGTCTTGTTTATGTCTTCTGGTGACACAAGGACTCATTTCTATTGAAATACACCAGGAGTGCAACTGCTGAGTCAGAATAAGCATGAATGCTTAGCTTTAATAGATACTGACAGTTTTCCAAAGTAGTTGTATCAATTTACACTTCCACCTAAAATATATTTGTGGGTTCCAGTTACTCTATATCTTTGCCAACATTTGATATGGTTACTCTTTTGACTGTTATCCGTTCTCCCATTTCATAGATGGGAAAACCAACTGGGCCTAAAAGAGATTAAATACTTTTTTAAAGTATGTGCTGAATCTGAATTCTAGACTCTTCTCAGTATACCAGGCCATCAACTATTACATTATGGGCTTTCAGCACTCAAGAATTAGTTGTTTCAAAAATACATGGAATGATTTTTCTGTAAGTTTAAAATTATATTAAAATAAAAGTTTACCCCCCCCACCAATGAATGGAATGCTACCTATACCCTGATATGCGTCTGTATTAGTACTCACTCAACATCGTATCTTAATGACGATGGTTGTGGTGGTGGTGGAGATTTAGTTGTTCCTTTTGGTCTAAGACATGGGCTGACAAAATTTTTTGTAAAGAGCCAGATAGTAAATGTTTTGGGCTTTGCAAGCTATTTACAATTTCCTTTACTGCTAGTATTATTATATCCTCTGTACAGGTTGTTCTGGTTAATATTGCTGCATAACAAATTACTCCAAAAGTTAGCGGCTTAAAATAATCATTTATATTCAGTAAGTGTCAGGTGCTAGGTTCTTCTTTGGGATCTTTTCTGATGTTTAGGTCAGATGTCAGCTGGGACAGCAGTCATCTGAAAGCTGGACTGGGATGGACATCCGAGAGGGCTCATTCACATGGCTGGCAGTTACTGCTGGCTGTTGGATCAGAAGTCAGGCAGAGCTGTCAACCAGAGAGGTTACACATGGTCTTTCCAGCATGGTAGTCTCAGGGTAGGCAGAATTGTTACATGGTGGCTGCTTCCCCCAGACCATTGTTACACGGGTCTGCATCCCAAAAGACCAGCTAGATCTTCATGGTGTTTTCTGACCAAGCCTCAGAAGTCACAAAGTGATTTCCATTGTACTCAGTTGATCAAAAGAGTCACAAGTCCTCTCAGATTCAAAGGGAGGAAACATAGTCCACATTTCTCAATGAGAACAGTGGCAAGGTCACATGTGGATTGGGATATATCATCTTTGGAAATTAAATCTGTCCTCCAGGTGAACAAATGGATGCAATCTGCATATAGATATGCATTGAAGCAATGTTGTTAATAGCGAAAGTATAGAACATTTCTAATGTTAGCCCATGGAGGTTTGATTAAATAAGTTGTGATAAATCTAAAGAGTAAAATAATATGCAACCATTAAAATGTATAAGGTAGTTCTATCTATACTTACATGGGAATGTGCTGAAGATATACTTTTGAAAAATTTTTATTTTTTATTTTTTAAATTTTTTAAAAAGATTTTATTTTCCTTTTTCTCCTCAAAGCCCCAGCACATAGTTGTATAACCAAGTTGTAAGTCATTCTAGTTCTTCTATGTGGGATGCTGCCACAGCATGGCTTGATGAGCAGTGTGTAGGTCTGCACCCAGGATCTGACTCTGTGAACCCCAGGCTGCCAGAGTGGAGCGCATGAACTTAACCACTCGGGCATGAGGCTGGCCCCTGAAGATATACTTTTAAGTGGAAGAATCAAGTAGCAGAACAGTATATATGGTATAATTCCAGTAAATATGTAAAGTGTATGTATGAAATAAACAAAAAATTTAATAATATACAACATACAGATCTACTTTCTGCGTTATACATGTTTGTGTTTTTCTGAAATTCTTATAATAACAACATAGGTAACTTTTAGCTACGTGAATAAGAAACCTTAAAGTTTTTATAACTTTTGATTTGTCAATTCAATTTCTTAGAATAAATTCAGAGAAAATGATCAGACAAGTACACCAAGATATAAATACAAAAGTATCTTTAATAGAGAAAAATTTACATGATCTTAATTCAGTCTGTTGTATAGAAAATCTATATAATAAAACACTTTGAAATCAACAAAATTATGAGATTTTTTAAAATAGCTTTATTGATATATAATTCTTATACCATATAATTCATCCACTTAGAGTGCATATTTCAGTGGTCTTTAGCTATTCACAGAGTTGTGCCACCATCACCACAATCAATCTTAGAACATTTTTATCACCCCAAAAAGAAACCTTATACTCCTTAAAAGTCACTACCCATTTCACCTCATCTTCCTCTCAAGTTCTAGGCAACTTCTAATCTGCTTTCTCTCTCTATGGATATGCCTATTTTAGACATTTCATATTGGTGGAATCATACCATATGTGGTTTTTTATGAATAACTTCTTTCACTTAGTACAATGTTTTCAAGGTTCATCCATGTTTTAGCATGTATCAGCACTTTGTTCCATTTTTATTGCCAAATAATATTCCATTGTGTGTATATACCACATTTTATTTATCCATTCATCAGATGATGGACATTTAGGATATTTCCACTTTTTAATTATTATGAATAATGCTGCCAAGAACATTTGCATGTAAGTTTTTGTGTGAACATAGTTTTTTACTTCTCTTGAATGTTTACCTAGAAGTGGAATTGTCAAGTCATATGGTAACTCAACGTTTAACATTTTGAGAAACTGCCAGACAGGCTGTTTTCCACAGTAGCTGCACCATTTGACATTCCCATCATCACTGTGTGATGGTTCCAATTTCTCTACATATTTGACAATACCTGTTATTATCGATCCTTTTTTTTTTTTTTTTTTGCTGACGAAGATTCACCCTGAGCTAACGTCTGTTGCCAATCTTCCTCTTTTTGTATGTGAGCTGCTGTGACAGCATGGCCACTGACAGAAGAATAGTGTAGATCTGTGCCCAGGAACTGAACCTGGGCCACTGAAGTGGAGCACACCAAACTTAACCACTAGGCAACCAGGGCTGACCTGACTTTTTGATTATATCCATCCCAGTGGGTATGAAGTGGTATCTCATTGTGGTTTTGACTTGCATTTCCTTGATGGCTAATGATGTTGACCATCATGCTTATTGGCCATTTGTATATTTTGTTTGCAGAAATACCTATTCAGATCCTTTGCCCATTTTTAAATCAGATTCTTTGTTTTTATATTGAGTTGTAGGAGTTCTTTATATATTCTAGATATAAGTCCCTTATCAAATATATTACCTCCAGAAATTTTCTCCCATTCTGTGGATTGTCTTTTCACTTTCTTAATGGTGTTCTTAAATCACAAAAGTTTTAGATTTTGATAAAGTCCCATTTATCTATATTTCTTTTGTTGCTTGAACTTTTGGTGTCATATCTAAGAAACCATTGCCTAACCCAAGGTCATGAAGAATTGCACCTATATTTTTTTCTAAGAGTTTAATAATTTTAGTTCTTACATTTAGGACTGATTTATTTTGAGTTAAGTTTTGTATATGGTGTGAGGTGAGGGTCCAAATTCATTTTTTTGCATGTGGATATTTAGTTGTCTCAGCATCATTTGTTGAAAAGACTGTTCTTTCACATTGAATTTTCTTGGCACTCTGGCTAAAAATCAATTGACCGTAAATGTGAGGGTTTACGTCTGGATTCTCAATTCTATTCCATTGGTCTATATGTCCTGTCCTGATTCCTTTAGCTTTATAGTAACTTCTGAAATCCGCAAGTGTGAGGCTTCCAATTTTGTCCTTTTTCATGATTGTTTTGTCTGTTCTGAATCCCTTGCATTTCTGCATGAATTTTGGGATCAGCTTGTCAATTTTTGCAAAGAAGCCAGCTGAGATTTTGATAGAGATTGTGTTGAGTACGTAGATGAATCTGGGAAATATTGCCCATCTTAACAATAGTAAGTCTTCCAATCTATGAACATAAGATATCTTTCAATTTATTGAGGATTTCTTTCAACAATATTTTTTAGTTTCAGTGTACAAGTCTTGGACTTTTTAAGTAAATTTATTTCTAAGTGTTTTATTCTTTTTGATGCTATTTTTGACAAAAATGTTTTCTCTTCGAATTTTTCATTGCTAGCATATAGAAATAACAATTGATTTTTGTATATTGATCTTGTATTCTTTTGCATTGCTGAACTCGTTAGTTCTCATAGTCCTTTAGTGGATTCCTTAGGATTTTCTATATACAATATCATGTCATCTGCAAATAGAGAGAGTTTTACTTCTATCCTTCCAACCTGGATGCCTTTTATTTCATTTTTCTTGCCTACTCTGAAAAGAATTTGAGTGTATGTCATAAAATAGGGCTCTTTGTTTTCCTTTAACTATTGAACTAATTATACAAATATAATTTCTGTAATAACCTATTTTTTTTTTACTACTGATTCAGAAGTGCTTCCTTATCACATACTAAAAACTTATATTTGGGGATGTTAGTGGGCTTTCTCTGTTTTATTCCACTTACTGTGCTTATTCCAGTACTACACTGAGTTAAGACTGTAGCTTTCTAAATCATTCTGCTTCTTTGAAGTATGAGTTCCTCCACCAGGTATAAATGAAATCCACACCAAACAAGATAAGGTAACTAGCATAGTGCCTGGCACATAGGTAGCATTTTCTAGAGGGCAAAACTACATCCTGTGGTTATCCTTTCTGTCCCACCACCCATAGCAGTTTAGGATTATTCATAGTTAACAATTATTTTTACTGTGCATTGAGCACCCATCATAAAAGAATTAATTACTTTTCCAAACCAAACATCCAAAGATAACCAAGGAAAACAAATGTACTAAGATGTCATGTAACCAAATCTGTACTGATGGACACAGATGGACAACTGTGATGGCCCATTTTTTTTCCATTTTAATCAAAGCCTACAGAATCACTGCTGTAGCCCCAGTTCCAGCAAAGAATAAATGCATAATAAACAATTGTTATGGGAACTTTTTAAATATAAAACGTTTTAAAACAGAAGATTCAATTTTAACACTTTATTATCTCTGTGGGTAAATATTAGAAGTGGAACTGCTGAGCCAAAATGTCAAATATTTTTATTTTTAAACAATTCACAAAGTTGCCCTTCAGAAAATTTTTACCAATACACTCAACAAGAGCAGGGAAGAGTGCCATGTGTCCGCAGTCTCTCAATAAATCTGATACACATTTTCATGTAATCAAATCTATCAACATTTTCCTTCATTGTTCGTCTCTTTGTTATCATATTTTTAAAGGCCTTCCTTCACGTGGAAACCGAGGCTACTTATTCAGAGCTTGTTATAACAAGGGAGACAGCCACCATCACTTGTGTTTTGGCAGAGACTTAAAGGCAGGCAGGGGAATGGGAAAGCTTTAGAGTGAAAAAAGGGGAGACTTCAGGTATTCTCTGAATGGAGGTTGTTAGCCTGGGGAAGCTGGAGGCAGGCTAAGTAGAAGCAGGGCATTTTATGTGATTGGTTTGGGGAGCTTGCTCTAGTTGGCGGTGGGGCAAAAATTGGGAGGCTGGCAGTCTCTGATCAAGTCCTGAAGATTGCTGCAGAGGCTGTGGTCTGGCTTCCTGGGCTGCTCGCTGCAGAGGTCGTGGGTTACAGTTCTATTGTCATATATGGGTTGGTCATTGTCCGTTGTATATTCAGTCTCTCCCTTTAAAAAAATCGTTCTTTTATTCTGTTTCAAATAAAATTTCATTTTTAGATATAAATGTTTAATTCATTAGAAAATTTATGTTTGTGCATGTCTGAAGCAAGGGACAATTTCATTTTGAGGGGAACAGTTTTCCTAATCCTTTCTAAAGTGCGACATTCTACTCTTTGTACAGTATTAAAGTTCACATTCATACGATTTCATTGGGTGGGTCTACGTTCTGTCAGTGGCATTTATGAGCAACATCGTCAAGACTCCTCCCCCGGACCGCCCAACCTATTAAAAAAAAAAAGCCTCTGTATTTTTTACTAAAATTCTTTCTTTGACCAGCTTCTCAAGAAGAGGAAAAGGACAAAAGGGCCCCGAGAAGTGAGGGGGACCTGCCCTGAAGAAGCAGGGGGTGGAAGGCCGACGCCGCTAGTGGGCGGGGCGTGGGGGCGAGCTGGGGTGACGCGAAGTTCACGTGACCGCCTGGGCGCAGATGTGGGCACCAGTCCGGGTGTCCGCCCTGCCTCCCCGCGGTCCGACCCGGAGCTGTCTGCGAGCTCTTAATTGTTGCTCCAGGTTCTTTCAGGTCAGTGTAAGGACCTTCGTCGCTGCCTGGGGACCACCAGAATGGGGAGGAGGACCGAGCATGGGAGGGAAAAAGGTTGGGGATGGGGTCCGGGTCGAAGGAAGCTGGCCCGAGTGCAGATAGAGATGGCGGTGGGAAAATGGCTAAGGGGGGCAAGCGGCCAATGGGCGGAGGGTGGGGAAGGCGGACACCCCAAGTCCCCGTGCCCCTTTTTTCCGCACCTCCTCCTCTCTGACTTCCGTCCATTTTAGAGCCGGGGATGGTGAGCTGGGGGCGCCCCAGCAGTGAGACAGTGGAAATAAACCCCCTTTTACCACAACGTATGTAGAGAAAAAAGTTGACCTCGAGGGTGGGGAGGCGAGTTGCCTCCCGGAGAGAAGGACGCAGAGATCCAAAATTAGTTTGGAAAACATCCTGGTGTGGCGCTCGAGGCGTGAAAATAAATGGCGGCTGGGGTGCGGGGGGTGGAGGAGGTTGGGGAGGGAACCCTTGGGTGTGGAGGGCCGGGATTCAGGAAAGGTACCCGAGTCCCTGTGCATCCACCGAACGCCCAGCCCCTGTCTGCTGTCTGTCTGCAGGTCTGCGTGTCTGCTGTTGTCAGCACTCTGCTAGACTAGAAAAGGAGGAGAAACCTGTCCAGAATTCCCGCAGGTCAGTGAAGGAGGGCTGTTGCTGGACAGGGACTCAGAGCAGTGGGGAGTGTGGAGGGCATGGGCTGGGCAGAATTTGGGGCCCCACTGCCTACCTCCCAACACATTTACACACCCACTATGCCACGCTGAGCAAACATGGAGAAAATGGTAGGGCCTGCCAGGAAAACGGTTGGGAGGAGTGATGGGGTAAAAAGGTGGGCAGAAGGCGCAATTAGGGGTCGGACCAGGTCAGGGGAACCCTGACAAGGGGCGAAATGCAAGTACTATCCGGACCTGCGTTCCACTTCCAAGCCCTCAGTCTCCCTTGTCTCCTCTTTGTCTCCTCTTTCCCCTAACCCCAGGACAGGGTAAGGAGGGGAAATCTCAACATGGAAAAACTCTGCAATGAAAAGGAAGAAATGCCTGAGAACCAAGGAAAGATGGAAAACAAAGAACAGCCACTCGATATGGGAAAGCCGGAAGTAGCTTGTAGTCTGGAAGACAAGGAGAAGTTAGAAAACGAGGGAAAGACAGATCACGAGGGAAAGACAGAAGATGAGGAAGTACTAAATGATAAGGAGAAGCCAGAGAGTGAGGCAAAGCCAGAAGAAGGAGAAAAAGCAGAGAGCCATGGAAAGCCAGAAAACCAGGGAAAGCCAGTGAGCCAGGGAAAGCCAAAAGAAGAAGGAAAACCAGAGACCCAGGGAAATCCAGAGAGCCAGGGAAAGCCAAAAGAAGAAGAAAAGCCAGCCAGCGAACCAAAGGCTGCAGGAAAGCGCCCAGCTGGGGATGATGTACCCAGGAAAGCCAAGAGAAAAACCAACAAGGGGCTGGCTCAGTGCCTCAAGGAATATAAGGAGGCCATACACGATATGCATTTGAGCAATGAGGAGATGATAAGAGAATTTGATGAGATGGCTAGGGTGGAGGATGAGGTGAAGAAAACCAGACAGAAATTGGGGGGGTTTATGTGGATGCAAAAAAGCTTACAGGACCCCTTCCACCCGAGGGGCCCAAGGGAACTCAGGGGTGGTTGCAGGGCGCCACAAAGGGGCTTTGAAGACATTCCTTTTGTGTAGTGCCCTGGCCTCCATGGGCCAGGCCCTGTGCTTTAACCTTAGGCTAATACTTTACTTTAGGTGTCATTCTTGTTATCCAACCGCAGCCCTCTGTGTTTCAGTAGCAGATATTCATCCGTTGCATGGAAAAATGTTTATAGTGCATTATAAAATTAAAAAGAAAACAGTTTGCAGCACCATATATACAGCATCAGTTCATTTTTCTAAATCTGCAAAGATATTTACCTAGTGATCTATGTACAGAAAAAAACTCTAAAAGCTGTGTCCACTAAAAGATGAACAGTGGTTATCTGTGGGTGATTTTTTTTCCTGTTCCTTTTTTGTTCGACATATGTTTTCTCCTAAAAACACAGATTACTTTTGTCATAAAAACAATGAAAGACAAAAAATAGGAAAACCATATATACCAAGCAATCAAAATAACTGTTCAGTGAGTTTATGAAGGCAGTGGAGACACAAAGTTCTTGGTGTCAGGATGTAAAATGATGCATAAAACTCACATTATCTCTGGGGCTCGAAGCTGGAAGTATGAACCTGGCAGTTATTACAGATCCATTTCTCTAAGGAACAGTCTTGTCATCTGTGAAATGGGGATAAAACTTGCCTTGCAAGGCTGTGGAGAAGATCAGATGAGGTCCTGAGTGTGTGAACTGTGTTGGGCTGGCTCCTGCCCTCTCCCCTGCACTTGCAGGACCAGAACTCCATCAGATGTTTGGGGGAGAGCTGAGGGAGCTCTCACCTGTGTCCAGGAAGAAAGGTGGGTGTCACTCTCCCCTGGGTAATACCATGACTGATGGGCACTGTGCCTCTTGTCATGGGCTCTGCACCCTCCTGAGGGCGCCACTGCTGCCGGTGGGCTGGAGACCACGATGGACTAAGGCAACACTGTCTCATCAGAAGGGTCAAGAATTCTTCTCTACCCAAATCAGAGTTACTCTAAGTCAGGTGGGTAGTACACAATTGTCACTTAGGCCTTGATATTTCATAAAATTTTTATGAAACATCCCTTTCTAAGTTTTCGGTTGGTTTGTGTGTGTTTTTGCCTACAGCCGTCTCCTCTGGATTTAGATACTGGAGATTGAGCCAGGAGAAAAATCTGAGTGACCAGATGCTATGCTATTCTCACCTGTTAATCTCTTGTCTGCTGAGACCTTTTTCTTAGAAGGAGTTGTCTCCCAGGAAACTCCTGTTAAGCCCTGCCTTGCCATCTCAACAGACCCATCTACCTATGTGATTTTTTTTCCTGGCTTTTTATTAGCCTTTTATTTGCTTATACTGTTTTTTTAAAATAAACTTTTATTTTAGGACAGTTGTAGATTCACGGAATTATTGCATAGATAGAACAGAGTTTCTGTATACCCCAAACCCAGTATTCCCTATTATTAACATCTTACATTAGTGTGGTGCATTTGTCACAGTGAAGCAATATTGATACATTATTATTTACCAAATCACTTACTTTGTTCAGATTTCCTCAGTTTTTCCTTAATGTCCTTTTTCTCTTCCAGGAACTCACCCAGGTTACCACCTTACATTTAGTCGTCATGTCTCCCTAGGCTCCTCTTGGCTGTGACGTTTTCTGACCTTCCCTGTTTTTGACGCCCTTGACACTTTTGAGAAGTACTGGTCAGATATTGTGTATAATGTCTCACAGTTTCGATCTGTTGAGTGTTTTTGGGAAGAGGACCACAGAGGTAAATTTTATCTTTAGTCTTACAGACTCCACTCATTTCCAAAGTTACCTATGTCAGCACCTTATTGTCCTGTCTTTTTCAGTGAGGTTATTTCATATATTTGTAATACACTCAGATTCTTTAGTCACCTTCTGCATTTTTGGGGCTGCTGTTATAAATGGTATTTTTAAATTTCAAATTCCAATTGTTCATTGCTGGTATATAGGAAAGCAATTGACTTTTGTGTATTGACCTTACATCTTATGACCTTGTGACCAAGAGTTTGTTAATGCTTTGGCATTTTCTACATAGACAATCATGTCATCTGCAAATGAAGACAGTTTTATTTCCTGCATTTCAATCTGTATCTGTTTTATTTCCTTTTTTGTCTTAATTGCACTCGCTAGGGCTTCCAGTATGATGTTTAACAGGAGCAATGAGAAAGGATATCCTTGCCTTGTTCCTGATCTTAACGTGAAGTGTCCGCTTTCTCTCACCATTAAGTATGATGTTAGTCATGGGTTTTTTATAGATAGTCTTTATCAAATTGAGGAGTTCTCCTCTAATCTTAGTTTGAGAACTTTTATGAATGGGTGTTGGATTCTGTCAAATGTTTTTTCTGCATCAAGTGATAAGATCATATGATTTTTCTTCTTTAGTCTGTTCATGTGGATTATATTGATTGATTTTCAAGTGTTGAATCAGCCTCGCATATCTAGAATAAATCCCACTTATTAGGTGCACAATTTTTTATACACTGGATTAAATTTTCTAATGTTTTGTTGAGGATGTTGTGTCTGTGTTCATGAGAGATGTTGGTCCGTAGTTTTCCTTTCTTATAACGTCTTTTATCTGGTTTTGGATTTAGACTAATACTAGCCTCACAGAATGAGTCAAGTGTTCTATTTCTATTTTTTGGAAAAGTTTACAGAGAACTGGTATTATTTTTTCCTTAAATGTTTGGTAGAATTCACTGTTGATTCCTAAATGTTCACTGGTTATCCTTAAATGTTTGGTAGTATTTGGCCCTGGTGATTTTTATCTTTGGAAGGTTATTGATTATTGATTCAATGTCTTTAATAGATACAGGGTTATTCAGGTTATCTTTTTCTCCTTGTGTGAGTTTTAGTAGTTTCTATTTTTTCAGGAATCAGTCCATTTCGTCTAAGTTATCACATTTGTAGGCATAGAGGTTTTTATAGTTTTCCTTTATTATCTTAATGTCCCTGGGCTCAGTAGTGATAACCCCACTTTCATTTCTGATATTGTTGATGTGAGTCTTCTTTCTTTTTTTCTTGGTCACCCTGGGAAGAGATGTATCAATTTTATTTATCTTTTCAAAGAACCAGCTTTTGGTTTCATTGATTTTTCTCTATTGTTTTCCTGTTTTCACTTTCATTGATTTCTTCTCTAATTATTTCTTTCCTTCTGCTTGCTCTAGGCTTAAATTATACTTTTTTTCTTTAGTTTCCTAAGGAGAAAGCTTAGGTTATTTATGTTAGATCTTTCTTCTTTTCTCTTATATGCATTTAAGCTAGAAATTTCCTTCTAAGCACTGCTTTTGCTACATCTCAAAAATTTTGATATGTTGCAAGTTATTTTTACATTTCTTTCGAGAATTCTTCTTTGACTCGTGTTATTTAGAAATGTGTTCTTTAATTCCCAAATATTTTGGTTTTCCATCTATCTTTCTCTTATTTATTTCTAGTTTAATTCCATTGAGAGCAGACTTTTATGATTTCTATTCCTTTAAATTTGTTAAGGTGTATATTATGGCCCAGAATCTGGACTCTCGTGGTGGATGTTCTGAGTAAGCTTGAAAAAAATGCATTCTGATGTTAGATGAAATGTTCTATAAATGCCACTTAGATCAACTTGATTGATAGTGCTGTTCAGGTCAACTGAATCATTATTGATATCCTGCCTGCTTAATCTATCAATTACTGACTGGGAGGTGTTGAAGTCTTCAACCCTAATCATGGATTTGTTTCTCCTTTCAGTTTTATCTGTTTTTGCGTCATATATTTTGACGCTTTTGTTAGGTGCATACATGTGTAGGATTATGTGCGTTTTTTTTCAGAATTGATCTCTTTATCATTATGTAGTGCCCCTTTTTATCTCTGATAATTTTACTTGTTCTGCAGTCAGCTTTGTCCTAAATTATACAGCTACTCTAGCTTTCTTTTTTGTCCAGCTTTCTTTCGATTGGTGTAGTGTGGTATATCTTTCTCCATTGCTTTACTATTAACCTCTCAGAGTCTTTATATTTAAAGTGGGCTTTGTATACACAACATATAGTTGGGTTTTTTTAATCCACTCTGAAAATTTCTATCTTTAATAGGTGTATTTAAACCATTCACATTTAAAATGATTCTTTTTATATTTGGATTAATATCGACCATGTTTATAACTGTTTTCTATTTGTTGTCGGAAGCTTCTTTTTCTGACTTCTCTATTTTTAATTGAGTATTTTCCGTGATTCCACTTGCCTTCTCTCTTGGCGTATCAATTACATTTCTTTCTAAAATATTTTTAGTGATTTCTCTTGAGTTTACAATATGCAGTTTTAACCAACATCACTTTCAAATAACACTATTCTGCTTTCTTATATATAGCGCAGTTACCTTATTACAGAGTATTCGTTATTCACTTCACTTATCCATATGCTATAATCACTCAATACATTGTTACTATTATTACTTTAGACAAACAGATATCTTTTATTCAATTAAGAATAAGAAAAATAAAGATTTCATTTTACTTTCATTTATTCTATTTCCAGTGCTCTTTATGTAGATATGAGTTGCTGACCTATATCATTTTCCTTCTGCTTGGAGAAAATCTTTTAACATTTCTTGAAGCGAAGGCTTGCTGGTGCTGAATTTCATCAGTTTTTGTCTGAGACAAAGTGTTTATTTTGCCTTCACTTTTGAAGGATAATTTTGCTGAATATGGAATTTTAGGTTGGTGGGTTT
This sequence comes from Equus asinus, assembly GCF_041296235.1. NCBI lineage: Eukaryota > Metazoa > Chordata > Mammalia > Perissodactyla > Equidae > Equus > Equus asinus. The sequence goes on from NC_091820.1 coordinate 97,292,729, forward strand.
TTTCTTTCAACACTTTAAATATTTCCATAGTTACAGAGATAGGAGTGTTAACACTGAAATGCTTATTCATCAACACTCATTTCTTTATTTCTCCTTGTAGTTCTGTCAAATTTTTTTTTTTATTTTGAGGTCAAGTTAGTAAGTGCGTACAAATTTAAAATATCATGAAGTGACACGCCTTATGTGTTGTAATGCTTCTTGTTTTAAAGTCTATTTTGTTATTAATTTAACTATAATGGGCTTCTTTTGATTAGTGTTTTTATGTTATACTTTTTTCTGTACTTTTACTTTCAGTGTTTATGTATCTTTATATTTCAGATATGTCTTTTGTAAACAGTATATAGTTGGATTTTTTCCGCTCTGAAAATCTTTGTCTTTTAATTTCTTCATGTAAGCCACTTATATTTAATATACTTACTTATATTAATAGATATAAGTTAACTATTGTGCCAAATTCCTTCTCCATGTCCTATCTGATCTATGTTAGTTTTCTCTTCTTTATTGATTATTTTCTTATTTTTCACTTTTATTAGCTTAGGAGTTTTACACTCTTTTACTTTTCCTTAATGGTTATCTGGCAATTATAGCACACAGTCTTGCCTTATCAAAGGCTAATATTAATTTATGCTTTTACACACTCCCCAGATAATGCCAGAATTTCAAATACTTTTACTCCGGCTCTCTTGACTCATATGTTATTGATCAATATGAATTAACAAAATATTATTGTTTTATGTAGCATTGATTTAAATTTAAAGATTTTATTGTATTTTTCCTTTTTCTCCCAAAACTCCCTGGTACATAGTTGCATATTTTTAGTTGTGAGTCCTTCTAGTTGTGGCATGAGGGATGCCACCTCAGCATGGTTTGATGACTGGTGCCATGGCCATGCCCAGGATCCAAACAGGTGAAACCCTGGGCTGCTGAAGCGGAGGGTGTGAACTTAGCCACTCAGCCATGGGGCCCGCCCCTATATTTAAATAGATAGTTATCCTTTTAATCACTGTTTATTCCATCCTTCATCTTGTCTTTCATCTGGAATCATTTTCCTGTTATCTGGGAAATGCCTTGTAGCATTTAGTATTTCCTTTTGTTCCTGCCTGCTGCTGGCAAACTCTGTTTGTTTTTGTTTATTTGTAAAGGTCTTTATTTCACCTCATTTTTGAAGGGTATTTTTGCTGGTTATCATTTCTTGATATTATTTTATTTCAAGACACTAAAGATATCATCCCACCATCTTCATGCTTCCATTGTTGCTGTTGAGAATCCAGCAACAAATCAACCTAACATTTGTTCCTTTCAAGGCATACTCTGTTTTTTTTATGGCGACTTTTGTGATTTTCTCTTTATCTTTGTTTCTTTGAAAGTTCACTATTATGCATCTATGTATGAGTTTTTTTTTTTTTTGAAGGAAGACTGGCCCTGAGCTAACATCTGTGCCCATCTTCCTCCACTTTATATGTGGGACACTTAGCACAGCATGGCTTGCCAGTCAGTGCCATGTCAGCACCCAGGATCCAAACCGGCAAACCTCAGGCCGCTGAAGTGGAACATGTGAACTTAACTGCTGCACCACTGGGCCAGCCCCCTATGTGTGAGTTTTTATTTATCCTGTTTGGAATTTGTTGGACTTCTTGGCTCTATGGATCAATGTCTTTCATCAGTTCTGAAAAAATTCTCAGCCATTATATCTTCAAAGATTGCCTCTAAACCATTCCAGTTCTCTTTTACTTCTCGAATTACCAGTAAATGCCTGTTAGATCTTATGATACCCTCCCTTCTGTATTTTCCATGTTTTTGACTACTGTGCAGCCTTATGGATATTTTCTTCTGAACATAATTTCTAATTCTTTAATTCTCTCTTGAGCTGCGTCTATCTGCTGTTAAAGCCATACATTTAGTTTCTAATTTCAGCTAAGTTAATTTTTAGTTTTAGAATTTCCATTTATTTATTTTTTACTTTTTCTGGTTTTTAGTTCTCTGTGAAATTTTCAAAATTGTATTCTATTTATCTGAATACACTAAGCATTGTGGTCTAATGGTCTGTATCTGATAATTCAAATAATTCGAAGCTAATGGATCTGTTTGTGTTGCCTGTTGTCTCTACTGCTTCTTACTTTCTTTGTGTTCCTGCTTATCTTTCTTTGTGGGCATTTTACTTCAACAATTGTTTGTTGAGATAATTTGAGGCTTAGGATGATGGAATCTTACTCCAGAGATTTTGTTTGCATTGGTCAGGCCCATAAGAGTGCTTCCTGTCTGGAACTACCATAATCTATGTTCAAAGCTTAAAGTTTACCAGTCCACCTATATATTGCAAAGTCAAGCTAAAAGACTTTGTGGGGGCTAGTTTATTTCCAGTTTAAAATTACCCTTAAAGTGAAACATTTGAGGTGTATGAGTGATGGTTTGTTAGGAATCCTCTCCCCTTTTAATGAGTCTTGGGCTTTCGTTTTTATTACTCTAGTACATTGAATCTGCCATAGTTTCAACTCAGTTTGGCACTGGTTTATTCCTTAACCACAGATGCCCTCAAGACAAGCATAGTTAATCATATGAGTACTATAAGAAAACATGGGTGAATTCCTCATTGCCTTCATGTAGGAAAAGAGTTCTTAACCATGAACCAAAATCTAGATGCAATAAAAGAAAAGTTTGATAAATTTTACTACTTTTTTTAATGCATGGCAGAAACACTATAAAGTCAAAAAGCAACTAACAAACTGGAAGTATATATTTCCAACATATATAAAAGATAAAGGCCTAATATAGTGTATAAACAACACTTGAAAAATGAGGGGAGAAGGATTGACAATCCAATAGAAATATATGGGGGCCACCCCATGGCTGAGTGGTTATCTTCCTGCACTTGCTTTCACGGCCTGGGATTCCCTCATTCGAATCCTGGGCATGGACCTAACCACCCCTCATCAAGCCATGCTGTGGCGGCATCCCACATAGAAGAACTAGAATGACCTACAACTAGGGTATACAACTATGTACTGGGGCTTTGGGGAGAAAAAAAAAGGAAGATTGGCAACAGATGTTGGCTCAGGGCCAATCTTCCTAAAAAAAGAAAGAAAAATATGGGAAAGATATGAGCAGACAATTCATAATGATATTAAAATTGTCATTAAACATAGAGAAGAGCAAAATAAAATGCCATTGAGATACTACTTCTAACCTATCATATTAGTGAAAATTAAAAATATGTCACACAGGTTGGAAAGGGTGTAGGGAAACAAGCACTCTCCTATATTGCTGATGGGAAAGCAAAAATGAATCTTAGGCTCCGGGGAGGGGACAGCCTGGAGAAGCAATTTGGAAATCATCTGTGCTTGGAGGGAAATGAACAGAGATCACCCAGGAGAGAGGAGGCCAAGGAACACTACCACTATAGGTGGCAGCGCAGCTTCCTAGAGGGCACCATCACCCAGGCCATGGAGTTAGGCTGAGCTGGTCTTGAAAATGGGCTGTGAGGCTCTGTTGCTGAGCGCTCTTGGCGAAGTCGGGTACCCTTCGTGTGATCAGCTGTCACACCCTGCGATCATGAGCATCTCAGAGAGATGCTGTGCAAGGACCTGAAATGCGCCAGGTAAAGCACCTGCGGTAAGGAAGTCGCCTGCCTCCTGCTCTCTCGGTGACTCCCTCTTGGTCACCCGCCCTCCCCACCCCCACGGTCCGCAGCTGCCAGTCCCTCGGGGATGGGGTGGGCGGGGCGGGGCGGGGGCCGAGCCCTGTGACGCGGTGCTCACGTGACCGGCCGGGCGCCGACGTGGGCAGCAGCCCGCGCACTCGCTCGCCGCCCTGCGGTCCCGTCGCCCGCGCGGAACCAGCTCCCCGAGCTGCCCGGGTGGCGGGCGAGGGGCGAGCGGGCTTCAGCGAGCCCGAGGAGGCGCAGGCCGTCCCGGGCCCGCAGGTCAGTGTGGAGGTGGGCGCTGCCGGCGTCCCGGGGCAGAGGTGGAGGTGGGTGGGAGTAGGATCCGGGAGCAGCGGGGAGGGGCCGACGAAGGGGTCCAGGAGATGGGTGAGGAGGGGGACGGGGCGCGGGCAGTGGGGAGGGAGGGACGACCCCGCAGCGGGCCCCGCCGCCTTCTCCTCGACGCCCCTCCTCTGCGCCCTCCATCTATTTTCGAGCCTGCGATGGGGAGGGGAGGGGGCGCCCCCGCAGTGCGACAGTGAAACGTAGACACTTTCTGCTAATAACCCCCCTCACACTCTGCGCCTATGAGAAAATAGCGATCTCCGCGAAAAGCGCTTGGGTTGGGGGCGGGTTGCCTGTTGGGGAGGGGGTCACAGAGACCCAAACAGTTTGGAAAGCATCCTGGTCTGGTGCCCGAGGCCTGAAAGGTAATGGCGGCTGGGATGCAGGGGAAATAGGAGAGGGAAACGTTGGATGACGAGGGCTCAAATTCAGAAAAGAAACCTCAGTCCCTTGAGCGTGCAGCCCTTGCCCCTGTCTGCTGTCTGTCTGCAGGTCTTCGTGTCTGTTCCCAGCACTCTGCTAGGCTAGAAAAGGAGGAACCTGTCCAGAATCTCTGCAGGTCAGTAAAAGGGGGGAGGGGCCCCAGACGGGGACTCCGGGGAGGTGGGTGGAGGGCATGGCCTGGGCAGAATTTGAGGGCCCCACTCGCATCCCACCACCACATACATAATAGACAGGCACGCCGCCACACTGAAGGATGGTACAGAAGGTGGTAGGGCCTGCCAGGGAAAGGGTTGGCTCTGGTGTGTGGGAGGAGTGATGGGGGTAAAGGGGTGGGCAGGAGGCACACTTGGAGGCCGAGGCTGGTCAGGGGAACCCTGACAGGGGACGAGATGCAAGTACTATCCAGACCTGCATTCCGCCCCCAAGCCCTCAGTCTCCCTTGTCTCCTATTCCCCTCACCCCCAGGACAGGAAAAGGAGAGGAAATCTCAACATGGAAAAACTCTGCAATGAAAATGAAGGAAAGCTGGAAAGTGAAGGAAAGACACAAGATGAAGTAGAGCCTGAAGATGAAGAAAAGTCAGATGAGGAAGGAAAACCAGAAGTAGAGGGGCAGCCAGGGCACAAGGGAAAGCTCCAGAATGAGGGACAGCCAGATGATGAGGCACAACCAGAAGATAAGGGAAAGCAGGACAAGCAGGGCCAGTCCGAAGATGAGGGAAAACCACAGGGCGGCGAGGGCAAGCGAGAATCCCAGGCAAAGCCAGAGAGCGAGCGGCGGGCTGCCGAAAAGCGCCCGGCTGAAGATTATGTGCCCCGGAAAGCGAAAAGGAAAACCGACAGGGGGACGGACGACTCCCCCAAGGACTATCAGGAGGACCTACAGGAAAGGCATTTGGGCAGTGAGGAGATGATGAGAGAATGTGGAGATATGTCAAGGGCTCAGGAAGAGCTAAGGAAAAAGCAGAAAATGGGTGGTTTTCATTGGATACAAAGAGATGTACAGGATCCATTCGCCCCAAGGGGCCAACGTGGTGTCAGGGGAGTGAGGGGCGGAGGTCGGGGCCAAAGGGGTTTACATGATATCCCCTATCTTTAATGCCTGTGGCCTTGATTCTGATTTCTCTGATGGGAATATTGCCAACCCTGCTTTCCCTGGCAGGCATTTGCCAGGCTATGTGCTTTAACCTTAAGCTGATACTTTGCTTTAGGTGTCACTCTTGTTACCAGCAGCCTTTTGATCCAACTACAGTGCTCTGTCTGTCAGTGGGGGATTTTCACCCATGTGCATGGAAGAGTTGTTCGTGGTACATTGTAAAATAACAATAAAGAAAAAACAGTTTTCAGAACCGCATACACAGCATCAGCCCATTTTTGTAAAAATATAAATATGTTTGCATAATGCATTTGTGCATAGAGAAAACTCTGAGAGTGTGTGCACTAAAAAGTAGGCAATGGTTTTTCCTGCATGGTAGCCAAAAATAGGTCTCGCCTGTGCTCAAAAATGAGTCCAATCACCTGATGGTTAGGTGCCCCCATGCCATTCCTCTGCGAGTGCGCATCCCCATGCCTTCCCCTCGTTCTAACCGTGTCAGTGGGCACTGCCACCCCTTCTCCTGGATCCTCTACTGTCCTGTGGCTCCCACCACGTGTGATTCTTTTTCTTTGCTCACTCATCTCCACTTTTCCCTGGAAGATATATGGATTATGTAGGTCATAATAAAAAAATAACTAAAACCAGAAAACAATACATAAGAGATTAAACTGTTCAGTGAGCTTATGAGGGCAATGAAGACACTTAAAATTCCTGTTGTCAAAATGTAAAATGCTAAGTAAAACTCGCATTATCTCTTGGACTCATAGCTAGAGGAAGAAACCTGGCAGTTATAACAGACCCACTGCTATAAGGGTCAGTGTTGTCACCTGTGAAACGGAGATAAAACTTACCTCGCGACTGCTGAGTGGATCAGATGAGGTACTGAGTATGTAAACCGTGTAGGGCTGGCTCCTATGTAGCAGTCAGTCCTTGGACCCTGTCAGACATTCAGGGAAGGGTTGAAGTTAGAACTTACCTGTTCCCAGGAACAAGTCCAAGCAGCTGAGAAGAGGGTGCCACCCTTCTCTGGATACTACTGTATCTTCTGGGCACTCCTGTTCTGCTGTGCCCTGTACCCTATGCTGACAGCTATTGGTGTGATGGGTCCTCTTGGTGACAAAGCCCTTCTGATTCTTCATAGTCCCTAAAGGGCCAAAGCCTCTATTTGACTCCTATATGAGTGTGGATAAAGCCCTTCTCTCAATTTCAGAGTTGTACCTACGCAAGTGGTACTGTCCCAGGGCTGCTTGGGCCTCACTGTATAACGCAATTCTTAGCAATGTAGTCATCAATACTTTTAGTTCACTTTATATTTGCTTATAGTTTCTTTTTTCTTCATAGGGCTCCGATATTTTGAGTCCACTGGGGGCTGTGTCCTGAGACTAATCTATGGACCAGACAATGGATAGTGATTTGATCTGAACACCACACCACAGTACCCCAGGGAAACCATATCTAAACTAACATACCATTCTTAGTGTGAGTTTTCTCTCTAAAAAGTCTCCTGGCTGGCTTGCTACACAAAATCAAGGGACTTGTCCACAAATAATCACAGAGGGTTACACAACTAAGTTTCAAGCTGAAAATATCCCTTCCCATTCCAAACCAGTTCCAACTGCAAAAGGTAATAGTGCTCTTAAAACTATTAAGAACTCTTAAGGTTAGACATTTTTATTTAACCTACCAGTACGCTCCTTTCTCAAAACAAAATCTTTTTTATTCATCCTCATATCCTTTACACTGTACTTGACACATATACTTAAATTATGGTTGAATCAGGAGTCCTGAGTTTAGAGAGATACACTGTTCATGGATTAGAGACTCAATAGTGTTAATATGGTGATTCTCTCAAAAATTGACCTATAAATGCAATGCTATCCCAATAAAAATCCCAGCAAACTGAGATTCTAAAAGTTATATGGAAAAGCAAAGGACATAGCATAGCCAAAATATTTTGAAAATGAAAAACAAAGTTGGAGGACTCACTGCCTGATTTCAAGACTAACTATAAAGCTGCAGTAATCAAGATTGTGTAGTATTGGCGTAAAGATAGACATAGAGATCAAGGGAATAAAACAGTCCAGAAAGAAGCCCACTTGTATATGGTCAATTCATTTTTTAAAAAAGTCCCAAAGTAATTCAATGGAGAAAGACGACAAACGCTACTGGAATAATTGGATGTTGTCTTAGTTCAGGCTGCTCTAACAAAAATACCCCCGACTGGGTGGCTTAAACAACATTTATTTCTCACAGTTCTGGAGGCTGGGAAGTCCAAGATTAAGGCGCTGGCAGATTCAGTCTCTAGTGAGGGTTTGATTCCTGGTTCATAAACAGATGTTTTCATACGTCAGAAGGGGTAAGGGAGCTCTCTTTTAAAATGGAACTAATCCCACTCATGAGGGCTCCACCCGCATGGCCTAATCACCTCCCAAAGGCGCCGCCTCCACATAACATCACATTGGGCATTAGGATTTAACACTTGAATTTTGGGATTATGCAAACTTTCGATCTATAGGAGACATCCATATACAAAAAAGTATCTTTACCTCACACCATATACAAAACATGAATTCAAAATGGTTCATAGCTCCAAATGTAAAACCTAAAATTATAAAAAACTTCTTTTAAAAATAGAAAAAAATAGCTTGTAGTTGCAGAGTAAAATATTATTGCTTATTAATTTTGTAGTGATCTAAAGACTTTTGAAATTATTTTTCTGCCACTGTCTACTTAATAAGTTCCAGAGGTTTCTCCTACTAAGAAATGGGAAAAGGCAAATGCTAATGATAAAGCATGTAAATGCAGACAATAAAATTTAAGATATTGTTAGAAAAATAGGAAAAAGGGGGTTATCTTGGGTTAGGCAAACATTTCATAAAGGGACATAAGCACTAATGATAAAACTGGTAAATTGGACCACATATATATTAAAGTATTTTTAAACTTCTCTTCAAAGCCATTGTTAGGAAAATGAAAAGACAAGCTTCCACCTGGAAGAAGAAATTTGATAAAGTCCCTGTCTCTAGAATATACAAAGAACTCTTACAACTAATAATAAGATAAATAACATAATTTAAAAATAGGAAAAAGATTTGAATAGACACTTCACCAAAGAAGAGATGAAGATGGCAAATGATCACATGAAAAGATGTTCAATATCATTAATAATCAGGGAAATGGAAATTAATAACATAATGAGATATCACTACACGCCCATTGTAGTGGCTAAACTAAAAAACAAAGACAAAGAACTGTTATTATAAAGTCCTAGAAAAGATATGGAACAACTGAAACTCTCATTGTTGGTGGGAATACAATATGGCATGGCCACTTTGGGAAAGTTTGGTAGCATACACTTACCATATGACCCAGTAATCCCATTCCTAGGAATTTACCGAAGAGAAATGAAAATTTTAGTAGCTTTATTCGTAACAGCTCCAAACTGGTAACAGCCCAAATGTTCCCCAAACGGTGAATGGATAAATAAGGGAAAGACTACCGGTACATGCAAAAATAGGAATGACTTAAATTCATTAGGCTAAGTGAAAGAAGCCAGACAAAAAAGGCTACCCTCTAGTATGCTTCCATTTATAAGACATTCTGGAAAAAGCAAAACTATAGAGACAGAAATCAGATTGAATCTCAAGTGTAATTTTGAATGTTGTTCCCAACTGTGGAAAATTTAAGCCTGTTCCTCTGCCTCTCCTAGCCCCATCCCAAGGCTACCCAATACCCTTTAATACATTCCCTTTCTGCTTAAATTAGCCAGAGTTGGTTTCTGTGGCTTGTAACTTTCCTTGACTGAACACCTAATGCCCTGCATTCCTTCCTTCCAATTTTACTAAAATTTATCATAAATAAATTCAAAGCTCTTTTTCTGTGATCAGCTCACAAAATGGTTGACCCAGCCTGTGCCTTCATTTAAAAAAAATAGGTTTTTACTCTGTGATTTTATTTTTTACTTATTTATTTTTTAAAGATTGGCACCTGTACTAACAACTGTTGCCAATCTTTTTTTTTTCTGCTTTTTCTCCCCAAATCCCCCAAGTACATAGTTGCATATTTTTGTTGTGGGTCCTTCTAGCTGTGGTATGTGGGACGCCACCTCAATGTGGCCCAATGAGCGGTTCCATGTCCGCGTCCAGGATCTGAACTGGTGAAACCCTGGGCCGCCAAAGCGGAGTGCGCAAACTTAACCACTCAACCACGGGGCCAGCCCCTGTGATTTTATTTTCTGGACTGTTTATGTCTACTGACTGTTCTTTAAGGTTATAGTATCCTGATTGTTACTCATTGGTAGAGGGTCAGAATTGTTCAGAGCTTGGTTCTCTGGGCCCCTCCCTATCTGTTCAGAAGTCTGGTTATCTCAATTAGCTTTGCAAGGAGGTACTTGTCCATCCAACCCAGAGAAGTTTAGGGTTCAGGACCCTGGAGAGCAAGCCCCTGGTAATGAGTTTGCCCCAGCTCTTGGGAAAATATTATTTGTCAGTGGGGGCTACTCTGTGGGAGGGAGCATAAGAGAGATCAGGCTCATCCTCTGCAGTGTTCATGCACCAGCTCACGGAAGGTATCTGGATGGTCACAAAGAAACAGGGGCACAGGGCTCCCTCAGTGGACACCCTGACCAAGTTTCTGCCTGTTTGTAACCGTTGGGAGGATCTTGAGTTCTAAAAGCTACTAGACCACATTCCTTTCTAAATAGACTATATCTATTCAGGTAGTGAGCGTACCCACTAGGGACATCCAATGCAGAGGAAATTCTCAATAATTGAGAGAAAAAAATGACCATCTCTGAAAATACCATTCAACCTTTCCTTCCAGCAATCCCACTGTTTGCTCAATGAGCCCATGTACAAAGTGGCTACAGAAGCAGGAATAGAGCTATGCAAGAGCTCAACAATATTGTCTCCCATTACCAGCCTTATCTGACTACTGTCACAGCTGAGTAGCAGAACCTGCCAACACCAGAGGCCAATGCTGAGTCCCTCATAAAGCACCATTTCCAGGGAGTACCAGCCATCCACTTTGGGAAGGTTGATTACTATGGACCTCTTCCACCAGAGAAACAGTGTTTTGTCTTTAAATGGAAACAATTACACTTTTTTAGATATTGGTTTTATTGATATATAATTCACATGCCACAAAATTCAACCCTTGAAAGTACACAATTCAGTTGTACTTAGTATATTCACAGAGTTGTGCAACAATCACACTACCTACTTTTAGAATATCCTTATCATCACCCAAAGAAACCCTTTACATTAGCAAACTCTACATATTCTCCTCCACCACCATCGTCCCCTTACTCAGTTACTGGCAACCACTAATCTACTTTCTGTTTCTATGAATTGGCTATTGTGGACATTTCATATAAATGCAATCATACAATACGTGGTCTTTTGTGACTAGCTTTTTTCACCTAACAATATTTTGAAGGGTTATCCATGTTACAGCATGTATCAGTGCTCCATTCCTTTTTACTGCCTAATAATATTCCATTATATGGTACACCACAATTATTTATCCATTCATCATTGAACATTTGGGTTGTTTTTATTTTGGGCTGTTATGAATAATGCTGCTATGAATGTTTGTGTAAATGTTGTTGTTTGGACACATGTTTTAGTTCTTTGGAGAATGTACCCAGGAATAGAATTGCTAGGTCATATGGTAACTATGTTTAGCATTTTGAGGAACTGCCAAATGTTTTTCAAAGTGGCTGCACCATTTTACATTCCCACTAACAATGTATGAGGCTCCAATTTCTTCACATTCTCACCAGGGCTTGTTATTATCTGTTTTTTTTAATCTTATCTATCCTAGTGAATGTGAAGTAGTATCCCACTGTGATGTGATTTGCATTTCCTTAATAGGTAATGATATTGAACATCTTTTTATGGACATAGTGACCATTTGTCTATCTTCTTTAGAGAAACGTCTATTCAAAACATTTGCTGGTTTTAAAATTAGGTTATTTGTCTTCTTATTGTGGACATGTAAGAGACATTTATATATTCTGGATATGAGTCCCTTATCAGATATATGATTTGCAATTATTTGCTCCCATTCTGTGGGTTGTCTTTTAACTTCCTGGATGGTGTCCTTTGAAGCACAAAAGTTTTTCATTTTGAGTAAGTTCAACTCATCTATTTTATTTTTTATCATCTATGCTTTTAGTGTCACATCTAAGAAAACACTGCCTAACCTATGGTCATAAATATTTACTCATGTTTTCTTCCAGGAGTTTTATAGGCTTAGCACTTACATTTAGAACTATAATCCATTTTGAGTTTTTATATGATGTGAGGTAGGGGGCCCAAATTAATTCTTTTGCGTGCAGATATCCAGTTGTCTTAGCACCATTTCTTGAAAAAACTATTCTTTCCCCATTGAATTATCTCGGCACATTTGTTGAATATCCACTGACCATAAATGTGAGGGTTTAGTTCCAGACTCTCAATTATATTTTATTGATCTATATGTCTGTCCTTATGAAGTACCACACTGTCTTGATTACTGTAGTTTTATAATAAATTTGGAAATAGATAACTGTGAGGCCTCCAACTTTCTCCTTTTCCAAGAAGAGGAAATTTTGGCTATTCTGGGTACTTTGGATGTCCATAAGAATTTTGGGATCACCTTGTCAAGTTCTGAAAAAAATATCAGACAAAATTTTGCTAAGATTGCTGGGACTGTGCAGATCGATTTGCAAAGCACTGCTAAGGTAACAGTATGAAGTCTTCCAATCCGTGAATGTAGGACACTTCTACATTTATTTGGGTCATCTTTAACTTCTTTAAATAATGTTTTTTAGTTTTCAATGTATAGTTCTTGCACTTCTTTGGTTACATTTATCCTCAAATATTTTATTCTTTTTGATGCCATTGTAAATGGAATCATTTTCTTTCTTTTTTTTTTAAGGTATGCTTTTTGGTGAGGAATATTGGCCCTGAGCTAACATCTGTTGCCAATCTTCCTCTTCCCCGCCACCCCCAAAGCCCCAGTACATAGTTCTATATCCTAGTTGCAAGTCCTTCTAGTTCTTCCATGTGGGATGCCACCACAGCATGGCTTGATGAGCGTTTTGTAGGTCTGCGCTCAGGAACTGAACCAGTGACCCCTGGACTGATGAGGTGGAGTGCACGAACTTAACCACTCAGCCACAGGGGCAGGCTCTGGAATCATTTTCTTAACTTTTATTTTCAGATATTTCATTGCTAGTGTATAAAAATAAAACTTCCTTTTGTACTTTGCTATTATATTCTGCAAACTTTCTGAATATTTATTACTTCTAAAAGCTTTTTCGTGTGTGGATACCGAAGGAATATTATATACAGGATGATGGCATCTATGAATAGAGATATATTTACTTCTTCCTTCCAATCTGGATGCCTTTTATTCTTTTCCTTGCCTAATGCCCTGGCTAGAGCCTCCATTACAATACTGAATAAAAGTATGGGGATCAAACATTCTTGTCTTTTTCCTGATCTTAAGGGAAAAGCATCAAATCTTTCACCATGAAGTATAATGTAAGTTATAGTTATATTTGGGTATATCTTTATCAGGTTGAGGAAGTTCCCATTTTGTCAAATACCTTTTCTGTGTCTAGTGAGATAATCATGTGGGTTTTTTTCCTTTATTGTATTAATAAGCATTTTATATTAATTGATTTTCAGAAGTCAAACCAGCCTTGCATTCTTGAGGTAAATTCCACATGGTCATGGTATCCTTTATATATGATGCTGGATTATTTTGCTACTATTTTGAAGAGGAATTTTGTGTCTATATCCATAAGGGGTTTAGTTCTGTAGTTTTCTTATTTTGTGATATTTTTATCTGGTTTGTTATCAGGGTAATGCTTACATAATAGAATGTGTTGAGAAGTGTTCTCTATTCTATTTTTGGATGAAATAAAGATTTGTTATTAATTTTTTTTCAAGTTTGGTAGATTAAACCAGTGAAAGTGTCTGGGCCTGGGCTTTTCTTTGTGAGATTATTTTGATTACTGATTCAATTTCTTTATTTGATATAGGGCTATTCAGATTTTCTAATTCTTCTTGAATCAGTTTCAGTACAGCATATCTTTTTAGAAAATGTCCATTTCTTCCAGGTTATCTAATTTCTTGACATGTAGTTGTTCATATTATTCCCTTATAATCCTCTTCATTTCTGTAAGGTCAGTAGTGATGTTCCCACTTTGGTTCCTGATTTTAATAATGAGAGTCTTGCTTTTTCTTAGTGTAGCTAACAGTTTTTCAATTTTGTTGATCTTTTTAAAGAACCAATTTTGGTTTCATTGATTGTCTCTATTGTTTTCCTGTGGTTAGTTAGTGGTTAAGTTCACACACTCCACTTCAGCGACCCGAAGTTCACAGGTTCGGATCCTGTGCACAGACCTACACACTGTGCTCATCAAGACATGCTGTGTCAGCATCCCACATAAAATAGAGGAAGACTGGCACAGATGTTATCTCAGCAACAATCTTCCTCAAGCAAAAAGAGGAAGATTGGCAACAGATGTTAGCTCAGGGCCAATCTTCCTCACACACACACACACACACACACACAAAATTTCCTTCAAAGAAAAGCCCAGGACCAGATGTCTGCATTGGTGCATTTTTATTGTGATATTGTGATTTATAATAAATACATATTTGGTCTTTGTCCTGTTCCTTGCACAAAGTTCCTAAAACCCTTGGAATTTCCTAAGTGATGAGAGCAACAAAGGTGTCCTGTTATTCTTAACAAGTCCCTTTCAGCCACACCAGAGTTTACATTAATGAGGTGACCTTTGGAAAGCCCCTGTGTAACCTAAGGATGGGGGCTGGTTGCCAGAGGAACCAAGCATAATTAGAAGGATGAAAATTTCAGTCCCTCCCTCCTTCCCCCTACCCCATCTCAGGGCAGGAGAAAGGGGCTGGAGGTTGAGTTAATCACTAATGGCCAATGTTTTAATGAATTATGCCTATGTAGTCAAGCCTCCATAAAAATCTATGAACTTGGTTTCAGGGAGCTTCCTGGTTGGTAAACACATGGAGGTGCTGGGAGACTGGCTCTCCCAGAGAAGGCATGGAAGCTCCATGCCCCTTCCCACATTCTTTGCCCTATGCCTATCTTCCATCTGGCTGTTCCTGAGTTATATCCTTTTATAATAAACTGCTAACCTAGTACGTAAAATGCTTTCTTGAGTTCTGTGAGCTGCTCTAGCAAATTAATTGAACCCAAGGAGGGGGTCATGGGAACCTCCAATCTATAGCCAGTCAGTCAGAAGCACAGGTAACCTGGACTTGAGACTGGCATTTGGAGTGGGTGTAGGGGCAGTGTTGTAGGACTGAATGCTCTACCTGTGGGATCTGATGCTATCTCCTGGTAGATAGTGGCAGAATTGAGTCAAAACGTAGGACACCCAGCTGGTGTTGCAGAATTGCTTGATGTGTGGAAAACCCACACATCTGGTGTTGGAAGTAAGGTAGAAGTGTTTTAGTAGAGTATTGAGAGTAGAGAAGAAACACAGGAGTGTGTTTTTAATTTATATCTATCAATGTTTCAAGAAAAATAAACGCCAACACTTTACAAATCTCACAAAGTATTGTTAAAAGATAAACTGAGACACATTAAAATTTTTAACAGTTTAATTGAGCACACATTGATTCAAATCACACAGAGCCAAACGGGGAGAGGTTAGGAGTGCTACATAGACAGGAGCTGGGGCAAGGTTTTTATAGAGAAGATGTAGAAACAAAGCAAGGAAGTTATTTAATTTGATATATCTTAAGTGGTTGCATTATTTGGGAAGCCTAGTTGGCTGTTTGTGATTGGTTGTTCTTCTTAACCTTGAGGCATTTACAGGAATTGACTCTGGTTTAGGTTTTGGTTTTGCTTACTTAGGCGACTAAGTCATTAGAGCCTCTTCAGTCTAATGGTGTCCTTGTTTGATTACTTTAATAATTCCTCCCTTTTCGTCATCTTGTCATACACGAGAGAGAAAAAATTTTGGTATTATCACCGCTCTCAGTCACCATCAGGTTTAAATTGTTCTTTTTCTTTTTTAAAGATTGGCACCTGAGCTAACAGCTGTTCCCAATCTTTTTTTTTTCCTGCTTTATCTCCCAAAATCCCCTCAGTATATAGTTGTATATTTTAGTTGTGGGTCCTTCTAGTTGTGGCATGTGGGACGCCACCTCAACATGGCCTGACGAGCAGTGCCATGTCTGCGCCCAGGATCCAAACCAGTGAAAACCTTGGCCTCTGAAGTAGAATGCGCGGACTTAACTGCTCAGCCACAGGGCCAGCCCCTAAATTGTTCTTGTCTCATTGTGAAATTCATAGGTTATGATGTCAGGTTTGTGGAAGAACTGTTTTTGCTGTTCATTTTGTTGTTTATCTTATTTGTTTCTCCAATCAAAGTGAGACCATCTGATGTACTGCTGATGGCTGTGAACATGCATTTAAGACCCTTGAGAGAACAGAGCACACTAGGGAGACTACAATGATGATATCAGGAGGATAATACCAAGAGACTGAGGTAGGCTCCTTAGCCAGGACCCCTATGAACCAAACCAGTTGATATCAAATAAAGAATGTACCTGAAAAGGCATCACCTGTTTTAGTCAAGTAGCTTGTTAATTCCTAGTATTTGCTACAATATGAGAGGTATTGATCCAGGTACAGCAGGAGTTATTTGCTATGGCACAAACTCCTCCTTGTTCAACCAGCAAGTAATCTAAAGCAATTCCATTATCTAAAACCACCATAACAAAAAAACCTAGGGACTTTTGTTGTGCAGCTATAGCCTTAACATTAGATTCAGTGATAATTGCCAGAGTTAAGGTGCATCATCTTCCTGTGCATTAACAGAGAGACAAAGGAAGTAGCAAAAAGGGAAAAGGAATAAAGTTTCTGTATTGGAGATGAAGATCTTGATCCATGATCCTGGGAGAGCTGTCCGCCTCAAGATGCTGTCTAGTTCTAGGGAGGAACCATCTTAGTTAATTTTAATTTTAGGTCTCCAGCTGGTGTGCAGTTCCAAGAGTCTGGAGGAATGCTTTTTAATTGGGAGATGTGGACTCAAGGTTCAAGGCCCTGAAGTTTGGTGCTGTCTGGGCAGTGAGGAGGATCTGGTATGGTCCCTCTCAGCAAGGATAAAGGGCACTCTGTTCTTAGTGATTCCAAGTCAGAAAGGTAAGAGAAAGTTGAAAACATTAGTTTGGAGAATTGTAGCCAGATATTTATAAAAGCTGGAAAAATTCAGGATCCAGTCCAGTTTATAGATATATAACAAAAACCCCCCAAAAATGAACAGGACTAGAATCTAATAATCTCACTTATAGTTTTCTACTGAAACAAAAATTTTCTCTCTACAATCACTCCTATTTCTAGCAAAGATAATCACAGCAAGACTAATTTGTTTCCAAATAAGTCTAGTCTTATTAAACTTAGCCTGATTATTTACATAAATGCAGCAAGAATAGTGATTGACCATACAGGCTATTTTAAAGTTTGCTTTGCTAGAACTTTGCATAAGATTGGACTTTTTTTTTGCTGAGGAAGAATCACCCTGAGCTAACATCTGTTGCCAGTCTTCCTCTTTGTTTCGTATGTGAACCATCTCCACAGCATGGTCATTGACAGACCAGTGGTGTAGGTCTGTGACCAGGAACAAAATCCAGGCCCCCAAAGCAGAGTGCACTGAACTTAACCACTAGGCAACCAGGGCTGGCCCCAGATTGGACTTTTAAAAGCCTCTGGAGGCTAGGAAGCCAAGCCAAGGACTTGTTAGACATCACCTGAAATACCTATAATTTGGGTGAATTCCTCTCCTCCTGAGGTCCCTAAAATAGCCTGGTGTTGCTGGGGCTTCCAGAAAGTGACCTTTCTTACTTACCTATTATGGCTGGGAGCCCTGTAAGCAAGATATCAGGCAGTTTTTCTGAGGAGCTTTATTGGCTTCATAAAGTCAACCTCAGTTCTTTAAAGCTGTCTGGTCATATTTGATTTTATGCACATCATTCTCAAATATGACATTCCAGTCAAAGCCTATGTAATATAGCCAATGTTTTCAATTGTGTCTTGTTACCAGAACATATTTTTACTGAATGTATGCAAATAACTTTATTGTCATGAAAATTTAAAAAACTAAGGGTTTCCAAATTCTGGAGGGATCAGGTATGGAGAAAAAGATAAATACTTCAATTCTGTTTACAAAAGTCTAATCTATCAAATTGCTATGTTATAGATAGCTTAAAAGAAAAGAGAGAAAGATTTCCTTAAATCTGGAAAACAAAACATTAAAGAACCAGGATTGTTTCAAACAAAAAGCCATAAAAAATTATAATCATCTTTTCAGTTCAATTAATCCCATGTTAATTCTTGTTTTGCTTGAATTCAATTTGTCCATTAGAATTCTGGAAATTCTTACTCAGTTCAGTTGTATGATTGTAATGTTACCAGAAAAATGTGTTCAAGTGCTTTCAGAATCGTTTCCTAAATTTCGCTGAAAATGAAGCACTTTTGCAAAAGCATCACAGTAAAACAATAACTGTCTGTAAATCACAAAAATGACTTAAAAAATGGCCATGTTTCAAGATCTGATGAGAGTTCATTTGAAAAGGAAATTTACTTAATTCTGTGGCATATGACAATTTAAGATAGTAATTGGACAATAAGAGTATTGACAAATTTCTATGAACTTAATTCTGGAATACCTATTTTAATAACACATATCCATACACATATAACCTAAGAAGGCTTATCATCACTTCTTATTTGACAATGCTTTCTGTATAATTTAACATACCAAATAAACGTAATTAGTTTAATATCTTTCTTTTACAAGGTGAGACAGAGGGTCCCTCTGGGAAATCTTAAAGTTAGTTTGAGGTAAAAAAGACTCCATTTAGAATCTGATTTGGGGGAGTTGTCAAAAATATCAAAGGTTTAAACCTTTGATGAAATAGGATCACAGATCATCATGAAAGAATATTTAATTATCTATTTAGCCAAAGTGAAAATAAAAGATTTTAAAGGCATTAGAGGTTACAAAGTTGTTAATAAAATGTAGCTCTTTTCATATTGAGAAGACTCAGTTCTCCCATGTAATCAAAGACCTGATAAAATGGGGGCCAGCCTGGTGGCATAGTTTAAGTTCATGTGCTCTGCTTCAGCGGCCCAGGGTTCATGGGTTCAGATCCTGGGCATGGACATACACACTGCTCTTCAAGCCATGCTGTGGAGGCATCCCACATACAAAATAGAGGACGATTGGCACAGATGTTAGCTTAGAGACTATCCTCCTCAACCAAAAAGAGGAAGATTGGCAAAAGATATTAGCTCAGGGCCAGTCTTCCTCACTAAAGAAAAAATAAAGGACCCAGAGGATGCTCTACTCTCCTTAAAAAAAAAAGACCTGATAAAGACAACATGAAGCACAGGAAATTATTTTTGCAAGACACACAATCTTTGCTTTCCAGGCAGATTACCCAAAAGGTAAATAAAAAGATTTCACAATCTCTTATCACAAGCAGACCAATAGTCCAAAAACACTGTCTTTTTAACAGACAGCCAAATTCTAATTTTGCACTGGTGTAATTTGATATTAAAGTTCATTCTTTAAAAACTTAAATCCATTCTGATCTTATCCAGCTTGACCACACATAAAATTCCTTTCCCAAGATTCCTTTTCCACAAACCTTCTATCCATTCAGGATTTATCCTGTATTTTAGTCTTTCCCATCTGGAACAACCAGTCATTCTACTTTAGGACAAAATTACTCTCTTTTTCCCTTTACAAAAACTCGTCCTTCATAGCTTTCCTTATCTAAAAACCTATTCTACTTTCCTTACCTCCTTTTCATACACAGTTGTTTCCTTTCACTCTTATTAGTTCCAGTAGTTTTAATTACATATATTGATTAACATTCTTAACCCTTAGAAACTTTAATTTTTAGTGAAAAATAAGAAGCAATTGTGGGGGCTGGCCTGTGGCGGAGTGGTTAAGTTTGTGTGCTCTCCTTCAGTGGCCCAGGGTTTTGCCAGTTCATATCCTGGGCACAGACATGGCACCGCTCATCAGGTCATGTTGAGGTGGTGTCCCACATAGCACAACCAGAGGCACTCACAACTAGAATATACAACTATGTACCAGGAGGCTTTGGGGAGAAGAAGAGGAAAAAAAAAGATTGGCAACAGATGTTAGTGTGGGTGCCAATCTTTAAAAAAGAAAAAAAAAGAAAAAAAGCATACTGCCTATGTTTAAAAAAGAAAAGAATTCCTAAAAAAAAAAGCAATTGTGGACTGCCTGTTATACTACCATTCTGTGGACTGGAAAATTTATAAATATATTTCATAATTTCTCGAAGTGTATCCTTCCTCACAGTAAATTTTTCAGTATGGTACAAGACATGTTTACTAATAGACCAAAATATCTTCAGTTTCTGTGTAATAAGAAACCAAAAGTAGATAAACTTATACTCAGTAGTTAATGTTTCAGTATTTTATCTTATTTGGAAATGATCTAGATATCCAATGAATACCCATCATTTAACTTAACTTAGTATAAGGTTTCAAGTTACCAAAAAGACTTTTGAAACTATTTTTTAGGTAGACATACTTAAACATAATTACTGTTGAAAAAATCATCTATAAACTTTTATCTTACTTACATCTATATAATTCATTTGTTCTTAAGAATTATGTTTAAATTACTCCTGAAAATTTTATGACATTAAACAGCCAACCACCATCTTAAGTTATTTTTGTTGACAACAAATCCTGTATAAGAGATAATATGACTTTTAGTGAAATCTGGTAGAATAAAAGTCGTACATCTGCATTATATTTAATGTTGATAACTCTGAAGACATGCTTGTTTTAATTAAATCAACAAACTTACACACTTTTTTTTAATTAAGATTATGATAGTTTACAACCTTGTGAAATTTCAGTTGTACATTATTGTTAGTCATGTTGTGGGTACACCACTTCACCCTTTGTGCCCTCCGCCCACCCACCCCTTTTCCCTGGTAACCACCGATCAGTTCTCCTTGTCTATATGTGAACTTCCACCTATGAGTGGAGTCATACAGAGTTCGTCTTTCTCTGTCTGGCTTATTTCGCTTAACATAATACCCTCAAGGTCCATCCATGTTGTTGCAAATGGGACGATTTTGTCCTTTTTATGGCTGAGTAGTATTCCATTGTGTATATATACCATATCTTCTTTATCCAATCATCAGTTGCTGGGCACTTAGGGTGGTTCCATGTCTTGGCTATTGTAAATAATGCTGCAATGAACATAGGGGTGCACCGGACTCTTGGAATTGCTGATTTCAGGTTCTTAGGATAGATACCCAGTAGTGGGATGGCTGGGTCATAAGGTATTTCTATTTTTAACTTTTTGAGAAATCTCCATACTGTTTTCCATAGTGGCTGCACCAGTTTGCGTTCCCACCAACAGTGTATGAGGGTTCCTTTTTCTCCACAACCTCGCCAACATTTGTCACTCTTGATTTTGGATATTTTTGCCAATCTAATGGGTGTAAGGTGATATCTTGGTGTAGTTTGGATTTGCATTTCCCTGATGATTAGTGATGATGAGCATCTTTTCATGTGTCTATTGGCCATCCTTATATCTTCTTTGGAGAAATGTTTGTTCATGTCCCCTTCCCATTTTTTGATTTTTTGTTGTTGAGCTGTGTGAGTTCTTTATATATTATGGAGATTAACCCTTTGTCAGATAAGTAGCTTGTAAATATTTTTTCCCATTTAGTGGGCTATTTTTTTGTTTCAATCCTGTTTTCCCTTGCCTTGAAGATGCTCTTTAGTCTGATGAAGTACCATTTGTTTATTCTTTCTATTGTTTCCCTCACCTGAGGAGTTATGGTGTCTGAAAAGATTCTTTTGAAACTGATGTCAAAGAGTGTACTGCCTATATTCTCTTCCAGAAGACTTATTGTTTCAGGCCTAATCTTTAGGTCTTTGATCCATTTTGAGTTTATTTTTGTGAATGGTGAAAAAGAATGGTCAATTTTCATTCTTTTACATGTGGCTGTCCAGTTTTCCCAGCACCATTTGTTAAAGAGACTTTCTTTTCTCCATTGTAGGCCCTCAGCTCCTTTGTCGAAGATTAGCTGTCCATAGATGTGTGGTTTTATTTCTGGGCTTTCAATTCTGTTCCATTGATCTGTGTACCTGTTTTTGTACCAGTACCATGCTGTTTTGATCACTGTAGCTTTGTAGTATGTTTTGAAATCAGTGATTGTGATGCCTCCGGCTTTGTTCTTCTTTCTCAGGATTGCTTTAGCAATTCGGGGTCTTTTGTTGCCCCATATGAATTTTAGGATTCTTTGTTCAATTTCTGTAAAGAATGTCATTGGGATTCTGATTGGGATAGCGTTGAATCTGTAGATTGCTTTAGGTAGTATGGACATTTTAACTATATTTATTCTTCCAATCCATGTGCATGGAATGTCTTTCCATCTCTTTATGTCGTCATCAATTTCTTTCAAGAAAGTCTTGTAGTTTTCATTGTAGAAATCTTTCACTTCCTTGGTTAAATTTATCCCAAGGTATTTTATTCTTTTCGTTGCGACTGTGAATGGGATTGAGTTCTTGAGTTCTTTTTCTGTTAGTTCATTGTTAGCATGTAGAAATGCTACTGATTTATGTATGTTGATTTTATACCCTGCAACTTTGCTGTAGCTGTTGATTTTTTCTAATAGTTTTCCTATGGATTCTTTGGCGTTTTCTATATATAAGATCATGTCGTCTGCAAACAGCAAGAGTTCTACTTCTTCATTGCCTATTTGGATTCCTTTTATTTCTTTTTCCTGCCGAATTGCTCTGGTCAACACCTCCAGTACTACGTTGAATAGGAGTGATGAAAGTGGGCCCCCTTGTCTTGTTCCTGTTCTCAGAGGGATGGCTTTCAGTTTTTGTCCATTGAGTATGATGTTGGCTGTGGCTTTGTCATATATGGCCTTTATTATGTTGAGGTACTTTCCTTCTACCCATTTTATTGAGGGTTTTTATCATAAATGGATGTTGGATCTTGTCGAATGCTTTCTCTCCATCTATTGAGATGATCATGTGGTTTTTGTTTCTCATTTTGTTAATGTAGTGTATCATGTTGATTGACTTGCGGATGTTGAACCATCCCTGTGTCCCTGGTATAAATCCCACTTGATCATGGCGTATAATCCTTTTTTTAAAAGATTTTATTTTTTTCCTTTTTCTCCCCAAAGCCCCTCAGTACATAGTTGTATATTCTTCGCTGTGGGTCCTTCTAGTTGTGGCATGTGGGACGCTGCCTCAGCGTGGTTTGATGAGCAGTGCCATGTCTGTGCCCAGGATTCAAACAAACGAAACACTGGGCCACCTGCAGCAGAGCACGCGAACCCAACCACTCAGCCACAGGACCAGCCCCTTGGTGTATAATCTTTTTGATGTATTGCTGTATTCGGTTTGCCAGAATTTTGTTGAGGATTTTTGTATCTATGTTCATCAGTGATATTGGCCTGTAGTTTTCCTTCTTTGTGTTGTCCTTGTCAGGTTTGGGGATCAGGGTGATGTTGGCTTCATAGAATGTGTTAGGGAGTGCTCCATCTTCCTCAATTTTCTGGAATAGTTTGAGAAGGATAGGTATTACATCTTCTTTGAATGTTTGGTAGAATTCTCCAGAGAAGCCGTCTGGTCCTGGACTCTTATTTTTGGGGAGGTTTTTGATTACTGTTTCTATTTCTTTACTTGTGATTGGTCTATTTACACTCACTTTTATTTCCCAAAGATTATCCCAGATCACATGAACTTGAGAAACATTTGGGGTAGTTTTTATATTTCTCAGAGAATGCCTAATTTATATAAAAGCTTATGTTTCTGTAAGCCAATTAAATAGAACCCTTTAAAAATTAATTTTGGCAATACTATCTGGAGGTTGAAAAACCACTCATAAATAACATACATATACGGACATACATAAACATAAAGGCAAACACAAACAAAGATCTTATAGTCTTTATTTTTAAATTTTAACTATAAGATGGATATAATAATGCAAAATTCCCTAGTTTACAAAAGAATGGTTGGATCCAAATTGTGTTTCTGGCAGATGGAATAAGTTAAGGTTAACCACTCAGACGGCTTAAGTTTTTACTAATATTTGTGGAGACTTTTAATATTTTTCATACACAGGTCCCAAATAGCTTCTTTTTTATTCCTTCTGATAACAATTGTCCGCCTGATGTTTGCATTTCAAAGAGATGGCTCTCAATTCCTAGAGAAGACTCTGGTAGAAAATTTTTATCTTGAAGACACGGAAAAAGAATGTAAGTTTTCTCCAAGAAGTAGTTTTGTTTTCATTGTCCTGATCTTTTATGATACCTGTAACCATTTTTGAGATGAATAGGGGAGGGTTGGGGTTTGGTAAAAAGGATAGGTGGGCTTTGAATTGCTTCTAGAGCCACATTTCTGTTCTTTGAAAGTCTCAATTTGTAAGACAAGAACAATTTGAGTTCTTTGAGTAATTCCTCAAAGAACTGAGTTGAAACCTGAATGCTATCAAGGTGCTCACCCACTCTTCCAACTACATTATCTTCAATTTGCTTCTTTATATCAAGGAGAAGATCTAACTAAGATAGAAATCAAAAGATTCCTAGGGCTTGCCCCGTGGTGGAGTGGTTAAGTTTGCACGCTCTGCTTTGGCAGCCCAGGGTTTCACTGATTTTGATCCTGGGTACGGATGTAGCACCACTCATCAAGCCATGCTAAGGCTGAGGACGCCCCCACATAGCCCAACTGGAAGGACCTACAACTAGAATACGCAACTATGTACTGCAGAGCTTTGGGGAGAAGAAGAAAAAAAAAAGATTGGCAACAGATGTTAGCTCAGGGCTAATCTTTAGGGGGAAAAAAGATTCCTATGTTCTAGATTTAGAGCTGTGCTTTTGGAATGTTTTGGTAAATCTTTCCATGAAAGCTTCAGGATTTTTTTTTCCTTTGGGTACATAGTTCCATTTTAGCTTAGGGGAGAAGGCCTAAAAATGTTCCTATCAAGCTCTGAATATCAGCTTCCAATTTGGCAAGCTTCTCACCAAAGAAATTTTAAAGAAAAAATTCCTTCAAATATCTTATTATCAGATTTTAGCTGGGACAAATAGTAAATATTCCTGGCAGTATTGAACTCTTTTTATTATTATTTTTCCTTTTACCTTGGAACCTATCAAGCGACTTGATACTAAAACCAATAAGTCTTTTATGGCTTAACCATGGACACAAGTGGTGTCCCCAAAGAGGGTGCAAAAGATGCAGTCCTCCTATAATCCAGAATCACTTACAAAGATAACCAAAAGAAAGAAATACTTAGACAATTCCCCTGGGAGCTAGCAACAGTCCATAGGACACTAGCCACAAATGAGGTGCAACCCACATTTGTGTGGCCATATTATTGAGACCCTCAACCTGACAGTTGAGCTGCCTATACATGCAAGCAATGACAATTTGTGTGCCTCGACAGAAGTAAAGCCAAGCCAAGTCCTCAGGACACAAAACAAGTGGCAGATAGAAAATCAATAACTGTCCCTGAGATGGAAAGGATGGATAATAAATGGGTACCCAAAAACCAAATTCACAAAAGTCTGAATTTGGAAAAGAAGGGATACCATGAAATTTTACCTTCTTCTCTCAGTGGGGCACTACAAAGATACAGGAGAGCCAACTTTGGGAAGAATTCCTACCCTTCACCAGCTTCTGCCAGTCATCCTGGGATCCCGTCTACAGGGTCCAGAGCAAGTGAGGTGTTCCAGAGGTGTCACCAGAAATTATAGAGGAGAAAAATATATTTTTTCTCTACCTTCATGAGTTCTTGGCCGAGACACCTTTTTCTCTAAGGTACCTGGTAAATAAGCTTATCAAGGTTAAAAGCTTCCCACTGTGGCCACTATAATTAAAGATTGTCTTTCGTAAGGTTAATCCACTTGTTCAGACAAACAGATTCTACGCCCATAATTTTTTTTCCATTTTATTTTTTATTCACATTATGATAGTTTGCAACCTTATGAAATTTCAGTTGTACATTATTATTTGTCAGTCATTTGTCAGTCATATTGTAGGTCCACCAATTCACCTTTTGTGGCCAACCCCTACCCCTGCTTTCCCCTGAAAACCACTAATCTGTTCTCTTTATCCATGTGTTTAACTTCCACATATGAGTGGAGTCATACAGAGATTGTCTTTCTCTATCTGGCTTATTTCACTTAACATGATACCTTCAAGTTCCATCCATGTTGTTGTGAATGGGACGATTTTATCCTTTTTTATGGCTGAGTAGTATTCCATTGTATATATATGTATATGTATATATATGCACCATATCTTCTTTATCCAATCATCAGTCAATGGGCACGTAGGTTGCTTCCACATCTTGGCTATTGTGAATAATGCTGCAATGAACATAGGGGTGCATGGGTCTCTTTGAATTGCTGATTTCAGGTTCTTTGGATAGATACCCAGTAGTGGGATGGCTGGGTCATATGCTATTTCTATTTTTAATTTTTTGAGAAATCTCCATACTGTTTTCCATAGTGGCTGCACCAGTTTGCATTCCCACCAGCAGTGTGTGAAGGTCCCTTTTTCTCCACAACCTCTCCAACATTTGCTATTTTTTGTTTGGGTTATTTTAGCCATTCTAACGGGTGTAAGACAGGGATTGTGATGCCTCTAGCTTTGTTCTTTTTTCTCAGGATTGCTTTAGCAATTCGGGGTCTTTTGTTGCCTCACATAAATTTTGAGATTCTTTGTTCTATTTCTGTGAAGATGTCATTGGGATTCTGATTGGGATTGCACTGAATTTGTAGATTGTTTTACATAGTATAGACAATTTAACTATGTTTATTCTTCCAATCCATGTGCATGGAATGTCTTCCCATCTCTTTCTGTCGTCACCAATTTCTTTCAGGAAAGTCTTGTACTTTTCTTTGTATAGGTCTTCCACTTCCTTGGTTAAATTTATTCCAAGATATTTTATTCTTTCTGTTGCAATTGTGAATGGGATTGTGTACTTGAGTTCTCTTTCTGTTAGTTCATTATTAGAATATAGAAATGCTACTGATTTATGTAAGTTGTTTTTGTACTGTGCAACTTTGCTGTAGTTGTTGATTACTTCTAGTAGCTTTCCAATGTATTTTTTAGGGTTTTCTATATATAATATCATGTCATCTGTAAACAGTGAGAGTTTCACGTCTTCATTGCCTATTTGAATTCCTTTTATTTCTTTTTCCTGCCTAACTTCTCTGGCCCAAACCTCCAGTACTATGTTGAATAAGAGTGGTGAGGGGCCCGCCCCGTGGCCGAGAGGTTAAGTTTGTCTACTCTGTTTCGGTGGCTCGGGGTTTCACTGGTTCAGATCCTGGGCATGGACATGGCACCTCTTGTCAGGCCACACTGAGGCAGTGTCCCACATGCCACAAGTAGAAGGACACGCAATTAAATATATATATATACAACTATGTACTGGGGGGATTTTGGGAGAAAAAGCATAAAAAAAAGAAGATTGGCAACAGTTGTTAGCTCAGGTGCCAATCTTAAAGAAAAAAAAAGAGTGGTGAGAATGGGCACCCTTGTCTTGTTCCTGTTCTCAAGGGGATGGCTTTCAGTTTTTCCCCATTGAGTATGATGTTGGCTGTGGCTTTGTCATATATGGCCTTTATTATGTTGAGGTACTTTCCTTCTATACCCATTTTATTGAGAGTTTTTATCATAAATGGATGTTGTATCTTATCTAATGCTTTCTCTGCATCTATTGAGATGATCATGTGGTTTTTGTTTCTCATTTTGTTAATGTAGTGTATCACATTGATTGACTTGCAGATGTTGAACCATCCCTGTGTCCCTGGTATAAATCCCACTTGATCATGGTGTATGATATTTTTAATGTACTTCTGTATTCGGTTTGCCAATATTTCATTGAGGATTTTTGCATCTATGTTAATCAAGGATATTGGCCTGTAGTTTTCCTTCTTTGTGTTGTCCTTGTCTGGTTTTGGGATCAGGGTGATGTTGGCTTCATAGAATGTGTTAGGAAGTGACAATGATAGGTATTAAATCTTCTTTGAATGTTTGGTAGAATTCTCCAGAGAAGCCATCTGGTCCTGGACTTTTCTTTTTGGGGAGGTTTTTGATTACTGTTTCAATCTTGTTACTTGTGATTGGTCTATTCAGATTCTCTATTTCTTCCTGATTCAGTTTTGGGAGGTTGTAAGAGTCTAAGAATTTATCCATTTCTTCTAGATTGTCCAATTTGTTGGCATAATTTTTTCATAGTATTCTTTTATAATCTTTTGTATCTCTGTGGTCTCTGTTGTGATTTCTCCTCTTTCATTTCTAATTTTACGTATTTGAGTCTTCTCTCTTTTTTTCTTAGTGAGCCTGTAGGCCCATAATTTTTATACATGTAGTTAGCCAGAATCCCAGATGGAGGAGTCTTGGACTCTTTGGATGTGGAGGAACCCATTTTCTCTTTTTTTCACTTAAAATAAAATTTGTTTATGTGAGGACTCACACTGGACCCAGTCCAGAAAAAGAAATGCTCAAGCAAAGTCAGAGAGCTCATAATGCAAATGCTGTAGAGCTTGGATAGCCAAGAGGGAATTATTTGTGACCTCCAGACACAACAGAAAAAATATGAGCACAATGAGTTCAGTGGGTACCTACTCTTGCTCATTGCTCATTGCTCCCTGGGGCTGTAAGTAGTCTCCTTTGGATCCCACTTCTGACACGAAGGCTGTTTAAAGATCTAGTGAAGCATATCATAAATTTTGAGTTTATCTGAACAAACGTTGATTCAAATTGGGCAGTGCAAAACCAGAAGTGGTTAGAAGTGCTTCATCAACAGGAGTAAGGGGCAAGGTTTTTATAGAGAAGACACAGAAGCAAAGCAAAAAAAAATTATTTGATTGGCTATAACTTAAGTGGTTGCATTATAGCGGAAAACTAGTTGGCTGCTTGTGATTGGTTGTTCTTAATCTTGAGGCATTTAGAGGAATTGACTCTGGCTTAGGTTTTAGTTTGCTTACATAGGCTGCCAAGTCATTAGAGCCACCTCAGTCTAACAGCCTTCTTGTTTGATTATTTTAATAGTATAGAAGTGGGAGGAACAGTTCCTAATTAATTCTATGAGACAAGTATCACCATGACATCAAAACAAGACTAGTACAACAAAAAACTAAAAACCAATATCTTTTATGAATATAGATGCAAAATACTCAACAAATTACCAGCAAATTGAATCTAGCAATATATAAAAGGGGTTATACCCAATGACCACTGAGATTTATCCCAGAAAGGCAAGTTTGGTATAATACACAAAAATCAGTCAATATGAACCACGACATTAGCAGAATGGAGGCCAAAACCCACATGATTACCTCAACAGATTTAGAAAAACATTTTACAAGATCCACCACCCTGTTATGATAAAATATTCAACAAACTAGGAATATAAGGGAACTTCCTCAACTTGATAAAGGACATCTACCAAAAACACGCATCTTACATCATACTTAAGCTTGAAAGACTAAAAATTTTCCCTCTAAGAACAGAAATGAGACAAGGATGTCCTCTCTTGCCATTTCTAGAGGTTGTAGTAGAGGTTCTATCCAGGGCAATTAGGCAAGAAAAATAAATAAAAAGGCATCCCATTAGGAAAGGAAGTAAAAGAATCTCAGGGCCAGCCCTGTGGCCGAGTGGTTAAGTTCATGCACTCTGCTTTGGTAGCCCAGGGTTTTGCTGGTTCGGATCCTGGGCGCGGACATGGCATCGCTCATCAGGCCATGCTGAGGCGGCATCCCACATGCCACAACTAGAAGGACCCACAACTAAGAATATAAAACTATGTACTGAGGGCGCTTTGGGGAGAAAAAGGTAAAATAAAAAATCTTTCAAAAAAAAGGAAGTAAAAGGATCTCTATTTGAAGATAACATAATCTTGTATACAGCAAATCCTAAGAAACTCATTTAAAAACTATGAGAACTAATATTGAGTGGAACAATGTGGCAGGATACAATATCAATAAACAAAAATCAACTGCATCTCTTTACACCAGAAATTAACGATCTGAAAATAAACTTGAAAAAATCATTCCATTTACAGTGACATCAAAAAGAAAAACATTTTTAGGAACATATTTAACAAAAAAGGTCCAGACATAAATTAAAAACACAAAATTTTGTTGAAAAAAATTAAAGACCCAAATAAATGAAAATAAATCCAATGTTCATGGATTGAAAGACAATATTGTTCAGATGGCAAAACTCCCTATTTGATCTACAGATTCAATGCAATCCCATCAAAATCCCATCTGGCTTCTATGTAGAAAATGACAAGGTTATTCCAAATTCAAGGGATCCAAAATAGACAAAATCTTAGAAAGAACAACATTGGATATCTCATACGTCCTAGATTCAAAAATTACTACAGAACAACAGTAATCAAGACAGTGTGTTACTTCCATAAGGATAGACATATAGATCCATAGAAAAGAATTGAGAGTCTAGAAGTAAATCTTCACATTTAGGGTCAATGGCTTTTTGACAAATGTGCCAAGACAATTCAAAGGGGAAAGAATGGTTTTAAAACTAATAGTGATGTAACAATTGGATATCCACATGCCAAAGATTGAATTTAGACCACTACATCATACCATACACAAAAATTAACTCAACATGGGTCAAAAGTATTAAAATAAGTGCTAAAATTATAAAACTCTTAGAAGAAAACATAGGAGTAAATCTTAATGACCTTGGGTTTCACAACATTTTCTTAGATATGACAACAAAAGCATATGTGACAAAATATATATAAGTTGTCATCAAAACGAAAATTTTTTGTGCTTCAAATGATAATATTAAGAAAGTGAAAAGGCCACCCACAGAATGGGAAAAATCACTTACAATTCATTTATTTGATAAGGAATTAGTTTACAGAACATATAAAGAACTCCGGACATTCTACCATTAAAAGATAACCCAATTTAAAAATGGGAAAACGATTTGAATAGACATTTCTCCAAAGATATGCAGATAACCAATAGGCACATGAAAAGGAATTCAACATCATTAGTTGTTTGGAAATGCAAATTAGAACCAAAAGGAGATAGCACTTAAAATACAATGTGATAGCTAAAATGAAAAGGATAGAAAATAACAAGTTTTGGCAGGGATGATGAGAAACTGGAGCCCTCAAACATTGTTGACGGGAATGTAAAATGCTATTCTCAATTTAGAAAATAGATTGGCAGTACTTCAAAATGTTAAACATAGACTTACCATATGACCCAGCAATTCCATTCCTTGGTATATACCCAAAAGAAATGAAAAGATATGGCCATACAAAACTTATACACAAATGTTGATAGAAGTATTGTTTATAATAGCTAATGGAAAAGTGGAAAAAACGCCAAATGTCCATCAACTGATGAACAGATAATCAATATGTGGTATATCTTATAATAAAATAAAATTGGCAATAAAAAGGAAGAAGTACTGATACAAGCTACAAAATGGATGAAGCTTGAAAACAATATGCTAAGTGAAACAAGTCACAAAAGACCCTATATTTTATTATTCAACTTATAAGAAATTGCTATATCAGCAAATCTATAGTGACAGAAAGTAAATTAGTGGTTTCTTGGTTCAGGGAGCAGGGTAGGAATAGGAAATGATTGGTGATGGATACCAGGTTTCTTTGTGGGATAATGAAAACATTCTAAAATCAGATTGGGTGATGGTTGCCCAACCCTGTGAATGTACTAAAAATCACTGATTTGTACCCTTTACATGGGTGATTTATATGACATATAAACTATATCTCAATAACATTGTTAAAGAGAAATGATTATACAATAAAATAATAATTATTATTATTATTTTATTATTAGTATTGTGGGTTTATAACACATGTAGAAGTAAAATGTAAGACAACACTAGAAAAAAGGGTGAGAGGGAAAATATACAAGGTTTTAAAGTTCTTCCATTATCCACGAAGTCATAGAAAATTATTTGAAGGTATACTGTAATAATATAAAATAAATACTGCAAACTCTAGCACCATGGCTCAGATATTTTACGTGGGAGGACATCAGGCTGTAAAATAGAGAGCTCTAAATTTCTTCCCAAAGGAAATGACTTCATTTGCAATAGCGTGGAGAAGATCAAGCCTAAAGGAGCTCTTGAGAACATTGGAGGTTGTGGTGTGTGGTATAATAAAAATATATATTTGGTCTTTGCCTCCAGTTCCTGGCACAGAGCTCTCAAAACCCTTGGGGTTTACTAAGTTATAGGAGTGTCTTTTGTTATTCATAATGAGCCCTTTTGACCGCATCTGAATTTATGCTAATGAGGTGATTGATGGTGAAGCCCCTAGATAGCTTCAGGATGGTGGCTGGTCACCAGACAGACCAAACAAATGAATAGAGGGTTGGAACTTCCAGTCCCCACTCCCCTACAACCTATGGGGAGGAAAGAGGAGCTGGAGATTGAGCTCAATCACCAATGAACAATGATTTAATCAATAGAGCCTGGGTAATGAAATGTCCATAAACCTCCCTAAATGACAGGATTTGGAGAACTTCCAGGTTGGTGACACATTGATGTGTTGGGAAAGTGGTGTGCCTGGACAGGGCGTGGAAACTCTGCACCACACTCTTACCACAATAACTTGCCCTGTGCTTCTCTTCCATTTAGCTGTTCCTTATTGTATCCTTTAAAATAAATTGGTACTGGTAACTAAAGCACTTTCTTGAGTTCTGTGAGTTGTTCTAGTAAATTATGAAAACTGAGGAGGGGGTTTTGGGAACCCCAAAATTTGTAGTCAGCTGGGCAGAAGTGTGGGTAGCCTGGGCAACCCATTTGTGACTGGGATCTGAAGTGGAGGCATTGTTGTAGGACTGAGTCTTTAACCTGTGGGGTCTGCACTAACTCTGATGAGTTAGTGTCAGAAGTGAATTAAATTATAGGACACCCAGTTGGTGTTGGAAAATTAGAGAATTGGTAGGTGTTGAAAAATTTTGGTGTCAGATAACACCACACATGGTGAACAGCAATTGAGAGGACATTGGTAGAGTCACTGGAGACAGACTAAAGTGTAGGTTAGTTCATTTACCAGAAAAAAACCTGGGAAAGAGAGCTAGGAGGAGACCTGGGAGCAGAACTAATCTCAGTCCGTAGAACAATTTATGCCTCAGGGCACTGTTGACAACAACAGAGCAATCAGCAGGCAATTAGTAGCGTTTAACAGCTGCGCCTGGTCAGGGAAATAGAGCCCTGCCAAACCCATTGTTATCCCAGGGTGACTATGGGCATACCTAAAGCTGTGCCCACTGAGAGGCAACATAAGAGGTTTCACACTGTGTTTTGGCACAGACATTATTTGTTTAGAGACTAGCTGGATTATGTAAAATAATCTAGTCACTAAACAAATAAAGATGAAAGTAACAATAACAAGCCCCAGATGGGGAGTGGGAGCCAATACCTTGAGTTGCTACAATATATTATCTAAAATGTCCAGTTTCCAACAAAAAATTATGACACATGCAAAGAAACAGGAAAGTATGACCAATATATCAGAAAAAAGTAGGCAACAGAAACTGCCTGTGAGAGTAACCAGATGTCAGCTTTAACAAAGACTTTAAAGCAGCCATTATAAATGTGATCACAGAGCTAAAGAAAACCACGATTAAACAAGTAAAGGAAGATATGATGACAATGTGAAATCAAATACAGAATATCAATACGGAGAAATTTTTTTTTAGAAAAGAACAAATGGAAATTCAGGAGTTGAAAGTACAATAACTGAAATGAAAAATTCAACAGTAGATTTAAATTGGCAGACTAATTAGTGAACTTAAAGATAGACTGATAGAGATTAAGCAATCTGAACAACAGAGAGAAAAAAGGCTGAAGAAAAATGTACAGTCTCAGAGAAATGTGGGACACTATCAAGTGCTATATTGGCTAAGGAAATGACTCCCAATGGTAACTCAAGAGGTAACTCAGAGGAACCAAGTGAAGAGAACAAGAAATGATATATAAGAACGTTAATATAACAAAAGCTATGAATATATACTCTCTTTCCTTTCTTCTCGCCAAGTCTTTACAATATATAAAGGAATAATTACAACAGTGTATTGTTGAATTTGTAAGATGTATAGGTGTGATATATATAACAATAAAATCACAAAAAGAGGGGAAAGAGAATGGAGTTACATAAGAGTAGTATTTCTGTATCTCACTAGAATTCAGTTAGTGTAAATCTGAAGCTGATTCTGTTAAGTTAATGTGTATATGGTAAGCACTAGAACAAACACTAAGGAAATATTTTAAAATATAGCAAAAAAATCATAAACAAAATTAAAATGCAACATTAGAAAATATTCACTTAATGCAAAAGAGATCCAAAAAAATGAGACATATAGAAAACAAAAATTAAAACGGCAGAAGTAAATCCAACTATATCAGTAACAACAAAGTGTGAACGCATTAAACTACCCAATAAAAGGCAGAGTTGTCAGACTGGATATAAGAAAACCAAAATCTAATAATATGCTATCTACAGGAAACACACTTTAAATTCAAAGATACAAATAGATTGAAAGTAAAAGGATAAAAAAGATAGATCATACAAGTAACAACCACAAGAAAGTTGGAGTGGCTATAGTAATATCAGACAAGATAGACTTTAAAACAAAAATGTCAGTAGAGATAAAAAGAGACATTTTATGATGATAAAAGGATCAATCCTTCAGGAAGATATAATAGTTATAAGCATATATACACCTAATAAGAGAGCATCAAAATATGTGAAGGAAAAACTGACAAAAATGAGGGGAGAAATAGAGAATTTAACAATAATAGTTGAAGACTTTCAACTTTTAATAATGCATAGAACAATTAGGGATAAGACCAACAAGAAAATAGAAGACTTGAACAACACTATAAACCAGCCAGACCTAATAGACATCTATAGAACACCCCACCCAACAAGAACAGGATATACATCCTTCTCAAATGCACATGGAACATACTCCAGAACAGACCATACACTAGGCAATAAAACAAACCACAATAAATTTGAAAGATTAGAAATAACACTAAGTATGTTTTCTGCTAACATGGAATGAAAGTAGAAAACAAAAACAGAAAGAAATTTGGGAAAATCACAAATATGTTGAAATTAAGCAACACAGTCTTAGATAATCAATGGATCAAAGAAGAAATCAAAAGGAAGTTAGAAAATATATTGAGATGAGATGAATGAAAATGAAGAGACAACATACCAAAACATATGGGATGCAGCTAAAGCAATGCTTAGAGGGACATTTATTGCTATAAATGCCTATATTAAAAAAGAAGAAACATCTCAAATCAATAACCTAAGCTTCTACCATAAGACCCTGAAAAAGAGAGCAAACTAAAACTAAAGCAAACAGAAGAAAGGAAGTAATAAAGACTATACAGAAACAAATGAAACAGAGAATAGAAAAATCAATACAACCAAAAGCTGTTTTTTTGTAAATATCAACAAAATTGACAAACCTCTAGATTGATTACCCAGGAAAAAAAGAAAATTCAAATTACTAGAGACAGAAATAAAAGAGAGGACATTACTAGTGACTTGACAGAAATAAAAGGATATTAAAGGAATACTATGAATAACTGTACTCCAATACATTAGATAACAGATGAAATGGACAAATTCCCAGAAAGACACAAACTATCAAAACTGACTCCAGATGAAATAGCAAATATGAACACATCTATAATAAGTAAAGAGAATTAATTAGGGAAAAAACCTACTGAGAAGGAAAATTCCACACCCAGACAGCTTCACTGATGAATTCTACCAAACATGTAAGGAAGAATTACTACTACTTCTTCACAAACTTTTCCAAAAAATAAATGAGAGAATACTTCCCCACTCATTCTATGAGGACGGTATTATCCTGTTACCAAAACCATTCAAAGACATCACATGAAAAAAACACTACAAACTAATATCTTGTGTAAATATGGATACAAAAATCTACACAAAAATACTAAAAACTGAATCCAACAACATATAAAAAGAATTATACACCGTGACCGAGTGGGATTTATTCCAGGAATGTGAGATTGGTTTAACATCCCAAAATCAATCAATGTAAAACACCATGTTAATAGAATAAAACATAAAAACCACATGACGATCTTAAAAGATGCAGAAAAAGCATTTTTAAAAATCCAATACCTTTTCATGATTAAAAAAACGATAAATTAGGAATAGAAGAGAACCTCATCAACCTGACAAAGGGTGTCTCTGAAACATGAACTGCTAACATACTTAATGGTGAAAGATAGGATGTTTTCCCCTTAAGACCAGGAACATGACAAGGATATCTGTTCTTTCCACTTCTACTCAATGTTGTGCTAGAGGTTCTAGCCATGGAAGTTAGATAAAAAGAAATAAAAGGCATCCAGATTGAAAAGGAGAGAAGTAAAACTATCTCTATTCACAGATGACATGATTTTATGTAGAAAATCCTAAGGAATCTACTAAAAATCTATTAGAATTAATAAAGGCATTCAGCAAGGTGGCAGGATACAATTTCAATATACAAAAATCAGTTGTATTTCTATATACCTAGAATGAACAATTCAAAAATGAAATTAAGAAGGCAATTCCATTTACTATAGCATCAAAAAGAGTAAAATACTTGGGGATAAATTTAAGAAAAGAAGTACAAGTATTGTAGATTAAAAACTAAAAACACTTGAAAGAAATTAAAGAAGATCTGAAAATGGAAAAAAAAATCTCATGGTCATGGATTGGAAGACTTAATATTGTTAAAATGACAACAATCCCCAAGTTGATCTACAGATAAAATGTAACCCTTATCAGAACCCCCATGGACATCTCTGTAGAAATAGACAAGATGACTCTAGATATTCAACATAGAGTTACCATATGACCCAGCGATTCCACTCTTAGTTATATATGCAAGAGAAACAAAAACATGTCTACACAAAAACTTGTACATGAATGTTCATAGCAACATTATTCATAGTAGCCAAAAGGTGAAAACAATGCAAATATCCATCAACTGATGAATAGATAAAAACTGTGGTATAGCAAGATGATGGAATATTATTCGGCTATAAAAAACAATAAAGTACTGATACACACTACCACATGGATGGACCTTGGAAACATCTTGCTAAGTGAAAGAAGACAGTCACGAAACACCACATATAACATTATTCTATTTATAGTAAAGAATAGAATAAACAGAATAGGCAAATCCATAGAGACTGGAAGTAGATTAGTAGTTGCCTAGGGTTGGGGAGGTGGGGGCAATGAGGGGTGATAGAAAAAGAGCGTGGGCTTTCTTTTTGAGGTGAGGAAAATGTTCTAACTGACTGTGGTGATGGCTGCACATATCTGCAAATATACTAAAAAACCACTGAATTGTACACTTTCAATGGATAAATTGTATGATATGTGACAATATTTCAATAAAGCTGTTAAAAAATAGAATGAAAAGGGGCCATCATTATAGATCCTCCAAACATTTAAAGGGTAGTGTGGGAATATTATGAACAACTTTATGCCAATAAACTCAATAACATAGATAAAACTGTTAAATTCCTTGAAAGACACAAATTACCAAACTCACTCGAAAAATAAATAGAAAATCTGAAGAGAAGAGTAGTGTTTAACCACCAGGTCTCTAGAAGAAAGTAAAGCCCCTGATTTGTAAGCACATGTAATTTCCGTGATGTAAGCCATGGCCAATTTCAAGCTATCAATATGACATCACTGACTGAAGATTTGTTAAGAGATGATAACAATCAGCTCTCATTAGCTGATACAAGCCAGCTCCAGCATGCCACTGCCTATATCTATAACAGAAAATTAATTTGTTATTAAAAACCTTTCAAGAAAACTCCAGGCCCAGATGTCTTCACTATTGAATGCTATCAAACATTTAAGGAAGAAATAATACCAATCTTAAACAAACTTTCAGACGGTAGAGGAAGAGTTCTCCTCTCTACATAATAAAGCCAGGATTACCCTGATAGAAAACAAAATCATTACAAGAAAACTAAGACTAATATACTTCAGGAACATAAAAGTAAAATTTCTTTAAAATTTTTTTGGAAATTGAATCCAGCTGTATATAAGAAGTATAATGGGGGCCAGCCCCGGTGGCCTAGTGGTTAAGTTTGGAGTGCTCTGCTTTGGTGGCCTAGATTTGGTTCCTGGGTGTGAACCTACACAACTCATCTGTCAGTGGCCATGCTGTGGCAGTGGCTCACACACAAAAAAGAGGAAGATTGGTGGCAGATGTTAGCTCAGGGTGAATCTTCCTCAGCAAAAAAAAAAAAAAAAAATGATTTCTAAAAATATTTTTAAAGATTTTAAAAATCTTTAAATCTTTGCATTCTGAGGAATGCAAAGTTGGTTGAGCATTCACAGGTCAATGTAATTCAACATGTTAACATAATAAAGGAGAAAAATTATGACCACGTCAATAGATACAAAAAGGCATTTGATAAAAGACAACACCCATTTATGATACAATCTCTCAGGAAACTATGGATAGAAAGGAAATTCCTTACCTTGAAATAAGGCATCTGTGAAAATACTACAGCTTCCATCATACTTAGTAGTGAAAGACTGAATGCTTTCCTCCTATGATGGGGAACAATGCAAGGATGTCTGTTCTTACCAATGCTATTCAACAATGTCCTGAAAATCCTAGTTAGTGCAATAAGGCAAGGAAAAAAAGCATGTAGATAGGAAAAGAAGTAAAATTACCTTTATTTGCAGGAATATCATGAGCATGAACACCGAATGCCCTAAGAATGTATAAAAAGTTGTTACAACTAATAAGTGAATTTAGCATGGTCTCAATATAAAAGGTCAATATACAAAAATCAAGTATATATCTTGGTACTAGAAATAATTAGAAAATGAAAAATTTTAAATACCACTTGCAATGGCATCAAAAAGTATGAAGTAATTAGGGATAAATTGTATGTAATACGTAAAGACTTGTACACTGAAATCTATAATGCATTGCCGAGAGTAATTGTGGAAGACCTAAAAAAGTTATGAAGTATACCATGTTTGCATATCAGAAGACTCAATATTGTCAAAGAGGCAATTCTCCCCAGATTGATCTGTATATTCAGTATAATTCCAACTAAGATCCTACCTAGCTTTTTGTGTAAAAATCGACAAGCTGATTCTAAAATGTGTAAGGAAATGCACAGGATCTGTAGCAGTCAAAACAATCATGAAAAAGAGCAGTATCAGAGGACTGACAATATCTGAACTTGAGCCTTCCTGTAGAGCTGCAGTCATCAAGACAGCATGGGATTTGCAAAAGGACAGGAAAGGAGATGCACAATATGTGTGTCTGCCATTCTTGCTGCTTCATTTGCATATTGCATTTCCCATGCCCCAGGATCACAAAATTCCAGTGAACCTTGATGCATGGGAGTTCAGCAAGACTCAAAGCAAGTAAATGGTAGGCATGTTATTTCTATGACTGCGGACAACCAGGAGAGGCCACCCTTTTGGTTCCATTCAGAGCTTACTTCCAACACAGAATCACATTCTAAGAAACTCAAATGAGGAGCCGGCCCTGTGGCCAAGTGGTTAAGTTCGCGCGCTCTGCTTCAGCCGCCCAGGGTTTCACCTGTTCGGATCCTGGGTGTGGACATGGCACTGCTCATCAAGCCATGCTGAGGCGGCGTCCCACATGCCACAACTAGAAAGACCCACAACTAAAAATACACAACTATGTCCCTGGGGGCTTTGGGAGAATAAGGAAAAATAAAAAATAAAAATAAAAGGAAACACAAATGACAAAGAAACCCAATCATATCCTTTCTTACATGTATTACTTCCTTGTAGTTGCCAATCACTTATGTTGAAAATGATGACAAGAAGGAAAAGGAAAGATAGAGCAACCCACAGTTCCTTTTCCTTTCAGTCCCTCCGTAAAATGGGCATATGTGCACGTATCAAGAAGTGAATTAGGGGGCCAGCCCCGTTGCCGAGTGGTTGGGTTTGTGCACTATGCCTGGGGTTTCGCCAGTGTGGATCCTGGTCATGGACATGGCACCACACATCAGGCTGTGCTGAGGTGGTGTCCTGCATGCCACAGCTGGAAGGACCCACAACTAAAAATATGCAACTATGTACTGAGGGGCTTTGGGGAGAAAAAGGAAAAGTAAAATCTTTAAAAAAAAAAGTGAAATAAAGGGGCTGGCCCTGTGGCCGAGTGGTTAAGTTCACGCACTCCTCTTCAGTGGCCCAGGGTTTCACCAGTTCGGATCCTGGGCGCAGACCTAGCACCGCTCATCAAGTCATGCTGAGGCGGCGTCCCACATAGCACAACTAGAAGGAGATACAACTAGAATATACAACTATGTACTGGGGGGCTTTGGGGAGAAGGGAAAAAAACGAGGAAGATTGGCAACAGATGTTAGCTCAGGGTCAATCTTCCTCACCAGAAAAAAAAAAAAGAAGAAGGAGAAGAAGAAGAAGTGAAATAAAAACATTTGAATTGGTTTTGTTAGGCATTCCCACCGTTCTGGTAAAAAGTATACACATATATATGTATGAACTCCAAAATATGAATTGTGCAATTTTGGTGATTCTGCATATGAGTCAAATGCTCTTGTACTTGCATTTAAAAATGGCATTGTACAATATAAAGATGACTATATAATTTATGCTAACAATTTAAAATTTTAATTTTACTCTACTTAGAACAAGATTAAATAATAAATAAAAAGCACCATGTCAAGGTCAATATCAATGGTCATAAATCATATTAATAGGATGTAGCCTTGATATGATGTGATGAAATGGCACTTTACCTCTGTGATCTTCCTCCCAAAAACCCATAACCCCAGTCTAACCAAGAGA
The DNA here is from genome assembly GCF_041296235.1 of Equus asinus. NCBI lineage: Eukaryota > Metazoa > Chordata > Mammalia > Perissodactyla > Equidae > Equus > Equus asinus. The sequence goes on from NC_091820.1 coordinate 97,333,219, forward strand.
AAAATACCAAACTAATCCCAATAGACGGGCATTCTACAAATACCTATCTAGAACTCACAATTGTAAAGATCATCAAAATCAGAGAAAGTCTGAGACACTGTCACAGACAAGAGGAGCGTAAGGAGACATGACAACTAAAAGTAATGCGGTACTTTGGATGGGATCCAGGTGTAGGAAAAGGGCATTAGGCAAAAACAAAAGAAATTTGAAGAAAACATAGACTTTAAGTTAATGACAATGTATCAATATTGGCTCATTAATTATAACAAATGTACCATAATAACATAAGATGCTACTGGATGTGGAGTATATAGGAATTCTCGACAGTATCTTCTCAATTTCTCTGTAAATCTAAAACTGTTCTAGAAAATAAAGTCTACTAAAAAAAAATGAAAAGTAGAAAGAGAGACCACAGGAGAAAGAAAAGCTTTATATTTTAGTACCTTTAATGGCACTTTTTCTTGCTTTTTGAACAAGGAGCCTTGCATTGTAATTTAACACTGGCCCTTGCAAATTATGTAGCCTACTCTGCCTCTGTCCCAACTTCTGTCCCCAGACCTGAGACTGGGGTTGTTCTGGGCCCTTTTGAGAGTCCCTGAGGCCAAGAGTAAGGCTGTGAGTGCGCTGGAGCCCCACAGGGAAGCCCAGCCCAGGATGAGTTCTGTGCTCTGAGCTCGTCTGGATTCTGAGAAAAGCAGCAGCAGCCACAGTCTGGAGAGTCCCCGCTCAGGCCAAATGGTGTTCCTCAGAGAAGCCCCTGCTCACTGAGGTGGGCAGCGTGGAGTCATAGCATCCCAGAGCCGGAAGGACTTCATTCATGGTTCTTCCACAGCCCTTCCCCCCACCTGTCAGGGAGAAGAAGGCGGACAAACAGAGGCAAGGAGAGGGGTAGAAGGCCTCCAGGCCTCCAGAGCCCTCCAGTGAGTGAGTGACAGCTTGAGTCCTGCCCAGCACAGAGCCTGGGACTGCCTTCCTTTGGGTCAAGGTTGGACCTGCCTTCCCTGTCCCTCAGTGTTTGCCAGAAGCCTGAGCTGCTGTCCACCCCCCTCCCCCCATTCCTCAGAGCCCCTTCCTTGTTTCTCTGGGCATGTATAGGGTGTGTGTGTGTGTGTGTGTGTGTGTGTCTAGACCCAGTTAGTGTGAGACCAGAAGCAGAAAGGAGGAGGCTCTTATCGTTGCATTTCCCACGTGGCTAATTCCCCTGGGGCAGAGGGGTGGGGAGAGGAGAGCCAGAGAGCCACAGGCTGGACAGGGCCTGCTGCAGCACACAGCAGCAAGTCCTGAGACCAAAGCACTGCCATGGGTGTCATTAGGAAAGAATGCAGAGGCCACAGCAGCAGGGGGAACCTCTGGACCGGGGAGGGCAGGCCTCCTCAATGACAAGCAGGCAGGCCCTGCAGAGGGAAACCAGCCCTCTGCAGTCTGTGTTGTAGAGGGCTCAGACGGAGGGGGCTCTGTTCTGCCACAGAAGTGCAGCCTCACCAGGGACCAGGAATCCCTGAGCCAGAGCCCCACCCTGGGCTTCCTCAGATCCTCCAGAGAAAGGCCTCACCCCTGGAGACTGTTGTCATGGCAGCAGCTGCCAGGGGCTGACTGCCTCCCCCCTTGCCTGTGCCTGCTTGGCTGCCCTGCCTGCCTCCTGATACCTTCAGCTCCTGCTACCTGCAAAGGCCTGTGCTGCCCACCGGGCTGCGGCTGCGGTAAATGCGGCTGGAGCCCACTGCCCAGGAGCAGTTTAACAAAGTGGTTTAAGGTTCAAGTACTCATATCCTACTGCCAGGGTATAAATCCATCTGGGCTACTCACTATCATCTGTTTCCATGGGAATAATTTGTAACCTCTCAGAGCCTTAGTTATCTCACCTTTAAAATGCAGTTCCTTAAACTCTCACTAGCATTAGTGAGCTAAGCACCATGTCTTCACAGGACCCTAAATCAGCAGTATCAGATAAAATCTCTCAGAAGGATTATTTCACAGCCCCCACCACGAGCACACACAGACAAGGAGCATACCACATTCCTTTGTAACAAATGGTTGTCACCACGGCAGAACCACCTTCATCTTACTCCCTCTTGAGAGCCCTTTCTCCCAAGGGAACCCCAAATCAAAGCAGAGACAGAGCCAATACAAAGACACTGTCTTCATTCCTCCTTTTCTGGTTTTAATCTGAAACCCCCCTTGTCTGCCCCCCAGTTTACCAAGTTCTTATCAAGGGTTAATTTATAGTGGTTTGGCAGCTTTCGGGGGAAACTCTGTCTCCTAACAGCAGCACTAGAAAGTAATCCCACCCTGAGAAGTCACACTGAGAGAGGAGAGGAGAGGAACTGGCCTGACGGAGCACACTCCTGGCTGCCACATCCAACAGGGAAAAGGAATTTTTCCTTTTTTTCCCCTCTCTTTTTTGTGAGGAAGATTGGCCCTGAGCTAACATTTTTTGCCAATCTTCCTCTTTTTGCTTGAGGAAGATTGTTGCTAACACCTACGTCAATCTTCCTCTATTTTATGTGGGACGCTGCCACAGCACGGCTTGATGAGCAGTGCTAGGTCCATGCCTGGGATCTGAACCTGCAAAACCTGGGCCACTGAAGCAGAGCACATGAACTTAACCACTATGCCATGGGGCTGGCCCCAGGAATTTTTTCATTTTGAGTCAGAGCTTTTTGCTGAGATCTCCCCTAGATCTTTCCCGAGCTTGCTGAATTTATCATCCTATTTAGTACTAATGGTTTGCTTTAAATTAATATTTTGTAGCTCATGTCCTGAATGACAGAATCTGGATTCAAAGAATGAGGGAGTGAATCTAACAGGATAACGTCTAACCAAGAAAAATAGAAGCTTCTGTACTTAGTTTAAAATTAAAATGATTTCTAGAAGTGCATTAACAGAGATGTATGAAACAGATTTGGGGGTCTCAGTTGACTTCAACATAAAGTGGATTCAACTGTGTGATATGGCATCCACAAAATCTACTATGATCTTAGGATGCATCTATAGATGTATAGTGGCTATTCCAGAATGAAAGCTGTGATAAGATCACTCCATCCTACACTAGGCAAAATATTCAGTATTTTCAAAGATATTTACAAATTCAGGAACATGTAGGATGCTGAGTGACTTTGAAAAAATATATCACATCGGAAAGAGCTGAAATAACTGGGGAGGTTAAACCTAAAAAGAAAGTTTTGGTGAGAACATAATTGTTTAAGGATTAAATGAGATAGCATATTGAAAGTGCTTAGCACAATGCCTGGCATAAGTGCTCAATTAATGTTAATAATAAAAGAATGATAATTAGTATTATTAGCACTAAGTCATACTATTATTATTATTACTATTACTCTACTCTAATTATAGTTAATGCTTATAGAGTGTTCTCTATGTGCTAGGCACTATTCCAGGTCCTTTACATATACTGACTCATTTATCCCTCTTACCAATCAATCCTATGAGGTAGGTACTATCATGTCTCCAATTTTGCAGATCCACAAACACATCCTTGTAATCTCAGCTGAGTATATTAGCATGATTTTAATCCTGCTACTCGGTGTGTGATCAACAGAATTATTGCATAGTTTAGTATGAATGCCGTCTGTGCTGAATCTATCTTTTTAGGTCCAGCAGTCCCAGGACCCAATTATTTGCTGATTTAATGAATTAATATAAACTTTCTCAAGCAGCACCACCAGAGTTCCAGCAATACCTCTTTCTTTTGTTATGAATAATAACTACTGAATATATGTATATACATGCATAGACATTATGTGTGTATATATGTATATACATATATACATAAATATATAATAATGCCACACTCTCCACCAAATATGCTCCCATTTCAGGTAAGTAAGTTTTCAGACTATTTGTACTTAGATAGACAAACGTGTCTTTTGATTTATGAAAATCAAAGTGTTCAGCCCTTTTAGATTTACATACCTTACAAACTTAACTTTTTCTAGGGTTCTAGAATTGAATTATTACCAATTTAGAATGGAGCTTCTATTTGTGATACAGGTCTGGGGGCTCAAAAAAAATCCTCAAGTTATGGAAAAGTGAAAGCTTATCTTCCATGAAAGTGACAGGAGATAAAAACCATGTCGATAGAGCCTAAGTGGACATAATGGACTTATGAATGTGGATTAAAACTGGGAGAGGTGGCATATGACATCGAGTCATTAATGAGAAGTAGTCAGATTTCAGTGCAGGATCTGGACTGTAGGGGAACTAATGGGCCTTGGCGGCTGATGACGGGAGGATGAGGGAGAGAGGTGGTATCAGGGGAAGCGGCAGAGAGGAAGAGGCAATAACCCCCAAGACTAGACGCTGATCGTCTGGTAACCAGGAAAAGGCAAATATAAACAAAGAGAGGTGAATGACAGGGCTTGGTGTGTTGGGTCAGGAAATACTGTCAGGTTGCTGCGGCACAGCCGCCGGTCAAAGTGGTAACTGGGGATCTGATCTGAGCTCGGCGGTGACGCGCGGCCCTCACGTGACCAGGAGCCTATGTCTGCCCAAGTCCCTCTCGTCTTAGTCCTTTTTGCCTGTCCAGACACCGTCTGCCAATTGCCCTTTGGTCGAGGGGAAAAGCAAAAGGAAGTAAGTCCCCTTAGTCTTCTTAAATCGGTGTGAGCGTCGGTGCCGCCCAGTAACCCCTGGGATCGGGATGGCAGAGTCCAGGCCTTTCCCTATGCCCAGCCCCGCCCCCTGCGCCCACATTTCGGTGCAAAAAATGGTGGTCTTAGGGGTGGGGTATGGAGGTGAGTGGGGGCTCCCCTGGGAGGGAGACACAGACATTCAGAAATAGTTGCTAAGCAATCTTTCGCTTCCACTTCCCGCCTGAAAAGAAATGACGAACATTGCGGGGTGGAGGGGTGGGGGCACAGAGGACTCAGGCTTGAGCTAGGGCATCCGGCGGAGGGGAACCAGAAGGGGGCTGGCGTGGGGCGGCGGCTGATGCCCAGAAAAGGGGCGTGTGTGGCAGTCAGTCTTTCCCTCCTCTGCACTCCCCGCCCCCTACCCTGTCTGGCGTCTGTCTGCAGGTCTGCCGGTCGCAGCGGGGCACCTCGAGAGAACGTCTGGGAACAAGCCGCCAGGAGAAGTCCAGGTCGGGGAAGGGGTGGGCAGTGGGCCAGGATGGGGTGCGAGGGAGGACGCTGATGGGAACGGAGTCGGCGGCACCACCGCCCCGCCCCGCCCCTGCCACTGCGGGAGAGGCCTGTGGCAAGGCCTGCTGGGAAAATGGTGGGCTTTCGGAAAGGAGGGGGCGACAAGGGCGGGGGGACTAGATGCGGCGGGGTCCCCAGGGCCAGAGAGCCTCTCAGCAAGCGTAGGTTGGAGGACCTGGGCCCCGAATCAGGAAAAGGCAGGTTGTTGGAATCCATGGCCGGGGTTTTGGTCCAGCCACCAAGTATTCTGACTCGACTCTGCCTTTCTTGTCTCCTATGAATAACTGTGCTTAAAAAAGACCATTCTCGACATGGAAAAATCCTGCCAAGAGAATGAAGAACAGCCACAGAGCGCGCCCAAGGCAGATGAGGAGCGGCCTCCTGTGGAGCACTCTCCTGAAACGCACTCTCCGGAGGAGCCGTCTTCGGAGGAGCAGTCCTCGGAGGAGGAGTATTTTCCCGAGGAACTCCTTCCTGAGCTCCTTCCTGAGATGCTCGTGTCCGAGGAGCGCCCTCCGCAGGAGCGCCTTTCTAGGAAGGACCTTTTTGAGGAGCGCCCTCCCATGGAGCAGCCTCCCTGTGGAGTGGGAAAACATAAGCTAGAAGAAGGAAGCTTTAAGGAAAGGCTGGCTCGCTCTCGCCCCCAATTTAGAGGGGACATACATGGCAGAAATTTAAGCAACGAGGAGATGATACAGGTAGCAGAGGAGATGGAAGAGATGAAAAGAGTACGCAACAAATTGATGATCATGCATTGGAAGGCAAGACGGAACCGTCCTTATCCCATTTAATGTGTTCGGCCTCTAGTTCTGTTTTACCGGATATAAGTATTCCCACCTGAACTTTGTTTGCATTTTTCTCATGTACCTTTCCACATCTTCTTAATTTTAACTTTTTGTGTGGCTTTATTTTAGGTGTTTCGCTTGTAACTGGCATAAAATTGCCACCCCCCCCCCCCCGCACAATGTGCAAATCCCCCTCTTTCAGCCCTGGGTCTCACCCATTTGCATGGAAAGATGTACATTATATATTGTGAAGTGAAAAAAGCAGTCTTCAAGAAGTATATGTAGTATCCCATTTTTGTAAAAAAATGTATATTTATATATTAATATGCAGAGAAAAAACTGAAAGTATATACTTCAAAGGCTTAACAGTGGCTGTGTGGTAAGATAATAGGTGAATTTTTTGATTTTTCGTTTTTGCTTTATTGGAATTTCTCATTTTTTTCAACACGAACACATTTTGTGTTGCAAAAAAATATATAATGAAAAATTGAAAGGCAACTTAAAAAACTGTCATTCAGCTTAAAAAGACAATGTGGCACTTAATAAATACCTGTCAGAACTTTAAAAAAGAGAAGTAAATCCCATGTTTCTTCTGATTCTCTTATGCAGAAATATAAACTAGGTACTTTTATTTGTTTAAGTGTCATTCTTTTCCCACTTAAATAGGATTAATCCTTGACTTACAAGGCTGCTGTGGAACCAAATGAGGTAAAGATTGTGTGAGCTGTGTGTTTTTGCCCCCACCTGCACGTGCAGGACCCCAGCCCCTGTAGATTCCTTTCAAGTACAGGGTGTAGGACCCAAAGGAGGTCTCACTTGCGCTCACAAATAATTCCTGTGAGATTCCAGGTGAGTACCACATTCCATTCCTGTCCTGCTACTCTCTTCCCTTGAATACTGTCATGTCTACTGGGTCCAGCTGCCCCTTCTGGGTCCTGCTCCTGCCTCGGTCCGAAGTGCCGGGGTTCTCCAGGTGCAAAGCCGGGCCAAAGCTGAACTGTGTCTCCTACAAATATGTGGAGAATGCCTCTCCTCCAGCTTTAATGTTACACTTCTCCAAGTGGATACCATCACAGTGCCGCTTAAACCTCAATATCTTAAAGAATTCTTAGCAAAATACTCGTTCCCATTTTTTTTTTCCTGAACACTTCCCTTTTCTCCACTGGAATCAACATGAGTTCACTGGGACCTGGACTAGAAGAAAATTTGTGAGTCAGACACAATGCCGTGTACTCAGAATTGGAACCTCCCTCCCAAATAATCTCCAAGGTTAACTAGGGTTTTAATTGTCTAACACTTACCTTAGGGTGAGTTTCCTCCCAGGGGCCTCTGGCAGGCTTGCCTTACCAATTCAGCTGACTTGCTCAACTTATATAAATTAAAGAGGAAAGCAAGATTCAGGCTCAAGCTAGAACATTTCCCTTCTACCCATCCCACATCAACAAGAAACATGCAAAAATACTTTGTAAGTCATTAAAGTACTTACAGTCATTAAAGTATATGTATAATGTATATACATATATATGGGCGGTGTGTATCAGATATTGCGATTTCTCTGTTAATTTATTCTTATAAAACCTAAGATTTTGTTTTATTGATCCTGTTTATTGATTTTGTTTTATTGATCTTATTAATTCTAGAAACATAGATAGTGGTTAATAATGTTTTTAAATTATGACCCAATCATAAACCCTGAGTTTCTGTTTGATTGGCTATGATAGCTTCAGTGTCTTCGCTTCTCTGAAAAGTATGATTTGCAATTCCAAAAGGTCACAGTGCGGAGAGGGATTGTTTCTCCAAATTCAACATTAAAAGTATTCAAATATTTTATGTATCAGTGTTTCTCTTATCAAATATGCAGAGACCTGGGCGTTACCCGAGACGCACCAAATCTGCTTTTCTGTAAAGTAGCACACAAGCTGGAGAGCCCCTGCTATATACAATATACTCCTGGTTTTGGTAAGAGTAAACTGTGACATAGATAGAAGAAAATATAGATGATTGTGTCAGAATGAAAAGGTTGAAAGGCTTGTCCAAGAATATTTTTAAGTAAGAAATTAAAAACAAACTCTTCAATTTTACTACATAAAATTTAGATTTTTTTCAGCAAAGACCATACCCAGAATAAAAAGCTAAGAGAGATGACAAAATAGCAAGACATATTTTCCACGATTGATATTGTGTAATGCCTTGCATTGCTTCCTTCCAATATGAGTAAAATGCCTCAGAAATAAATTCAAAGTTCTCCTTTGGTCATCAGCTCACAAAATTGTAAGCGAACCCTGTGCCCTTGACTTTGTTTTTGTTTTTATATTTTCACTGTATGATGCCATTTGGGGGGGATCTTCACATCTCCAGACCAGTGTTCAAGATTATGGCAGCCTGATGGGTGCTGGTCGGGCTGGATTCTGGCTGGAATGAGGTGAGGGTCCAGGGGCTCACTGTGGCAGTTTTACAAGACGGATGAATCCAGCTCCCTGGCGTCCTGAGGGGTGGTGCTCAGGTAGAATTTGGAAGGCCTCACCCAAGCCACACTCCTCTGCAGGGAGGTCTGACTTTGGTTTCTCTGCTCCAGCCTGCAGCAGGCAGCAGACCCTCCTAGGCTGATGGCTGGGCTGTCCTTGACATACTTACCTGGAGGACAGGGACTGTCCCCATCACAGGTCAGAGACCTTTGCCCTTCCCTCCTTTTCCCTTCCTCTTTCGGGAACCTTTTGTAGGGGAGGAGATAAAGCCCCAAGGATTCCTAACTGGAAACACTGGTTGGGACAGACTTTGGGTGAGCAGATGTCCAACCAGGTAAGTTGGGGCTGAAGCAGAAGGGGCTGGTCCTTCTCTCAGAGTCCAGTGAAGTAGCCCCCCAAAATGGGGTTAGACCTCGGACAAGACCTCTCCAGCCCTCTCCCGCCCACCTTTCTCAGATTCCCAGAGGGGCCTCGAATGTGCACAGGCCTGTTTGGGTGGTTCTGCGGTGACTGTAGCTCTGTGTGTGCCTGGTGCATGCTTCTGCTGTCTGCGTCAGCCCAGGCCCAGAGGCACAGGAGACCCCAGGGAAAGGGAGCTTGCAAAGGCACGCGGTCCTGCAGCTCAGGAGAAAAGGGGTTTCACCTCCTGTGTGAACATCCCTGTGCACTGCAGGCCCAGCCCACGAATTGGGAGCCAGGACAGTCAAGCTGTGAGCTGGTGTGAAGATGCTTTTGAAGGCATTGATGGTGGAGGGTCAGTGGCATCCAGAGCCTGGTTCTCTGGGCCCCTCGCCACCTCCCTGCCTAGGCAGAAGGCTGGTATCTCAGTCACATGTCCCAGAAGTGACTTGCCTGGCCAACTCCAGAGCAGAATGCATTGAGGGCCCTGGACTCTGGAGAGAGCTCTCTGCTAACCAGGATGCCCTGGCTCTGAGGGGACACTGCATGAGAGTGGGAGGCCCTGTGGTGAGGCAGCGTAGAGGGATCAAGTTCAGGGTCCTTGCAAAATGCCCAAAGACTCCTCCCTCTCTCATTCAAAAATACTAATCTAAGCTCAATTCTTTTTACAAATAATGAATAAGATTATATAGATAAATAAGGGGTAGATCTTGTGTTCTAGCTCAGATTTGTCTGAATCCAATTCTGTATTCTCTCCTTTCTACCACACTGCCTCCAATTTAGATTGTAGCTTTCCGGGACTGAGATGGCTTAGGGAATAACTGTTTTAGACTTGCTAAGTATTATATCCTTGTTGGTGTGTATATTTGGGTGAGTTTTCATATTATTATCTTTTTCCAGGTGGAAATGTCCAGTAGGCAGTTAGATATAAGTGTCTAGAGTTTGGAAAATACATTGACATGGAAATATGGATTGTGGCTGGTGGTACCTGGCACATAGTAAGCACCCTATGAATATTTATTGAATTAAATGAATGAATGAAGAATCCAGTCCAGAGGACTGTAGATAAATAGGTGGAACACAGGGAATATTTAGGGCGGTGAAACTATTCTGTATGATACTACAATGATGAATGTCATTATAAATTTTTCCAAACTCGTGGAACGCACAACATCAGAAGTGTACAACACCCTAATGTGAACTATGGACTTTAATTAATAATGAAAATCAATATTGGCTCATCAATTGTAGCAAATGTACCGCACAAATGCAAGATTTTAATAATAGAGGATATTGTGTGGGAATATGTTAGGGAATATATGGGAACTATTTGTACTTTCTGCTCAAGCTTTTTGTAAAAAGAAGAAAGAATCCACTGGTATATCCTTCTATCCTTTTCTGTGAATATATATTTTCAAACACAAGTGGGATTCTATTGAATGTGTTAATTCATGACCTGTGTGTAAAAAATGAACTTTTTCTTTACCCCTCTTTACCAAGACACTACCTGTCATGAAGATTATTTAGAAAATTGGAGTAAGCTCGCCATCTGGTGACCAAAGTCAGAACCGCGCGTTAAACACAGCTAACAAAGGAGAGAAACTTGGAAAAGTGCGGCAGGGGGCGAGAGACAATATTGGGGAAGGGAATGCCTCAACCCTGACTCACACTGGACCTGATCCCTCCAGAATTCGGAAACTCTTAATGAGTACTATCATTTTCACGGCAATGTGGTTACTTGCACAAGAATCTGTTCTCCTGGGGCTGGCCCGGTGGCGGTGGCGCAGCGGTTGAGTGCACACGTTCTGCTTTGGCAGCCTGGGGTTCGCCAGTTTGGATTCCGGGTGCGGACATGGCACCACTTGGCAAGCCATGCTGCGGTAGGTGTCCCACATATAAAGTAGAGGAAGATGGACACGGATGTTAGCTCAGGGCCAGTCTTCCTCAGCAAAAAGAGGAGGACTGGCAGTAGTAAGCTCAGGGCTAATCGTCCTCAAAAAAAAAAAAAAAAAAAAGAATCTGTTCTCCTTGTAACAGAACACAATTAGAAACATTGGTTATATTACCAAGGCTTTGACTGTGTAGGGAAGGAAAAATAATTTTCCCTCTTCCCTTCTAGGTTCCTGGCTGAGAGCCCCCTGTAATAAGAGACAGATTAACAGGAGAAAAACAAACAAAAGTTTAATAACATGTATACCTCCTTATACATGGGAGATACCCAGGAAAACTAATTCTCTGAAATGGCCCAAGCCACCACCTTAAATACCATCTACCATCTCCAGCTAAAGACAAAAGATGTTGCAGGGGGTGCAAGATGGGGATGGGGGGCCGGCAGGAGTTATGGGAGGTTTTCAGGCAAAACACAGTACCAAGGGTAAGGTTGTCATGTAAATTTAAATCATTGCCTTCTCCCTTGATGATGGTTTCTAGAGATTTAGTCATCCTTCCCTTTCTGATATAGGACTGAGAGGGAGACACCCTTACAGATGGAGATTTCTCTTATAAATATAAGTATTCCTAACCAAAGGGTTACTTCTATTCGGCATTCAGAGCTTCTCCTGTGTCTGTGGCTTCTCAAAAATAATCGACCCAGGGGCCGGCCTAGCGCTGTAGTGGTTAAGTTCACGTGCTCCGCTTCAGCAGCCAGAGGTTTGCGGGTTTGGATCCTGGGTGTGGACCTACTCACCACTCATCAAGCTATGCTGTGGCAGCATCCCACATACAAAATAGAGGAAGATTGGCACAGATGTTAGCTCAGCAACAATCTTCCTCAAGCAAAAAGAGAAAGATTGGCAACAGATGTTAGCCCAGGGCCAATCTTCCTCACCAAATAAAATAAGATAAAAATAACCAGCCTAAAATAATCTTCATGGCAAAGAGGCACATTTTGGGGTATCATATTCTGTTCCCTTACCACTGGAATGTCATATTTGAGAATGTACCTAGATTCACATTTGACCACACAGATTTAAGGAACTAAAGTTGACTTTGTTTAGCCATAAAATCCCTTGGAAAACCAGCCTGATACCTTGCTTACATGGTTCACTGCAGCCTTAGCAGGGGAAAGAAAGGTCACTTCGTGGCAGGCCCAGTAACCTCAGAATATTTTGGAGACCTCAAGAAGAGAGGAATTCACCCAAATCTGTAGGTATTGTAAGCAAAGTCTCATAGTGAGCTCTTGGCTTGTCTTTCTGGCCTCAAGAGGTTTTTAAAAGTCCAATGGAGATATCTTATGAAAAGTTAAAGGGCCAGCCTAGTGGTATAGTGGTTAAGTTTGCGCACTCTGCTTCGGTGGCCTGGGGTTCACAGGTTCAGATCCCAGGTGTGGACCTAAACACTGCTCATAAAGCCATGTTGTGGAGTGGCCCCACATACAAAATAGAGGAAGATTGGCACAGATGTTAGCTCAGGGATAATCTTCCTCAAGCAAAAAGAGGAAGATTGGCAACAGATGTTAGCTCGGGACTAATCTTCCTCACCAAAAGAAAAAAAAAAAGTTCCTGGAAAGCAGATTTAAAAGAGTCTATATGGTCAATCACTATTCTTGCTGCACTTATGTAAATAATCAGGCCAAGTTTAATGAGACTAGACTTATTTTGCAAACAAATTAGTCTTATTTTGGTTATCTCTGATAGAAATGGGGCTGACCAGAGAGAGTAAAATTATGTTTTCAGTAGAAACTATAATACATATATGTTGATGTCAGATTCTAGTTCTATTCATTGCCTTGAGGTTTTGTATTCTACCTGATAGCCTTTCATAACTGGCCTCCCCCGACTCAAACATCTTTCTTTTGTCTTTAGTTGAAGATGGTATTTAAGGTGGTGGCTTGGGCCATTTTGGGGTGTTACTCAGTTTTCCTGGGTCTCTCCCCTGTGTACAGGAGGTACACATGTTAGTAAACTTCTGTTTGTTTTTCTCGTTAATCTTTTAATACAAAGGGGTCTCAGCCAAGAACCTAGAAGGGTAAAGGTAAAATTATTTTTCCTCCCTTACAAGATGTATGTACTTACACTGTGTGTGTGTATATATCTCTTTTTATATACCATGTCAATTTATTTTTATATATAGTATATATGTATATTACTTTATATGTTTGTATATTATCTATGCACATACCTTTATGTATTCATTTATGTGTTTGTAGTTATACCTTTTATAGCATATATTTTACTTGAAGTATTCCTTTATTTTTGTTTGCACACATGCCATGACATTCATCCATATGGGTATTCCATCAACCCCAACCCTTGATGGTGATGTCTATAGTGAAGATAAAAGTGTTCTCTTTGATCTCAGAGGCCTATGTCTGAAGGCCACATGAATGGACAGGTACCCCAAAAAGCATAAAGTAGAGGAAAGAGCAGCACCTTTGTTTGGAGTTGAGAAAAGAAATTCAAAATGATCAAGAACCTACTTTGGGCCAGGTGTTTTGTTTTTTATTTTTATTTTTTTGAGGAAAATCAGCCCTGAGCTAACATCTGCTGCCAATCCTCCTCTTTTTGCTGAGGAAGACTGGCCCTGAGCTAACATCCGTCCCCGTCTTCCTCCACCTTATATGTGGGACGCCTACCACAGCATGGCTTGCCAAGCGATGCAACATCCGCACCCGGGATCTGAACCAGCAAACCCTGGGCTGCCAAAGCGGAACATGCACACTTAACCGCTGCACCACCAGGCTGGCCCCTGGGCCAGGTGTTTTATGTTTAGGATCTCCTTTAATCCTTACAACTCTTTGAGGAAGGCATTATTACCTTATTATAGATGAGGAAACTGTAACTCAGAAAGTTTGAGTGACTTACACAGGGTCACACAGCCAATTAGCGGACGAACCTGGATTTGAACTCAAATTTGTCTGACCCTTAGGTCAGACCTCTAAACCATTATGCCTTGCTTACTCCAAAAATTTCACACCTTCTCTCTTATTGCCTAGTCTAGTGGCATTTATCTTTTGGAATTCAGAAAAGTTGGGAAAACTCCCTCACTCTCATGCCCCACTCTTGTTGAGTTTGAATTTGCTACAAGCATGCTTTTGCAATCAGAAAAATTAGTAAAGAATTATCTCTTTCAAAATCTTTGAACTAAAAAAACTCAGAATATTAAATCGCATGTGAGAAACTGGGATGAAATATTTACACGTCTATTGCAGGTTTTAAGATATCTTTGAAAAATGTAAATCTCTACTCACTGAATAGAAAATGAGCAAAATACATGGAGAAGTAATTCACATGAGAAGAAACACAAATCACATACACATGTGTTCATAGAATCTAAATGACATCATATAAATGGCATTACACCCTACATTTCATTTGACAAAATGTTCTTTCTTTCACTCAACAGTATGTCTTGGAAATCTATCCCTATTGTTACCTATTGTGGTATAATAAGAAATATTTGGTCTTTGTCCCAGTCCCTGGCACAAAGCTCTTCGAACCCTTGGAATTTCCTGAGTGATAGGAGTGTCTTTTGTCCTTCCTAAGGAGCCTTTTTTGAGCATATGCTATTACGGTGATCTAGGGTGGGGCCCCTTGGATAGCCTCAAGGTGGGGCTCGTGCCCTGAAAGACCAAGTGGAACTTTCAGTCCCACTCACCTACCTCTGGGAAGGGAAAGGTGAGGAGGGCTGCAGGTTAAGCTCTGTAAAAACTCTTGAAGGACGAGATTTGATGAGCTTCCAGGTTGATGAATGCATCCACATGCAGGGAGGGTGGCGTGGCCCCATTCCTTGGGGACAGAAGTGCCCTCGTTCAGGACCCTTCCAGACCTCGCTCCCCCTTTGTACCTCTTTATCTGGCTGTTTATCTGTATCCTTTACAATATTCTTTATAATAAACTGGAAAATATAAGTAAATGTTTCTCTGGGTTCTGTGAGCTGATCTGCCAAGTTAATCGAACACCTAGCAAGTTAACTGAATCTGAAGTGGACGGGGATTGAGGGAACCTCCACTATGACCAGTTGGTCAGAAGCACAGGTGACAACTGGACTTAAGGTTGGCGTCTGAAGTGAGAAGGATGCACTCTTGTGGGACTGAGCCCTTAATCTGTGGGATTTGACTGTGTTTCAGTGTCAGAATTGAGTTCTTTGCTTGGTGTGTTAAAAAAACCACACATTAGATCTCTATCTGATTCATATGTACCCGCCGCATACATTGCAGAGGGCGAACATACTGTAGTTTATTCTGTAATGACAGAGATTTAGGTGGTTTCCACGCTTTGCTGTCACAAACATGCTGCAGGGCCCTTTTTTTTGCCTGCCTCCTTGCACCTATGTGTCAGTATTTCTCCAGGATTAATGACTAGAAGTGGAGTTGTGGGGTCATAAGGTATACTGCCAAACTGGCCTTTGTACTGGACATTTGTCATCTGAGTTCTTTCCACACTTTGACTTTGACTGGTTTGGTCCAGTCAGACCTTTGAGGCCAAACCTCCATGCCTTTGCTCATTCTGCTCCTTCTGTCTAGACTGCCCTCCCCTTCTCTGTTAAGCAAATTCCTATTCAATCATTAAAACTCAAGTAAGTTAACACTCCCAGAGGACTTGCCTGACAGTCACCAGTACAAGCTGACTTAGCTGGTTCTTTCCTGGTGCTCCTAAATCACCAAGTGACTTAGACTTTATTATTACTGTGTGTTAAAGCATGTTTACACATCTATCTCCCCTATAAATCAATGAGCTCCTCTGGGATATTCGTGTCTTATTTGTCAGCATATACAGGACAGAGGACAGAACACTCATTAAATATAAGTTTGTTGAACCAAATACCCAAGATTGTGACTGTCTTCTCTGTCCCAACTTCTGTCCCCAGACCTGAGACTGGGGTTGTTCTGGGCCCTTTTGAGAGTCCCTGAGGCCAAGAGTAAGGCTGTGAGTGCGCTGGAGCCCCACAGGGAAGCCCAGCCCAGGATGAGTTCTGTGCTCTGAGCTCGTCTGGATTCTGAGAAAAGCAGCAGCAGCCACAGTCTGGAGAGTCCCCGCTCAGGCCAAATGGTGTTCCTCAGAGAAGCCCCTGCTCACTGAGGTGGGCAGCGTGGAGTCATAGCATCCCAGAGCCGGAAGGACTTCATTCATGGTTCTTCCACAGCCCTTCCCCCCACCTGTCAGGGAGAAGAAGGCGGACAAACAGAGGCAAGGAGAGGGGTAGAAGGCCTCCAGGCCTCCAGAGCCCTCCAGTGAGTGAGTGACAGCTTGAGTCCTGCCCAGCACAGAGCCTGGGACTGCCTTCCTTTGGGTCAAGGTTGGACCTGCCTTCCCTGTCCCTCAGTGTTTGCCAGCAGCCTGAGCTGCTGTCCACCCCCCTCCCCCCATTCCTCAGAGCCCCTTCCTTGTTTCTCTGGGCATGTATAGGGTGTGTGTGTGTGTGTGTGTGTGTGTGTCTAGACCCAGTTAGTGTGAGACCAGAAGCAGAAAGGAGGAGGCTCTTATCGTTGCATTTCCCACGTGGCTAATTCCCCTGGGGCAGAGGGGTGGGGAGAGGAGAGCCAGAGAGCCACAGGCTGGACAGGGCCTGCTGCAGCACACAGCAGCAAGTCCTGAGACCAAAGCACTGCCATGGGTGTCATTAGGAAAGAATGCAGAGGCCACAGCAGCAGGGGGAACCTCTGGACCGGGGAGGGCAGGCCTCCTCAATGACAAGCAGGCAGGCCCTGCAGAGGGAAACCAGCCCTCTGCAGTCTGTGTTGTAGAGGGCTCAGACGGAGGGGGCTCTGTTCTGCCACAGAAGTGCAGCCTCACCAGGGACCAGGAATCCCTGAACCAGAGCCCCACCCTGGGCTTCCTCAGATCCTCCAGAGAAAGGCCTCACCCCTGGAGACTGTTGTCATGGCAGCAGCTGCCAGGGGCTGACTGCCTCCCCCCTTGCCTGTGCCTGCTTGGCTGCCCTGCCTGCCTCCTGATACCTTCAGCTCCTGCTACCTGCAAAGGCCTGTGCTGCCCACCGGGCTGCGGCTGCGGTAAATGCGGCTGGAGCCCACTTCTCTGTGAGCAGCTTTCACCAAGGGAAGACCCCTGCAACCTTATGAAAAGCTCTGGAAGGTGAGATGCAGGTAGCAAGTCCCTCCTCAATTATATAGACTAGTCAAGGAATCTAGTAAGAATAGCTGGGAGTCCACAGACATATGTTCCAAAGCTGATCTCTTTTCTTGCTTGCTAGATGAAATTAGCAACATATTTAATCTTTCTCTGTCTCTACTTTCTCATCTATAAATGAGGTCAAAAGAAGATTTATAAAATTGTGTCTTTGTAGCACTCGCAAATACATATTTATAAATTTTCATTCTGGTCTGAATTCAGAGATACGTGAGAATGACAATGTGAACTTGGTTCAACGTGGCGTTAGATTGGTTACTACTAAAGTAGCAAATATACCATGCAAAGGATATAGAAGAGATGGTAGTGCAAGTGGTTGAATGCTGAAAATCTATTCTGTGTCTTGTCTGTCACTATGGTGTGGTCAAAGCTCAGTGGTCTTGGCAGCCTGTGTAAGGTGAGATGCTCACCAAGTCAGAGGAGCACAGAACTGTGAGTTCACTGCTTTTTAAACTTCCAGTCCTGTCAGGTGTCAGAAAGAACTTTGGACTAACCTCCAAGGCGATACATCTGCTACTCAGTGAACCACTTCAAAGGCCTAGTGTCCAGGCTCCAGGCCTTGACTTTCTTTCTGTGGCGGCGCCGGCAGTGCCTCGCTTCTGCATTTGCTCTTCAGGGAGGGAGCTTTCAATGCATGTCAACTTAGGGGCTTTTTTGTGGACAGGGCTGGCCGTGATCCACTTCACTAAGAGGAGAATAGTTCTACCTATGCTCAGTTTGGCAGAAGACAAGTTGTAGGATATTTATTCAAAGAGTGCATGGAAAGGAATATAGTATATGCGGAGGCACGAGGAAGGATGGAAAAAGAGATTAAATGTGTTCAAAGTGAAGGAGATCTTGTATGTACCATGAAAAGTGATGAAGTCAGGTGTAGACTACAAACCAATCAATGGTCCAGAGTGCTCTGATAGAATCCCTTTGTCACTAGCCTGAGTTAAACTCTCTGGTTCTCTTCAAATGGAATGGTGGTGTGAAGCCTTTGCTGTCCTAAGACTGGCTACTTACTGCTCTCAGCACCTATGGTCTATTTTTATGTTCCTGAAACATCCTAAGGAGCAATTCCTTCATGAGATATACATTCCTTTATATTATCTGTTCTTATTCCTTTATAGTACCAGGTCTGGGGGAATTACTCATTCTAGGAGAATGGCATAGCAAGAGCACAGAGTGGGTAAGTAAAAGCATATTTGGGTCACACTGATTGGGGATCCCTTTTAGCTGGAGCAGAGGAAAAATAGTTGGCAAAGCTTAGAGAATGCAACTCAAGTTGGATCCTGAAGTGCCCTGTTAGGATAGGGAATCTAAGATTATTTAGTGGATTGTGCAGTTACCATCCAGAGCCTTTGGGCAGGAGAATGGCAAGATGAAATTAGGAAATAAGGTAGATTAATTTTGTCATTTACTTATTCTTTGAATTTTTCTCTAATAACTCCAGTCCACACTGGACATTATCTTCTCCAAGTTTCTGCTGATCTGCTAATAATCCCTACTTCACAAACTGGTGAGGGAGCACATGGGATAGTCCGCTGGCCTATACAAAACAACTGTCCCCATGTGGGGCACGTAGCAGGCACAGTAATGAGGAAGTTTCCAAATGTCTTTAGAGGACAAGTACCATTTCCTTGTGGTTGGTTTTTGTGTCTTCCCCAACCTAACCAGCCTCAACCTAACATACCCTGGTGGATATACAAGAAACCATGACCGCCTTTCATTGCATGCCCAAGATGTAAATCACCCCAAATTTAGGTAAATGCTGAAAATCTTAGCAGCAAAAAGAATGTTGGTCAATTCAGCTTGTAACTTCTGTTAGAACTGTAAGCAGTAACTAATCCATAATTATGGACGAGTGAGCTTTGTGGGCCCATTAGCAGAATACAGTTGTATGGGTGAAGTGAAAAACTGAAAGGGTCAAGGTAGTGCAGAGGTGAATTCACCTTGAAGCTAAAGAATCTTAATCTTCACGGCCCCTTGATTTGTATGGGCACCATCTGAGGCCTCTAGAAAGGGTCATGGTAAGCAAAATTCTAAGATGGTCCCCAATGACCTTCACACTGTGTAATTCCCTCTTCCTGACTGTAGATGGAACCTGTGAATATAATGAGATATCGCTCCCACGATTATGTTAGGTATACGGCAAAAGGGATTTTGCAGATGCAATCAAGATCTCAAGTCATTGAGTTAATCAAAAGGGCCGTTACTAAGTGGGCCTGACCTAACAGGATGAGTCCTTAAAGAGATGGCCTTTCCTTAAGTCAGAGAGATTTGAAATAGGAAAGGGGTTCAATGTGAAGGAAATTTTCCACTTTGACTTTGAAGATAGAGAGGCCATGTGGCAAGGAATGTGGGTGGCATCTGAGCTAAGAATGGCCCCCCGCTGATGGCCAAGAGGAAAGTAGGACTTCAATCCTACAACCACAAGGCACTGAATTCTGCCACAACTGTATTCGACCAATTATGAGGTAGACTCTGATAGGCTTAAAGAAAAAGAAGTTTACTTGGGGTTTATTAGAACTGCAACCCTGGAACACAGATTCAACATTGATTCAACATTGAATCTGTGTTCCAGTTGTGTTCTGGCTGTTGAACGGAGAGGGAAGGTTTTACAGTCGTGGCTAATGAAGGCAAAAAATAAAAAAAAAAAGCGGGGGCGGGGAGGAATGTCTTTTAACAAATTCCAGGCCCAAGGTAGTCATGGGGTGAGGGTCAGCTGACACAAGCCATTAAAACCTAGGAATGTAGAAGATGACCTTGACAGGAATGAGGTCTGTATCTCGATAGTCTTATCTTCCTTGAGAAGACTTGCAGATGCATTTCAGGCATCTAATGAGTTCAAGAGTTCATCCTGAAGGAGGAATTTGTCCTTCTCCTCTTCTGCCTGGCTCCATTTTAGTGCCTTAATATGAGAGACTCCGTCTTTTTTCAATTCCGTACATGAAAGCTTGGAAAAGCACTCAAAGTTCCAGATGAGAATGCAGCCTGGCTCACACTTTGATTTCAGCCTTATGAAATCCTGAGCGGAGAACTCAGTCACAACATGCCTGGACTTCTGACTTACCGAACTGTGAGCCAAATAAATGGGTGTTATTTTAAGCAGCTAAGTTTTGTATTTTGTTACATGGCAATAGAAAACTAATACAGGGGCCATACTATATCTCATATATTTCTGTAAAAGTTAGCAAAAGCAAGAATATTGACCACAATTTAAGACTCTCTTTTCCCACTCTGACTTCCCCTCATGTTGGTGGTGAGATGGAAGCGGGCATGTTTGGGATCAAGCTAAGGAGAAGTTGACTTGGAATTACATTTAGTTTCAGATTAATTGGATAATTTATTCATGTGTTCCTCAGTCCCTTCCATGTATAATTAGGTACAGTCATGTGTGGCTTAATAATGGGGACGTGGTCTGAGAAATGCCTCATTAGGTGATTTTGTCATGTGAACATCTTAGAGTGCACTTAAACAAACCTAGATGGTATAGCCTACTACACACCTAGGCTATATGGTACTAATCTTATGGGACCACCAACGTATATGTGGTCTGTCCTGAAACTTTGTTATGCAGTGCATGACTGTAATTACTAGTAAGATTTCACAGGGTAATGAGTAGAAGCTCTAGGATTCAAACCACGGTTGCCTGACTCTAATGCTAATGAGCCTAACACTATACTTGCCTTTCAGATGCTTAGTGAACCATGGACAAATTCTATAGCTCAAACTAAAAGCACGATGGTTTAACATCAGCCACTTGCCAGCGTTTGATACTATTTCCCACTTCATTACCTGATTCCAAGATACTTTTTTAGTGTTGGCTCCCATTACTGTCCTATAAGTACAATATGATTTATCAAAAATGGACTCCTGGTCTTTGCTACACCAGCCATGCCTGTGGCTTTGCCCAGTCACATCTACACAGGTTCATGTTAATTTCTTGGTGATTTGGCATGAAATACTGACATTGACTAAGACACCATGAAACTCAAAATCACTACTACAATGAGGACGGTGGGGGAGGAGAAATAATTTTCCCTCTACCCTTCTAGGTTCTTGGCTGAGAACTCCCTATAATAAAAGACAGATTAACAAGAGAAAAACAAACAAGTTTAATACCATGTATACCTCCTGTATACATGGGAGAGACCCAGGAAAACTGAGTAACTGCCTGAAATGGCCCAAGCCACCACCTTAAATACCATCTCCAGCTAAAGACAAAAGATATTGGTGGGGGAAGTTATGGGAGGTTTTCAGGCAAAGCACAGTCACCAAGGGGAAGGGTGTCATGCAGATTTAAGTCCTTGCCTCCCCATTGATAGGAGTTGCTAGAGATTTAGAGTCAACTTTCTCTCCCTGGTACAGTACAGAGAGGGAGACACGCTTACAAATGGAGATTTCCTGTATAAATGTAATTGTCTCCTAGAAAGGGTAACTTCTGGTTTTCTGAGTTTCTATGTCTGCTGTTTCTTAAAAATAATCAGCCTAAAATAATCCTTGTGCCCAAGAGGCATATTTGGGGGTGGCAAATTCTGCTCACCTTCAGAACATTGACATCACACTGGTTTGTGAGTGTCATTATTAAGAATATTTAAGGGGCCGGCCAAGTGGCACAGTGGTTAAGTGTGCACGTTCCACTTTGGTGGCCCGGGGTTTGCTGGTTCGGATCCCGGGTGTGAACGTATTCACTGCTTGTCAAGCCATGCTGTGGCAGGTGTCCCACATATAAAGTAGAGGAAGATGGGCATGGATGTTAGCTAAGGGCCAGCCTTCCTCAGCAAAAAGAGGATTGGCAGCAGTTAGCTCAGGGCTAATCTTCCTCAAAAAAAATAAAAAAGAATATTTAAGATATGAATCTGCACAGGATAACTTAAATCTTAAGCCCACATAAGAAAGAAACTTGAGGGGCTGGCCCCGTGGCCCAGTGGTTAAGTTCCTGCGCTCCACTTCGGCGGCCTGGGGTTTCACTGGTTTGAATCCTGGGCACGGACATGGCACTGCTCATCAGGCCATGCTGAGGCGACATCCCACACAGCACAACTAGAAGGACCTACAACTAGAATATACAACTAAGTACTGGAGGGCTTTGGGGAGAGGAAGAAGAAGAAGGAAACAAAAAGAAGATTGGCAACAGATGTTAGCTCAGGTGCCAATCTTAAAAAAAAAAAAGAAAGAAACTTGACAGAGGTTGACAGCAGTTTACTCAAATTTGACAATACTAAAAATTTACCCATCACCAATGAGTTGCAATGCTGGAATTTTTATCAGTAGTAATAATAACAAACTGATTAATCATGCAAAGGAAAGGTTAAATTACCTTTACATTTTTCTCTAGGAAAAATGATATTTAAAAAATGCCATATGAAGAGAGGATCAAAGAGTTTGTAGCCAAAAATCGTAGAGGTGTGCCAGACAGTTAATAAAAATGTCATTGGTATGGAAATTGGGATGTTTTGTATATGTCAGCTGTTCAAATTTTGTAATTTGTTGTGATTTCTTTTCTCATTATAAATAAATATTAACTTTGGTATCTAATTGCCTGCATCTTAAAGAGGGTCCCTCAAATTGTAAATTTCAGGCCCCACAACCTAGATGTGTCCCTGGGATGATAAGAAGTAGTAGGAAATTTTGGTTGCAATTGGAAAGGGTTAATAAGGATGTGGATGTGGTAGAGAACTGGGAAATAGAGCAATTGTGGAGGTTGAATTAATAATTTTGAAGACCAGAACATTGTGACCAGCTTTTAAACTCTGAAATTCCAAGGTGTCCTTGGCACTGTGAGATTATGTGACCTCAGAGGCTGACTTCATGGAAAGTCCTCCCCCACAGGGGCCCCTCACTAGGGGCGCCTCCAGCTGCTCTGTACATTTCAAACCTTCAAAAAAGTGGCTGCCTAAAGGATCTATATTTGTATTATCACTGAGTAGGGAAAACAGGTGGCTGGATTATTGTTTACCCACATATACTCTTGAATCCACCTCTTGCTTCTCAAATGACAATAGATAGCTCTTTTCTATCTTTTAAAGACAAATAGGATGTAGGCTGATATTACTATCAGTAATGATAATAATAACCTTAAGGAACAGAACTGGCAAAAATTTAAAAGAGCTAGTAAGAATCTCTGACTCTTCACTCTGAGCCTCATTTCCTGAACCCCATTTCATGCCTGAACAGAACTGCAAGAGAAATGGTAGACCTTCGGGTCTTGGGGGAGGGGAGGTGGAGAGTCTAGCCGGCGGGCGAGAAAAACAGACATGGTCGATTAACCCCAAGGGACTGATCCTCCATGATAATCTGAGAAGGGCAAATAGAAATTCCAGGGATATGATACACTTTTCATGCTTCTGGCGCAGACTGAAAAGATTAGCAGTGTCAAGTTGTGGAGGGGGGTGGGGAGCGTCGACCCGGCTCCTGCTGCGGTGCCATTCGGAGGGTTAATTTGGGGACCCTAGCTCACTGTTAACAGAGGCCTCACTGGACAAAAGGCAGACGTGAATTTAAGTCACTGTGTAGTCTGAGCCCTCTTTCCCGCCTGAACACCATCTCCTGATTACCCTGGAGGCAGGCAGGCGCGCTTCTGGACACCAGACAGAGGAGGAGACTACCTCCTGTCCCGGATCTGAGGAGGTTTGAAAGAGCAGAGGATATCCGAAGGCGAGGGTCAACAGCAAAGCGGGTACAGAACTGCATTGCCCATACCCCTTTCCGGCCCCTGCTCCAGTCCATTTGGGGGCAAAAAAATGGTGGGCTTGGGGGAGGAATCTGGGGAGGGGACAGTGGTCAGGTTTGGGTACCAGCTCCCTATTCGAAAGCAGGCTGGCTTCTGGCCCAAGGAAAGAGGAGGAGGAAAATGCCCGGGTAACCTGCAAGCGCATGTGAAGGCAAGAGCCACCTGCAAACCACGGAAAAGAAGCGAATGTAAGCGACCCCCGCGGCAGGTCCTCTACTGCAGTTGTGACACCACAGCCACGCCCTCTACCATTTTGATTCAGAAAATGGTGGGCAATAGAGAACGCTGGGGAGGTGGGCGGGACCCCTGCGTGGGTGCCAGCTTCCTATTGCGGAGGATGTGGGCGTGTCGAGTGGAAGGTTACGAAAGAGAGGTAAGCACCCCGGTTCCCTGCAGATGGGCCCCCAGGGGTAGGGGTGGGGGTGGGGGCGGTCGGGCAGTCGTGGAAGCAAATCCTTTTCCAGGACTGCGTTCCCCACATTCTCGCCTAGCGTGCGCGCGCGCCTGCGTGCTTGTGTGTGTGTTTAGGGGGAGCTGATGGAGCTCTCTCGAAAGGAGTACTATGGGTTCTTTCCTTTTCTCTCCTTCAGGGAAAAGATGGTCTTTTTTCAAAGGAAAATTCCTGCCATGATAACACACCAGAAGGTCAGAAGGTTAATATTCCGGTGACAGAGTTCTGGATTTTTATCTTAATTTTTCTTTTTTTCTTGTGCCTTCTCAGTTTTCCAAATAGAGTATCTATTACCTGGGTAACAAATACTATTATAAGGTTAACAAAATGAAAAATTATAAAATTCAAAAGGACCTGTCAATCAGTTGATAAGATAGTCTAGTAGTTCTCTCCGACCATCACAAATCCGTGTCTGTCCCCCACTATATTTTTGTCATACAATATGCATTTTTTAAAAGATTTTATTTTTCCTTTTTCTCCCCAAAGCCCCCCGGTATATAGTTGCATATTTTTTTTTTTAGTTTTGGACCCTTCCAGTTGTGGCATGTGGGATGCCGCCCTCAGCATTGCTTGATGAGTGGTGCCATGTCCGTGCTCAGGATTTGAACCGGGGAAACCCTGGGCCACCGCAGCAGAGCACGCCAACTTAAGCCATGGGCTGGCCCCACAATATGCATTTTAACAAGTGTCGCAGATGACTCCATTGCACTCTAAACTTTGAGAGCCATCCCTGAGTTTGTCAGGTTAGGCTAAGCTTATGCTAGGGTAACAACACCCAAGCCTCAGTGGCTTAACACAGCAAAGGTTTATTTCTAGCACACAATAAATGTCCATGTGTTGGTGAAGGCCAGGGGTGAGGGGTTCTTTGCTTCCTATAGTCTGTCAGGGACACCAGCTGAAGGAGGCTTCACAACCTGGAACATTGCTGGTCACTGTGACAAGGGGACAGTGTCATAGAGATCTGTCACCCACTCTTGTACAGTAACCTCAGAAGTAACATAAGTCACTGCTGTGCACAGCTGATTGCCTGGAACTAGTCATGTGGCCTCACCTAATAGCAAGGGGCTGGGGGGCTTTGGGACTAGTAAGTACAGTTATCTGTGTGCCCAGAGGGAGTGTAATCTATAAAGAGAGAAAAAGAAAATATTCATAAGAATTCAAGGGGTGAATGCATCTCTAAAGCACTAAAACAAAAAATTCAAAATTACAACAAGGGGCCAGCCTGGTGGCATAGTGGTTAAGTTGATGCGTACCCCTTCAGTGGCCCAGGGTTTGCCACTTCGGTCCCAGGCGTGGACCTACGCACTGCTCATCAAGCCATGCTGTGGCAGGTGTCCCACATATAAGGTAGAAGATGGGCACAGATGTTAGCTCACGGCCAATCTTCCTCAGCAAAAAGAGGAGTATTGGTGGTGGATGTTAGCTTAGGGATTATATGCCTCAAAAAAAATTTACAAAGACAAAATGACAAGTGTAATATAAGAAAATTAAGTTTCTGGGCCAGCCTCAGTGGCCTAGTGGTTAAGTTCGGCATACTCCACTTCAGTGGCCTGGCTGCAGTTCCCGGGCATGGACCTATACCACTTGTCTGTGAGTGGCTGTGCTGTGGCAGTGGCTCACATACAAAAAGAGGAAAATTTGCAGCAGATGTTAGCTCAGGGTGAATCTTCCTCAGCAAAAAAAAGAAAAAAAAGAAAAAGAAAAAGAAAAGAAAAGAAAATTAAGTTTCTATGAAGCAAAGCAAGAATGAACATGCTCTTTGCTTTTTGTTTTTTCTAAGATGTCATTTCGGGGAATCTTCATGTCTCCAGACCAGTATTCAAGATTATGGCAGCCTGATGGGTGCTGGTCAGGCTGGATTCTGGCTGGAATGAGGTGAGGGTCCAGGGGCTCACTGTGGCAGTTTTACAAGACAAGATAAATCCATCCCCCTGGCGTCCTGAGGGGTGGTGCTCAGGTAGAATTTGGAAGGCCTCACCCAAGCCACACTCCTCTGCAGGGAGGTCTGACTTTGGTTTCTCTGCTCCAGCCTGCAGCAGGCACCAGACCCTCCTAGGCTGATGGCTGGGCCGTCCTTGACATACTTACCTGGAGGACAAGGACTGTCCCCATCACAGGTCAGAGACCTTTGCCCTTCCCTCCTTTTCCCTTCCTCTTTCGGGAACCTTTTGTAGGGGAGGAGATAAAGCCCCAAGGATTCCTAACTGGAAACACTGGTTGGGACAGACTTTGGGTGAGCAGATGTCCAACCAGGTAAGTTGGGGCTGAAGCAGAAGGGGCTGGTCCTTCTCTCAGAGTCCAGTGAAGTAGCCCCCCAAAATGGGGTTAGACCTCGGACAAGACCTCTCCAGCCCTCTCCCGCCCACCTTTCTCAGATTCCCAGAAGGGCCTCGAATGTGCACAGGCCTGTTTGGGTGGTTCTGCGGTGACTGTAGCTCTGTGTGTGCCTGGTGCATGCTTCTGCTGTCTGCGTCAGCCCAGGCCCAGAGGCACAGGAGACCCCAGGGAAAGGGAGCTTGCAAAGGCACGCGGTCCTGCAGCTCAGGAGAAAAGGGGTTTCACCTCCTGTGTGAACATCCCTGTGCACTGCAGGCCCAGCCCACGAATTGGGAGCCAGGACAGTCAAGCTGTGAGCTGGTGTGAAGATGCTTTTGAAGGCATTGATGGTGGAGGGTCAGTGGCATCCAGAGCCTGGTTCTCTGGGCCCCTCGCCACCTCCCTGCCTAGGCAGAAGGCTGGTATCTCAGTCACATGTCCCAGAAGTGACTTGCCTGGCCAACTCCAGAGCAGAATGCATTGAGGGCCCTGGACTCTGGAGAGAGCCCTCTGCTAACCAGGAGGCCCTGGCTCTAAGGGGACACTGCATGAGAGTGGGAGGCCCTGTGGTGAGGCAGCGTAGAGGGATCAAGTTCAGGTCCTTGCAAAGGGCTCAGGCCTCAGGCAGTAGAAGGTATTGGGATGACTGCCAGGAAAAAGTCACCAGGGCTCTGGTGGCCCTGGAGTCACATAGCTCAGATATTTCCTCAGAAGAACCTTTGGATCTCTTCTGACATTTATGCTAAGGCCCCCCTTTCCCCAGGTGCTCCCATGCCATAACTGAGCCTGTATGGGCAGCTTGAGCCGGCCCTTCTGCTCACTGGAGGACTCCTTTAATCTCTGTTCATACTCCCCATTGGCCTGGGGCAGACTTTCTCAGTATTGCCCTGCAGACTGGGCTTCTTCCTGCCTAATCCTCTCTCCTTCCCTCCTTCTTCTAACAGGTGTGAGACGTGCATCACAGTGTGAAGGCTCTCTCCATCTTCTCCTGCTCCTTCTCCCTTTATCTTTCACAGGTATTTCCTCAATAAATCTCTTGTATATCTAAGCTTGTCCTGGCATTTGCTTCTAGGAGGGCCTGAACTGATCATAGGGTCAGGGTGCTTTCACAGATGAGATTTCAAGTTTCACATTTCTCAGTAGCTGTACTATTTTTCAGAGAGGCAGGATAGTATAGTAGTTAAGAGCTTAACTAACTGGATTCAAGTCCCAGGTCGACCACTTTTAGCTGTGTGTCCTTGGACTCTGTGCCCCTTTCCTAAAATGGGGATAATCACATTACTTCCCCTTAGGGTTGTTTTGAGGTTTATATGAGTTATTATACAGACCACTTAGTGTCCCACACATACTAAGTAATATCAGCTATTTTACCATCTTTGATAGATGAAGTCAGAAGAGGGGCAGGATCTTACCAGTTCCTGTGGCTCTTGATGAGTTTGGTGCTGAAACTCTCAGTCTCCAGTTCTGGAACTCTAAATACACATGCTCTATTTATTTTTTTTTTGGTGAGGAAGATTGGCCCTGAGCTAACATCTGTGCCAGTCTTCCTCTATTTTTTGTATGTGGGATGCCACCACAGTGTGGCTCGATGAGCAGTGTGTATGTCCACACTCAGGATCCAAACCTGCGAACCCTGGACTGCTGAACTGGCGTGCACAAGTTTAACCACTATGCCACGTGCCCCTGCTCTACTGATTTTTAAACTAGAAGCTAAAATTAAGGTTCAGGAAAACACATGAACCAGTTGATGGCATGATGATTGTGTCCCCTACCTTCAACTCCCCTGGGTGGGTAAGTCCCAGAGGGAGAATAGTGTGATAATATTGTCCCCTTTTCTATACTGTAATCGTCTAGTGATTCTGGAATACAGACATGGCACTGAAGATCATACCTGCGTTTCCCCTTTTTGCTGTTCCATTTACAAATGCTCTTCATGGTAGACTGTGTCGAAGGCATATTTTTAAAGGAAGGGAAGAGGCAGGGTGGGGAGGGAACTAACATTTACCTGAGTGCTCACTAAGGGACAGAGGCAGTGTTTGGTGTTCTGGGTTGATTCTCTCTTTAATCCCCATAGCAATCCTGTGAGGTATGGAGCAGTATTTCCCTTGCACGAGGAAAAACAACTCAGAGAGGTTAAGTGTATTTCCCAAGGCCCTAAATCTAGGAAGTTGCACAGCTTGTATTCTAACCCAGCTTCCTCACACTCCCAAGCCCATACTTTACCTTTTAAATGTTTTTAAACTTTCGATGGTGACCTTCCAGGACTGGGGAATTGCTTGGTTTAAATTTGCACAACAGGATGTTAAACTGGAAGTTTCCTCTTACACATCAAGATATACTAGATGTGAAATTCTAAAGCCAGGTTTTCAAAGGAAATAACCTTACCAAACTTAAAGCAGCTGCTCTAAAACTTACAAGGAGAATTAAAAGGGTCAAGACAGAGGAGATATGGAGATGGAATTTTTGTGTGGAGGATTTCTTTGGAGTGGTCTTCCCAGGGGGAAAAGTTGGAATGCTTTCCTCTTCACCCCAGGGCATCAGCTGGAGCCCTTGCAGCTTGATTTGTATCTTCCTGAGTTTGCAGGAACAGTGAAATGGAATCCGACTCCAGCAGGAGAAATCTTATGGGCTAGAGAATGTGACTGTGGTGATGGTGGGAGCAAAGGAGAGGTGACTTTATTGGGATGTTTACATTCCCAATTTGTTGTGAGCAAAAGATATATGGGTGTTTCTCAAGTACCAGAAGTGGGCCGTGCAGGAGAGCAAGCTGCTCAGTGTTGCTGAAGAGAACTGTTAGGGAGTGCTGTGGATTCCACCAGAAAAACTGGTTGGAATGGACAACTGGAAAACCCGGAGCCAAGGGGAAACAGCACTAGAATGTTTCGCTCTTGACACCGGAGTTGCAGTAGGGGAGCCTCAGGTGAGAAAGAGTCAGATTTAAATGTCAGTTAGACTCAGAGAGCATGAAGCCAACTTGCTATGCGACCAGTCAAGAACTTTCTGCTTACTCCCTCCCTTCAACCCAAGACAGGCCTGAAGTCAAAATCAGCAAGCTGGGGAGCATGGGGAAAGAAGAAACTCAGCACATCCTTTCTCCCAAAAGTCGTAGGTCCACCTGAAGTTGGTGCTAGCTGAGGGAGGAGAAGGTTCAACTCTAAATAGTTTTAGAGGGTCCTTTATTATTTGGGACTGAGGGTTCTAATCATTGAAATAAGGCTCAATTTTTTATTTAAAGTGATTGTAGGAGTCTTCACAGTGAGCAGCAAAGCCACCGGGCCTGGGAAAAGCTTTTTAAATGTACAGGATTAGACAAAAATAAAGTTGCGTTTTGACCATATCTCACCAGTAGTTCTTGTTCAGTATACTGACTACATCTGCTTGGTATGGTGTTTGTGACGTGCCGTGCTCCTATGAGTGAACACTACTAATGTTTTTGCATTAATTTTGCTATACCAGCTTTCTTTTGCTTAGAATTTGCCTGGTATATATTTTTGCATCCTTTTCTTTTGAACTTTTCTGGATAATTTTAAGAGCACTTTGAGAAAGACCATGAAACTGGATTCTGTGCCTTTAAAAAAATCCAATCTGAGGTTTTCTTTTTAATGAGTTGAATCCATGTATATTCATTATGATTATTGACATATGGGATGTATATTTCTACCTTTCCACTTTGTGTTTTCTGTTCATCATACTTTTTCTTTGTATCCTTCCCTCTTCCCTCCTACTTTCTGTTGGACCAATGGAGTTTTCTTTGGAATTTTGGAATTTACATATTCTATTTGTAATCTTTTAGTTCTTATCCTAAGATTTTTCTAAATTGTTTATCTAACTTTATATTTTTAAACAAAATCTAGACTATCTCCAACTTCTATCCTCTTATTTACTTTTACATTTTTAATTTATTTTCCAAAAAAAATATATACAACTTTTAATAATTGGCATTTCTATAAGCAAGCAAACAACCATAATTTTAACAGTTCACAGTTCATGACGCACTTTTAAATATATTATCTAATTTGATTCTAGAAAAAGCTCAGCTAAGTGTTACCTTCATAATGAATTAATGAATTAGGAAAAAAAGAAGAGAAAACAGCTCTTCAATTCGTAATGGTATCTTTAAAGACTCTTAAGAGTCTGGGGACCTCAGGTTGAGAACCACAGATTTTAGGAATATATTCTTTACCCTTTCCTTTTGGGAATGGAGAGAGGAGAGAGAATTATCATTTTTGAACATTTATTCTGTGCCAGAAATTTGTCTTAGGCAAGACGAGCCTTATATTTAATGGCTACCTTCTTTACTTTCTAGGTGTTTTTGGGTGTTGTGAGAGATATTTCACAACATGTTTCTGTACCAGTCCATGTACACTCTCCTGAATGGAAAATGGGCTTGCTTATATTGGTAATGATATTGATGAAAATAATTTTAAAAACCGATTATAATAGCTGTTTATTTTGGAATCACCATGTTATCTAGGTGCTGAATCTCATGGGCTATCCTCCCAAAACCACTCTTCAGTTTTAGAAGGGAAGCCACTTAGTCATCTAGCTGAAACTATATACCTGTGTAGTTTCAGAATAGAGAAACTTGCTAAATCAGCAGAGTTGGGTAGTAGTTTGGGTACACTTATAATTGCCCTCTTTTTTAAAAAAATTGATCGGATAGGCTGGTTTAGATCCTTATAAAGCACTTTAGGCCTCTCCTGAATATTCCTAAGGTATCGTTTTTAAAAAATGAAACAATTAACAATAAATCAGCTAAAATAAAAAGAAACGACCTATGAACTGAACTGGAAAATATTGAATTATCAGTCACTGAGATATTACATATGCATTGCATTCTTATATTTTTCTCTCTTCCCATTTCCAGCAGAGATCCAGGAGAGGGAGGTTTGTGGCAGAGCTGGAAGTAGAAGCTGCTTGTAGCCAGTGGCTTTTCTATTTTGAAAAGGATTATATTCCTTGACAAAATCAAGCCACATGTTCCTGTATGGGAATGGAGGGCATTTGAAAGCAGCAAGAGAAGAGAGGTCAGGGTTTGTGGGTCCTTTCAGTAGCAGACACATGAGTATTTCTCCATATCAGGACCCAAGGAGGACTCTATGATGGGCTCAGGGAAGCTGGGCATCTAGTCTTGCCAAAGATTTCCCTACCCAGAGGGTTGGATGGAAGCAGCAGGGACAAGGGATCTGAAGATACTGTGTCCATTCAGTAAATGAGCATCTCATCCCTAATCAGTGTGGAGAGACATCTGATGACTGGGGATCTCCTCAAGCTACAGTGCTAGATAAGACCATAGGATGTTTGTACAGCTAGTGGAGACGGGGAATCCCCAATAACTGAAGTGGGTGTCTCACCAACATGCTATGCTTGGATCTCAGGGTCATATTTATGTTCATTTAAAAGCAATTTTAAAATGTGATATTTCTAACATGCTCAAACATGTGAGCTAAGATCCATCTGTTGCCAACCCTCCTATTCAAAGTTTCAATAACAAAGGAAACAGGCCCTTAGAGAGTGTTTCATGAGTGTCACGAGCTATTACACAACTGTCCTCTGAATGGATGAGTCCTTCTTAATAACTCTTCTAGTTGGCCAGGCCCTAGGTCTGAGAGGACATAATAATTCTAAGAATATATGACAAAGTATGAACTGTAGTTATTTCAGGTATGTGTATGCTAGAAATCTCTCATCCCTCCCACCCCATCCACTTTGCCTTCCTACTCTGTGTCCCCCAATCTTACCAATATAGACTACATCAAAGGTCTTCCTTGCCCTCTGGCTTCCAGTTTGGCCAAAAGGAAATACCCAGCAGGAGTTAAAAAGGAGGGAAGAGTGAGGTGAGGTATTTCCCCCCTCATCCTGGATTCTCTCTTCAAGGTCTCTGTGAGCTTACTGTATCCTGATCACAGCTGCTGTCAGGTGGCCCTTTCCACACAGCTGTCTACCATTCCAGTAACCACTCCCCCACCTCCCCTCCTGGCTCCCACTCCTCTCCAGCTCCTACTCCATCCTTCCCCCAGCCCCTCCCCTGACCCCGCTCCCTCCCCTCCTCTCTTTGCCTAGAGGTAGTAATACCATGTTACCTGCCGAATTGTGTCACCTCCAAATTCATATGTTGAAGTCCCAACCTCCAGTATCTGCAAATGTGACTGTATTTGGAGAGAGTCTTTACAGATGTAATTAAGTTAAAATGAGGTCATTAGGGTGGGCCCTAATCCAATATTACCGGCTTCCTTAAAAGAGACGATGAAGACACAGGTACAGAGGAAAAGACTATGTGATGTCACAAAGACAGCCATCTAAAGCCAAGGAGAGAGGCCTCAGAAGAAACCAACCCTGCCAACATGTTGATCTTAGACTTCTAGCCTCCTGAACTGTGAGAAAACAAATTTCTGTTGTTTAAGGCACTCAGTCTGTGGTACTTTGATGTGGCAGCCCTAGCAAACTAATACACGCCGTGATCCTACTCCTCTGCTGACAACTTGGGAAAAATTCTCTATTAAGCTCCTCAAATCATCCATTTTGAGTCTCATTTATTTCCTGCTTGGGACCCTGACTGATCCAGTAGGAAGTATACAGACTGATCCAATAGGAGTATACATGATTCTTATTTCCATTTGTTCTTACTACATTTTTCAAAATTTCTGCAGTAACCACAGAATACTTTTTTTCGCTTAAGATGTAAAAAAAAAAAACCACTGTCATGAAACAAAATTTGGTTTGACTGGGAAATTTCCATAGAAGATGGTTTTATAATCACAGACTTCCAACGCCATCCCTCTCCTCCACAGATCCCCTACTCTAGGATTCCCAATATTATGTCCAAGGAATTATAAAAATAGAGGGAACATGACATCAATTAGGGAACTAGGGAAAGCTGCCATCCTTGGCCCAAAACTTACAAGTATTTCTGATAGATATAATACTGAAAGGGGCTGCCCATGCTTCCTCTGGTGGGAAAGAGCAAAGCTCTGTGTAAATGTTAAGTGATTGTTATAGTACCCACTAAATATCCGATTGTACCAGCCCAGCCCAACTCATAGGGGCAAGGAGTATCAGGAACAAAATTGGCTCATAGAAGCAGCACTAGAAAGAAGTCCCACCTTGAGAAGCCACACTGAGGGGAGAGGCGGGGCCTGGCCTGATAGGGCACACTCCCGGCGGCCATACCAAAAAGAAAAAGGAGTTCTTTCACGAGGAGTCAGAACTCTCTCCCTTGATACCATCTAGATCTTTCCTTAGCCTGCTGACTTGTTAGCCGCGGTAACATTAAAGGCACACTACAAATTACTTGCTTTGAAATTTAGAAACAAATTTTATTTAAGATCTGAAATACAATTCCTAAAATATCAACTTCTCCAGAAAACCGTGGCTACACAATAATGCATTGCCTCTATCATGTTAGAACGTGCATTAGACTCAAATACAAAAACCATGAAACAAACCACCATCCTTCAACAATTTGAGCAAAGATAGAATGCCTAAGGAACAACATAGATGGACTTGCAGAGGATGGGCTGTTTTACTTCAAGCACCATAAAAAAAAGAGCACAAATGCATGGGTTTTCGGGTATATACATTAAGTTGAACCTTTGGCACTAGGAATCAGGGCATTTTGTCACGTAGCATTAACACATATTAGAAAATTGTGTAGTGTCAAAGGGATAGAACCACCAGCATTCAAGCAATGTTGTCAACTAGGCAATAAAATGTTCTACTGAATTTTTCTTCTTTGTCTAATTACTGCATACACTGGTAGCAACTTTGAAATGAGAAAAGGAGCTTGTACTCCTTTTATTTTCTGTTTAAAACAAAACAGAAAACAAACTGAAACATAAGCCCTGTTATACATTAACAATTTTAAAGAACATCAATTATACAAGAAAAAGACTAAGAACGAAAAGAGTGTTTACAGATACCAGACATGACAGTGAGTGGTCAGTAGACCCTCACAGGGCTTTGCGGTGGTACTCAGCCGAAGCCACCTTGTAATCACTGGCAGTAAACAGAGACGCAGCATTCTTTGCCAGATATTTTAGGAAATCATGCAAATAGCCCAACAATAATGCAAGGCTCTTCTCATCAAGGGGCGTATATGCCAACATTGCTCCGATTCTTACGAATAATCTCAGTAGGTGTGGCGCTCCATAAACCTGGGACATCGGCGCATCAGGGTGAGCCAAGAGGATTTCAGCATACTGGGGCCTCTCAAATTTGTAGAGCAGCTGAGTGCCCAACATCACGTTGAAATATTCTTTTATTCCTGCCACGACTTCATTAACCGCATATTCCTTATTATCGACATTTCCCTGCGACTTCTTGCAATCTGCATACTCTTCCAGAATGGCATCTACATTTTTCTTAGCAGGGAGTTGAAACAGCTGCTTCTGCCTGGTAACTAAGTCCCAGTCCTCGACAAGCCATGGTTTTAATTCTTCAGGAATCTTCACTTTAACTTCCATTCTATTCTTAAACACCTCTTCACTTTCAACGGTGGGGTCTGCCCGGGCCCTTTTCTTCCGAGGTGGCTGAGGTGCTTCACTGGTACTGCCACCATCTCCGTTTCCAGGAGTCTTCTGTTTGTTCTTTCTTGTCTTCCTCACAGATCCTGAAGGCGGGTTCTCCGCAGAGCGACCCCCCCACCTGCCAGGGAGAGCCGGTTCCAGATTCTTCTGCTGTGGACCAGCTGTCTTCTTTCCTGAGGAGGCCCCTCTCATCTTACTTCTCTGCATATTGCTTCTAGTTGGTTTTTTGAAGTTGTCTTCTTCTGCAGATTGTTGTCCACGAGTTTGAGAACCCTGCTTTCTGGAACTCATTCAACCCTGTTTTTATTCCAACCACTGTAATATATAAAGTATTTTACTTGGTTGTTTTCTTTGGTGACTTTTAACACACCGTGCTTCATAAAGGCCCATCAAAGCACAACTCATGCTACTCTCTTGGAATCTGGATTTCAAATCCTATTTCAGGACCATTTGTAAGTGACTTACTACCTCCTCCCTCTCTCTCTGATCCTCACTGCCACCCACCACTCTCACCCCACCCTATCACTCATCAGACCTGCCCATAAATGAGATTTTCTGATGCCACTCAAAAGACAGGAATATAATTTTAGAGAAGGAATTAATTAAACATGAAGGAAACTACAAAAGGCAGTGGAGTTGAAATTCAAGACTCTTGAACAGGAAAAATGACAAGATGAAAGAAATAGGAAAGAGTAATTTAGTTGACTGGAGGCAAATGGGTAATAGTGAAAGTTTTTGTATAAGTCTAGGAAGGCCTGAACTAGGGTGATGACAGAGTCAAGAGAAACTGAATACAGAACTTGGTAAATGAAGGAGAGGGAGGAGTCAAAGGTGGCTCTGCAATTTTGAGTCTGAGTAATTAATGAATTAATAAAAGCACTGACTTTTAATTGTTAGTCTGAAATCAGCAATAAAATAATAGAATACAGGTAATTCATCCATTCATTTAGTCATCATACATTACTGCATATCTGCTTCAGGACAGGTACTATGCTAGGTGTTAGGGATTCCTAAAGTGACAATTATAAGACATCAAGGTTAGCACAATGATAGCTATAGGCAAAGAATTTTGGGAGAGCAAACAAGAAATGGTAAGACACCGTTTTCAGCTATAGCTTGTTGGAAGAGGTGATAAACTAGTGAGGGAGAAGTCAGAGACGACTCCCAGGTTTTGAGGATGGGTGATTAGGTCATTAGTATTATCATCAAATGAGATTGCATCTAGAGGAGGAGAAAATGGATTAGAGAGGAAACAAGTTGAGTACTGGATCTATTAAGCGTGAGGTATGCAGTTAAGACACGTGACTTTAAAGCTCGGGTGAGAGGTCAGAGCCAGAAATGGAGATCCGAGAGTAATCATCATATAGCCGGTGGTGGAAACTGTGAGAGCCAAAAAGCGGAGAATAGAGGAAGAAAAACTGAAACAAGTATGGAATTCTGGAAAAACCTAAGAAAAAATGATATTTAGGGGTAAGCAGAGAGAGACCACAAATAAAACAAAAATGGTTAGAGCAGCCACAGGAGAATGGTATTTTGGAAGCCAAAGCAGCTTAGAACTTCAAGGAGGGAAAGGGATAATCTACAGTGTAAAACGCAGCAAAGACAGCTGGTAAGATAAAGATAAAAAACAGTGTTCTGTGATTCTTATGGTGTGACAGATAAAACAGTTCTTTTAACTTACACAATCCTCTTCCTCTTTCCCTTCCAAGAACTCTTAGTATTTTCCCAGATGGAATCTTATAGATCTTCTGGGATGGTCTGGAAGGAGGAGGTGGGAGAGACAACCTAGAAAGGAAAGCAGGTAACTGCAATGAAGATGAACTTTTGTGAAACAACATAGGAAAAAGAAAAAAATACTCTAATTTATAAACATGTGGTTTACAATTGTGCTATCAGAGAAAATAAATGAGTTCTGCTGTTAGACATACTTCTACTTTAATTAGGCTCTGCCATTTATGAGTTGTGAGACCTTGGGCAAGATATGTAAGCTCTCTTAGCCTCTCTTTCTCATCTCTGGAATGCAGCAAATTCCCCCTAGCCTTCACAGATTCTTGTTAAGAATTTCATAACACAATGTGGCTGGAGAGCTAGCACAGCACGTTGCAGGAATAGCTGCACATGTGAACATGGATACAAAGATGTTCGTTGCAGTGGTGCCTGTAATACTGAAGAACTGGAAACACCTAAACATTCTTCAGTAGGGAAATGGTAATGTAAATTATTATGTATGCACACTATCGAAGAACATTCAAATGAATTAAAAGCAGAGATCATGTACTGACATGGTAAGACATTCAATATATATTGTCAGGTAAATAGGTAGGTTGCATAATAATATGTACAATAGGATCCTAAAGAGATAGATAGCACAGGTAGAGAAATAAATACCAATCTCAGACAGTTCTTATGCAGTGTGTTCCAATTTTTGTGTTTTAAACTGGTGTGTATAAATGCATAGGAAAGTATCCAGATGGATAAATACCAGACTGTTAAAATTGGGGTAACCTATGGGAAAGAAAGAGGGATGGTAGACTAGCCTTAAACCAGGTTTCTCTGGTAACAACTTTCACTCACAGAAAACGCCCTTCAGCCAATCTCTAGCTCTTTAAGACAATGTGGGTAGGTGTCAGGGAAGCCCTAAGGGGAAACTAAGAAATAAAGAATGCTAGAAAACTAGAGCCCTGAATCAGAGAAGCACTTTCACTAAGCAAATGACACCCTCTAACTGAAACGGCAGAAAGCTCTGAGCGTGAATTAAAGGGCAAAGGTGGTCCTCAGAGAGCATCAGAGTCTGTGAATACACTGACCCTGTTGGAATCAGAAACCTTCGGGCTGAGAGGGATATATAGACACATACTGTGAAGATTCAGTGGCCAGTGTGTCAGGGCATTAACTGTAAGCTATCATGCTTACAAAATAATATCTCAAAAAAAAATTCAATGTGACTGGGACAGAGGTGACACAGTATCTGAGAATATCAGAGAATTCAGTTAAGTAATACAGTATAGGTGAAATCCAGAAAACCTACCAAGGGGTTAATATAGTGCAGAGCTTCCACAAAACAAGGGGACAGTTAAAATACCAACTAAAAGCAAGATGGCCCAGTGCCAACCAGTCTGTGTGAAACACACAGAAGTAGAGCTAGGCTGGACAGGAAGTATTTTGGAAGTCATACTGGTCATCAGCAATTCTTTAGTGAGGAGGAACCTGAGAATGACAGCCAAACCTACTGTATAGCCTTGATATTGATTGCACATATTCACGCATAAGAAAACTACAAAAAGGAATTCTATCTGCGTCTCACAAAGCAGGTGAGTTTTGTAATTCTCTACAAATTCTTCTATCATTCACTTAACGCCCCAAGTTGAAAGAAATATCTGACATTTTACAGAAAAATACCTGCACCACAAGGCAAGGTTTTTGCCCAGAGTGACTAAAGCCAGGGCGGCAGCCTTTCTAAGAATTGTCTCTGTACCTTTATTTTCATCTGAGTATCCTACGATCAAGCAAGCAACTATTACTACCTGGGAGTCAGAAGCCAGACATCAAAGAAAGGAAATACCCATCCTTTCAATGTCTGGCTCCTACTTGTACCAAATAGCCATAGAAGCCTATGGATAGCTTTAGTACAGTCACCGCACTTTGTACCTCCCTTTCCAGAAGCTAGAAACTGCTCCATGGTTTGGTGACAGACGTGCTGCGCACTCTTCATTTAAAAATTTGGCAGTATGTATTGCTTTATTTTGAGCTGTTTAAAACTCTGAATCTGCCAGTTTCTGTCTTGAGTTTCAGGCTTTATTGTTTACTGGCTTAGTAAACCTACTCTGCTCCAATCATGCTTCCTCCCTTCGTCTCTCTCATCTAAAGACCATGAAAGTACCACTTCCTCTTTAAATCTCCACTAACTACCCTAGCCCATGTTTCTCTCCCATCTCCAGTACCATATGAAACTGACGCTGGTACTCCAGAGCTTAGTATTTAATTACTTAAGTTTCATATGTTAATTTTGCTTATAGAACTACACCATTAATCTCCACTTGCCACAGGTCTTGTGTTATCCATCTCTTGCATCTTTTCCAACAGCATTTAGGTCCCCTGGGGGTATACAATAGTGAATCAAAGTGAGGAGATGATTCAACACATGGGGAAAATAGAAGCACAAATTAGGGACAAGTCATTAAATATTTTTCCATTTGTTCCCTACAGGTCAGCTCTAGGGTAGGCCAGACATTGAGAAAACACATTCGCATGTTTGCCTTAGTTTCTACCTCTAATCTTTGTGTAAATACTCATTTAAACAGAGGTGAACTCATATGGAATATCAAATCTTCTGTCTTCCCTTTCTTCCCTTTCAAAAAAATTGCTATTACAACTAATCATTTTCTCATGTCAGTCAGGTTATAATATGCACACATTTTGAGAACTGTATGATATCCCATCAAATGGGCACACCTTAATTTCCTTAACCAGCCCCTCTCTGGAAACAGTGTGACTTCCCTCAACTTATCCTACAATAATTATTGAAACATTTTTTGCCCTCATTTCATATTGAGATTCCCAGATGCAAAATCTACTAGGTCAAGAGGTAGTAACATTTAATACATTGCCAAATTACTTCCACCAAGTTGTACCAATTTCCAACCTCAGAAGTAGTGTGTAAAAACGTCTATCACACCTCACTTTGGTTGGCACTGGCTATGACTACCCTCATTTTAGAAAAATTGTGAATTTGCTAAGAAAAATGGTTTTAGTTGTCCAGTTTGTATTTATTAGTGATGTTTTAACATTTAAAAACTGTTTATTGGTCATTTATACTTTGCTCTTGTCCTTTGCCTACTCATTTTGAGTTGGTTCTTAGTGATTTTGACATTTATAGGAGCTCTTTATATATCAAGAATTGTCATTTTTTTGGCAAATAGTTCTCCTAGTGTGTTCTTTTATAGTGTCTGATGTTAAGATTTTCTTTATTTAATGCAATATGTAGTTTTGCCTTCCATTAAGATTGAAAAGTAAGATGATTTGTTTTATACTTTAATACCTTAATCCATCCAGCATTTTTAAGTTATGAACTGAAAATCTGTGTTATTTTCCCACAAGTAGTTAATTTTGCGGGACCATTTATTAATCTATTCTTTATGTATCTATAAATACCAAAATATATAAAGATGTGGGCATTCTCCCCTTATTCCCTCCCCGCCTCAATCCCATTCACACAAACCCACCTTCCAAAGTAAATGTGTCTTACATACATGTGACTATGTATGATGTATTTGTCTTGACAAAGGTAAGATACATATTGCTCTGCCACTTTTCTCACTTTATTATCAGCATCTATGTCCGCACATACCTAGCTCATTCTTTTTAATATCCATATCATTCTATAATCTGTATGTACCACAATTTAACCAGTCCCAAACTCATGAAAATTTAAGCTGTTTCCAATACTTCATTACAGAAATGCTGTAATAGACATCAGTGCACAGATGTATTAGAGCATTAGGTAAGTATTTCTGGAGGATATATTCTCAGAAGAGTAATTGTTCAAAGGACTTGCTTATTTACAACTTTGACAAGATAGAGGCAAATTCAATTTGTAGAGAACCGCTTTAATTTGTACTCCCAGAAAAAAGGTAAAATTTCATTCACCCACACCTTGAGCAACACTGGATAAACATCTTTTTGAAAAAGAAGTTTTTTGCCAATCTAATATGTAATAACTTATTTTTATTTGAATGTGATAGAGCATCTTTTCATACATTCGTATGTATCTCTTTCTTATATGAATATTTTTGTCCCCTTTTCTACTAGGTTGTTTGCTTCTTTTATTGATTTCTAATAATGAAGTACTAAGTTTTTTTGTATGTTGGAAATATTTTTTCCAAACTGTCACTGTTTTTCATAAGTGGGTCCGTGTGCATGTACGCATATATATAAATATACATATCACACAAATGTACCGAACCTTTTCCTTTGTGAACTTTGGCATTTATGTCATGCCTAGGGAAAATGCTCCTAAATCAATATTCTAAAAATGATTTTCTATATTATTTCTTATAGTTTCTTCCAAATATATAATTTTTCTAATATTAATTATTAAAGAATGCATCTTTCCTCCACTAATCTGAAATGCTATTTTATAACATTCTAAATTCCTAGAGATATATGGGTCTTCTAAGGTACTCTCTTCCCAATGATTTCTGATTATTTTAAAAGGTATCACTGTTTCTAGGTCATCTGTTCTGTCAATGATATGTCTGTTCTCACACCAGTATCACCTTGGTTTAATTACCATAGTTAAAAGACATAAATGTTGCCCTGGAGTGACACTTGTAAATGGGTTCAAGCATGTTTGATGCAGTATTATTTGAAGTAGCAAAACACTGGTGTCAACCTAGGAGACTATCAATAGTGACTTGGCAAAATAAAATGTGATACATCCATAATATAGAATATCAAGCTAGTTAAAAGAATGTCACTTTGAAAGGAATCAAAGAGAACTCTATGAATGGAGATGAAGACATCCACGAGAATTTGTTCAATTAAAATAGCAAGTTGCAAAACAATGCCCATAATGTGACACCATATTTATGTAAAAGAAAACACAAAACAATATTTTATATATATCCATATCCATTTTTTAAACAGGTACATACTTTAGACATCTAGAAGGAAATAGAACTGATAATAGTGGTTAACTCTGGGGAGAGTAAGAGAATTGGGAGTGGTGCGAAAAGGAAACCTGAGCCTACTCTGTAATATTTCAACTTTTTACATTACAAGGAGAATGTACTCATGTACCAATTATGTGACTAAAAATTTACATTAAAATACATATATTTAAAATTCACAATGATTTTCTGACTCACTCTTATCCACGAACCTCACACATAGTTGGATATTTCAGTTAATTATCAGTGTAAAATATAGTTTGTAGGCATACCATTCGGACTGGTTTCCCTCCTTCTAGGTTCTGCCCATCCTCAGAGGCCCAGGTCAAGGTTCTTTTCCTCCTTCAGGCTTTCTCCATTTCAGGCTACCCTGACCCTTGCCTTCTCTAAGTTCCTATTGGCCCAAAAGTCCACCTCCCTCCCTTCAGCCCTTAATCATTCTCCAAATGGCCCCTGTAAAGGGATTTTGTGCCTACCCATCTACTGCATCCTTTCCACCAGGGCAGTGCCCTCCTCTGCAACCTGGTTTTCAGAAGGGAAAAAATAATAAGAAAAATATAGTGACTCCATGGGAAAATGAAGCTGTCAAAAGACTGAAAAAACCTTCCTTCATCTCCTCATGCAAGTGATGGACCATTCAGGAATGCAGACTCCAATTGCTAATACCTTTGTGTATGGGTGTGTCACAAACGAGTGTGAACATCTGCTACAGCTTGTTGGAATAAACCTTTAAATGAATATACATCATGTCAGTTACATTTATATCAATTCTCTCTCTTCTCGATCTTGGAACACTTCCTTTATATTTAACAGATATTTTTTGAGTCTGAGACGAAGGAGGAATGATATAAAAGCTGTTAGCAGACTGAATACGGTTATGATTTGCTAGTTAAAATTATAGCTCCTGGAAATTCCCTTATAAATAGATATGATCAATATACTCAAAATCTTTCTAGATTGTTAGGACAAGCCAGAAGTCATAATTTCAGAATTCAGTTCTAGTGGTAACTGCTGCTTCTGGAAAATCAGGAGAGAAACCAACAGTATTATTATTATTATTTTTACAATTCCAGAAAGAGGTATCCACTACTTTTAGAAGTGTAAGTGTGAGTGTGTGTGTAAAACAGGATGTACCAGAAGGACTAATAGAGCCATAATTATTATTAAAGCAAACACAGCGCCAAGCACTGTCCTAGCACTTTACATATAATCCCCTCAACAATCCTATGAAGTAGGAACTATTATCTTTATTTTACATATGAGGAAATTTAGGGACCAAGTGAGTAAGTTATCTTGCCCAAGATCACATAAGAAGTGGCAGAGCCAGGATTTAAATTCAGGAAGTCAGCATTTACTCTTAACCACTAAATTATGCTGCATGTGAGATGCCACAAAGTAAGAAAAACAACATATGTAACTAACTATAGGGGATCAATTGTAGTATCTCTTATCAAGGAATTGTTTAGGTACTTTCTATACTGAAAGCACCAATGGACTTAGCTCCACCCTCCCCTTAGAATTTAGAGTGCTTTCCCAGATAGGTGCTTATTTATGTTCCAAATATTTCTGGATAGTTAGGAATGTTATGTGAAATTATCTTGTTTGAGAACTGAGACCAGGAGAAGGGAGGAACTTACCCAAGTTTCTGTAATCAGGGATAGTTCTGCAATCAGGATCAGATCTTCTGATCCTTACTATACAGCAAACTTAGCTTTTCTGATGATGTCCTAGAAGGTCAAACAAGGGGACAGGAAAGGACACAAAATAAAAAGACATGAGATGGTTTTCTTTCCCATCAATCAATGCATTTTATCACACACAAAGGACACCAGAGCTGATAAATAATGTACAAGTTGTTTCTTTTCCCTTTCTTGTGGTTATATTTTCAGATTTACTTTATTGTACGTTTATCTTGATTTTTGACAAAGTAATTGTTTTTGCCTTTTTTTTTTTTACTTTTTACTAAGGATAATTTCAAATGGATAAAAATGTAGAGGGAACATTACAAACCTACCCGAATTTATCATCTAGCTTCAACAATTACCAACTGAAGGCCATTTTGTTTCATCTATAACCCCACCCACCGCTCCCCCACCACTCGGATTTTTTTAAGTTCACTGAATAGCTGACTTTCTGTATTTTATTATGGAAAATTTCAAACACATACCAAGAAAGAATAATATAAGGAACCCCATATGTCCATCGCTCAGCTTAATCGATTATTAACTTGAGGCCAATTTTGTTCCATCTATACCCCTCCCCACTTCCTCCTACCGCTGTGATTATTTTGAAGCAAATCCTAGTCATCAGCGTATTTTGAAACCAATTCCAGATATTTTATTACTTAATCCGTAAATATTTTCTCATATATATCTCGACAGGATAAAAACTGTTTGAAAACATAACCACAATACCATTATAACGTCTAAATAATCGACATCAATTCCTTAAAAAAAAAAAAACCATCAAATATCGAATCCGTCTTCTC
The DNA here is from genome assembly GCF_041296235.1 of Equus asinus. Taxonomy (NCBI): domain Eukaryota; kingdom Metazoa; phylum Chordata; class Mammalia; order Perissodactyla; family Equidae; genus Equus; species Equus asinus. The sequence continues at coordinate 97,377,283 of NC_091820.1, forward strand.
ATTTTCCCGACGCATCTTAAACAGTTTTTTTTTTTTTTTTTACAGTTGGTGTGTTCGAATCAGGATCCAAACAAGGCCTACTTATTGCATGTGGTTCGTCTCCAGCTCGCTCTCGTTCTTCATCTTTCTCCCCCTCCTTTTTTTCAACTTTTCAATATGGAAAATTCCAATCCCCGCTATTTTAAGGTAATTCCCAGATAGCAAATATTTCATCGGTAAAAATTGATATGTCTGTCTTATATCTCTAGTTTCTTCCAAGGAAGAAGCTGATGGGCAGGAAAAGCACTATAATGAACGAATTTACATAATTTATGTTTTTCCTCATTCTGTTACGCGGGTTTTTCTGTCCACAATAATAGCTAATATCTTTCAGAGCCAGGCTTCGTATTAAGCGCCTTATACACACGCATATACAGTACACGCCTCTGAGGTACACGTCTCTGAGGTAGATACTATTATTATCACCATTTTACAAACATGGAAACCAAGACACAGAAAGAACGGGAGCCAGCCTAAGCTGGGCGTTGGCGAACGGGAATTTGAATCCAGATCTGCCCGATTGTGAAGCTATTAGTTAATCCTGTCTATATACACGACGATAAGAGGAAATCGTCAACCCTTTCTCCCCACCCCCACCCCGAAACCTGAAACGAGAATCCAGTTCTTTCCAGCAGCCGACGTGTGATCACTGCCGTCCCTCCAACCGCCATAGTAAAGCCAGGTTTCTCTGGCAACTGATATCCATAGGCAGACACGTCACCCTGGAGGCGGGCTTATGCCCTGCAGCCAATCACAATCGTCTTGTCTAAGTTTTAGAATGTTCCATTATCAAATGATTGGACGAGGCCCACCACGTAAGCAATGACACTCCGCCGCAGTAAAGGCGGGTGCTAGCAACCTGCTTCTTCACGGTTAAGGCTTAAGGCAAACCAATCATCTTCCCCCTTTAGTGCGGGCTCTGGCCAATGACGTTCGCCCCCTTAGGTTCTGAGCCCGCCCTCCAAAAGCGCGACAGCCGTTGGGTCATAAGTCTATAGGGCAGGGTGTTCACGTGGCCTATTTTCACGACCCAGAGTTCCGCTTTGACCAGTTTTTTTTTTTTTCCTGCAGGGAGGCATTATGGGTTTTTTTTTTCCCACTGGGAAAGGAAGTGTCTACGTGGCCTGCGGAAACGGGATGGGCGGAAATGAGCTAAGGTTCCCGCGAGTGGGGAAGCGCGAGGTCAAACCTGGGGCCACGTCCCCGAACCTCTTGCGCAACTCTTGGAAAAAAATTAAAAAGGCAGAATGGGGATTTTGATATATGTACGGGAAGGGGTGGTGGGTGCTGCAGCCGCGTGGGGTTGGAGCTAGTGTGTTAGTGCGCAGCGAGCTCACATGGCCTTGGGGTTGCGGTGTGTGCGCGCGCCAGTCCTCGTGGCGCTGGAGGTGGTGGGTGTGCGCAGGCGCGCGCCTCTAGCGTTGGGGCCGGTGTGGATGCTGGAGCGAGGGCGTGCGTGCCTGGGTGCGCGCGCGCGCGCTCTATATAAATCGTTCTCTACTTTTGCGTATGTTTGAAAATTGTTCTAATGAAAAGGAAAATAGAGTCAAGGCGACCATAACAGAAATAAAAGGCCTTTGCTAGAAATATTTTGGTTTTTCCTGTCAATTTAATTTAAGACCCTACAAATACACTTTCTTCCCACGTTTTTCTCGGTGCCAAAATCCTGTTCTAAACCATAACCCTCCAATGGTTAAGACCCAAAGCCTCCCATTCCCATATTAGCGATTCCAAGGTGCCGCTTCTTTCCTGTTGCCTAGTATCCTTCCCCCCCTTCTCCCTGCTCCTTTCCCCTCCTCCCCGCTCCCCCCCCCCCTAAAGTCGCGTGCAATTCTCCTGACACAAAACGTATTTTTTTGAGAGTATCTATATACGACAGCCTTCCCCTTTACAAGAGACTGCAAATTTCTGTGGGGGCTGGAGCTCTCTTACCTTTTTGTCCTGAGCTCCAAGCACGGTGCCCTTCAGGCAAGTATGCGCTCAGTTAATTTTCCAGAAAGTTCTCTGGGTGAGGTTTATAGCTCGTGAGTCTGCCACTAGATGCCGCCAAATCCCAGCAAAGGATTGGCTGTTTGGTCCTTGGAATTATGGGATTTTGTTCCCCCCCTTTTTCTGATTCGCTGAACTCTTCAAACAATCTGTAGGGCTCATGTGTATCTTTCTTTGCTAGGGAAAACTCAAACTTCTGTAAATAGCCCACCCAGGCAGAGGACTATGACCCGAGATCCAAATGTTTTTCATTTCTTTTCTTCTTTGAAAAAGAATTTCCCCCCTCAATGCCTCTTCTTTGCCTTTTGGGGGGGGGGGAGGTCAGAATTGATTAGTGACCCGGGGCACTGATGCTCATGAAGATTCTAATCCTTTCTGTGCACTATCTTTTCAAATGCTCAGCTCCCCCCCGCCCCGCCCCCCCCCCCACGCCCCAGTGAAAAATACAGATGGCTGTTTAGTCAGTAAGGACAGATAAGAACCTGGACCCTGATAGTGAAAACTAATCTTTTCCTCTTGAAATTTTTATTAGGTATGTGTTTGCACCCTATTTTCTATAGTGGTATTGCTAAACTTTATTATGTCTTTGGAGTCAGAGACCTAATTTTAAACCCCATTCCACCACTTACCAGCTCTGAGACCCTGGGTTTATGTTTTGTGATTCTCAGGGTTTTGTGTGCTTTCTGTAATTTAGATGTTGTGTCATATCCTTCACGTGAATCTTCTTTTATTCTTCACAAAATCCTTATTAGATGAGTACTAATAAGTCAAAATCAAACAACAAAAGTTATACCTCTTCCAGTTATCAATCATATACATGAGTGTATGTACACCCATACACACACACAGGAGGGGGGCAGAATTTAGAGCAGTTCTCAAAGTGTGTTTCCAAGACACACCAGTAACATCATTATTACCTTTTGAGAAGTTGTCGGAAATTTAGATTCTCAAGCCTCACTTCAAACCTAATGAATCAGAAATCCTAGGGGTAGAGTTTGGTTACCTATCTTATAACAAACTGTTCTGGTGACTCCAGTGCACACTGAAGTTAAAACCACTGCTTTGGAGGGTGGAAATGCAATGCTTATTTTTGTACACTCCACTAGAGGGTGCTACAGAATGTAAAGCAAAATTATTTTTTTTATTGAGACACCCTGCAAATTATCAGACCCCTTTTACAGATTAAAAACTAATGTGGAGAGTTGTCAAATTATTTTCCCAGTGCATACAAAAAGTATGGGAGTGAGGATTTGAAACTTACCTGCCTCTGGAGCCCAAGCCCTTGACAGTACTCTGTTGTTCAGCCATAGTAGCTTGTCTTTCTGGGCCTCAAACTACACTACAGATACGTTGATCTCTGCTTTGGCTAATGTTGACTACAGCATCAAGAAGAAGGCAGGGAAGCAAACCAAATAAATGGAAATATTCTGATGATTTCATACCCTCCCTCATCTCCATTCTGTAATAAGATATCACATAAAAGCTCATAAGTGTTTCCCTTCTTGCTTTTATATTTCCCAAATGCTCTCCGCTCTGCAGTTATTTTTTTGAGTTTATGTCTGAACCTCTCCTATGTGTGAGGAAGGAATCAGGTGGTGTGGAAACACAGTTGTTGAAGGCCTATTATGGGGCACACACTCTATATAGCTCTCTACCCGTTAATCCCAACAATAGGCCTGTAAATTAGGTGATGATTATCATCACTTTTATACATAATGAAAGTGAGTTCTGGAGACTATAATTATTTTTCCCTGGTCATATAACTTGTCTGTAGTGGAGCCTGGGTGATTCCTGGTATATCTGACCCTACCATCCTGCTAAACTTTCCACTGCTTGGTTTTGAATCTGGTTTGGTTACTTACTGTTAATGTGACTTTCAATAAGTTCTTCAACTTTTCTGAGCCTCAGTTTCACCATATATTAAATGAGAACAATTATTCCTGTTTCATAGTCTTAGAGCTACACTATCTAATGTGGTAGACACTGGGAACATATGGCTATTTAAACTTAAATTAAGTAAAATGAAAAACTCAGTTCCTTAGTCCCACTAACCACATTTCAAGGGCTCAATAGCTACTTATGGCTAGTATTAGTACCATATTAGATCCTGACAGATACAGAACATTCCCACCATCACACTAAGTTCCAGTGGACAGTGCTGATGTAGAGTATATAAGGTATGTAAAAGGGCCTAGCATAGTGTACATTTCTTGGCAGGTGCCCAAGAAAAGTGATTTCCTCTGCTCTTTCCTTTCAGCATCAGAGCTAGAGGTATTCTCCTGTTTTATTGATGGGGTCAGGAAAGGGGAGTAACTTACCCAACGTTCTACAACAAGGGATGTGTCTGGCATTGGGACCCACATCTCCTTGCTCTTGCTCCAATATTCTGTCAAATAAACCCATCCTTATGCTCTATTGAGTGAAGTTTCAGGGCCAAGGGTGTGAATAATGTGAATTAACTTTGGATTCAGGATAGTAGCAGAAAAAGACATAGGAACTGAATGCCTTCTGTGTGCCAGGCAGCACTGTGCTCAGCGCTTTACATCTATTATCTTTGTGAATCCTCACTGAAGCCCAGAGAAGTTAAATACTCATTCCAGGTTGCCAGCGAGTAAATGGCAGAGCAAAGATTCAGACTTCTCTGACTCCAAAGCCCATGTTTTGTCCCATTAAGCCATGCTACCCTCTCAAATGTGAATACCCTCCTACCCCTTCCACTTACTAATGGGGTGAAGCTTCAGCAGATTCCTGACTCTTGGTGGGTCCTCAAAAAATGCAAGTTACTCTTCTCCCTCTCGAATTTACAGCGGAACCACTGTCTTCATAATCTGTGTCAACAGGAAGGTAAAGATAGCTTAGGTCAATGTTTGTTTGGCTTCAAGGCTCAAGGCCAGACAGAGACTGTTTATGGCCCCAGCCTTCACAGAACACCCAATGACTCCGAGATCTCTACGTTAATTTTCAAGGCCATTATTTGCTCATACAATGCCTTTGTGCTAATTAGAAACATGTGCCACCTGGGGGCAGACAAATTGCAGAGAAGCGTCCTCTCCAGTGGGAAATGAGAAAGAATACTTTTTTCTCTCAGTGATGTTGAAGCCTTCCCAGGGCAGCTGAAGAATGAATTTCAGCCTCCACTTGTTCCCTCTCAATGGAATACCCTTGTGCTGGGTGCAGCCTGCCATGCCCAACGGTATTTGCTGGCCTTGCTTATTTTACCTGGTGGCTGAGTGAGCCTTCCTAGGTCTGGAACGTAGTGGTCAGTCTGTTCTGGAATGGGGAGAGACACCAGTGTCCTCCCATGGCTTCTGGGTGGTAGATAAAATGGGTCCATTCTAAGGTTAATTTGATATTTATTTCATTTGGTTCTGACTAGCTTATTGAATGATTTTTAAAAGAATGTTTGGCTAATTTAAAAGTGAAAAAACTCCCTGATATTTCAAGGCTAAGAAAAATGATATTTCTCTAATAATGATGTTTTTCTGTCTATTTATACCTTCCTCATTCCATAGGGATTTCATAAAACCAGTTCAGCAAATTTGTCTGGATCAGTCTAGTTTGCTAGCCCATGACAGACAGGGAAAATGATGAAAATAGTAGCGGGAAAGTTTTATCTGTTTAGAAATATCTGTTCTCTTCTAGATCCTCTCTCCTCCTGTAATCACCCCCCACCCCTGGTGCTGACTGACCCATCCATTTGGCCAAAAGAGGTTACTTCAAATGACTAAGAACCTGAATCTAATCAGTGTAGTCCTTGGGTGACCTTGGGGGTGCCAGACTTGCACATAATCCCTTGGTTTCCCCCTCTTGAGTCAATAGTTTAGCATACAATTTACCAAAATTCATGGTTTTGTGAACCAGAGACTTCACTTGGAATGATCGTTTCAAGTCATCCATGTTACAAATCAACTGACAGAGATGAGAACTGATTTCCGCCAGTGTATGCCGACTCCTACAATCTGAGCATTGCCTCAAGAGGATGCCTTGAGCCAATTTGCCAGAGATAACTGTTTGTGCTTATAACCCGCCCCTACAGTCCCCATTTTACTGGGAATGATAAAAGCTATGTCTTTAAAAATTTCCACTGTCATATTATTCAAGAGAACAAACCAGTAGTCCTTCAAGTGCTGCATCTAAACTGTTGAAGCTTAATGATGGATATGTGGGGGTTCATCATACTATTCTTCCTACTTTTGTGTATTTTTGGAAGCTTTCTGTAATAAAACAGTTTAAAAAGACAAAAAAATTAAAAGTGCTTCATCACTCCTGGGGAGGAGAACATACATGGGGCTCCTTTTAGAAGAGTGCTTATTAACCAAGGGATTGGGTCAAACATACCCTCCCCCCCCCCCCCCCCCCCCGCTTTAGTCGGGATGTACCATGTGAAAATCTGGGGGGGGGTTAATTTTTTGTAGTTTAGGTGACTTTATTCTGCTTGTTTTCAATTTTTTATTGAAGTATAATCGACATACAACAGTATATTAGTTTCAGGTTTACAACATAGTGATTGAATATTTTTATGCATTATGAAATGATCACCACAATGTCTAGTTACCATCTGTCACCATATAAACCTATTAAAATATTATTGACTATATTCTGCATGCTGTACATTACATCCCCAAGACATTTATTTTATAACTGGAAGTCTGTACCTCTTAATCCCTTTCACCTATTTTGCCCTTCCCCCAACTCCCTCCCCTCTGGCGACCACTAGTATGTTCTTTGTATCTATGAGTTTGTTTCTGTTTTTTGTTCATTTGTTTTGTTTTTTAGATTCCACATATAAGTGAAATCATACAGTATTTGTCTTTCTTGTCTGACTTATTTAACTTAGCGTAATACCCTCTAAGTCCATCCATGTTGTCACGCATGGCAAGATTTCATTCTTTTTTATAGCCGAGTAATATTCCATTGTGTATATATACCACATCTTTTTTTTTTTTTTTTGGTGAGGAAGATTGGCCCTGAGCTAACATCTTTTGCCAACCTTCCTCTTTTTGCTTGTGGAAGATTGTCTCTGAGCTAACATCTGCACCAGTTTTCCTCTATTTTTGTATGTGGGATGCCACCAAAGCATGGCTTGATGAGTGGTATGTGGGTCCATGCCTGGGATCCAAATTGGCAAACCCCAGGCCACCAAAGCAGTGTGCGTGAACTTAACCACTACACCACCAGGCCAGCCCCCATACCACATCATCTTTATCCATTCATCTATCAATGGACTCTTAGGTTGCTTCCATATCTTGGCTACTGTAAATAATGCTGCAATAAGCATAGGGGTGCTTATATCTTTTCAAATTAGTGTTTTTGTTTTCTTCAGATATATAACCAGAAGTGGAATAGCTAGATCGTGTGGTAGTTCCATTTTTAATTTTTCTGAGGAACCTCTATACTGTTTTCCGTAGTGGCTGCGCCAGTTCATATTCCCACCAACAGTGCGTGGAAGATCGCTTTTCTCCACATCCTGGGAGTGGGGTATTTTAGATTGAAACAGCCTCCACACCAGAAATTCTGATAAGGTCTCCTTGAAGAGGAATCTTCTCTGGCTCGCAGTCCCCCTCCACCAGACCCCTAAAGAAGCGTTGCTGTAATGAGCCACTGTTAGTGAAAGAACTGTATCACATCCCTTGGGTGTTTGGGAGTGGAGGGAGGTTGAAAACCAAGAAAACAGGTCTCAGCTAACTGGTGAAAGCTGTGTTAGCCAGGAGGCAGAGAAAGAGGCAAAGGGAACCTTGGGGCATGAGACAGCCAGTGGTGCAACAGGACTTCATTCTCACCCCAGGCCAGTGCTGGAGAGGTCAAAGCTGCAAAGGAAGGAGGAGACCAGAGAGCAGAATATATGGCAAAGAGGCCCGCACTTGGGATCTCAAAGGATATTCTTTGAAGGCTCCAGGCCCCATCTGATTTGCAGGTTTTGAAACAGTGGAAAAGCCTTCTAAAGACAAAGATTAAACACACACATGTGTGCGAGCACACACACACACGTGTCCAAGGACCTAGAACCTGTCCACTCAGCTTGGAAAGGCAGGCTCTATAAAGTATATGTTGAAAACTGTGTGGTTTGGTTCTTTTTTTGTTGTGTTTTTACTGTGTGACTGAGCAAATGAGGGTGTTGATACACTGCTGGGAGTGGGAAGATATGGTTGGAGAGGTGGGGCATTGTGTAGGGTGTGGAGACCTAGGAGGACATGTTCTTTCAAGGCTCTGCGGTTGAGGTAACATGATTAGAAAGTGGGTACAGAGACGAGAGCAAGGGCAGTTCCTGAAAGGTACAAAGCTGAGACTCACCCAGCTGCTCCCAGGCCAGAGTTGTGGGTGGGACGTCAGTGAGACCCAGGCGGGTGCATCCAGCTTTCAATAGAGCTGGTCTGTGAAACTTGGCTGAGAGGACAGAGGAAGATTGATGTTTGCTCCAGAGTGGGGCTGTCAGCTGTGCTCACCGCCTCACCATGGTCCCAGCTGTAAACAAAAGTCCTGGCCCTTCATGGCACTGCAGAGCAGTCCAGGCTGGCGTAAGTCCCTGAGGACAGCTAGACCATTTTCTCATCCTGGCTGACAACCAGAAGACAGAAGAAACAATAGAAGGTGGTGGTGGTGGGAGGGGGACAGGATTGGAAGGGGGTGAGAAGCAGTGACCATGGGAAGGAGCTGTCGATTTCAAATCTTAGGTCTTTGGATGCAAGTAGTAGAAACGTTTTAGGGAAAGTGGGCCTCTTTCCATGTCACCTTCACAAATAATAGTGAATTACTAAAGGAGGTCTGCAGGGATTCCACTGCCTCGTTCACTCGTTCATTCATTCATTGAGTACCTTATGTGCCCATCACTGTGATAGGTACCCTGGATGATGCCAAAGTAGTAGAAGACAGTTCATAAAGTCAAGGAGCTTACAAGGAGTTTGGGGATATGTGTAAAGTTAAGTAACAGTACTAAATAGTGTATCTTTAAATGCCAAGTGACAAACATAAATAGGAATTTAGAAGCAAGTGAAGCCATATCTGGCTATGATCAGAGAAGGTGGGATTTGAGAGGGCCTTAGGAAGATATATATGATTTGACTAGATGGAAAAGGCACTTGGCATTCCAGGTTGGTACCAAGGCATTAGCAAAGATGAGGACTGCTTTGATTAAAGCAGAAGGTTCCTGGGTTGGAGACTATCTTCAACTCTTCACCCCCTCAAACTCCTCACCGTGGCTAACCCAGCCTTCAAGTCTCACTTGAAATGTTATTTCCTCAGGGAGGCCTTCCCTGATCTCCAGGACCAGGTTAAGTACCCTTGTTTTATGTTCCCCTAGCACCCACTACTTTCCCCTTTTCAGGCCACTGCCATTTTCACCTGATGATCTACTCTTGTCTCCCTACAATTTGTTCTCTACGCCACACTCAGAACATTCTTTGCAAAATTCAAATCTGTTACGTCACTTGCTTCTTTAAAACTCTCCTACTCCTAACCCCTTTGTTCTCTTTTGCTTCCCCTTACGTCTTTCCTGCTTCCCACCCTCTGACTTTTCTTTTAGGTCATATCTTATACGTCTCTGTCTCAGGGAAGCCTTCCAGGACATCCTCTCCCCTAACTTCCACCACAACTAGGTTGTCCCCCTCTTCTATATTTCCATAATACTTCCATGTTTCCCCCATTTTACTGTTCTCCAACAACTTAGCCAGTTTGTCTCCCCCATCACAATATAAGCCCTCTGAGGACGGGGGCTATGTTTCTTCTTTGCTGTGTTCCCCTTGTATTTAGTACAGTGCCTGACATATTGTGGTAGGTGCTCCACAAAAATCTGTGAATGAATCCAGGGGAGATGAGGCAAAATTGGTAGGCAAAAGCCAGCCTGAAGAGATTGTTCTTACATCCACAGACAAAGGGAAACCTTTAAAAGTTTTTGATTAGAGGATGAAGAAATCGTTAGACAACACCAACTTTTGAAAAAACAAAAAACAATTCAAACAAAACCCAGAGAACTCCAAACTCAACTTACCACAAACTCTAGCTTCCCAATTATCTTATGGACTCATGTAGTCTCCTTACCTGTTCCCCCACCGCTCCCTCCTTTAAATACACAAGAAAACTTACTCATTGGTCCCTCCAACCAGAGAGATTTGGCAGTAGGGCCAAGTGCACCTACTTCCACACGTGCAGTTGTTCATTCAGCTGGCATTGGTTGCCCCCCTCCATTGTTCCAAGCACTGTGCTCCTAGCTACAGATGAAGAAGACCTTATTCCTAACTTAATGGAGTTCACAACCAAGTGAACCCCTCATACTGATCACTCACTTGATAGCTTCAAATTTATGGTGGAGGGCTTTGCCTTATCTGGGCTTAATTAGGGAGACTTTTCAGGGCACTAAGAACCAACAAAGGACCTCAATCTCAGGGGTAGGTCCTCTGTAAAACTGGGAACTCATTGAGACTCAGAGAATGGATGCTTATGCTAACCCACACTAGACTTTTACCCTCCCACAAGGAGGCTAAGTGGCAAGGTGGAGAATGTCTGGAAGGGCATTCAGGCAGTAGCCATTCCTTAACCTTATGAGGCTGAGCTTAATAAGGCAAATAGGCCTCCAAGGTGCACCCCTTGAGTAAAGCAGAGTGGAGGAAGACAAGGAATGACAGGAAAAAGAATTAGATTTCCCAATAAAAATTGAGGAGTTGTCCTGCCCCCTGAGGGTGGCTGAAACAAAAATGTGACTCCAAGAAACCTTCCCAAGACAATCAGAAAGCACCCACCCCTACCCTGGGGTAGAGATTAATGTCAGGGGATGGTTTCTTTTTGTCTTAGATTCAGTTCCCAGGTGGTTAGGAAGAGAGCAAATAAGGATGTCAGAGAGGCAGTGCACCCCTGGGAAAGGTAAAGGGGAGATATTGCTTTGTGGCTGCAGTCCTAACTGGTTATCTCTTGGTTGAGGGATAACATCAGACATAGCATCAGTGATGCTTTGAAGATATATTCATTAGTTTTGACCCTCTCTCTCTCCCTTGAATCCCTTACCCTGAACATGAATCCACCACCAGAATATCAGGGAGAGAGACTACATAAGTAGCAGAAAGACATGAAGGAGATTAATTTCTATGATTCATTGCTCTACTCTGTTAGGCAGCCTTGGGTGAAGATGGTTCATACACCTGGAAATTGAAATCCTAGGAGATAGGACAGGAAGGGTTAACTCCAAAATCAATGCAGTATATTTTATAGGATACCAGTATATTAATGAGAAACCACATTGAGTCCTTCCTTAAAGGACCAACCTGAAGCTTAGGCCAGTCAAATACTGATAACAGGTTATGTTTCTATCAGGGAAAGGCTAAAAGAAGTATAAGTCTAAGGGATTCACAAATAAATTCACAAAGGATCCCTGGAAGAGGACACCTTGAGTTTGTAGAATTTGGAGCTTGGCACGACCATTTTACACCTGTAATATCCTAACTCTTGCCAAGATTCATGCTATCCTCTTTCTATGGGGACTGTGGGCATCTAATATGGGTATAAGCCAACAGATTAAGGTGGCAGAGACTGGGGACTGAATGGTCATCACAGAGACAGTTTCCTAGCGGCAGATTACCTTTGGCCTTGAATCTGCCACAGTGTGCATGTCAGAGTAGTCTCAGAACTGAGCCTCTGGAGCTAATAAATTATGACACACTTTGGTCCTTCACTTTCTATTCCAATATTTCCCTTCAAAGATTCAACTAAGTTGAAAAAAAATGGAGTTAAACCTCACCTATGGCCTCTACTTTGCCCAGTCAGGCCCTTGGTGTCCCCATGTTGTCAGATGAGCCGACCAGTCTAAATGATCTCGGAAGGCCCTTCCAGCTCTGTTGTGCCAGGTTTTAGAATTCTAAGACATTGTGATCCATTGACCCAGTTGCCTTATGGGAAATCCCATGAGAGATTAGTTTTCTAAAAGAGCCAATTGTTTGTTTCTCTGTGTGGGAATAGTGGTAAATGCAGTCAAGATAGTAAATGTGCTGCTGTGACCAAAGTCCCAAGCCTTCTTGCCGTTCTGATGGTCAGGGCTGTCTTTATAACAGTGCTTCTCACTGCCTGAAGTAGTTAGGGATGAGCGTTAAATTGAGGACTGATAAGACTGAGATCAGTCAGCAAGGCATTGTTAGTAAATGTAGGGGGAGGGGGTCTGATAAGGATTCAGGACTTTCGTAGGTTGATAATTTGAAGAGAAGCTTAGAGTCAAAAAGACCCCCAATTGTTAGATTCCTTTGTCATGACTGCCCTTCATTTTGCCCTATTGTCAAAAAATAAGGTCTTTCTATACTATTATCCAAGTAGTACAGCTGTAACACCCTTTGACCTGGTAAACGGATTATCTCTGAAAGTTTTTTTGTTTTCAAATACTTTAAAGCAGCAGTAAACTCCCTCATTGCCCCTCCCCACACTCCTACTCTGAACAAAGTATTATGGTGAAGTGCATATATCAGCTGAAAGCAGAGTTACTCTGACTGAAATGTGTATATAGTGTGTATGTGTGTGTGTGTGTGGGGGGGGGGGGTGGTTGGCTGCCTGTTCTAGGACTCCTTGAAGTTGACTTTGAAAATCCCTTGCCCAGTAGATAAGGCATTGAACTGAGAAATAGGAAACCTGGGTTTTGGTTTTGCCTCTGTCACTAACTCGTGGTGAGACTTGGGTAAGTCACTTGGCCTCTCTGAGTCTCATTTTCTTATCTCTTGCATGGATACACGGTTATTTTACCTCAATGTTTTGCTTTGAGGATGACATGGCACTTAAGTGCTTTGAAAAGGAAAAGAATACAAGGCTACTTGTTACCTTGATAACATAGTCTTCCTGACATTACCCTTGCAAAAGTAAGCATAGTTGGTGAGAGCTGATGCTGCAATTGGGTGGTTGAAAAAATTCTTTTGAAGAACTACAGTGCTCACTACTTCAAAAAAGTTATCTAGCAAACACTAATTCATTCCATGCTATGAGCTTGGTATTGGGAATCCAAAGATAAATACATTATAATCTCTGACCTCAAATTCATATTTATGTGTGAGGAAACAGACAAAAGAACACTATCTAATCTTCCAAGTACAAATATAGAGCTATGTACAGGGCATTGTTGGAGAACCCAAATCTGTCTGGATGTCGGGGCAACAAGGGTTTGAGGAAGCTTCACAGAAAATTTGATATCTGGTTAGTTTTGACAGATGAGTAGTGGTACCTCAGGCAGAAGAGGTCAGAGGAGGGCATTTAAAGACTGGGAAACAGCATGTGCAAAGGCACAGAGCATCAGACAGGATGAGTTATTGGGTTCAGGGATCTGTGGGTGGATCAGCATGGCCAAATGCGGGGTGCACTTAGGGGAGCAAGGGGACTAATTAGAGAAGAGGCTGGAGGCACTGGCAGGGGCCAGAGCAGAAAAATCTCTTGGAGGTCAATTTAAGGAATATGGACTTTTTCCTGAAGTCAATAGGGAACTATTGAGGGATTCAAAGCAAGGAAGTGTCATAAATGGATTTGTGTTTCAGAAAGGTCAAATTGGCAATAGTGTGGAGGAGAGGAAATGATACTGGAATCAAAAGCTGAACCAAGATGAGGTCAGGGAGGATGGAGAAAGAGGGACAGATTTCAGAAATATTTGGAAGGTAGACTCAACAGGACTTGGTGACTGATTTGATCTGTGGGCTATAGAAGAAGGAGTTGTCAAGGATGACTCCCAGGTTTCTGGCTTAGGTGACTGGGTAGGTGGAAGCGCCACTCATCAAGATTGGGAAGATTGGAGGAGGAGGTGGAAGAGGAAGTTTGAAGGAGACTGTGAATTGTTTGGCTCTAGACATGTTGAGTTTGAGGTGCTTTTGGGATGTCCTGGTGGAAATGTTCAACAGAGAACTGGAAAACAGAACTAGAGCTGTGGAAAGTCTGAACTGAAGGTAGAAATTTGAGAATCACCAGCATACAGGTTATTATAGCCTTGGAAATAGTTGAGAACAGCCAAGCAGTAGGTATGCAAGGAAGAGAGGTGAAAGCCAAAGATGAAATCCTGGAGAACAAGTACACCAAGCAGCACTGGCCAGAGGGGCGAGAGAAGAAACTGGAGAGTGAAAGCCAAGGGAGAAGAGAATTTCAAAGAAGGTGTGATGACTCTGACAAATGTTACAGGAAGTCATGAAAGATTAAGACAGGAAAGTGTTGACTTGATATAGCAATAAAGAAGGCAGTGTGAGGAACATGGAAAAAGCATTTTCGGGAGGGAGTTAAGGGAAAGAAAGCAAAGGATAGATTACAGTCTGTTAAGGAGTAAATGGTACTTGTGAGGATGTGGAAACCTCTAATAAGAACATCACTGTATGAAACTTGGTGATGAATGGAAGGAAAGCAATAGATCAATAGTTAGAAATTCACGGTCAAAAGGATGGTGGTTTTTACTTTTATTTTTCATTTTGAACAGAAGAGACTTTCCCTCTTTCCCCTCCCCTCCTGTTACCCCTCCTTCTCCTGCTTTTCCTCTTCTCCCTTCTCCACTTCCTCCTCCCTCTTCTTCTCTCTCTTTTTCTCTCTCAATGAAGAAGCTGAGGCTCAGAGAGACTAAACAATTTGCCATTGTTGCATAGTTTGTAAGCATGTTATATGCCAGCAGAAAGAATCCAGTGACAGTGGAGAGACTGAAAATATAAAAGAGAGGTGATTTTTTTTTTTGGAAGATTAGCCCTGAGCTAACATCTGCTGCCAATCCTCTTTTTTGTTTTTTTTTTTTGCTGAGGAAGATTGGCCCTGAGCGAACATCCATGCCCATCTTCCTCTACTTTATATGCAGGATGCCTACCACAGCATGGCTTGACGAGCAGTGCATAGATCCGCACCTGGGATCCAAACCGGCGGGCCCCAGGATGCCAAAGTGGAATATGCGAACTTAACCACTGTGCTACCAGGCCAGCCCCGAGAGGTGATTTTTGACCACTTTTCTGAGTGTGAACTCAGCAAGATGAGAGGCACAGAATGGAAACCTAAAGTTCCAACCAGGCCCACATGCTAGAAATTTGACAGGGTGGAAGACAGACTACAATGATGTGGTCTGGTCATGTAATAGCTAATCTTTATTGAGCACTTACTATGGGCCAAGCATTGAGTTAAGCACTTTACTTACATTATCTCATTTAATTCCCACAACAACCCTATGAGGTAGGTACTGATATTGCCTTCATTTAACAGATGTGAAAATTGAATCACAGAAAGGTTCAATGATTTGCTCAAGGCCACACAGTTGTTGTGTGTTGGATCTTTCAGAGACCTCCAATGGCCCTTTAGAGGAGGAATCTAAGGCTGAGGGAGGTGAAGTCCAGAGGTGTCCCAGAATCCCTATCTAGTGAGTGTTGGACTTATAATGCAAACCCAGGCTCTCTCTGGTACCAAAGCCACACTCTTAGCACTATGCTGTTATGAATGGAAGCTATTAAAATAGAGAATATGTGCATATTTTTCTAGATCCAGCTCTGTAAGGCAAAACATTCCCTGAACTTAAGTGATAGTAAGAATTGCCCTTATGCCAGGGAGCTGGTAGTGACAGCATATACTTCCTTGGTAATGCACCACACAGTATAATGCAGCCAGGGCATTTGTAGAAAACCTCATGGTGAAAGCAGAGACCGAGAAAAACAGAGCTACTCATGCTGGGCAGCAATAGCCGAGTTCTCATGTGACTTTTTGAGGTGGCTGCATGACAGCAGCCATACTTCGTTCTTTCATGGAGAGAATGCTCTGTGAACAAGAAAGCCCCTAGCTCAGATATTCTCCCTCCTCCAGGTCTCAGATTTGTTGACAAGTTGTTCTGATGCCACCAGTCCAAGTTTGTAGACTGTAAATGTTATACTAGATGTGAGGCATAATGGAGCATGGAGTGTGAGGCTGGGAAGGACAGTCTAATTGTTATCCCTTCAGTGGGAACAGCATGTGCAGCAGAGAAAGGCAGATGGTTGTACTGCCAAAATCTCTGCTACTGTACTCACTTGTCACTGCTAGACTTTTCATTTGGTGATTGGTTTTTGAGATATAGCTTGATACTAGTCTCCATATTTGGAATATTATTAATGTTTAATCAGATCATTATCATTCTTTATTCAACAATGCAATTTACCAGGTTTTGATGTCTTCTTAACTTTTGGACCAGCTTGGGTGTGTGTGTGTGTGTGCATGCACATGTGTGTGTGAACTCTGTCTGATTTTATAAGTTCCCTTCCAGGTGTATTTTTCTGTGATCAACAGATTAATGGAAAGAGAATGAATAGAAATGTAGTATATAATAAACCACATGAGAAGTCATGCTTTCCTTCTACATATACGTGCTGAGTATTGCTATGTAGCCAAAGCTGTGTGGGCTAAACAGTTGTATAAGAGGCAGTTCCTGCCCTCAAGGAGCTTATTCTACATTTCTTCCATTCAGCAAGTGATAATACTACCTGACTTCCTAATCCCTTGGCAGTTCCCATGCTTGGCTGATTTGTCTTTCATCAGCAGAGCAGGCTAGGGAGATCTTTAATCCCAACATAGTGAATTTGAATTTAAGATTTTGACAGCTAGAAATGATAAGATAATAATATAATAATAATAATAATAATAATAATGAAAACATTGATAATAGTAAATCAAGAATGAAGAGAGGCAACTGGGGACACATAGATTCTCAGGAGGTAGTATGTTCTGGACAAAGTTGAGATATTTACATGGCTTGGTGAAATGGGAAAATAGCTCAGAGATCAACTTAACATTTCAACTAGAAGAGTGTCAGTTCTTTGGTGATAGGTGGGGAGAAAAGGCTTGTGGAGGAAATTAAAAGGAATAAACTGTGTTCACTACCTTTCTTCCACATAGAAAGCTCTTTTTGATTTGATTGTGAATTTTGGGAGAGCAAGAGGCCCTGCTAGTGGAATGAGGGGAAAGAGGAAGACAGACCACTGGTTTTCCAAAGAGCAGAGCAAACGGAAGGGAAGATGGAGGTGCTGATAGCCTCAATGACAACTGAATAAACAAAGCCCTTTCTCTGGAAAAATATATGTGTAAAATATTTAACTGACATTAACAATGAATTAATGAAAACACCCAAAACACCTTATTAGTATAGGAAGTTTTTTCCCCTTTAGAAAATATGCTGCTTTAAAACTCAAAATCACTTCATATGTGATCCAGGCAGAAAGCAGTGTGGGTCTCTGGAGGAATGAGTACTATAAGGATGAGGATAAATGGAAGTGACCTCCAAGCGAGTCTCTTACGTCACCTCCTGCCAGCTCACTGTTCTGAGAGGGGCCCAAGTTTAAGAATTTCATGACTGAATGGATTGCTAGGTGTCACACGCTTCCAGTGGGACCCAACATTCCCCTCCACCGCGTATGTGGGAAGGGTGAAGAAAATGAAATCCATTTGCACCTGATTCTGATACCATGTGTCTCCCTTCTCCACTCGGGGGCTCTGATAGGGAGGGACAGTACCTTCCACCTGGCATTGCCTCTGAGTAGCTTTGTGAACTCCTTTGAGCTATTATGTTGGTTGGTACTTTGGCTTCTTTGGCTCCCAGCACCAGCTGATGCCCTGAGCTGAGTCCCAGTTGGGCAGGCTCTATTGCTCAGTGCTAGCTGTCTCCAGGGCATTGTTCTTGAGACTTCCAACAGGGCAGATTTGTGCAGTTGGCCCATCTGGACAAGATCTATAACAAGTAGAGCTCTGTGCAATAAGCTCATCTCCATAGTCCACCCCCCGCTACCCCCGCCTTCGGGCTGCAGCAGCCTGACACCCCAGCCCCGCCATGGAGAGTATCAAAGAGATACTCTCTGCTCCTTTCAAAAGGGTATTGCTTGTGGCTTCTCATTGATTGGCACTACCTGGGCAGAAATGGGAAAACAGGGACTCTCTGCCCTCTCAATTCAATCTCCTCCCTTATGCCGGTCCTTTAGTTTTGACTCTCCTTGGCACCACAGTCATAGTTAATATCGTCAACAAGATTAATTTCTGGTCCAGCTACCCTGGTCAGCCCAGAATAATGCTATCCTCAAAGCCAAGAGACAGACAAGAGGAGTAGCTCAGTGAACAGGAAAGAGCAGACAAGCTCAATAGGAAAAAGGGGGAAAGAAAGCTGACCTCTTGGTTTGATTATAGGATTTGCTTTGGTCATTGGATTTATTGACTTTCAATCTGGAACACCATTTTGATGAAAGGAGGAAGAGGGGAAGAGAGGGAGGGAGGGCGGGGGAGAGAGAGAGAGAGAGAGAGATTGGACTCACATAGTTAATTATTGTAGGTCCAGAGAAAAGGACAAGATGTTTAAGAAATCATTTGATCACCTCTGTCTTCCAGCTGTTAGCCCCACCCTTTTTCAATTCCTCACAGTTGGGTCACTTCAAAGGACTCAGTGTACCAGACCCATGCTTCCCCACGTCCCAGTCGTATGTCAGGCCTGAATGGGCTCTCCCACACCCTCTCTATCCTGATATTTCTGGCAGCTTCCACTGCCTGCTCCCCATCCTCACTGTGGAAGGAGAAGGGAAGCAAAAGAAGGGTTAAGAAAGGACTCCAATTCATGGCTCTCTACCTTCTACAACTACTACCCTAAGGTCGGCCAAGTCAATGCTTGTCAAGGATAGGAGTCCTCTATATGCCTAGTTCCTCCCCAGGAACTTTGAAGCCCACTTTATCCCGGGAAAGGTTGCATGACACTATTATTAGCCCACTAAAAGGAGGTGAATGAACAAGTTGGAAATGAAGGGTTCTGGGAAATAAAGCGACTTTGAGAAAAAGAAGAAACAAATGAATGTCCAGCCAACAAAAATCTCTCTGAGGATAGTTTCTGTATCCTATTCCTCCTAGGTCCTACTACCTTGGGTCTCATTTTTCTTGAAAGTTTCCTAGCATCACTGAGTAAGTTTCTTAAAAAGTAAGCATTTTTCTCTTTTTATACTCCCTAGCAGCCAAACACACCCTACCGCCATACTAGCTGGTTAGAGAATAAAACAAATATTTCTGAGACCAGGAAATTCAGGTGGATCTGGAAGGGTGGGCTTTCCGAGAGTCCAAGATTCCTGACCCTGTTCTGACAGTATTGAGCATCCTAGGAGACTTGAAGATCTCTTTTGGGTCGTATAGCAATGCCCTATCCCAGCGCAGCTCATGACTGTTCCAACCTTGCTGAAAGGTACGGAACCTGTCACCTTGCCTTCCTCCCATAGACAAGGAAACCTGACTGGGTCACCCAGGGCAGCACTTGTGGGCAGCAAAGACTCCCTATTTGAGCCTGTGGTAGGAGGGACAGAGGGCACAGTACAGGCCAGGCTCTAGGTGGAGGTGGCAGGGTGAAGAGTGGTGCAGATTAATATGACAAACACCAGAATCTAGTAGCAGCGGTATGACTCTTCTCCTCTAGAAAACTGGAAAACAGAGAGGTTCCAGCAAGGGAAGAAGGTCATCCCGGCCCCAGGAACACGGCCAAAACTTACTCTCAAGAGAAATGGGATAGCACGGAGAAAATCTGGATTAGGGTAGATAAGCCATCTTTCTAAGTCCAGCTACTATTGGCACCATGCAGTGTAGACCCCCATAGCTTCAGGATTGGCCGTTGAAATTCTGAGTGGGAGATCAGGAAGGAACTGTCCAACCCCCTGATAGAATCTAACAGAGGGGGAAAGCCCACCTAGGAGGAAGGAAGCCAACAGCTGGACTCTCTGGCCTCCACTCTATTCACAGTGCCTGGTGGATATCTTCTGACCGTAGCACTTTATAGACAACCCAGTAGAAGATGTTGAAGATGAGGAAAGTGAAAGGGAAGACAGCACGGGAGATGGTGTCAATCCTCTTGGCTTGGTCCACATAGAGTTTCCGCATGGTTTCTGCCTCCTTCAGAAGAGGGGCTGGAGGTTGGGGGCTATAAATGCCAGGCCCTTCCATTGGACCTCCATCCCTTGCCTGCAGGCAGTGGCCCAGGCCATAGCCACGGAAATAGAAGCGACTTTCTCGAATGATATCTTCCTCCTGGAATTACATGGAAGAAAAGGCAGAATTTGAGGTTACACTTCTAAAGCAGAGGGATAGCAACAAGGCCACACACAAATATGTCATAGTTGATGCTATGCAGATGGGGTGGCTGGGTACGCAGGCCCATTGCATGCTTTTTTTATGGCCAGATGAGATAGATGTCTGCTAAGCAGCTGTGTATGGTACGTATGGTATGTGTTATGATTCCAATTGCAGATAAGCCCCAAGCCGCCTTTTTAAAATGCACAGCATCATCTAGAGCCATCTAAAAACCAGTGAAGTGCCAACCCACTGTGAGAGGGGCATCTCAAAGTCAAGTTATCTCTGACTGGTAAGAAACAGAATAAGCAGAACAATGAAAGCTTTAGAAAGCACAGCTGAGATATTTAGACTTGGTGAACTTGACTTTAATGACTTTCAAAAGCTGCAGAATTAATTCTCCTTGTGCTATCTCAACTCAAAGCTGAAAATTCCAAAAGTTTTCAATAATCTAGTGGGTTTTCCAAATTAGGGTAAAGCTGATTACTCTGTTGCAGATACAAGTGCTTCTCTGCCAATCAGCAGATTTTGACATAGGGGTCAGTACATCTAGGGTAACATGTATTACCCAATACACATTCCATTCATGTACAATACATGCATTATGATGAACACAGTAATACTGAGGAGGTAATTTTTTTTTTTTTTGAGGAAGATCAGCCCTGACCTAACATCTGCCACCAATCCTCCTCTTTTTGCTGAGGAAGACTGGCCCTGAGCTAACATCATGCCCACCTTCCTCTACTTTATGTGTGGGCCACCGCATGGCTTGATGAGCGGTGCCATGTCCGCACCTTGGATCCAAACCGTCGGACCCCGGGCTGCCAAAGCGGAAGGTGGGAACTGAACCGCTGCACCACTGGGCCGGCCCCTGAGGAGGTAAATTTTATATAAGCACTACGTAATGTAGCAGACTACACAAAGTTCATTTATCCAATAGTGAGGTGAAAACCCTAAGTAGCTATAACACAGCTGAGAGCCCTGAAGTAAAGGCAGAAAGATGGATAGTGATAGTGATAGTGATAGTGAGTGAGCGAGCGAGCCAGAGAGAGAACCAAAGCCTCTGAGCGATCAATAGAGAAAGCTTTGCTCACTTAAGAGCCCACCAGGCCTCCACTCAGAGCCTATTCATGAAGTTTATATACAACCCAAACATGCCTAATTTTCTCTGTTTCTAAAGGACACACTGCTATCAGAATTGATGGTTCACAGCCTGGAAATTAGACAGAGGAAGGTAAATGTACAACCGAACCTAGAAATACTTCCTTCAGAGATGGTTGAAGTTTTTAAAAGTATTGATGTTTAAGGGAGTAAAAGCCTCAGCTATCTAAGAAATCACCTGACGTGAGATGCCCTCTGTGGGATGATGTCCACTACCATCTTGGTTTGTCCAGGACTGAGGGCTTCCTGTGACTTGGGACTTTCAATGCTAAAACGGGGAAGTCAAAGGCAAACCGGGAAGAGTTCGTCACCCTACAGCTACCTGAGGCACTTACTACAACTTATAAGAATAAAGAACATATACATTGAATGGATGTGACACAGATATACCTAAAATGTGGAAAAGTAGATTTTACACACACTGTGCAGTTAGACATTATAGGGTCTTTATAATGGGACCTCTGCAGCTATGGTAACACATTGATAAGTGGCTCTGTAGATGAGATGTTGGTGTGGTGGGTCCCAGTAACCCTGGATTATTGCATCACCAGAAGGCCTGGCCTGTCATTGGGCATCAGGAGCAGGCAAACTCAGGCCAGAGATTCACCAACAGATTGTATCTCTTTCTCTGCTTCCTGTGGGTTCATAGCATGAACTTGGGAAAGGCATCAGTCTTGTTCACTGCAGTATCCCCACTGCCTAGCACATCGCCTGGCATCTAGTAGGCACTCAGTAGATATCAGCTGAATGAATGAATGGAGTGATGAGCCACATGCTTCAGAATATAGGACAGGGAATGGCTTTGTTCTCATGAAGCCAGCATCCTCTCAGGGTCTCAAACTGAAGAGTCTACTCAGAAGAGAATCTTCCTCAGTTACAAAGTGCTTGGCAGGAAAAAGGATTACTCTTTGTCCCACTCCTGCACAATGGCCTGGTGCCCTTCAGCTTCTAGAAAGAGTGGCACCTTTGGTATAGGGAAAAAATCTAAGTCTGCCCACCAGGGAGCTTTGCTACACAATTCTTGATTTTGCCAGTCTCTGTGGAGAGAGTTGTACATGCGTAGGCCAGAGGCAATTCACTACTGTGATTGTGCTTCGCCCCTGAGTCACTGTAGTGGGGCAGTCTTAGCTCTCTGCTCAAAAGTATTTACAGAGCCTCAGTCACCAAAGGCCTTGGCGCCCCTCACCTGTATTCTCTAATTCATCTTCACACTCTTCCTACCAGGGAGGTTGTGCTGGACCCATTTTAGAGATGAAGGACCAGAGGCAAACAAAATATCTCCCAAGTAATCGAAAAATGAGGGGATAAAGAAAATGATTTTCTCTTTTGCTTTCCAGTTCAGGGTCCCTCAGACCACCTGTTCCCCACTGCTCGTCCCAATCCCCTCAGCCCCCCGGCTAGAGGATACAACCACGGAATATGTTTGTTTTCAAAAAGTTTTGAAAGAGGAAGGTGAATCCAACTGCTGTTTCTGTTTCTACAGATCCAGGTATTTCCCCTTTTCTCCAATCAGTAAATCTAAAGGGAATCATTTGAAAATATTTCCCAGGCTGAAAAAGCTATTTCATATGGGATAGAAAATATAGCCAATAGAGTAAGCTGCCCTTGGGTCTTTTTGATTTTAATATGTTGTACCACTTGTAGTTAGGGGAGCAAAGATGAATGGTCTGTAATCCAAGGGTGAAGGGCCTGGATTTGGGTATTATCTATTGAAGTCAAATTCTGAGGAGGGTGTGCGTGTGTGTTGAGGAGGGACAATGGAGACTTAAACGTAACTTTGTGGCTTCCATGGCTGTTGAAATAGAACACTTTTGTTGCAGCTATCTATGGGGGAGGAGGGCTGGGGAGCAAGAGAGGAAAGATATTCCAAAGCCAATTTGGGGAGGGAATGCACAGTATGGGAGGTGAGGTGTGGAGATGGGAAAGAGTGATAGGTATTAGGGGATGTGTACTGAAGCAAAGAGAAGAGCCGAGAATGAAGAATAGGAGAGGGTGCTGGGGGATGGAGAGAGAGTAAGCAGAGTTCAGGGACCAAGCCTCTGAAAGGACTTGGCAGTATTTTGAAATGTCTTCCATTTCTCAAGTTATTCTATTAATAATGGCAAGGCTTCCTCTTTGTCCAGCTTGAAAGACAGCCCTAGCCAGTCAGCCTGCAAAGGTTGGTGGACTGGGTTACATGGCTGCTGTGTCCAGAGTCTGGTGCTAGGGCCTGTTGAGGCTATGAAAAAGAGAGACAGACTCTTCCCTCTGAAGCTTATAGACTAGCTGGGAAGACAAAGCAGAAATATGTGGAAAAAAATTAAACCACTTTAAACAGTGATGTGGAAGCAGACCACCACGCAGTGGAGATGGATGGTTGAAGAGAGATTAGAGAAGAACAGGATTAAGCCTGGAGCTGGGTGAACAGCCCACTGGCTCCTAGAATACTCCTTACTTGCTCTTGACTAAGGGCTCCCTGAAAATCACATGGATTCTCTCCCCTTCCTCAAGAGGGCTCTTCTCTGACTGAAGGCTTCTGCTTCTCTAGCTGGAACAGCAGGGCCCAGAGAGAGTTTCTAGAGATGGATTAACTCTGCATCAACTTTTGCCAGCCTGCTCGGTGACCTCCAGGATTCCCACTACAGTTCCACTGGGATGGCAGTGGCTTTAGGAAACTTGAAAAGGGACATGACTAATGGCACTGCTTTTAATTTTCAGGTTTTATTTACATTAATAATAAGCCCAGTCCACTTTCAAGCAGGACCCAGGAGCCTAAGCAGGGAAGGCCCAGGCTGCTGTTACAACTTTGTAATAATTGAGCACTGGCTATGACAGACTCCACTATGAGATCATGACCAACCTATATATGACCAGGAAGCGGGTAGGCTATGGGCAGTTGGGGGTTAGAGAGGTACAGGGAAAGGAGTGGGACTAGTGTCAACCTGGAGTAGCTCTACAGAAACCGCGGCAGTTGTCTGTTGCTAGGACATCAACACAGGCGATTTAGCTGGCAAAAGAACTCTGGAACAGTTTGGCAGCTTGCTCTTCTTTTCCAAGGTAGGCACTGAGAAGGCGTCAAGATCGAAACCGCTATAAAGATAAGATTTTGGTACCTGCAGGCCAGTTTGACACAGCTAAAGAGGTGGTGGAGACAGTTAGCTTAGAAAAGAGTACATCCTCTTTTCTTGCCCTTCTGCTAAGTCTGTATATTTTTTCTAATCCTCAGCATGGGATAGGAAAGGCTTTTAGGTCTCTTGAAGAATGGGTCTTACTCTAGGAGATGCTGTTGTGGATCAATCCACTAGAGGGCATGTTTCCCAGGGCCCATCTAAAGGACTAAAGCTGGGCAAGAATTGACAAATTCTGACAAACCGCTAGATGAGACAGGAGCCCTGCCCTCAGCAGAAAGGGACCTTAGCAAGTGACATGAAATCTCAAAGGTAGTTTGTGAATTATTTTTAGTGTGGCTATATGGTAGAGATAGCCCAGGAGCAGCTGAGGTGGGAGGTAGGGGTTAGGAGGAGAGACGAGCCTTAGAGCTAGAGAGGCCAAGAGGCTAGAGCCAGTGGGCTCAGATCATTTTTCCCCTCCCCTCAGAGGTCATATGAGCTTGCGTCTTTGGCTTTAGAGTCCCCAGTTTAGGCAGAAATCAAGGAGTCAGGTCTCAAGATAGACCGGAACTCTGTGTCTGATGATTAATGGACCAGAATGTAGCTCAGAATAGATTTTCAACTTTGCTCATAATTGGGCACTTGCTTCTGTGAGAGTGGCCCAGGCACCTCTGTTGTCGTGACAACGTACCTAGCACCTATTGTCCGGGCAATCGGGGGTAAACTGCCTCTGTTGTCATGACGACATGATCTCTACTGTATTTCCCCAGGTGATCATTCTACTGTAGAAGAAATGGGGTTAGTGAACAAGAGTGAGGGAGAACAACAGCTCACATCCAACAACTCTGATGCACCTATTGAAGATCAAGGTGAAGAAATCCAACAGCCAGAAGAGGCAAGTAGTGGTTTTTCAATTCCAGCTTAGCTATGGGGACCCTTTTATAATACTCCCCTAGAAAGGCACCAATGCCTGACCCTTTAATTCTTAACCACGACTCAGTGTATGACAATCTGGGGTACTTCCTCCTGGGAGAGGGGAGAGCCAGGAGCACTCATTATTAATTCTCAAAGCAATCTCATATTGACTAACTTGATAAGGTTCTAATACTGGCTAACATTTTCTCAGTGCTTACTATGTGCCAGGCACTGTGCACTCTTAATCACTCTACAGACTTCCCTACAGGGATTAATGTCCCATTGGACAGATAAAGAAATGGAATCAAAGGGGTTAAAGTACTTAGCTTATCTGTGACCAGCCTGGGACTAGAATCCAGGGTTCCTGATTGCCTGGCTAGTCTTCGCAGCCCTAGGTCAGGTCTTGGTTTGTGGGAAGAGTAGTAAGGAAGGAGTCCAAAGGAAAAAGGAAGTGGGCCCCTCCCTAGTTATACTCACCATGTGTTGGCGCCTCTGCCTTCTTCGAAGTCGCATGAATTCCTTATGCTGACGGGAGACAAAATTGACAGCAGCGTACTCCAGCAGGGCAGCGAATACAAAGAGCAGGCACACAGCCATCCAGATGTCGATTGCCTTCACGTAGGACACCTGCAACATCCATCAACAGCATAGTCATCTTTCTTGGAGTCCTTCCATGGCCTCTTCAGTGCGTTGCCAGCCCATATCGACTGCCTCCTCTTCTTCAGTTTTATCCTGAATTTTTTCTGGTTTTTAAAGAAGCTTTCCAAGATTTGTCCCGTTGTCTGAAGGCCCATATCAAAGAGATCGGGCTACCCATCATCCTTCACCTCTCTGCACTCTCCACCTTCCACTTCCATCTGCCTGTCCTCCCTATACTTCTTTTCCTTTATTTCTTTATTCTTTCTGTACTTTTGCTTCTGCTTCTTATTATTCTTTTCATTCTTGTCTTCTTCTGATTCTGTTCTTTCAATAAACAGCAATGAACATGAACGTTGCATTTGTTTGCCCTCTGATATCTCCTAGGATCCTCAGAGCCATGGTGGGAATCAGGCAGAGTTTGTCAGTCCCATATGAGACACGTGAGGACACTTGAGGTCTAGAGAGGAAAAGTCTTAGCCGAGATTACCCAGGGAGAAGGTGGCACTAGGACTTGGGGGTTCTGGGCTTTCTATTCAGTGGCACTGCCAGTCGCCTAGGCTGCAGTCTCAATATCAGACTAGGAGTTCCTTCCTTTCCCTCCTCCACCCCGATTCTTCCCTTGACCCTGTAGTTTTTCCTGCTGCTCTTCTGCTGAGGAATTGAGCGCAGTAGTGAGCTGAGGCCTCCTCTCTCACAGTGGAGAGCAGAACAGGGCAGAGATCCCAAGGGAGCGCCACCCACCCTCGGCTATGGACACTTTTCTACTTTCAAGGCACTGTTGGCATCTGCCTATCCAGTCCCTAGTTCTGTCCTCTCACTACCTGCCTTAGCAGCCTTTAAATACTTTTCTCTACCACTTCCCTTGTGAAGATTGGACACTTACCTCTCCTGGAGCAGGGTTGCAGTTGGGTGGGGCCAGGAGATGGGGGACAGAACTCAAGTTTACAGAGTCCTTTCACCTCCTCAATCAGATCAACTCCCCACATAGTTTTGAGCTGCTGAGCTCACTCTATGGGGCTCTCCTGCTGGAGTAGAATTCATGACATACAACCTCTTTCACTAGCCTCTGCTATGTTGGATACTGAGGGTGCTGCAGGCTCCAGGTAAGGAGCAGGTCTCACTGGATAAACCTTCCACCTCAGTGGTTCTTAACCTGGAATGATTCTTCCTTCCCCCTACCAGGGCTATTCAGCAATGTTTGTAGACGTTTTTGGTTGCACAATTTTAGGGTAATGGTAGCTATTGGCATCCAGTGGTTGGAGGCCAGGAACACTGCTAAATATCCTACAATACACAGGACACCTGCCTCCTTCCCTACAAACACAACAAGGAATTCTCTAGCCCCAAATGGCTATAGTGCTAAGTTGAGAAACCCTGCTCTTTTAGGGAAATTCCACTTTGGTGAGTAGTGGTGGTGGGTTGCTAGGCATCTCTGATTAAGCATCCTTTGGTATTTCCACTTTGCCACCTACTAAGAGGGCATCTTAGTTCATTCACCATTTCCCAGTCTCACTGTGCCCCCAGGGATGTCGTCAAGTCTGCTATGAAGATCAATAATGAGGTAATGACAGGGAGGGCCATGAAAGGTTTTGGACCACTAAAAGAAAAAGACCCCTTAAACAGCAGGAGAAAAGCCTTGTTAATGATGGTTGTGTTAATAACACATCTTAAATATGTCTGGAATCCATCCTCTCACTACCCTAGCTCATCTGAAGGACCGCAACCGTTTCCTAAATGGTCTCCCTGCATCTCTGCTTGCCACCTCCAATCTGTTCTCCAAACAGCAGCCAGAGTTTTTGTTTTCAAAATGTAAATCTGATCATATCTCTCCTCTGCTAACAACCCTTCAATGGCTCTCCGTTACCTTTACAATATAGTCTATGCTCCCCTTAGCATGACATTTAGGCCCTGCCTACTTCTTCAGCCTCATCTCGCCCCTGGCAATCTATGACCCTGCCATGATGAACCATTTCAGTAGTCTCCCAAGGAGATGGGTTAGCAATGTATTTGTCTCTACTGGTTATGTTTGCTCTTTTTTCCCCTCCTTGATACTACCTGCCCCAAGAACTGTGAGCCATTTAGATTACAGGTTCTCAAGAGAATTGGGTCCCTCCTCCTTCTTGCAACTTTAGGTCTAATCTCTGGTAGAAATTTTCTACCAGAGTAAAAATTTTCTACCAGTCTCTGGTAGAAATTTTCACTTAGCTCTTCCATTCTGTACTGAGCCACCTGCAGTTGTGTAGATCAAGAGCCTGGTAAGAAGACAGTGATTGGTGCCTTTGGGATCCCCCAAACAGACAAAGGAGTGGTTTCCTGGGGGCATCAGAAGTGGCCATCCCAGCTGAGTTCCCTTAAAAAGTGAGCCTCTGCTTCTCTTATCCTGGACACTCGAGTCCTATTGGGGTGGGATTGGTGTGACTTTCAGAAGCCATTGACCCAGCCCCACCTCTTTCTCTAGGGCTCCTACCAAATCTAATGTTGCACAGACTCAAGAGTGAGCAGAAGCCCCCTGACTTACTCAGTTCCTTGTTCTGTGGGGCTGGCCAATGAAGCTATTTGGTTTGGGGTCATACCTACATAGTTTGCTTACTGGCCAATGAGGCCATGAAAAGTTCATCAAAATCTGATGAGAAGGCACCAAATACTGCAAAAAAACCCCTTCCAACAGGGGCTGGCCTGGTGGCGCAGCAGTTAAGTTTGCATATTCTGCTTTGGTGGCCCAGGGTTCGCTGGTTCGGATGCCGGGTGTGGACCTAAGCACCACTTGTCAAGCCATGCTGTGATAGGCATCTCACATATAAAGAAGGGGAAGATGGGCACAGATGTTAGCTCAGGGCCAGTCTTCCTCAGCAAAAAAGAGGAGGATTGGCAGCAGATGTTAGCTCAGGGCTAATCTTCCTCAGGAGAAAAAAAAAAACCCCTCCAACAAAGTCCATTTTTTCCAAATGAGGAAACTAAGTGATTCCTGTGAGTAAATGGATTGTGCTTGCTCACAGGAGGGGACTGGAGAAGGAAGTTCTCTTGGTAAGAATAAGGCATAAATTGCAGCACCTTCCTGAGTTAGAGAAGAATCTCCTTCTTGTGTGGTAGCGGCAATAAGCTAGGCCAGGGTTCCTAGGTCTGAGCTACTTTTCTGCCTCTAGTTTTCCTACAAGACCACTATCACAACATGGCCATCACAGCCCTGTCTGGTTTTATAGCCCTTGCCTAAGCCCTGGCTATTGAAGAGGCCTCTCAGAGCCTCTTCAATATCCCTGCTCACATAGGAAACACATTTATAGGAAATGATCTCTGACAACTTCCCCTGATTTGGGTTTTGATCTTGATCCTAATCTGAGTTTTGTCACCATTTATCCCTAGAGGGCTTAGGGCCATCTCAAAGATTTCCTGGCAACTCAAAAGTAATTGGGAACACCACCAGCTGCTATAGCCCTAGGTCCACCACTCAGTTCTTTCCACCCAGACATCTAATAATCACAATAACTAAAATTTATTGAGTGGCTATTATGTGCCAAACACTGTTCTCTGTGTTAATACATTATCTTATTTATTTCTTGCAATAACCCTGTGGAAGAGGTAATATTCTTATTCCCATGTTACAGGCAAGGAGATTGAGAGGTTAAAGAATTTACCTAAGATCACCATTAGTAAATGATGAGGCTGGGACTTAAACTGAAATCTGCTTGAGTCTAATCTCTTACCCTTAACTACCACACACCTCCTGTCCCCATACAGTGAATCTATAAATTCACCACGGATGCCCAGATTACCCCCGCTTAAGTCTCCGGTGAATGTCTTCTTAGGAATAAGCTCTAGGAGATGGGAGATCAGGGCCTGGTTCCTATCAAATCAGAGCAAGAGGGAATATGTTCACTTTAGATCCACAAGCAACTGCGTTGTTTTTGTTTCCCATTATTTCTCCACGGCCTAATACAATGCCTGGTTCATAGTACATGCTCAATAAATATTAAATGACTAAAATGGGGTTGCTCCCTGATTTTCTCAGAGTCTTTCTGACTGTAAGGGCTTTGAGGTGACCTCTAAATTCTCTACATGATGACACAAGGCAGGGAGACCCTGGGCCCAGTCACGTCAGCACAAAGCTCTCTGCATAATCCAGGATAACCAGAGTCCACTGACTTTAATTACTATTTGCTACCTCAAAATTTTCCCACTGCAAAAGAATGGGTAGTGTCTCTAGAGCTCTTGGTAATAGTATCCGATTTCCGACAAAGTAAGATATAGATGTCGGTTTGAAATCCTTGTATTTCTTTGATTGTTTCTTGTGGAGCATGACCTTGAGAAGGTCATTCTATTTCTCTGAGCTGCATTGTCCTCATCTGTACCATGAGGGAGTAGGACTTTCTACTCGCTAAGAGTCTTTTGATCTTGGACATGCTAGTATTTCCTGATGAAAGTCAAAGTAAGTCAAGCACTGTCTCTACTTGTTCCCTAGCCAGACAGCATCTGCAACCCCCGCTTCCACACTGTTAGCATGTTATTATGTTATTAGCAGTATGTTGTGGGGGAAGAGAATGCAGGCCACCTGCTCTTGCTCAATGGCTCTTCTCTACCTTAAATCCAAGGAAAATAGTGAGCAGGAGGGAACAGGGGATGAATGGGAAATGGGGAGCTCTAAGCAAGCAAGTTCCCTTGCATGTCTCTTCACCTTAGGCAAAGAGGCCCGGGAGCCAGAGCTCTGAGTTGTCATGGTGAGCACGGTGGTGATGCCTAGGCCCACACGGGCAGGGGCAGCATCCATGTTGATCCAGAAGGAGACCCAGGACAAGATGACGATGAGTAGGCTGGGGATGTACATCTGAATCAGATAGTAGCCCATCTGCCGTTCCAGGTGAAACTTTACCTCGATGCAGGTGAATTTCCCTGCAAGGAAAGAGGTGAGGTATCAGGCACCAGGTTCCCAGCCTGCAGCTGAGCCTGAGGGGCAGGACTAAGGCAGCCCTATCCCCATGGGCCAGCCTCCGGGCACCTCAGCTGGGCCAATAAATGAGCCTTTCAAAATGGCCCCAGGGAGCACCAGGTGTATGTTCTGAGGAAGCTCTCAGAGCAGCCACCAAAGACTTGACCTCTTGACCCTGGCACTTCAGTTTCCAGCAGAAGACCTTCCACAGGACAGCACAGCAACAGGATTAAGAGCAAGAAGGCTCCAGAGCCAGACCGCCTAGGTTTGAATCCTGACCCTTCCACTTACTAGCTGTGTGACCTCAGGCAAAACACCCAAGCTTTGTGGGCTTCAGTTTCCTTGCCTGTAACACAGAGTATTAACAATATCAACTCCATCATCAGTGGGCTAGTGTAGGAATTAAATGAGATAATGTGTTTGAGGTGTTGAGCACATAGGTAGCTGGTACTATTATGATTATTAACAAAGCAATGAGCTTACACTCCACTTAAATCACAGCAGCCTTGCTTGAGCTTGCTGGTACCCCAGAAGCTCTCTAGCAACAACAATTCACTGAAATAGACACTGTCTGTGTCTTAAGCAAGTGAGAACAGCCAGATAGCAAACATCTGGACACAATGTCCAAAAGAGACCAGCTCTGGACAGTGGGCAGCAGGTTCCCATAGAGCATCAGGCAGCAGTACTCTATTCCACCAACAAAAAGTGCATTGGCCCCAGGCACGTGTACTAATGCTCTGCCTCCTTGGCCAGCCATCTTCACGTTACTCTGCTTCCCATGCCCCAAGGCTAAGTAAACACTAGCTCAGAGCTTCTCCCAGCAGCAGAGGTTTAGGATAGGCAAAGCAAAAAGCAGAGGGTGTGTATATTGTTATTTTATTCTGGCCTAGGCTTGCTCTTATCAGGCCTGTCTGATTCCTCAAGGCTAGCAATTTCATCAGTGACTGATTACGGCTTTGACATGCCGTGTGATACTGTGATCTCTTATTGTTCTTTGAGTCTACTCCACCTCACCCCACTCCCTGCTTCTTGCAGTGACATGCCTTTGCTAGGTACCCACATTTTCCTTCCTTCCTTCCCCCCCCCCCCCCCCCCCCGCACCGACGCCATAATAGTGGTTTGGTTTTTAATGACAAAATTAACACTTGTTTAGTATAGAAAAAAAGTGAGAAGTGGAAAAGGAATAATAATATTCGTCAGCTAACACTTACCAAGCCCCTACTAAGTGGCCTGACTTTATCCAGTTTCTCTCATTTAAATCTCATGACAACACTTTAGGGCATGTAAAATTATTATTTTCCATTTTACAGATAGGGATACTGAGGGTCAAAGAGATTAAATTATGTTTCTCAAGGGCACCCAACCAGTAAATGGTGGAGCCAGAATTCAAACTTAGCTCTATCAGACTCCAAACTGCTTGCTCTTATCCATTGTATCACATGACTTTAGAAACATTTAGTGCTGTTTCCTTCCAGGATTTTTAAACAGGTGCTTTTGATTTGTTTCTTTTACCACAAAATAATCATTCTGTGTGTATAACTTTGAATCTTAGCCTTTTTCACTTGTACTTTCCCATGTTGATATAAGCACCTTGCAAGCGTCCTTTTTAATGTCTGGATAACATCCTACCAAGCAGATGCACTGTGTAATTTACTTAAACCTCTGCCCTATTGGTGGATATTTAGAACAGTTCTAAGTTTTTGCTGGTATAAACAGTGACCCAGAGCCCTCTTGGGGTCTAAAGTCAATAAGATATTTTGGAATATTTCCTTATAATAAATTCCAAGGAGTGAGATTCCTGGATAAACATGTACAAAAAAAATTTAGCTTCTAGACTAAAGTTTCTCAAAGTGTGCCCCCTGGACCACTTGCATCAGAATCCTCAGGATGCTTGTTCAAATGCAGATTTCCAGGCATCTCTCCTAGCATATGTAATCAAAATCTCTGAGAGGTAGAGCCCAGGACTCAACTTTTTAACAAGCTCCCCAGGGGAGTATAATGCACACCAAAGTTTGAAGACTACTGACCTGCATACAAATTGCCATTTTTTCCCCAAAGAAGGTTATGTCAATTTCCACTTTGACCAGCACTTTCTAAATTCAATGACCTATTCGTTTTCCTACTCCAGGCGCCCCCACATACACGAACACACATATTCGTAGGGTGGCACCCAAAGCATGTCAGCACACCATAGAAGGTACCCAGGATCTCCCCTCTTCAGCCTCTGGTCTCTATCTCAAGGTCATAGCTCTTTCTTTGTGGCCAGATCACCAAGGGAAATGAAGAACAAGTAGCTCTTAGGGAAGCTGCAGGGAGCAGATGCTTAGGCTAGAAAAGCAACCTCTCTCTACTTCCTGGCCCATGTTTCACACCTGAGAAAACAAGCCAGTTCAAAAGAGTTGGGCAGTGGTGGCAGCAGTAGGAGGTGTGGGCGGTAAACTGGCTGGTGCCCTGATGCCTATTCTCTCTCGGTTCAGTACAGCCATTGACTACTCCTAGATGTAGATTCTCCACCTTCTGCAAGAAGTTGGCCCCAGAACAGATGGGACACTCCTGTCACTCACTGGCACAGGCCCATTTGCTCTGCAGCATGCGACAGGGACAAGAACGTGGGCTTTGGAATTCAACAGATCTGGATTTGAATTCTAAATCAGCCGTTTACTAGGTGTGTGACTTGGACAATTGATTTAACTTCTCAGATTCTCAGTTTCCCTTTCCGGAAAATGGGGCTGATAATCCCTCATAATGACATAAGGTGTACGAAGCACTTTGCACCACATCTGGCACAGATTGGACCTTCAATAGAGGCTGGCTGCCTTGCCCCCTTCCCTCCCATCTGGAGGCCCTCCTCTAGCTCACAGCTAGTAAAGATCCTGGGTTTTTACCTGTGTTGTAGTGCTTGGTACAGTAGCCTAGGTCCTTCTCATCCCGCAAGATAAACTGGGGCAGAGTCAGCCCCTCAGCCACTTGGACAGCCGGAGCATCTTCCAGCCACTCAAACACAAGGTCATTCATGGTGTAGCCAACTGAAAGTAACAGAGATGGCAGAGGGCTGCAGAGTGTGGCTGCTGGGTTATGGGATAGGGAAAAGGTTAGAACTGGCAGAAAAGGATGAGGAGTAAAGCTTGGGTTTTAGGAGCTTCATGCTCATCTTGGAAATGGAAACCGCTGAAGAGGGTACTTGGTCAATTGTTTCATGGGCCCATCCTAAGCAAGTAAATCAGAAAGATTCCAGACTACCCTCCTACCTAATTCTCAAGCTTTAGCAAGGCCCAAAGAGAAATTATTCTGGAAAATCTAGAAAGCAGGTCAAAAGGGTTGGAAAGATGTCAAGGAACCCAGCTGGGAACCTCCTGCCATATCTGAAACCCAGGGGAGTAAGCATGTGTACGGACCACATGTCTCAAGCTGAGCCAGCCTCAGTGCCAGGGCTTCTGCCGCCTCACCCTAGGGAGGAGAGAGCTATTTATACCCTGCCAGTCGTGCATGGGACAATGCACACCACAGACTCCTAGCCAGGGCCCCAAACTGGGGCAAATTGAGAACTAACATCTGACTATGCCAAAGTGCTGACAGATAGCTAGCAGTTGGTGAAGACTCCTGCCACATATACGACCATATTCACATATGTCAGGTGGAAATGGGAGCAGAAACATCAAGTCTCACAGGTGTCCAGTGTAGGGCCTTGACCCAGGGGAACTGTGTGGCATGGGGCAAGTCACTGCCCCTTCTGTAAAATGCTCCACTTACTTTTCAGAGTTGTTGGTAGCGGGTAATGAGAACCTGGGCATGAAAGTGGTTTACGAACTCTAAAGAGCTGACTGCATAGGACACATTCTACTCATCACTGTTATTATACGCTGGAAACAGCCTGACAAGCCTTCTTCTCTGAGGACCAAGTGGATGTCTTCTGATCTCACAATATCACCTTGCCCAGATGATGGCAAAGGAGTGGACACAGGTGATGGTCCATCCTTGCCATCCTTTGGCTTCTCTGCAATTGGGGCAACCCCTATGGGCTGGCACGCCTACCATAGAGTAGCCCTTGGCTGACCTTGCCACCCTGGGCACTGTCCTATGCCTAGAACTGTCCTCTCTCACCTCTCTACAAAAGTTACCTGTGTTCAAGAGTACCCCATCCCTGCCAACTTGGCACTTTTATAGGCATCTTGAATGTCTTAACTCAGGGGGAGTAAAGGTAGAATTACTTCATGCACTGTGAGAGGGAACATATCCTTGGGGAGAGGAAGCACCCCTCAAATGGTCCCCCACAACCAGCACAAGCACTTTTTTATGTAAGGCTGGTGCCTTCCCATTCTCCAGCCCTGTGGAACAGCCAGACCAGCAAATAGTGTGGGGATGGGAAAACACACTGGGTTGGATGTTAGTGAGCCCTGGCTTCTAGTCTCATCTGTGCCAACAACTGACTATGTGCTTGGGTAAGTCCCTCCCTACTCTGGGTTGCCCTTTTCCTGTCTGGAATATAATGTGAAGGGGTTAACTAGCTGGCATTCCCGGCTTTGCTCTGTGACTCTCTAGAGACACTTACAGCTCTCCAGCTGCATCGTGCAGGTCTGGATGTCCATGGGGAAGTTCTTGAGGTCCATTGGGCAGGACAAAATGAGGGTCAGCCTGGCAGGGACAGGAAGAAAGAAGTGACCTCAGCTTACTGGGGCCCAACACAGCACAGGGGACCCTCTTCCCACCCTTCAGCCTCTATCTAGCTTCTTCCCCTTGACCCAAGCTCTCCTGGCCATCCACCAGGTGCACCTGATGCTGTAGAGCACATTCCCATTCTTGAAGATGCGCAGTAACTTGTTGTCTGTGGTCACCTCATGGAAGTTGGCCCCTTTCTCATTGGCAAAAAACAGGTCTGGCTTCCAGATAGAGTCCAGCATGGAGGGATCGAGGTCCAGTGAATCATCAGGATACTCTCGGTAGGCCAGGCGTGGGTCATTCCACTGCTGCCGCAAGAAGACATTCACTCGATAGTCCTGGGAGTGTGCAGAGATGAGCCCATCAGAGGCAGTGCTATTCCAGGGGCCCAGCAAGCCTACATGGGCAGGAGGACCACGAGGAAGAAATGTTGGGAGCACATCTTAGGGGCAGTGGGCATTTTCTACTGGAGAATGAGTCTGCCTTGGGATGATATGGCAAAACGGGAAGGGAAAAGACATTTATTAAGCACCTACTATGTTCCAGGCTCTCTGCTAAGTGCTTTCTTTATACACATCATCTCATTTAAATCTCACACCAACCCTGTGAGGAGAGTGCTGCTATGATCCTCATTTTACAGACAAGGAAACTGAGACAAAGAGATTTAAGTAAACTTCCTAAGGTCACACAGCTATTAGATGGTAGAGTCAGGATTTGAACGTGGGTTTGTCTGATTCCAAAGCCTGTGCTACCTCCCATGCTTGACCATCTGCTCCTTAGGCTAGTCTGCCTGTAGCCAATGAAACCCCAGGCTGAGGAAAGATATCCTCTTAGTGATCAACTTCACACATTCCATGGCTTTAGCCATGACCATGAAACATGTAAAGGACAGTAGAGGGAGGAAAGGCTTGCTGTCTGGTAGGCTTCTCCCATTCACAGTAGAATGGAAGCAGGGAACGGGGAGACTACTCACCATGGTAGTCTCAGTGACAGAGCCAAAACTGTTGATGAAGATGTTGCAGGTCACGTTCACGGGTGGGCCTAAGGGCAGCAAAGCACAGTTATATTGGCAGGGCATTCCAGGAGGCTCGGAACAGTTTCCAGGACTCTTTTCCTGACCTTGAAGCCGGGGCACTGCTGGGAGAAGGCAATGCCAGCTACACAGGCCCATGGGCAATGGTGAGGGGAGGCTCCTTTTGAGCCCTAATAGCTAGTCCTGTACCTCCAGCCTCCGGTCCTTGGGGCAGGCAATAGGGGCTGGCTAGGCAGGGTGCCCTGAAAAGGAGTGGGGAGGGAGGTAATTTTGTAGGATGAATCCTTGTTACCTTTAAAATTGGGTCGAATCCTGGCATCATATCCGGATGTTCGCCCCATAAGCTTGTCCAGGAAATCAGAGGGGGACATGGGCTGGGACCCCTTGGTCCCAGATTTGACTTCCTCTTTTGCCAAGGCCACCCTAGACAGAAGATATAAAGAAATCTGAAGCCAGCTGTTTTCTGCATTTATCATAGACCCTCTCGTTCCCTGTCCCCACCCACCCCTGGCTGGTCTCCCCATCAGGTAGGAAGATAGGAGAAGATGGGTCTCTGGGAGCCCATTGCAAAATGAGGACAGAAACAGTCATAAGCCAACCAGTTAGTCCTAGAAAATTGCTTTCTCATATATTAGATCTTTTTACCCTCATAATTCTCAGTGTGATGGGGGTGAGGACTGTTATTTCCAGTTTACAGATGAGAAAACTGAGGCTTACAAAGGAGGGGTGACTTGTGGGAATGTAAATTGGTACAGCCACTATGGAGTTTCCTCAAAAAATTAAAAATAGAACTACCATATCTTCCAGCAATCCTACTTCTGGGTATTTATCCAAAGGAATTGAAATCAGGATCTTGAAAAGATATCCATACCCCATGTTCATAGCAGCATTATTCACGATAATCAAGACATGGAAACAACCTAAGTGCCCATCAACAGATGAATGGATAAAGAAGATGTGGTACACACACACGCAGAGACACACACACACGGAGGAATATTATACAGCCATAGAAAAGAAGAAAATCCTGTCATTTGTGACAACGTGGCTGGACCTAGAGAGTATTATGCTAAGTGAGATAAGTTAGACAGAGAAAGACAAATACCATATGATCTCACTTATATGTGGAATCTAAAATAAATAAATAAATAAATAAACAAAAGGGGAGTGACTGGCCCAAAGTCTCAAAGCTGGTAAGCAACAGGGTTAGGACTCAAACCTGAGGCTGAGGACTCATCCAGTGTTCTTTTTCTGAAGGTGTTTTAAGCACTCAAAGAAGAGTGATGGCTCACTGGAAATAATGTGGCTGCTGCAATGTTTTGCCCATGGGGCCTACCCATGGATGGGAAGGCCCGAGGACAACTTGCATCCCTGAGAGTTGGTTTCAGTTACTTGGCCTTCATGCTGAGCCGTTCAGGAGCTGGGAGCCAGCTTCCAGAAAGGGAGGCTTGGCTTCTCACGTTTGCTCCAGTAGGAAGTTATGTTTTGAGCTGGACCTCAGTTCAGGGTTGCGGCAGCTTCAGGCAGGTAAACCCGCTTTGGCAACAAAATAGATGGGGAAGCAGGGCTTTAGGGGCACAGGAAAGCTTCCCAGTAGAGTGGCCATGCTGTGAAGGTCAACTCCCATCTTTTTCCCCCTGACAGCTTGATTTTGAGGAAGTGGCCAGTGTGCTTTGGCCTAGACTAGAGGCCAGCCCCTTCTCCCTGACAAGTTTTCCTCCACAAGCAGCAAAGCCCCTTCCACAGGCCTGCTTATCTGCTTGCCAACCCTCAGGTAGACTAGGGACCAGGAGCTCAGCAAAGCCTTGAGGGCAGAGATGGGGTGCAGGGGTGGAGCAGGGCTGAGCTCAGGCTGGTCTTCTGGCTGGAGTGTGTGCCTCCTGCTCCATCCTGCTGTCATCACTGCACCAGGTGCTAGAGCTAGCTTCTCCACTGCCACTACCGCTGCTGCGCTGTGGGGCTGGGAGGCAGGGTGACTGCTGTCCTTCTGGGCCCGACTCTCTATGAGCCGGTGGGTCCCTCTTTCTCAGTAAATCTATGCAGCAGCCAGTGGCAATAAAATAATATAAATAGCTAAGGCCCCATGCCAGATGCTTTATTCATCTTATCTAGTTAATTCTCATATCGATCCTCTCAATAAGTAGTATTACTATCCCCATTATGTAGATGAAGAGACGGAGGATCAGCAAGGTGAAATGACAGGTTCACGATCATGCAGCTAGTAATCAGTAAACCAAGACTCTAACCCGGAGCTATTGGCTTCAGAACTAAGTCCATCTATCACTATAGATTGATATAAGCGGCCCAGGGTGGGCTGCTAAGGAACTAGAATGGGAGAAGGTCCAGAGCAGCCACACCGTGACCTCCTAGAGTCCTGCCTGCCTTCTTGCATCCCATGAGCAGGAGAAAGCCCTTAGCCTAGCAACAGAGGCCACCTTGGCCCAAAGTAGAGGCTGCCAGAGCAGGTGGCCTAAGCAGACTGAAATTCCAAGGAGGCTGATGGTGGTGTTGGAACAAGCAGAAGTTCATGGCTTCACCACAGGGCGTCCACACTGGCCAGGTGCTGCTACTGGCCACCTGCCATGAGGTCACATGGCCTTGCACACGGAGCAGCCATCATCCTTAGCCCCACTCTCAGGTCACCTCTCCCACTAGCCCCAGCCCAGGACCGTGGGACAGGCTCTGGGCTTAGCTGTCTCGGGCTTCAACCCCTGTTGCAGCTTCTCTTTTCCAGGGCTACCTTGTCTGTGGACCTGAGGGCAGAATCACTGTGTGCAGCCGCTCCTTCCTTTCATTCCTGGAAATTCCCAAACACTGGCCCAACCCGAGAAGTTCCAGAGCTGAAAATCTAGCTCACGCAAGGCCCTGGGGTGGGGAGGGGAGACAACTCTGATTCTCCTACTGGGACCTGAGTGACCTTGGACAGGTCACCCCCCTCCGTTTCCGCATGTACCGTGAAGGACTTGGACTCAAAACTTCCTAAGGGCCTGTCTTGCTCTAATAGCCCAAGTGGGAATACTGCCATGGTAGCTTGGGCCTTGAGGCAGCCTCCTCTCCAGGAGGGCCAGCAAGGTGCCCCCTTCTGCCTGCATCCTCCTATCAACTCCAGCTGAGCTCCATTCCACTTTGAGTTGCTTTTCACTCTTAAGAAGTTTGCTGCCCCACACTGGGTCCCTGCCTGCCTACCAGCAAATGTGTCTGTAACCAGCAAGGCAGGAAACTCCTCAGAGACAAGCAGTCCTGGTATGCTCCTTGACCCAAGAAGAGGAGGATATTGCGGTGACACTCCCCATTGCCCTGGGAGGCACTTCTCTTCAGTTCAAGTAGAGCCATCTTTCCTCCTCAGCTCACTCTGTCCACCTAGACTGGCTCCTGGTCTAAGACAAAGTGGGAGTGGGTGGGGGAACATTTACAGTGAGCCCAAAGTGTGTCTTGCCCCCAAGCACAGGAAATGACTGCCACTGAGTGCCCCTCCAGAGACAGTAAGCAGCCACGTGGACATAAGCAGGGTGACTGTGGAGGGCCAGGGTTTGGTCAGCCCAGCTTCATTCTGATGTAGTTTTGGGTAAACCCTTGCTACCTGAAGCCCCTTGGGTGGGCAGCTGGCGGATGTTGGTGTCGTTTTTAGGGATCTCAACAGTGTGTGGCCAAGCTGGTAGGGAGATAGGGTTGGATGGCAGGACAGATGGCTTCCATGCTGGGGCTCCGCTACTTACCTCCCACCCAGGCCCAGGAAACTCCCACCCATTCGGAAGCTTTCCCCTCAGCCCTGGGGCCTTGACATCCCTCATGAAAGGCTCCTGGGTCATGAGTGGGGAAGAGTGTGTCCTCCCCTGAAACCCTCCAGACTGCGGGCTTTTTGCAAACTTAGAGGAAACCGTGCCAGAAGCCCCTGCTGCCCCCGGCCAGTGTTTGCATGCACCTCCTTCTCACCCCCACCCAGCTCACCTGAGGAGGACCTGCCTTGGCAGGGTCCAGAGGAGAAGAAAGGAGAGGGTTGCAGGAACGAGAGTTTTCATTCCGCGGGGACCCTGGAGCCCTTTCTCAGCCTGGCTGCCAAGGTGAGAGGGGATATCCTGGCGAGGAACCCGAAAGTATAGAGCCTTCCTCCAACTTGGGCTGCTCACAAGGAGCCCGCAGGGGCTGGGCTAGGAGTTGCGCTCTCTCCTCTTCTGCTCTCTTCTCCTCTGCCCTGCCGTTACCAGTCAGGGGCCAGAACTATTCCCCTGGAAATGATCCTGACACAGATAACCCTACCGGCTCCTGCTCTGGCTCTCCTGGGGCACCAGAGGGCCTCAGCTTGCTTACTGGGGAGCCGAAGGAGATTCTCTTTGGGCAGCAATCACTCTCCAAACCCCGGAGAGTCTTGGAGGGGAGGGAGGAGGGAGACTGGTAGGAGGTTTCCCTCCCTCTCACCTCCCCCCAGATGCACCCTCCGAAAGCAGCAATTTAAAGGCACAGTCGCCTGCAGCTGGAGTGGGGTTCCGAGAGCGTGTCCATGTGGCCGGGAGGAGCTTGGGCTGCTGCTGCCCCTGGGAGAGGGCCGGAGGTGTTCTATCCAGCTTCTAACTCTCCAGCTGGAGGAGTGCCTGCGGGCTGTCCTGCTCCCCCTCCCCAGCAGCTTCCCTTTTAGCCTGGAGCCAAGCTGAGGCCCGAACTGTGAAGTCCTAATGATATTTTAAGGGGGAAAAACACCTGAGAGGGTTTAGGCAGAGCCACTGGGTACTGCCAAGCTGACAGCTTCAAATTAGAGGAGGCCAAGGGCAGGGGAGGTTTTTTCTAAGCCCTCTGGGTGGAGGCATGGGGGATGGATGATACTGAGGAACTTCGGAGTCCTCCTCATATGTGGTCTGCCTGCCTGTCATTCTGTCCACCTACCCTCATCTCCTTCGTCCTTAGGTGTGCAGCCTTTTGTTTGCCTGCTTCCTTCCCTCAGTTCATCTCTGCTGAGCTTGGCTGGCCCTCTGTAGCTCTTGGAGACCCCCATTCCCCAACACCCTCTCCCCAG
Source organism: Equus asinus (assembly GCF_041296235.1). Lineage (NCBI taxonomy): Eukaryota > Metazoa > Chordata > Mammalia > Perissodactyla > Equidae > Equus > Equus asinus. The sequence goes on from NC_091820.1 coordinate 97,418,745, forward strand.
CCCGACACCCTCTCCCCAGCCTGGCTAGGCTGTGGGAAGGGACAGGTGTCCCTGGCTGGGGAGGGCAGGCTTGGCACACAGCAGGTTTTGCAAGCTTCAGAGGAGTCAAGGGGACCACGAACAGTGACCTAGCACTCCACAGCCCCTGATGGAGGAGAGAGACAGGGAGGAGAGAGACAGGGAAGGTGGGCTGGTCTCCTCTTTTGCCTCTGCCCATTTGCTTACAGCATCCAGGTGCTTCAACTCCATGTCCTCTGCTGGACCCTTCCCCAAACTTGCCCACGCATCATCTCTCCTTCCCTCCCTCTTTTCCTCCCTCTCTCCCTGAAGCTTTCCTTCATCTATTCTCTCTCCATCTCCCTCTCTGTGTCCTCTCTGTGTCTCACCTTCTGTGTCTGTCTTGCCTTCTTCTTCAGCCCTCACTTTCTCTCTCTCCCCGTTTTCTCTCTCAACCTCCCCATTATCTCCATTCTCTCACTCTCTCCTTCTAAGTTGCACAGTGAGAAGCCAAGGGTTTTCATTTCTTCTTCAGCAGAAACTCTCACACCAGCTCTCCTGAGTTCTGAGAGTGTACTGGGGGAGGGGTCGGTGTCACTTTACAGGGGTCAACCCCAGAGCTGCCTGCAGCCAGAGAGGGTTTGTGGAGATTGAAAACTCTTCTATGAGACCCATTAGGTACTTAGTGGGATTAATGACAAAGCAGCGAGGGGTGGAACTTGTCCTGCATCTCCCTTGTGGCTGTGTTATTATTAAAGAAGAGGAATGTGGTTTTCAAACCACAAATGAAAGGGAAAGAAGATAATTTTAAAGAATACACACTGAAATGTAGATGGGGGAGCTGGGCTTTTGGAATTGAGACTGGGAACATTACAAGTTTCAAATAACAGGTATATGACCAGTAAGCACAAAATTTAATGAGCAAATTATCCCCAAAACATCTTTAGCATCACTTGCTCGCCCTCCTTCCCTGTTTCCTCACAAGCATCACAGTCCCCACTCCCTGGGCACAACCAAGCCTTACGGAACTTCTTAGGGCAGAGCTCCAAGTAGGGAGCTAAGGGCAGTGTGTGTGTATGTGTGGGGGGGGGACACTTGTCTCCTCTGTTTAACTCACTCCCTCTAACAAACCTGATCATATCACTCCCTCTGCCTCAACTGTTCCCTATTGCTCTCAGGCTGAAGTTCAAGGTGTTGAGCCCGCCTCAGCCTGCCTGCTGGGGAGCCAGATTCTCTTTGGGCAGTGATCACTCTCCAAACCCTAGAGAGTCTTGGAGTGGGGGGAGGAGGGAGACTCATAGATGTTTCCTTCCCTCCCACCTCCCCCCGGATGCACCCTCCAAAAGCAGCAATTTAAAGGCACTGCATGATCTGGTCACTCTGCTCATCCCACTGATGCATCTTGAATCACCTGTCTCTCCAGCTTCCAGGTAGTTTCCAGGCTGAGTTTTGTTGTCACTTTCTCAAGGAAGACTTCTTGAACTGCTCCAGCCTGCCTCGGTTCTGGGTTAGGAGACCCTCCAATGTGTTGCCACAGGACCTTCGCCTTCCTCCTTCACAGCACCTGGAGCCTGTTACAGCTGCCCACTTACCTGCCTCCCCCACCCCCATACCTAGACTCCCTGTGGGCAGAGACACATGATCCACCAAATCCCCAGGCCCAGCCCAGACGTGGCACATTATAGGCAATTAATGAATGTTCATTAAGAGAAGCAAACTGGGCATCCCCCAGCCCAGATGCCTTTGCATCTTTCTCTGTCAAATAAGAATGATAAGTCTGACACACCAAGAGAGGGCTAGCATTAGGTAATGGTGATAAGGAGAAATGAGGAGGCAGTTTTCATTCCCTTGCCCCTTAGGCCTATGGCCTCATACTCCCTCATCTGGAATTCTTGGCTAATGGAAGGCATAGGCCCCTGGGGACTGGTCCATTGTCTCGGGTCTCACCTCTTGTGTGCCCCATGGGATCCCTGAGTGCTGAGAGCAAAGCAGGGTCAGCTTCCTGGGAGGAAAGGTGCCTTCTTATTCGAGGCTGCAGCAATGTCCAAATGTCTGCTGGCATGATAAAGGGGTACGGCCTTTTCAGGGTGCTGGAAGCAGACTCTTTGGGAGAAGAAGAGAGGAAAGAGAGGCAAAGAACTGGGAAAGCTTCTCCTAGGATGTGACAAGCAGCAGGAGAGATGCCCATTCAAGACTTCCCTGTACCAACAGGAAGCCACCCTCTCTGAAGATGATCTCAGCACTTTCTGGTGTGGAAGGGTACAAAGTTGTCACCAGCCTTGCTCCCTAACCTTTTCCTCCTCTTTTTGTCAAACTATGGTGTATATGAACCTCCACATTTCAAAATGTACTGCACCCTTTTCCTGTTTTGCAACTGGCTGCCACATTGGTCTGAGGACTGACTATATTGCAGTGCTGAGGTTGTGTAGAAGTTACAATAGGCAAAGTGTTTTTCAGGATGAAAGATATTATTTCATCATGAAAAAAACTACTGAGCTGCTAAAAATGGATTAAGCACATTTTCATAAATGTTTCATTCCAGGAAAGAGTCTGTCATATTTCAGCCCTATGCAAGGAAAATTGCAATTGCACCCTCCTGACAAGCAGGCTTCCTGAAACTTCAGTCTGAGGAGCCACATGTCTGTGTTGGGATGGGTATTATTTGTGACTTCTGGGGCTGAATTTTGGTGACAAAGTTGGAGAATCCGTTAGCATACCTTCCTGGACCCAACTCCCCCATATTGCCTATCCCACTTATTAGAGTAGAAAGTGGTCTGAGGGGTACCTTGGAAGGCAGGCTGTATCCTCAATCTAAAAAAACTCCCAGAGAATTAGCTACTTTTCAGAAGCATTGGGGTAAGAAGTTGGGAGGGGGTGAAATAAAAGACAGACGCTTTTTAAAAAAATCTGCTGACAAGGATGGGGCCGTTTCAGTTGGATCTCCAAGGAGCAAGGCTGCATCTTTTTGCTGCGTGTGAGTTTTTCTATTCAGGGTCGTTTTCAACCTCCAAGCATGTGAGAATTTACTTGAAAGTGGGGGTTCAACTTCAGGTGCTGAGGGAGCACTGCCAGCAGAGGCGGGAAGACCTTTTGCCCTTCAGACTCAAGGAAACATGCATAGTGTGTGTGGGTAGTAGAGGTGGTGGGAGTTTCACAGTCCTCGACTCAGCTGGAGGAAGGAAGAACAAAATGGCCGATGTTTTAGACATCTTCAGTGCTCTCCTATGACTCTTGGAGAGGGACTGGCTTAAGTCTGATGTTTCAAAGATTAGCCTTCCTTCTTTTTATGGAATTTTTCAGGCATGGGATTTGCAGACAAAGGCTGGGGTGTCTGAACTTGGCGGGAGCCCATGGAGAGATTTACTGAGCTCCTCCCAGTCCTCAAAGACAAACCAGATATCAGCACCAGGATAGCACCAGTGAGCAATGGTCCCGCCTCTGTTGCTGGGCTCTCTGTTCAGCATCCATGGGATAACAGAGAGGTGGGGCTCCAGCCAGTAAAGGTGTATTGATTAGCATCCAGGTGTGTAGCATTTCTCCCCTGCTGGACCCTCAGAATCATTACTCAGCCCATCAGCTACTCAAGAGCAATTCACCAGGTGTGCAGGAGAGTTTCATTCAGGTTTCCACAGAGTTTACATGGACTCACCTTGTCTCTTGGCTCTCATAACTCTGAAACATTCTTTTTTGGGAATGATAGGACCACGTCACGCCTCTCCTCAAAAGTAAATTGGTTTTTGCTTTTGATCATGCTCTTGAATATCTTGTTTTACCCATTTGGGGATTATGATCATCCATGCCACGTGAGGTGTGAAGCCCTTACATAACATAAAGCAACAGAACTTGGAAAGATGAACGAATATTTACCGTGTGGAATGGATCACATTCCTACTAATCCATGCACCACTCAACAAATATTTATCGAGGGCAAATCATACACCAGATGTTGAAGGTGCCGGAGATACAACAGTGAAAAAAGCAAGCGGAGCCCATGTCCTCATGTAGCTTACATTCTAGTGGGGTAGTAATGTAATTCCTTCCAAAAGAAGGTTCTGTGTGGGTCATCATCAGTGCCCCAGGGCCTAAGTACCTCTCACAGCATTTGCGTTGGGCATTTATCACACAGCCTAGAAAAGAGAGAGACTAATTTTCAGCAGGCAGGAATGAGTTTCCTTTCCGTCTATCCCAGAATCTGTCTGCTAGTCACATTACACAGGTCATCACCTGCAGACATCCTCCCAAGAAGCTAATCCTCCAATAATCCAACCCTATACAGAATACACATGTCTGAGTCCCATGAGCGTCTGTGGTGGTGCAGACATATTTGTCTGTGCTGCTAATGAGCACCTTCCTCACTCGGAGAGTTAGGGCGTTAACAGTACTCTTAGCACTCCTGCTGTGGTTCTTCTCCGAGTGGTCTCCAATTATTTAGGATTTGCTTTTCCTCCCTCCATCCCTTCCTCTCTGCTGTCTTTGTCTTTCAGTCTGTCTTTCTGTCTGTCCTCCTGTCTTCTTTTTTGGTTTTACCATGGATAAATTCAATGTCTGCTGCAATAGGACACTGGACAATGAAGTAAGGAAAAGTTTAGTTGGTGACTATATAGAATTATGCAAAAAACTGAATTTGCGTTAAGGGTACCAATCAAATAGTTATAGTTAAATTAGCAAGTTTTATATAGCAAAGATTAGAAATTTAACATTAGAAAAGATGCTCTAGTTTAATCTTGCACTCCTGCAGTGTTCACCATGTAAGTATACACATGTGTGTGCATGCAGACAAACACATACACACACACAGAGCTCTTCTCGATAATCCGAAGATGGTGCCCCTGCTGCCGGGAATTATTGTCCAAGAGTGTGATTGCGAGGTGTGATAAAGTTGGGGAGTGATGAGTAGTCCCTTTCATCCTGAGTGCAGGTGGATCTTGTTCTTTGATTTGTGGTTGTGGCTTCTACATGTACTGTACTAATGAAGCCCTTTTAGTCACAGTTGTTTATGCAGGGTAATTGCAATCGCTAGGTAGGGTGCCAAATTCAACCACTTCTCTTTGTACAGGGTGGGTTAACTCACTTTGCAGAAGTTATGCTGCATATAGCCCAAAGCGACAGATTCTAATCAATGACAGTCACTCTCAAAGAGTCACCAGAGATGCTAATCAGACAACAAGCTACTCCAAACCTCAGCAGATCACATACACCGGCTTTTGCTGCCACCCACTCCTGCACTGTCAGCAACATCATCGTTCGACACCGAGAGAGAGCATTGCTTTGAGAACTCTGACTTCTCTTTCCTGCCCATTGTCAGTTTCTTTCTGTAACCTTCACATTGCCTTTCTACCATGCGTTACATCCCACGTGTTCTATAATCCCCTCACTTTCCACAGCAGTGTGCCCACTGCTGAGTCAAAGGCTGTATCACAACTGCAAACCCAGTACATCCAGCCTCAATTATGGTCCAGTTTCAGGAGAGACAAATAGGATGCTGAGGTCTTGACATTTTCAAGCAAGCGGTGGCACAGATCCAGGGAAGTCTGCTCAGTTGCATCACCTTAAGCAAAAGCACTTGGGAGACCAAATTATTTTCCACGTAGAATCAGGTCTGTGAAATGGTAGAACGGAGTAGAGCAGGACCATTTAGTAGGTTCACCAAGTAAGGACGAACATTTTCACACTTCAGAGAAGCACCCAAGGGGAAACTGGAAGCATGGGCAGGAGAGTGCAACTCACCCAGTGCTACTGGAGGGAGAGAAGTTGAAGTGGCTCTTTTTTGATGGTTCAGATTCTGGCAAAAAGTTTGCTGAGATTCCATTCAAGATCAAGTGGCAGCCAGCAGCAGTCAGAAGATTCCCAGAGAAAGCTAAACTAAAGAGATATGCCTCAGAGCAGAGACCAAATCCTGGAGAAGCTGTTAATCAGTGCTGAGAAGGCCAATGCCTGGGGTGTCTTAGCTCATTTTAATTGCATAAATTGAATCCCAGGATAGAACTGAGTCCACCAGAGACTCTGATGACACCAAAGGGCCCTCTTCATTATTCTGAGAGGATTCTCTTGACCCCATGGAGACTGGAAAGGAGTCCTAGTTACTGTGGGAGAGAAGTTTCTGGCATTCAAGTCTTCCAACCTGTCAGAGGTAGTGAAGATTCTTTGTTTTAAGTTAGTGGGATTCATAACTATTATTAGCTACATTTCAGTGTCTTTATTTTAACTCCATTTTCAATCTGATCTGCTATTATCAGTCCTTCCTAGATCCATTTTACAGATGAGAAAGTGAAGACCCACAACACTGTTCATCTTTGTCTTTTCTGCCTCACATTCTGTACCTCCACTCTCATTCTATCTCCACTTTCCCAAACATAACTGTATTATGTTTAGAAGTTGGTGGAAATCAAGCCAACCAATAAAATAGACTGGAGCAGGGGTGACACTAGGCTTCTTTTTGCAGTTAGTATCTAGGGAATGTTTAGATGTCTGTCTCATGTCCAATTCCATATTTAGACTCTGGCCTTTCCACTGCTTTGCACCTACTCAGACCTCTACTCAATGCACATTCACAGTGTCATCTTCTAAAGATGAAATGAAGTCTACTGATGTCCAGTGAGCATCAGGGAATAACAGAATGGTTGATTCCTCGTGGGACTTGATTCTGCCATACAGCTCCCCTTGGTCTTAGAAGATGAGTGGAGAAGGGAGAAAGGACAGATATCCTGCCTTCCTAGGAATCAAAGGCCACTCTGGAGGCTTCTGTCGGAAGAAACTGCACTTTCTCCAGCACGCATTCCACAGAGCTTGGCCATGGAATAGGGCTTTTTCCCCAAAGGTCAAACAAGTTGACCAGGAAGCCAGGAGACAAAGCCAGGCAGACTTAACCCCCAACTGGCTGCTCCAGACAAATGAGAACAAATTAGATCCTTACATCATTAAGGGACATAGACAGTAGTCCACAATTAATACTTCCTTCCAAATCAGACTTTGCTGTGCTTAGTGGTGAAGTTGTCTCCAGCCTAGCGAAGGGGTCCTTTCAGCCACCACACAAGCCATGGATGAAATGAACACGGCAGATATTTTTTTCCCGTAGGGTATGATTTTCTCTGTTCTGCTCCGCTGTCTCCTGCCCCCTGTCAGCAATCCTCTTTGACTCTGCTCTGTGCCTGAGCTGAGTGGAAGGAAAATGCAGCTGACTCTAACGTTCCTTCTAATGTCTGTGCAGCAGTTTGGCCCAGGCTTCCATGAGCAGAGATGGCGGCAGCCTTGACTACCTCATGGGGGATTTAGAAGTGCATTGTGCCTTCCATTTGGTGCCTTAAATATATTGATTTGGTGAGGAATGGGGGAAAAGACTAAAATTCAACAGGAGAGAGTTGCATGGGGCAAATGAAGAAGGGCTAGAATCCCCTCCAAATCTCATGCAAATCCACCAATTCATAGAATTTTAGAAATGGCTAGGATATTAGAGATCAAATCCAATCCTCTTTTTTTGAAGGCCAAATAAAGGACCAAAAGGGTGAAATGACAAACTGAAGGTGATCCAGTTATTTGGTGCAGAGATTGGAGTAGATCTCAGAAACTTTGGCTCCCAATCCAGCTGCTCTCCATCACATCACTGCCTTTTACCAAAAGCCCAAATCAACCTTCCCTCTTGTGTTCTGCGACGTTTCCCCTATGCCCTTCTCCACAAGATGCACATGTGCACACCTACACTCTGCACTGCACCTGGTAGCCATGAGCTCTTCCAGCAGAGCACAGGCCCAGGCAATCTGGCCTTCCCGAGTTGCTACTTTGCAGTAAAGATTCAGCAGTAGGGCTAAGGGAGTCCCTTTATATTAAACCAGCCACAAGTCAGCTAAATTATGCATACAGAAGCTGCTTCCTCCACTGTTTACTTGGTAACTCATTCTCCTCCGAAAAACAGAACTGAGGAGAGAAATGAAAGAAGAGAGGAGAGAGCAAGAGAAACAGAAAAGAGTGGATTTCCTTAGAATTTCTTGGCACTCCCCCCACCAAACCATTTTTTAATCCCTGTTCTGCGGGCCCAGCTTCCCTTGCAAGCCTGAGCACACATTGCTCCACTATAATAATGACAATGACAAGAATAATCCTGCCTCGGCAAGGTCTTTCTTTATCCAGGGACCTCATCAGCATAGAAGACTGGTGTGAGAACCAAATGCTGTGTTCCACAGAAAGCTGGGTCTCTTCTTCGACCAAAAGAAGTAAGCGATCTGGAAAGAGGAAGCTTTGTGCTCCAAGAGGCAAGTAGGTACATGCTGTGGGCAGCCTTGGGTTCCCTGGCTTTGAGAGATCCCACTCCTAAGAGGATTGGTAGGGGGCCCAGCACCCCCAGACCCATCTTGTCTCTGGGAGAATTCAGCACACCCCCCTTTGTCTCAGTGGAACTTTCCCTTGTAGAAGTAATTCTGCCTCTATGAAGTTGAGCCCTCTTGGGCTCATGTTAGGTGCTTCTAGAGCCATGATTTTTTATCAGCTCACAAGTATCATTATCCCCAAAAATAAGCTCAGAAATGGCAAGTGGAGAGCCAGGCCTCATAAAAAGGGCTCCTAGCACCCAACAGTCTTTCCACAACCTGGATGCCTATGGATAGGCTGAGCAGAACCTGGCTCATGGGAGATACTTGCTCAGGGTGTGTTGGATGAATGAAAGAATGAGTGAATGCATGTATTAAGTGTCTGAAGAGAGAAGAGGCTCACAGCCAGGGCTCCTCAACTCCCTTGCTCCTCTTTCTGCTCCACGGCTCCCACTCACCTAAGCAGAAAGACCTTTTTTGTTTTTGTTTGTTGTCCTGGACCTTTTAATTGACTAGACCCCCTCCAAATAATGCTAATGAAAGGGCTTGCCTGGACCCCATTCCCATTCAATGAGTTAGGACAGGATCTCCCTCCCCGAACCTCTTCTGAAAGTAGTTGTGAAAGGGGCAGGCTTTGATGCTCAACTGCCTGGGTTTAAATCCTTGCTCTACCACTTACTAGCTGTGTGGCCTTTTACAAGTGATGTAACCAGTCTAAACCTCTGTTTCCCCATCTGTTAAGTGAAATAATAAATAAGACCTATGCCATGAGGGTTGTCATGAAGATTAAATGGGCTAATAATACACATAGGCTCTAGCGTAAGGCTAGGCACACAGTCAGCACTCGACAAACTATTACTATTCTCAACCCTGGAGCCGCTCTTTCCCTTCATCTGCTCTGTGGGCTGAAGTGGTTTTGCTGTACTGTGTCCCCTGGCTGGTGGACACCAGAGTAGAGGGTGGGGGCTTTGGAGGGAGTACCACACAGTGCTTACCCAGAGCAAAGACAAATGCTTACCAGGCTGTTAGAACGGCAGCTGATAAAATATCCTGGATAATGGCTTAGACATGATTAGAAATATTGCTTGGGGAGAGGGTGGACAGGAAGTTGTGAGGAGAGACAGAATAAACAGAGGAGATAGATAGAAAAGAAAAGAAGGAGCGGGAGACAGGGGAGGAAAAGGTTTAAGAGAGAAAGGGAGGGGCTGGAGAGCCGAGGAGAAGTGAAATTGCTAGTGGAACATTAAACACAAATGAGGGGAAATAAAATTAACATCTTTATTGAAAAGAAAAACAAGGAAGTAAGAAATATCCCTGTTTGGGGAAATCTTGTGTAGAAAGGAGCAGGTGCTGGGGGCCTTTGGAGGCTGGTTGCCATGGTGATGCTATACGTCTTCTTTTTCTATTAGACTGTGAATCTGGCAGCTGAGGGTTTCTTTCTGCTCTGGTTTCTCAGTCCAGGGCTTAACCCTCAATGAAGCTTTGGTGTTTCCGTCCCCAGCACTTTAGATATGCTGTGGGACCTGCTGGCTTATTGTCATGGCTTCTCTTTGATATGATACCTGTCCAGAAAGAAAAAAGAGAGAAGGTACATGGCTGGGGAGCTGGAGGGAGAAGCACCCTGTGCAGCTCTTTCCAGATAGATGAGAAGGCAAGTTGAGCAGGTAGGGAGCACTTTGGCCAGAGGGATATGGGGGACACTTCTAATGATTCCTCCCTCTTCAAAGTAAATCTGGGTGGACACTTCTGTAAGAAACTAAGGTGGCCAATCGTCTGGGTTTACTAACACTGAGTTTCACGGGACATGGAACTTTCAATTATGCAACGAGGAGAGTTCTAGATAAGCCAGGACAGTTGGTAACCCAAAGAAAAACTCACTCAGAAATCCCAAGATGAAGGGAGCCCCGTTCTTCAGAGCCTGACATTAAAAACACGCATGCAGGGACCAGACCACAGAAGGCTTTTGAATGAAAGGCACTATTTAACCCAGGTTAATAAACATGGGCAATAATTTCATAGTTTGTTTTCTGCCACCAAGCCATCTTCCCCATGCTATACTATGTAAAGAGGTTCTCCAAGTTCCAGTAAAGTCAGAACCACCTGGGGACCTTGTTAAAAATGCAAATTCTCTGGCCCCACCTCCACCTGCTTGATCCAAGTCTCTGGCAGGTGATGTGGCCCAGACACCGACACTTGGTCAAGTTTCCTGGCCCACTCTGACACACGTGGTCTGAGGGCTAGGCGTTTAAAAGCCTCAGCAGCAGCAGCCAGAGAGTTTGTTTGACAAGTGAAAGCCAACAAGCGTCCAGACCAAAGGAAGCCTGCCTCCACCAGGGCAAAAAGTTCAGAAATGCCCTGGCCCAGGGGCAGGGACACACCTGGGCCCTCCTGCACCCATCTCCCCTGCACTCTGCCTGACTGGTTCCTTCTCTTCTCCAGGGTCGGGCCTGAACATCACCTCCTCCTCCGAGTTCTTTCCTGGCCTCCCACTCGATCTGACAGGTCCTCACAACATTCTGCTTTTTGTTTTCTTCTGTTTCTCTCAATTTGTAATCTCGCATCCAAGTGTGGGTCCTCATAAATGCCCCCTCACCCATGAGACTGTCAGATGCACGAGGTCGAGGCCTATGCCCGTTTTTCTCATGGCTGAGCCCCCTACACACCTCATGCAGGGCCAGGCAAGGAGAAGGGGCAGCTAAATATTTCAGAATGAATGAATGGATGAAGGCATGAGGGAAAGAACGGTTGGGGAGGCACTGGTGGCAGCCCCGGCCTGGACGACAATGCTGAGTGTCAGTCCTCGCTGCTCTCTTGGGAAGGTCGCTTGCCACCCCATTAATGGGCATGAAAGGTGACAAAGCAGGGCCTGGGCCCCTTCTTCGTAGGCTCCCATCTCTGGGCAGAGTCCCAGTCACTCCCCAAACATAAAGCAAACAGAGAAGCCACAGCAGCCAGGTCTGGGTAGGAGGCAGGGGAAGCAGGTGCCCCATTTCAGGCTGGTTGTCTGGGCACCCAGAGGCCGGGGCAGGAGAGGCCCTGGGGCAGGCTGCACCCTTGCCCTCGCCCTGGACCCTGTCTCTGGCTCCCTGAAGGTGGACACTGAAAAGGAGCAGAGTTTGCCACCCCTAAATGTGTCTCACTGGCATCAGGGTTATTTTAGGCTGATTATTTTCAAGAAACAGCAGACATAGGAAAGCTCTGAGAACTGAGTAGAAGTTACCCTTTCTAGGAGACAATTATGTTTATACGGGAAATCTCTGTAAGGGTGTCTCCCTCTCTGTACTGTACCAGGAAGAGAAGGTTGACTCTAAATCTCTTGAAACTCCTCTCGATGGGGAGGCAAGGACTTAAATCTGCATGACAACCTTACCCTTGGTGACCTTGCTTTCCCTGAAAACCTCCCAAAACTGTCCCACCACAACGTCTTTTGTCTTTAGCTGGAGATTTAAGGTGGTAGCTTGGGCCATTTCAGGCAGTTACTCAAGTTTCCTGGCTCTCTTCTGTGTATCCAGGAGGTATAGATGGTATTAAACTTCTGTTTGTTTTTTTCCTGTCAGTCTGTGTTTTATTACAGGGATGTCTCAGCCAGGAGCCTGGAAGGGAAGAGGGAAAATTACTTTTCTTGCCCCATAGCCCTTACCCAGCTGTATGCAGAGCTGTGGGCAGGTGGCCTCGGGAGCCCGGGAGCATTGGTCTCCACAGCAGTGTTTCCACTGGGGCCTCAAAAATGAGGAGGACACACGTGCTTTTGCATGAAATCACATGGGACATGATCTGCATGGATCCTGAAGGGGTGGCTCAGGCAACCTGCAGACCACCTCCTCTCATTGCCAAAATGTCATGCTCCGTCCAGAATGAAAAGCCAGGTCCCAGTGACTTGAACCCTGGAACAAATGACAGACCTGAAAGTTCACTGTTCAACAGATCAAACTGTTACTGAACCAAAGTGGATCAGCTTCGTGGTGAGTTGAAATCAGAGCCTTCACCAGAAGTAGTTGTCACACGAAGTAAAATTTATTTGTAGCAAGGAGGAGATCACGTGGAATCATTTCCCAAGTCGTGGCTCTCCCCTAGCACGGGACAGCAGGGGCCATTTCTTTCGGATGGGGAATGCATATTCAGTGGGGAAAGCCGTGGGTGCAGGCTCAGTGGGAACACATGCTCTCACGTACATCATGTGTGAGGCTAATAAGGCTTAGGTTCTTCCTGGGGTGGAGACTTTAGTATTAAAATGAGACAGAGGGAGACTAGGTCAACTCTGGGCCGTCCATGCAGGCGCTGCTCTCGCTGTAGGGCTCTGCCTGGTTCAGGCCAGTTGGCGATGGTATCTCTTCCTAACATAGGTCTGAAAAACAACCTTGAGGAAGTGTTAAGTACTTTTAAGACTTGCTTTGAGCTGCTAGGACATACACCGGTGACAAAACTCCAGAGAATGAGGATCTCTGACGAGAGGCAAATAGCTAACGTTTATTGAGTGCTCTTTCAGGCTGCGTGCTGACTGCTGTGCACTCGTTTGCAGCAACTTTCGAGGTGGGCACTACTGTTGTCCCCGTTTCACAGATGAGGAGACTGAGGCTTTGTCAGGCTAAAAGGGTTTTCACCATCACGTCCCTGGGAAGAGGCAGAGCTGGGATGGGAACCCGGGCAGCCTGGCTCCAGGGCCCACACCTTGAATTGCTGCTGCACGGTGCATGCTGCCTCTCTTGTGCACTTGTGTGAAGACTCAGACAAAGAGAAGGCAAGCCGGGTGCCCAGGGTCACACAGCCAGTTAATGCCAGAGCTGCAACCAGGAGTTAGGTCTCCTCTCCCCCACCCCGGCTAGTACAATTCGGTTAGCTTACCCTACTTGCCCCAGCCAAGCAGAGTCCTGATGGCCTAGACAGAGGCTGAGTTCTCTTCAATCCCATGACTGGATCTCCTTTGACTGCCTAGCACTGGAAGGTTCTAAGTCTGGGAAAAATGGCGGGATCAGGCCCTCTGTGTTTGTCCAAAGCTTTTGAGAAGGATGACGCCCCAGACCAGCACTGTGGTCACCCTGCAGTGAAGAGCCTCCATGTGTCCCCCACCCTCCTGTGTCCCTGGGCCCCAGGGACTCCCTTCCACAGGCCCTTTGGGGAAACCTCCCAGCCCTACCTCTGCATCTCTCCTTCCCTGTGGCTTTGTCCCCAGCTAGCTGTGGGGTCTGGGAACAGGTAGGTGTCTCTCACCCAGGGCATTTTTGTGTGTGTGTGAGGGGGAAGATTAGCCCTGAGCTAATATCTGTGGCCAATCCTCCTCTTTTTGCTGCAAAAGACTGACCCTGAGCTAACATCCATGCCCATCTTCCTCTACTTTATATGTGGGACAACTGCCACAGCATGGCTTGCCAAGCAGTGCCATGTCTGCACCCGGGATCCAAACTGGCGCACCCCGGGCCACTGAAGTGGAATGTAGGAACTTAACCACTGCGCCACTGGGCCAGCCCCCACCCAGGGCTTTTAACGAGAAGTTTTGTCATGCCCAGGCAGCGAAGATGAATAATTCAGTGAAGGAAGCCCAAGAAATGTTATTCCTTCTGAGAAGAGTCCCTGGACATTGGGCGAGGCAGAGAAAGACTGCATCTTGTTCTGGGAGGAATGGGGGCTGGGGTGATAGTGGTGCAGGAGAGGATGAGGAGAAGGAAGGCTACACAGGTGTCACTAACAGAATTCTGAGGGATCCTTGTCCAAGCCACTTTGAGACTTAGGAGTTAAGCCAATTTAGGCTGGTACAAATCCCCAGTAATCTTTTGGCTTTTGCCCCATCAAGCAGTAATCTCTTCATGGCCGATGCCTACTTCCAGAGAGCAGTGTTGTAATCTCTGGGGGTGGTGGCCTCTTTTTTTTTTTTATTCATTGAGACTTTAAAAATGATTAACAGTCCTCAGAGGGGAAAGAGGACAGATGGAGGGAAGGAGTGACATGCATTCCTGGTTCTCATTTAGGTGCCAGGGGAAAAGAAACAAACTCACATAAGCCCTTGCCAGGTTGCACTGCATCTGCGCACATATCCCTCCGTAGTTTGGGGGGTGGCCAGGGAGAGGCTAGTTTTTAGACAGCACCTCTGAGGAGAAGACATCAAAAGGTTTTCCTGCAAGGTAATGTGTTTCTACTTCCGACAGCGCATGAGAGATGCCAAGCTTCTTCCCAGTTAGCAATTTGGGATGCAACGCCAAAGCCCAAGATTATCCTTGTATGAATAGAAGGCAGAGGTTCTTTTTTTCTTAATTTTTTTTATTTTTTTATTATTATTTTTTTTATTGAGTTATTGATAGGTTACAATCTTGTGAAATTTCAATTGTACATTAATGTTTGTCAGTCATGTTGTAGGTGCACCACTTCACCCTTTGTGCCCACCCCCCACCCCACCTTTCCCCTGGTATCCACTAAACTGTTCTTGGTCCATAGTTTTAAATTCCTCATATGAGTGGAGTCATACACAGATTATCTTTCTCTTGCTGGCTTATTTCACTTAACATAATTCTCTCAAGGTCCATCCATGTTATTGCAAATGGAATGATTTTGTTCTGTTTTGCAGCTGAGTAGTATTCCATTGTATATATGTACCACATCTTCTTTACCCATTCGTCTGTTGATGGGCACTTAGGTTGCTTCCACGTCTTGGCTATTGTAAACAGTGCTGCAATAAACATTGGGGTGCACAGGACTTTTGGGATTGCTGACTTCAGGCTCTTTGGATAAATACCCAGTAGTGGGATGGCTGGATCATATGGTAGTTCTATTTTTAGTTTTTTGAGGAATCTCCATACTGTTTTCCATAGTGGCTGCACCAGTTTGCATTCCCACCAGCAGTGTATGAGGGTTCCTTTTTCTCTGCAACCTCTCCAACATTTGTTGCTATTAGTTTTAGATATTTTTGTCATTCTAACGGGTGTAAGGTGATATCTTAGTGTAGTTTTGATTTGCATTTCCCTGATGATCAGCGATGATGAGCATCTTTTCATGTGCCTATTGACCATCAGTATATCTTCTTTGGAGAAATGTCTGTTCATGTCTCCAGCCCATTTTTTGATTGGGTTGTTTGATGTTTTGTGGTTGAGTTGCGAGAGTTCTTTATATATTAAGGATATTAAGCCTTTGTCAGATATATGAATTGCAAATATTTTTTCCCAGTTAGTGGGTTGTTTTTTTGTTTCAATCCTGTTTTCATTGAAGGCAGAGGTTCTTTAGTGGGAATTAGCACATAATGCAAACCAAGGTTGCCAATGCTTTATATGCCAAGGACCCAGGGGCTTATGCTCTGGGGTTTTCAAACCAGAAAAGAGTGGATTCTAGCCCCAGCTCTACCTTTTCTTGGCTGTGTGACCTTAGGCAATTTGCATTATCTCCTTGAGCCTCAGTTTCCTTATCTGTAAAGTGAGTAACAGTAACAGAACTCCCTCTTATGATTGCTGGGAAGACCATGGGAGAGATAAAAGTGTTCTGTAAACTGTACAACATTGTACCTGTGTAAGGGATATTGCTAAATAGAAAGGCACACTTAGCAATTCACACTCTCTCACCTGGGCCTCTTCGAACAAACTGATTTGCCAGTGTTGGGAATAAAGTATGTAGCCAAGGAATTGCCTCTGTGAAAGGCTAGCTGGCATTTTGGGGAGCCAAGATAGTGACCTCCATCTCAATAGCTCTTCCTTAACACCAGATGTATAGGGAGGCAGGCTTTGGAGGCCAAGGGACCTGAGTTTGATATCAGGCTCTGCCATTTATTAACCATGTGAGTTTGGAAAAATTAACCAACGTCCCTGAGCCTTGTTATTTTCATCTCTGGAATGGAATTAAACAATAGTTTCTACCCCTCCATGTTCTCATAAGCATTATATTAGAGCATGCATATGAAGTACTTAACACAGGCGCTGGCACATAGTAATTGTTCAATAAAGGGTGGCTTTAGATGCCACTGTTATCTTAAGTGATCAACAAACTCAGATTATATACAAAGTAGGCTTCATTCAAAAAAATCTTCGCAGAATATCTACTGCATAGTAAGCAGGCACTGGAGACACAATGGTGAGCAAAATCAGACACGGCACCTGCCCGCATGGACTTTATTTTAGAGACTGTCAATAAATGTTTGGTATGTGAGTGAGTGTGAAAGCAAGACTCCACCCTGGCTCAGAAACTAATTACTGTAAGTTATTAAGATCTTGGAGGTTGGGGCTGAAGGGGAGATGGTTATTTTTCCAGACTCGGGACTCAGCTGCTCACTAAGGGAATGGGAAGAGTGTGTGGATGGTATCAGACACAAGGGGACATACCGAGGAAGGAAGATAGTGTTTTTAAGGAGTAAGGAGTGTCTAGTTCCCTTTGCAATAGGTGAAACCAAACCCACGAAGAACAAATTGAGCAAGAAACTCTTCACTAGCTGTGGACGTGAGCCAAACTCCGAAGGGCCTTCCCTGAGTCCTTCTTCCCCAACTTACTGCCTGCCCTTTCCTTGTCAAAGCATGCATTTGGTAAGGGATCTAAGAATTTATTCACACTGCTATCGTGCAGAGCCAGTGTGAGCTGCCTGGGGACTAGCCTTGGGACTGATTTTCGAGTCAAGACCCAGCTCATTATGTGGGTCAGTGAATCTGCTCCAGCCCCATACCCATCTCCAGCCTCAGTTTCTTAGGAAAGACAGTTGCCAAAGCAGTTGCCAGCGGGAGTTATAGAGCCTCTGATATGATGTGAAGGGCTGTCCACCTTGGCAGTTGACTGTCCATCCCTGAGGGTCAGTGCCCTTTAGCAGACAGATCGAACCAAATGAGGGCTGTGGAAATGGTGCCTTTGGGAGGCCTGGCGAGGCAGAGCTGGAGGTCAGAGGAGCTGAGTTGCCAGGAACCTTTCCTGAGGAGTGCACCTCCTATTTCTTTGGAGAGTTATACTCTTACCAATGACCAGCTACCTCCCGGGCGAGGTGAAAGTGGGTACTCTGCTGACTTTTACTTTCTATCTCTTCTTTCTGCTTTTGGCCAAAGAAGGAACAAATCACTTCAGGCCACAAAGAGCTGACTGGCATCCACACACACTGAAGGATCCCTCAGACTGCAGAGGCTTGCCTGAGGGGAATGGGGAAGAGAGTGAGGAGGGCTGGCCTTCACCAGGACCTTTGAGGGTTAATCCAGGCCTGCATTGGAGGTCCTCTCCATCTTCCCAAGAGACTTCCTGAGAGATGCTACCTAATGGAAACCTGCCTTTCCCTACCTCAGTGTTCCCTTTCTTCTCTCAGCCGCTTCCTCCTCTTTCAACTTCCACATCTCCCCAGCACCAGTTTAATTTGCCCAGTATTGAAATCATCCCAGGCAAAACAGCCAGCCGCTGCTCTTCACTAACAACTGGATGAGGACTGAGGAGGCCTGGAGGCTTACTGGTTGCCATGGTGAGGAGTAGGCCCTGAGAGGATTAAGGAGCTGGAAGCTTGTGCTTTTTTGTTTGTTGGTTTTGATGAGTTCTGTTTGCTTTTCTTCCCCCACCCTGCTTCCTCTCTGTTCCCCTCCCTCCTACCGCTCCAAAATCTCAAATCACTAAAGCAGAAGGAGATTACCAGGAGCAAAATCAGCTCCTGATGCAGGCTACACTAAATACAGGCTGACCTGCTGAGGATAATTGGTGTGTACTTTGCGATGCAGACTCCAGGGAGGGCCAAGTTTGGAATGCAAGATGTTACACCTTTGTGGCAGGTGCAGCTTCCTGAGGCAGAGGGGGACTGGTGGGGGAGGAGGGTTCCCTGAAGCTCTCTGAAGCCTCTATGGTTTTGTTCTTCCTAGCCACAGAACAGGAAAGGCATAGGCAAACTAAAAGCCAGGAGTTTGGGCTGAGGGAGGCCTCTGGGAAAAGGGAGGCAGCTCAGTTCTGGCAGTCATGGAACTCCTGTCTAGTGTCTTCCACATCCCAAGGTCCTTTTTGACTGGAGTTCAGGCACCCAGTCCACCAAATCTTCTTCCATCAGCTGCCTCCCTTCCCACTGGTGACGAAGGTAGAGCACATTTGTGAAGAAAATGTGGGCTCCAGAATGGCTGTGAGGGTATTATATTCTTCTTCTTCTTTTATAAATAGTTCCCTTCAATTCACTCAATTGCTCTGAGATGGGAGACAGCTAATTCAGGGAAATTTTGTGGACTGGGTGCCTGGGATCTACTCAAAAATGACCTTGCTTCCTTCTTAATTGGTACCCTGGGGCTGAGGAGCTACAGGAGGGGAGAAGGGCATGGCAAGGAAACCCTGAGGGCACCAGCAAGGCCAGATGATAGCAAATGGTGAAGTGTCAGTGGCTCCTATCTCCTCTTTCATTCTGTGGCAGCTACATAAACCTAGCTTGATTGGATGAGCATCTCAGAGCAAAGGTATCAAACGGTGTCCCTGCACCCCTCCCAAACATTTTATCCATCCTCGCTTGCGAATAGAGCCCCTGCTCCCTCTTTAACCCTTCACACTTGCATTCTCAGCTCCTAAGGTCTTTACTTATCCTCCCCTAGGTGTTGCTTTTTGTATACTCTCAAGTCCTTCTGTCCTTGTTTTATTCTCCCGGCTAGATGGCACGTTTCCTGAAGGTAGGCTCTGTAACATAAAGTCCACTAGACTCCATTTTCAGGGCTTTGAAACACAATAGAAGCTCAGTAAATAGATCTTGACTTACTGCTCAAGAACCGAGGGCCACAGGAAAGGTCCATGCTATGTAAAATCGGCATAGTGCAGCGATAGAGGGATAGTGGGGAAAGTTGGCTTATTATATAGAAAAATAAGATTAAGAGCTTATCTAATGCCCTATACAAAATCAACTCTAAGGGTGTTGAAGGCTTAAACATAAAAGGCAAAACTATACAACCCTTAGTGGAAAATGTAGGAGAATATCTTTGCAGGATTATGGTAGAATGGCTTTCTTAAGGTGTGGAGAGCACAAATCATAAAGGCAAAAGTAGGCAGATTTGATTAAAGTCCATTAACAGTAAAGATTTCTTTTCTACAGAGAACACAATGGGCAAACTGAACAGAGAGGTGACAGACTTGGAGAAAATATTTGTAATGTACATGAGCAAAAAAGATTAATATCCAGAATATGTAGGGCAAGAAAGAGACAGGAAATCTGATAAAGTTAACAGCAAATATACCAATAGGCAACTTGCAGAAGGGGACGCTCAAATAAGTGGATTATAATCATCTGAGGAAATGTTCAACCTCATTATAATTAGGGAAAGTCAAATTAAAATAGCAGCAGGATACTCTTTTATACTCATTAGACTGGCAATACAGTTAAAAAGAATAAGCTAATAACAAGTGTTGGTTACAATGTAGAGAGATGGGGATCCTCATACATTGCTAAGAATTACGTAAATGGATATAGTCATTTTAGAGAGGGATTTGGAAATATTTAGAAAATTTAAGTTTTTATATACCCTGTGACAGAGCAATTCTACTTCTGGGTATATATCCTCCAAGAACTGCTTTCACTGGTACACTAAGTGGCTGGTAAAATGTTTATTGCAATATTGCAATAGAAGGGAATAGGAAACAACCTAAACGTCCATCAACGGGGGAATGGATGAATAAAATGCAAAACATGCAAACCATGGAATACTATGCAGTAGTCAAAATGAGCACACTAGATCCATAGATATCAACACAATTAGCTCTGTATAATTGTGATGTTGCATGAAACAAAGAAGCAGAAAAAGATGTACAGGATTATATCACTTATGTAAATCAAACATAAGAGTGAGTGTTCATCAGGAAAGGACATGAGATTGGGAAGGGAAATAAAGAGGGAAAGACATAAAGTAAGATGAATAAAAAATAGAAATATAATAAAACAAAGTGGGCCACGCATGAATTAATAATAGTTTGACTCTAACAGAATTTCGATCAATGCAATTTTTTACATCCGAGGCACAACATTCCCCCCACCAAAAAAAGAAAAGAAAATAGAAAGAAAGAAATGGGAGGATATATAGGAAAGTGCCCAAGACAGTGTCTGGCAACCAATACTTGCTCAGCAAATGTGAGTTTCCTTTTTCCTGATTCATCTTTTTCTTCTTTGAGAGGGAAGCAGTAGTGAGTAGGGAGTACTAAGAGCCCAGGAACCAAACACCTGGGCATTTGGATCTGTCCATGGATGCCAATTGGTTCACCTGGAGGAGGTGCTGGAGGACACCAAAGTAAAACGAGGGCACGTGGTTAGAGACCAACAGGAGGCCTCCACATCCTGAATGTTTCTCACTGGGATGTGAGCTCCCTTTGCTCTTCCTGTCCCCAATCCCACCATCTTTGTACTGAGAACATGACCCAAGGAGCCCATCAGTAGGGCTGCCAGCCTGGCAGTCCTGGAGCCAGTGAGACTAGCCTTCCTGTTCGCTCAAGGGTGGAGAGAAGGTTTACCTCTTCTCTTGTCTGAGCCAACGCTATACCTGCCCAGAGATCCCTTTGGCTGCTCTGAGAAATGGGCTCTGTAGCGCAGGAATCCTGGGGGCCAAGATACCTGGCAGCTGGTTTAAGGAAATTGCCGTCCCTGTATAGGGACACAGGAAATGAACTCAAAGGACGTGATACTGTGGCAGAGACTTAGCCCACACGCTGAGCTGAAAGGGCCCTAACAGGGAGGTGCTTGAGAAGCCCGCTTTTCACTAGTCTCAGCCTTGATTTCTGCTGGGGGCCAATTAGTTTAGCCCAGCCTGGCTCAGCATGAACAGGGCCAGTTCTGGAGATAGTAGCCTTCAGGGACCTGCTGCCAAAGATGAGAAGCCAGAAAAGCAATAGGAAAAGCCTTGCTTCCACGGGCATGGTTAAGGAAGAGCAGTCTATGAGACTTGAGTCGTGACAATGGAGGCAACTAGACAGCAATGCCTCAAGTCTCCAGTCTGGCTTTGACCTATTTTGTAGCTGAGGAATAGCAGTCCCTTGTAGAGGTCCCAAGACAAAACCAGGCCAGTGGCCTAAGAACCAGGCGAACGGTATAGATGGGAAAGGAAGAAACAAGTACACATCGGGGCATAAAGGGGAAGGGCTTCTGGAAAGAGCAAATGTTTATTGTTTACTTCCCTGCTCTTTTGAACCAAGCCCCCGCTTGCTGAGATTGTCATTGGGCCAGTGTCAGGACTTCAAATTGACCTTGGTTTGGGTGGTGCTAAGGGAGATGGGGGCCCGGTCCTACTAGGCCACAAAGCTGTTTGGCTGTCTGTCCAGGGGGAAAAGAGACTCAGCCACATGGTGAACATTCATATTTATGCACGCTTTTCTCCTCGCCTTCGTTTTATCTTTACCTCCACCTCCTCCCCCACCCTCAAGCTGTGGAGCCCTCAGTCCTCTTGGCTCATTCCTCTGCATCTGTTGTCTGACTGTCTCTTTGCTTACAAGGTCAGGCAATTGGGATTTGCTGATTTATTTATTTTTTTAATTTGTATTTAAAGAATTTGCAGGCTGCCTGCCCAGGAACACAAATGGCATGGGGAGTGCCAGTCTGCTCCGAATACTCTTTTGTCCAGCGTCCTTGGTGAGATGAGGGAGGGAGGAGGGGCAGGGGCCAGGTGATAGGGGAGCACTGCTGGTCATGTGTTCCAAAACTCACTTTCTCAGCTTTTGTTATCAACCGTCCCTCTCCTGAATCCCAATGGACTCCTTCTGAAGAGAGAGGTACTGCGGCTCGGGGGAGGGTGCAGAGAGAAAGGAAGAATTACTAAGAGTTATGGAGCACTTACTATATGCCTCTGACCTTATCATTCCCTAGTTCATAGTTGAGAAAACTGAGGTCCAAAGAAGCTAGATAACTTCCCCCAAGGTTTCAGGGACAGCGATCTGTGGAGCTGAGATTCAAAGCCAGGCTTGTCTGACTCCAGTTGTGGTGCCCTTAACCACTCAGTTGACCTATCAGGAGCAGTAGGTTATGCTCCTGGCCACGTCCCCAATATTTGTGGCTATTAATGCAAAAAGGTCTCTGGGCCTCAGTTTTCTCTGATGTAAAATGGGTATGAGGAAGCTGGAATATATATGAGTTATAATCTCATATATAAATATGAGATTTATACAATGTTACAAACCAACATGACCTCAATAAAATAATTTTTAAAAATGGGAATGACAGCCTTTGTCCTGTCCGATTCCTGGCATTGCCATGAAGATCAAATGGGATAGGGGATATGAAAGAATAAAGAACCGTTCCCCCTGGTGGGAGGATGGGGAATAGAATGAACACTAGTCTGAGTTGGGCTGCCTGGATTCCAGTCATGGCTGTGACCTTCTCTGGTTTTGTGACCTTGGGTAAATGAATTCAGGTTTCTGGGCCTCAACTGTAAAATGAAGGAGGTGGCCTTGAAGGTCTCATCCAGGTCTATGGGTCTGTGATCATTTTCTCTCCCCTGAGTCTTAGGCCATCTGCCTGCTGAGAGAGTCAAATGGCCCCACTGAGCTGCCTTCCTTCACTGCCCTCACATTGACTGGGTCTGAAACAGTTAGGAACGAACACAGAACCAGAGCCCAAACAGTCTCCATGTCTCCTACTGTCCCCCTTTCACTCTCTACCACCACACTTGGTTCCTGGTATTGCCCCCCCCCCCCCAATTCCTTGTCATTAATGGGAAGAGAGACACTGCCTTGACCCAATCTCTTTACAGCCCAGCACAGCCCTACTCCCACTGGACCCCTCTGAAGAAAAATGAGTGACATTGGCTTCACTTGGTGTCACCTGATGCTGCTGTTGAGGACACAGGAAGGGCTTGGTCCCAGGCTTAGGCTGTGAAGCAGCTCATGGTAACAGGGGCTTGACTGTTATTTGCAGTCCTAAAATGCTATGCTCCCAGTCATATCTTGAATTTATGAAGCACCATTTTATTAGGTATTTACTCTGTGCAAAACATTCAGCTGGGCACTAGGAAGGCAACAATCAGGTTGATGAGAAGCTCACAGGCTGGTGGTGAGAGGAACGCACCTCCTATCACACGCAGCACTCTGTGTACTTTACGAGAGCACTCTGAACTTTGTCTCATCAGATTCTCAAAACTTCTGGGAGATCTGCAGGGCAGTGTCATCTCCATTTTACAGCTGAATAAACTAGTCGGGTAAGTACGTGTGAAACCGTGCCTGTAGAAGTGGAAGGGTAAGAAGAGAAGAGCAGGTGGCAACTGCAGAGATGTGTGATGATGTGAGGTGGACAGGTTCTAACGACACAGGATGGGGAGCCATTGGGAGAACACTGTGGGAAGGCTTTGCTTTCTGTTTAGCAAGCTTATTCTTGGGGAACCGAGGCCTCAGTCAGCAGGACTGTACTTTTATGCTGAGGAGTCAGAGCCTAGGGAACTGGAAAGCCTAGGGAAAGCTAGGGCTCTGTCCTCAGGTAGCCCACTGGTTGGGAAGATGCAGAGGGTCCTGCAGGATAAGCAACCTCAAGAGGGAATGAGGCTTCCTCTGAATAGCCCTGTTATGTCTGCCTTAGGAAGATTCCAGAATGGAATCTTAGGACTTAATTGAGAGTCGAGGAGGCTATCCACAAAGCTTTGCTTACAGAGACTTGAATAAGCCAGTCCTGTAGGACAGCCAAGTGTCTTCTCAGCATCTGCCCTCGGTAGGAGTTGCCCTCACATCTCCTGAACCCCAGGAGTTGGACATGTCGCCCAGCCCCCAATGCTCTGGCCTCTTTCAAAAGCAGAGCCGGAGGGCATGTTTGCCAAGCTCCCTCACTAACGAGCAGTCTCTTCTCTGGCAGCCTTGCTCTGCCCTTCTGTTGGAATAATTGAGCACAGAAATATGTGTGTGTGAGCGTGTGCATGTGTGTTGGGAGGGAGGGTTGGGAGAGCAGTTGTATTGCCTGGGGAGGGGAGGGGATTCTCTCTCTGCTTCCAGTTACTTCACTGGCTGCCTCCTTCTGCAGACATGTGATTTAGCTACCCTTCCTCCTTTCCTTTCCTGGCCCTCCTCAGATTCTTAGGAGAGGCTTTCTGGTCTGTGCCTTAAGACCACACTGGCCCAGGGCCTTACTATGGCAAAACACTGGGATTTTCTCTGAGATTGGTGAAGACCCCAGGGATAGGGAACCAGGTCCTGAGTGGAGAGGAACTAAATCAGGAGGTAGAAGGCAGGGGAAGGGGCTTATCTCCACACAGGCGCGTTAGCCAGGCGCTGTGCATAGTGGTTAGGAGCCCGGGGTTTGGAGACAGACTGTCTAGGTCCAAACCTTGGTTCTTATCCCACCAGCTGTGTGACCTCTCTGTGCCCCAGTTTCTTTGCCTCTAAAATGGGGGTAATAATAATTTCTTCCTTATAGGGGTGTTTTATGGATTCAGTGCTTTATTATTGACAAATGGTTAGAACAGAGCTGAACATATGCTGAGCACTCAATAACTGTTAGCTATAATTATTATTTTCCCTCCCCCATCCTCCACCACAGTCAAGGCAGGATGATGTGGATCATGGACCATCCCTCTGCCAGTCATGCCCTTCCTAGGCTGGAGCTTGTCTGTCCTTTGGGAATGTGTCGTCCCCTCCCCCAATTGCTATTGATGTCATTTTAGTCTGCCTTTTAGGGGATAGGAGGATTTGTTCCCAACTCCCAAGCTGCTAGGAGTTCCTATTAGATGCCTTGCCTGAAGAGGGGCCATGGCACTTTCTAAAGATTTCTCTCCAGGGATCCGTGGCTCAGCCTCAGCTCAGTATAATCAGCCCCAAGCTTGAAGACCTCCAGAAGTGCTGCCCGTGTTAGCTCCATCATTGTCATTCCTTGAGGGCTTAAAGCCCAGTTCTCTACTTCACGCAGAGGACAGAATGGTCTAGATTGAGGGTGGGGGTGGTGCCATGAGCTTTCTAGTCAAGAACAGCAGGGAATGCCAGAGGGAGCTGGTGAGAAGTTCACGGCCTGCAGGGGCTGAGGGAAGGCCCTCCATGTCCCCCGCAAGAGCATGCTCCCCACTGATACCCACCAATGCAACCCTCCAAAGAGGTTACCTCTGGAGGTGGATCAGCCTAAGGGAATAAGGGAGTCTCGAATCAATGAAGACTCCAGCATAGAGGCAAGAGGAACAACAGTTGAAAGATCCAGGCCAACTCTGAAGAAGCAGAGAATTAAAAATAGCTGAGCTTTTCATTTTTTTTCCTTTGGAGGGGGAGAGGGAATTAGGAGGGTGCTGGAGTTGGACAGGATACAAGAAAGATTTGTTCTGCTTGTTCCAGGAAAAGGCAAGTGGGTGTGAATTCAATTTTCTGGATCACTGCCTGGAGTGGTCACATATCACCACAGATCAAGGATTCTCTTGCCACCAGAATTCTCTTTGCAGTAGGCACTCCCCCTCCCAGCCCTCTGTCCGCAGCTGTTACAACTCTGGTCTTCCCAGGGCCTGGACATGCCCCTTTGCAGGATTCAGTGGCACCACGTTGGCTGACACTTGAGGAATTCACCTTTGGTCCCTACGTGCTGAAGGTAGCATTAGATTGGACACTGGGACTGGAGGGCAGCAGCATAACCCCGGCCCATCCCAGTCATCAGAGTCAGCTTGGAGGACTCCAGAGGAGGTTGGAGCTGAGCGCTTGAATCTGGAAGAGGGACACTATTTAGCCCACGAAACCCTTTAAAGAGGCAAGTCCTCAGTAGTTTCACTTGGGGCTTTGGCTTTTGTCTGGGACAGGATGAGGATGGAGCACGGAACAGCTCCTGAGGCTGAGGCAAAGGACGATCTGCCAAGAAGACACTGGTCAGGCGGGAACAGGGAGGGTAGAAATCCAGACAAGGTGTTGGCCAAGTGAAGCCAGCTCTTAGGCTATGGGGTTGTGGGAAGGAATTACAGAGAAGGAACTACTATTTATGAGGTCATTATTATTATGTGGTAGGCAGAGTGCCAGGGCTTTCCTGTAATGATAATAGCTAACTTTTAATGAGCACCTACTGTGTGTCAGGCACTTTCAGTACTCAATCTCACTTAATCCTCACAACTACTCTCTGAGTTTGACATTATTATCTTCACTTTTACATTAGGCAACAGAAGCTCAGAAAAGTTAAGCGACTTGCCCAAAGTTGCACAGCTGGTGCAGAACTGAGATTTGAATCTAGTTCTTACTGGCTTATTATACTACACAACCATTCCTCAGTGCAAACTCCTCAGAATCTTTGTCTCAGGAAATACTCTAGGAAAAAAGAATTTCTTTATTGTATTAGTTAGGACAGGATAGGATAAATATTGTAACAAACAGCCCCCAAATCTCAGTGGTTTAATGCAACCAACAATTTCTCTTTTTATCCACGTCACAATCCAGTGCTGCTTGGAAAGAGTGAGGTTGGGCTGGGCTTGTGGGCTCTGATCTACACAGTCATCCAGGGACCCAAGCTTATTTCATAGTGTAGCTTGGCTATCTTTCTGTCCCCGGAGTCTTTTACTGAATGTTCTGCATTCCACCAACAGGTGAGAGAAAAGAGAAAAGGTGGAGGAGGCATACCCATTCTTATCTGCCTCAGCCTGGAGGGGACACACAGCACTTCTGCTCACATTCCACAGCTAAGGGCTGATCACCTCATTGTAAGGGAGCCTGGGAGATCTAATTTGGTGGTGGGCCCTGTAAGAAGAGGAAATACCTTCAGTGAGCATCTGTACAGCCCCTGCCAGACTGATCCCATACTCTATCTTGCAATCCCCTGAAGTGTCAGCTCTGCTGATTATAGCGTGTGACCTTGGATGGGCTACTTAGCCTCTGTGCCTCTATTTTCTCATCACTAGAATGAACAGTTGCTTTTATCTTATGCGATAAGGATTACAAGAGGACTAATACATGTAAAGCACTGAACTCTGAGCCTAGCACACAGTCAGTGCTTGATAAATGACATCTAGCCACAAACTCTATTCTCTCCATTTTTTGAAAGCCATAATGCGTATTAGCATATTGGAGGTTCTGAGAAGTCTCAAAGTAAAAAGACTTCTTATTTTTAAGTTTTGGTTAACCCAGCCTTTCCCAAATATATTTGCCTGTAGAACCCTCTTTTTTCACATTACACCTCTCAACATCCAGTGGAAAGGACATTCTCTGAAACATGCTTTGGGAAACTCCACTTTTCTTCAGTGAAGGGCTCTAATCAACTGTTCAGTGCTTTGGAGATGTTTTCATTTGATATTATTGATACTTTCTTTCCTATTCATTATCTCCTATTTGGAGGGCGGATGGAGGGAGGTTCTTTTTTAAAAATGCCAGCCTGTGTCAGCTGGGCTGCTGAGGACAGGGAAAAGGCACTGTGTCTTTGTTGGGGCTGGGGCTTTCTAAGAGGAGGAGCAGAAACTGGGCTGGTGGCTCTCGTGGCTGTGGGATAAACAAGAAGATGGAAGTCCAGAGGGACCAAGTCAGCCCTCTACTCTAACCTTCCAGTTCAAAGCTTGGAGGATAAAATCTCAAGAATGCTATGGATCATTCCACTGATTCTATTCTCCTCTTAAATCTATGAGTGGAGATGGGAAAATGTTCTCTTATTATCTGAGAAAGGCCAGCAATGAACAAGGCACCATACTAGGCTGGGGCTACCTGGTCCTCATACTCCTTACACATGGGCTATATGTAGCACATCCTCTGCCAGCCACAGTGCCCTGAATGTAGACTCAGGCAGTTCATAAACAGCCACTGTCTCAGCTGATTCTCAGGAAGGAGCCATTGCTGTATCTGAATAGTTTGCTGCCTGCCGACCCTTTCTCAAGACTCCAGACCCATCTCTCTGACTTCCTCTGTTGCCTGCCTGGCCCAGGGAAAGAGCCCCTCTCACCTCACCAGAAAGCAGGGGTGGCTGAGAGCAGCTGTAGCTCTACTCTTACTGCTGCAGGCTGCCACCTGCTCACCAGGCCTCCCCAAATGAAAGTGTAATCCAAATAAGGTACCTTTAAGCAGAAGCAGGCTCCAGGCCAACTCCCCCGCTCCCTTAACACACATTCCAGATCGCTGTCCCAAAACCCCTGCTGCATAAAAATGGCTGGAACTTTGTTCCTTGTCTCCCTCCCTTTTTCCCTCCTCATCACCCTTTGAGACTTTCTTGACTGGTAATTATCCTAGAGCAGACAAACCTAGGTCAATGAATGCTCATGCTTCTTCATCTAAGGGCTCTCACCGGCTGTGCCTCATGCCCACATGGGCCAGCACATCTGCCCCTACCCCCAAGATTGCTTCCTTTAGCATCTCAGTGCAAGGCACCAGGTGGGAGGGAGAGAAGAGGAAGCAGGAGGCAGTCTCATTGCGGGAAGCTAAGGTAAGCTCCCCATGGCAAAAGCCATATCTTATACCCCTTCTCAACTCCCTCTTCCAGCCCTTGTGCCCAGCACAACGTGGGCAGGAGGCTGACAGCAGTAAGAATTCACTTCATGTTTGCTGGGTGACTGACAGCCAATTCTCTGCTGTCAGCACTAAATAGAAGCTCTGCAGTGGCAGCTCTGGCTCCTCCCTTCACACTGCCTCGCTACCCCTGCGCTGCGCAAGCAGCCTCGTCAGGCAGGCTCACCTGCCACCGGCCTGTGAGCTCCTCAGCAGCTCAGCTTGGAAGGAGTCTGAAGAAAGAGGTTTGCTTGGTTTTGTTCTGTGCGGATATGGTTGGGTGATTCTAGCAACCAGGTGCAGGCCCCAGGACAAATCTTCAGGACACATCAACATAGGTTACAACCCACTCACCCACAACACACACATACTCACACACACACACACACACACACACACACTTAATGAGCAACTACTGTGTGTAACGTTAATGAGAGCATTAAAAGTGGCCGAGAATAATCACGGAGGGGACGATATGCCAATATGTCAACTAAGAGTAAGATGCAGCCTACTGGAAAATGGAATTTTCTTTAGAGAAATTGCCAGAGACCCAATAGAATCTCTCTTTAAGTACTCTTCTAAAAGCAGCATGACATACTGTAAAGAACAAGTCCTGGGTTTTTGTGTGAGCTTCTCTGCTTACTAGCTGGGTAGTTTGGAGAAAGTTATTTAAATTTTCAGAGTCTCAGTTTCATTATCTGCAAAATGGTGATGATAATGACTTCCTTGTGGGATAAAAGTGAGGTAATGTATGTATTACTCACTGCAGGGAGCGAGAATGCATACAACGGAGAATCATGGGGTGCTTCAGGATTGGGACTTAAGTGATTTCGGGGAGGATTTAAGGAAGTGGGGCTTTGCTCTGGACTGGATGCTATCAGGAAGCGGGAGTAATTCTCTAATTGGGTATCTTAATAATTCTTATCTAAAAAGAGGGAATATTAGAGCAAAGATAAAGATATAATTAATGAAGCAGCAGTCACTCATATTAGCCAGAAAACGGGGAAGTTTGGTCATTTCTATGGTTTAGATATTGTTCATGTTTTCCATGTTCAAATCTGATTACACAGTGGTCTTTTCAGTCAAATGCTCTCCCAACTGAGTTATTTCAGCCTCCACAGTGGTCTTTTTTGGTCTTGATCCATTAAGATCACAACTTGGCCTTATTTGATGATGATGTTCTGTGAAATTGTTTAGCGGGAAAACAGCAAGGCTCAACTGATAGTACGAGATCAGGTCCTAGCTGTCAGGGGCTGCTTAGTGCCTCTCTTTTAGCCAAGGGCAGATGAAGTCAGGCTACAAGACATTAATCAATGGTATCCAGACTTTCAGCATTGCCACGATTGTGCTGATCAGGAGGTTGCTTAGAGAAGGTAGTCTGTAGTAGGATTAGAGTTCGTCTGTTCTGCTTGTTATGCTGCAAGATGAGTTGTTGAATCCTCTGACGTGACAGTGGTTGTATAATATCATTTGAAACTCTAGACAGGATACATCAACCAACTGTAACGCTAACAACGATCAGAAACAAAAGGACGATGAGGCCAGGAAACAAGTGGCTTTTTTTCCAGCTATTTCACTTATCTTATAGTATATAGGCATAGCAAGAAGTATTTGCTATGACATAAAGTCCCCCTTGACTAGTTAAGAGAAAACCAAGGGTAACGTGATTGTCCATAACAGCCCTGGCTACTAAATTTAGGCTAGTTTGTTGGGCTTTTGGAGTAGATGTTATATCATTTAAGAATTTTTCTGGGGTCAGAAACAAGTTTTGGACCATCTTTACCAGTTGTATTATTGCTAATGTGGGAATCATCTTGAATAGTATCTATGAAGAGGCAATCAGTTATCCTTTCTGAGATACTGGCTTGTGTGTGCCTCATTTTGGAGGTAATTGGGTAATTTTGGGGTAATTTAAAAATTATTTCTAGAAAACATGATCCTCTGGAGGAGAGGTAATTTCAAATATCTGAAAGTCTCTAAAAATTGCCCTGAATACACAGGATAAGTTAGTGTGATGTCTCACGTCCACTTAGTACCCTAGTGGGGCACAGACTGTACTGGCAGCGAAAGTACCACTTATGACAATAGCAGTGAGCCCATTTTGTGTCTTTCTAAGTTAACATTTTTTTGAGTTAACAGTTCTTGCAAAGCAGTCTGGAGTATCTCTGAAGTCTTTGCCTACACAGATGTGGAGAATTCCCTGACAGAAGTAAGCAAGTGTGGGTTTTTCTTTCTTCAAGTAAATGAAAAAGCCTGCCTGGGTTTCGAGTGTCACAGTAACCGACAATGTGAAAAGGAAAGCAATATTTCCTAGGAGGTTAGGCAACTAGCTGGAAAGCGGTAAGCATTTTTTGTCAATGAAAGAGTTTGCACAGCATGGGGAACCATTACGTTTAGTGGAGATCTAGAACTAAGCTAATTGAAGTTTTTACATGTTTTGCTATTGCTGTTATAGCTCTTCGACAAGGTGCTATGTCTTAGCTACTGGATCTAATGAAAGACTGAAATAAGCAATATACCTCAGACAACTCCCATGTGATTAAGTTAGTGCCCCTACTGCCGATCCAGAAACTCTGTGAACAAACAGAGAAAAAGGGTTTGAGAATCTAGAATCCTAGAAAAATGCTTTGCTAGACAGGTATTGTATCAGTCTTTGTGCTTAACTATGAGTATGCTTCTTTTAACTTGAAAGTTATTGGAGATAGATATCTATATTTGCATATTTTACTTATGCCCAAAAGATAACCTCTGTCTTTTACTATGTCAGGTTCTTTTTTTTTTTTTTTTTGAGGAAGATTAGCCCTGAACTAACTGCTGCCAATCCTCTTCTTTTTGCTGAGGAAGACTGGCCCTGAGCTAACATCCATGCCCATCTTCCTCTCCTTTATACATGGGATGCCTACCACAGCATGGCTTGCCAAGTGGTGCCATGTCCGCACCTGGGATCCGAACCGGCAAACCCCAGGCCAGTGAAGCGGAACATGCGAAATTAACTGCTGCACCACTGGGCTGGCCCCTGTCAGGTTCTTTTAATACTAAGTTTGGTAGACGAGATTCTCATAACAGTTTGACTTTATCAAAAGTTGGAGAAATTTAGACAAACCTAATTATTCTTATTATCTTTTCTTTTATGGGGTAAAAGGGCGAATCTTTGTGGTACCTAATGGCCATTTTAGGAAACCCAAAGTGAGGCATAAAAGACATCTTAATACTTTTATTAGCTTGCATTTGGGAAAGGCGAAATTAAGAATAGTTGTTAGAAAGGATAAAGTATAAGTTATAAATATCTAAGGCAAGAAATATTTATAGTTAACATTGTAAAATTACCCAACAATAAACAACGAAGTCTGTTAGGAAATTCACTTTTTTTAAAGTAAGGAATTTTTCAAAAAATCATTTCAGAATATCTCACAAAGCTCTGAGAGTTAACAGAATAATTTGGTGACAAAAAGGAGCCTCTACTAATCTGGGCATAGAATAACTTAGTCGTTCCACATAAAAAAGACCCAAATTCGAATTTTACTCCTTTGCTACATTATCATGTAGCAATTTATAGTAAAGGATTTATTAATATACCCTTATATATATGTACTTATGCATATACTGATATATAAATATGAAAATAGGTAATAATCTCAAGCTTTTAACTATAGGTTTAAATATAATTAGCTTATCAGTATATTAAATAAAATATATTAAATTTATCATATGAATAAACAATGATAACTTTTTTAATAAACAAAATTAAAATAATATCCATTATCTTATATACATATTTCTATTTCTTGGTAATTATTGTACTAAGTATAACTAACCATTTATATTAATTCTTATCTTTAATCAAAATAACCAACTTTTCTTTCTTCAAAGATAAGAGAAAACTAGAAAAAGAAAATAAAGAATTGTTTAGCTATTTTTTTCTCCACAAGCAATTATTTCATATCATTGTAACAGATTTAAGAGGAAAAAAAAAATATATCCAAAAGCTTTTGCATATTTTGTTAATTGATTGCCATTAAAAAAAAGAAAAAGAAAGCTATGTTTGTATCTGGTTTATTTTTTTATTTTTGGAACTGTCCAGACAGCCAAAGATTATCTGTAATTAATTTAGGTCTAAGGTCTTAAAGTTAGCTGAGAATCCGGAAATTACAATTTAGCTAACACATTGAATTCTTACGATTCATAGTATTTTAAGAATTTCATAAAGTTAAACTTTTGATAATATACCCATTCTTTTCATTCTTTTTAGTTGAATGCAATTTTAGACATATAATTTTAATTTTAAACAAGTGATAGAAACAGTGGTAACTATTTAATTCATGAAACCAATGAAGGAAATTTAGGAAGTTTGAATTATTAGAAATTTAAACATGGTCTTGAACAAATCAAAATAATGTGCTAAAGACACTGAATCACACCAAATTCTTCTTTTATCTTGAAACTAAAGCCTCTTCTTATTTTCTTATAGCGATAGTAACAAGGCTATTAGGTAAATAGACTTTTCAGTGCACACAAAAATGTAACGTGGTTTAATAACTTTTAAAATTTTCTTTTAGACAAATTTGACTTTATCTGGACTAGATTTTCCTAGAGTATATGCAAAATAAATAATTTTTTGATAAGTTAATATTTAAAACATCACAAGAGAGGAAAAAGAGAGAAAATGGAACAGAAAAAAGATAAAAATGGAAGAGCCAGCTACAGTCAAATATGTAATTATCACTGTACAGAGCTAGTTATCTGGTTTTGACATAACATGGACCCTTGACAAGTTTATCAAGCTGTATAATTAAAAAGCCAGTATTTATTAATCCCCCAAATGTGGAAACCAGGGAGGTGATATCGCCTATGTTAAACAAAGTCATCTCTCTTTTAGACAAACAGGAAAATCCCCATGAGAGCTTCTTTTGCTTTTTGTTCTAAAGTACCTCTTTTGTTCATGTTCAAAGCTCCTCAAAGGGGCCACTGCAATTTTAAATTGACCCTACCGAAATTGTGCCAGTTAGAAGGGTAAGCATACAAGTTAGCACTATGGGGAGAAAATATGAAGGAAGCAGGTGTTTAGCCTGGAATAGGTCCATTTTTAGATGGAAAAAACCCCATGAGAACTCAAAGGTCTGTTTTGATGGTAGTGGTGAACTTTGTGTCTCCAGAGTTTGGTCAAAGGCCAATTTGCCACCAATCAGGGGCCGGACAAAATCTCCTGATTCTGGGTAGATGAAACTAACGAAAGCAGGTCTCAGGGACAAAAAGATAAGATTGAAAGTCTTCATAGGTTTTGAAATGATAACCTGACTCAAAGTTTGCTCGAAAAACACTGATCTGAGGAGACCTTCTGAACTCTTCAGTCCCCAGGACCAGCTCAAGGACAAGTTTATTGAATCTATGTCATCCTCTCCCTATAGACTTTTCCTCTTGTAAACAAACATCAAAGATGCTAGCCAAGCAGATAGACTATAGGAGCACATGTTAGAAGGCTAGAAAACAGTTTTACCAATGGATAATACAAATCTGATCAGATAACCAAAAGTACCCCAACGGACCTCATTCCTGGAAAAGGAAAATAACTCTAAAGCTGAGGGAGTTCAATGAAATATCAGAGTGCAATTCAGCGTGAACTTACCTCCCAGCTATGGGCAGCCTTGCGTCTCAAACAGGTAGACACATGGATTCTCAGATGTGGTCACCATTACTAGGTGGGAGATCTGGGTCCAAGGAAGTGAGGGCTTCAGCTGAATTTCAGTGAACCTCCATTGCTGTCAATGGCCTCTAGCCCAAGACCACCAGGAGCACACCTGGGGTTGAACAAGTTGGGCTTATTGCTCGTTGCCACAAGGGAGAAACTTGGGGGACAGTGGAGTGACAGGGTGTCTCCTTTTGCTGTAACAAGCAATAAACCCAACTTGATCAAACACAGGTATATTCCTGGGGGTCTTTTGCTGAAGGGCCCTGACAACACACGAAGCTGGAGAGCCCGTACTTTGGTTCCTGCCACTTACTAGCTATGTGACCTTGGGCAAGTCACTTGAGCTCTCTGATACTCAGCATGCTCATCTGTAAATTGGACAAAGTAGCAGTAGCCACTTCTTTGGGCTGCCGTAAGACCTAGAAGTAAAATTTGTTTAAAAAACAAAACGAAGGTGTGATAGCTAGGTTGTGCCTGAAGTGGCTCCTAGATTAAACAACTCAGGAATCCAGTGGCCTAGTGAATCTGGGTGCCTGTGATTTTCCTATAGACAGACAACGCTGCTCTGCTGGCTCTGGAGCTGGCTTGAAAGAGAGGCTTGTAGCCTGCAGTAGACCATTTTCCCCAGTCAGGGAACCCTCTACCTGAGAGCAATTTCTCCAACCCCGATCCCTGACATATTTCTAATTGTTTGTAGTACACCATTCAGCACTTTCGGATATATTCTCTCTGCAGCAATGCTCTTGGCGTAGTGGGAAGAACACTAGACTCAGACTTAGAAGAACTAAGTTTGACTCCTAGTTCTTCCAGTAGTAGCTGTGAGCTTCAGAAGCCTCAGTTTGCTCATGTGTAAAATGGGTATAACAACCATACCTCACGTGTTGTGAGATTAACAGGCATTACGTTTGTGCAAGAGGAATGAGGTGATAGAATGATTATTTTATTAGTTGACATCAGGGTTTCTCTTAAGAAAGGGACAGTTTTGTTTTTAAAGGAAAATACTCTGAAGGGCAATTTCAGGGAAGAAGAAGCTCCGACAGAAAGGATTGGAAGATAGCCCATATGCAGCTAAACTGCTCTTCGTAAGAAATAAACATGAATTTGGGGTGGGACAGAGAAGAAACAGGAGAAAATGGGAGAAAGGAGCAAGCGTGAGTTCACGGCAGGAGGTTGGATTTTGCAGAGAAATTCTAAGTAGCAACATAGCCAAGGACTTTTAAATACAGGAATGTCTAGAAATCAATTTTTAATTGTTTGCGTTGCTATAATATATGCCCCCCATATACCCAAACCTTGATAAATTCTGCTACTTGCATAAATCCTTCGTGTGAGAGGTTTTGATACAAATCCAAAAAGAAAAGCAGTGTTCCCAATCTGGTGTGACAAAAAGTAGGAAGATGGGAGTGGCCATGGAAGATGAACGGGGTGTGAATGAGCAGTTCATTAGGAGCCCAAATTCAGAACCAGAATTGGTCATGGGATTCTGAGCTCCCTCAGAATTCTCAGAAATCTTGGGGAAGACACCAGACTTCCCCGACAAAGGGTCGGATGGGAGCTCGAGCCAATTTCATCTGACTTAGGAAGAAAAGGCTGACCCTCTGCTGACATCTGGTTTACATGGGCATTGAGGGCCGGCCAAACACAGGTAGGTGCTCAATGTCAGTTGTGTCTGAATCTCTATTTGGTTAAAGTCTCTAATATGCTGTCTAGACGAGGAGGCTTTAATCTCCCTTACGTGAGGGCTGTGTCCAGAAATCTTCCCATTTCTCTGTAGTCCCCTCAAAGCCTGGCAAAGTGCTGGATGCAGGATCAGAAGACACGAGAGAAGACAAGCAGGGGGAAGGTCAGACTCTAAGTATTAACAACAATCGCTACTAATTGTCCTATGTCCTAAGCTAGAGTGGGATATGAGCCCAATTTGGCTTGTTACAAAGCCCCAGTCCCTAACGACTGCGTTATGCAGCCTGCCTCAGGGCCCATGGCATCTTGCCTTGCCCCAAATGATCTTCCCTAGAGCTAGGTGTGGCTGGGGGGCCGGTAAGGCTCACAGGATGAAGGAACTGGGTACTGAAATGCAGAGTAGGTGTGTCCGTAGGGAATCATGATTTCTTATTTGAGGTTTCCCTTGCAACTCCCCTGGCTCCCTCCCCAGAAGCCAGCCTGGCTTGCCATGGCATACTGCCCTTGCTTTTCAGGTTGCCAGAATCAGCAAATAAAAATACAGGGCACCCAGTTAAAATTTGATTTTCAGAGAAACAATAAACAATTTTTTAATATAAGTATATCCCATACGCTATTGGGACATACTTACACATCCTAAACAATTGTTTGTTGTTTATCTGAAATTCAAGTTTAATCAGACATCGTGTATTTTACCTGGCAAGCCTTCTTACCTGGGCGTATTTCAGATAGTGGAGGAACAGGGGGCTTTTGGGATTTCCCGTTCAGTGGCTTCAGCACAGGCAATCTACTGCCCGCTGTTCCTGGCAGCCCTTGAGGGAACTGCTTCAGGCACAGTGCTTATGGCCCTGCTTGAGTGCCAGTGCTGGTGTAGGCTGACCAACTTGTCCTGGTTTTCCTGGGACTTACCCAGTTTTAGCATGGAAATTCCCACATCTCAGGAAACCTCTTAGTTGTTGGCAAACCCAGACAGTTGGTCACCCTAGTGAGGGACATCCCTAGAGGAGCTAGAGATGTTGGAAGACAGTAAATACACGGCTAGACTGCTAGGTGAGTCTCAAAACTTCTTTTAAGCACATTTCCTGTGGTTCCTTTTAAAGATGGACAGGTTCTGGGGAAGTCTAGGAGTCCTAGATCTGAAAGGCATTGGTTCTAGAGATCACTAAAGTTCAGCCTCTGTTTGTCAAACATTTATTAAACATTTCCAGAGATACTGTTACCTCATCTGATTATCATTATTGTTATTATTATTACACCTTAGCATAGGCACAGTGCTAAATATTTGATGTTGTGTAATCTTCTCATAGTGACCTATGAGCCTATGAGGTCTCTACTATTGTTATACCTTTTTAGGAATAAAAAAAAAAAAAAAAGGAAACTCACAGAGAGGCTGAATTGCCCAAAGACACAGAACTGCCATTTGCTAGAGCTGGTATCCAAGCTTGGGGGGGTCTGACTTCGGGGTCTATGTTCTTAATCACTATACTCCACTGCTCATGGAGAGCCCTGATTGTCTGGAAGGCCCACTTGATATGTAGCTAAAATCCTTCATGCTGTTATTCTACTAACTTCCCTCTTGGTTGTTTATCAGCAGAGAGAAGATGTCTACTCCCAGGAAATTGATGACTAGTTACTCTCCAAACTCAGCTTTAACTGGGATAGCCAGCCCTACCTCTGCATCCACCAGCCACCTCCAAGTCCCTCCTTTTGAGGAAATTTGAGGACAGCTGGGCAGCTCTTGCCCCAGAATAGACAGCCATATTGGCTCTTTAGGCTTGTAGTTTAGGCTCAGCTGCTCCCTCTAAGGCCAGCCCCTTGGAGGGGGACTCATGGGCCGACGACTGAAGAGGCCTTCTGCAGCTGGGCAGCAGCCGTCCAGCCAGGGTAGAGAGGACAGCCCAGTGAGGATTTGCTTCTCTTTTCGAAGGTCTCTGCTATGGGGAGTGAGCAGAGGCTAAGGGGAGATGCTGCCACTCTACCCTTTGAAATCCTTCCCAGAACTGCTGGATTCAGCCTGTGGAAATAATTGCAGTGCTTTAGAAAT
This sequence comes from Equus asinus, assembly GCF_041296235.1. Taxonomy (NCBI): domain Eukaryota; kingdom Metazoa; phylum Chordata; class Mammalia; order Perissodactyla; family Equidae; genus Equus; species Equus asinus. Next base: position 97,456,723 of record NC_091820.1, read on the forward strand.
TTTGAAGGATTTTCAAGGATAACCCAAGGAACATGTAAAACCCTCTTTGGAGGGTCCTCCGGGGGAATCACTTCTTAGACTTTATGGTTTTGAACTAATTGTGCTTCAAAAAAGAACCCATCTTCCTCCGGGGCTAGAGTGTGTATGCCTAGGAAGAGACAGGCCAGGATGGAGGAGTACATTAACCTCTCCCTGCTTCAGGGGCTGGGGGAGGTAGCAGCTCAACAAAGCCTGTCCACAGCCTCAGCTGCAGGGCCCAGTGGCCTTTGTGTCCTCCGGGCTATCACAGAGAAAATCCCACAGCAATGGAGTGCCTAGGGGAGGAATGATTAAAGAGTGGGGGCTCCTCGTGGCCCTGCGCCTGCCCCATCCTACTGGATGGCAGGAGGAACTCATGCTGGCGAGGGGAGCAGCTGCCCAGACCTTCCCCTAGGTTTGGCCAGGGTGGTGGAAAAGGTAGGGGGAAAGCAAGCTTTAGCCAAAAGGCTGGGGCAGGCTGGTCTCCCTGTGTGGGGCACTCGCTCTAAGCTCTGGCATCATGATCTCAGCAGGGAGAACTGAGGCTCTCCTTCTTCTCTATCATGGCTGCTGACACGGTTTCCCAAGGAAGGTACCCCAGCCTCGAGGGTAGACAGTCTGCTTCATAAGATCCTGGCTTTTGGTTGAGTATTGTCCACAGCCCACAGTGACTCATTTTACCCAGCTGAGCAACCAGAGCTGAAGGGCTTGGCCTGGCTTCTCTGAAAGAGACAGCAAACTTTGACGATGATGATGCTGGAGGGGGAGGAACCATATCTCTGAAAAGGCAGTCTTGGGCAGTGGCTTTGAATAGAGGAGGCCTGAGTAAGTCCCTTCAGTGGCAGATGTAGCCTCACTGTTTGTGGGGTCAGCAGAGGGGCAAGGAGGGGCCTTGTTCCCCTGGAAGGCAGAGGGAGCAGCCTCTTGGGCTGAGGACTTTTCTTGCTTTCAAGGGCTCATGTCTTTTCCTCCCATGGGGAGAAAGTCAAGAGCACCTCCTCTTTCCTAGCCAGCTGTGCCTCAGGAGGGGTTCCCAGGAGTCCTCTCCTGTGGCCAGGGACGGCCCATGTTTTGGAATAGGTCAATATTTTGGAGACACAGGCAAAGAAGGTCATGGGCAGCGTGGGTGGTGTGAGGGGAGTGGGGGTTGGCCAACCTGCCATGGCCGAGGCTTCTCTCTCCTGAGCCACCTGCTGCAGTGGAGCAAACCCGAGGAGCCTGCAGGCTGTCCTTCAATCTGCTTGAAGGACTTTTCAAATGAGATTTTTCAATAGAAAAAGTATGAAATGCATATAATTACAAATTTACACCATACTAAAGGGTGTAGACTGAAAAGTTTCTCCCCCTCTCTAAGCCCCCAACCGCTTCCCCAGAAGCAACCACTTTTACCGTAGTATACGCATCCTCCCAGAAAGATCAAAGCCTTCTCTTGGAGATGTACTCTGTTTTCTTCTTCAGGGCTAGTTTGAATCTTAACTGTAATGACTTCTCTGTTCTGACCTCAAGTTTAACCATACACGAAGTAGTGAAAATAGTATAATGAACCTCTATGTCCCCATCAGCCAGCTTCAATAATTTTCAACATTTGACCGATGTTGTTTAATCTAACCTTGTTACTGTAATTTTCTGGGGGAGGAAAAATCTTGGACATCATGACGTTTCATTTATAAATATTTCCCTATGCATTTCTAACTGATAAAGACCCTTTTTAAAAACATAAGCACCATTATCACACTTTAAATTTAATTTAATTTTAATTTAATTTAATGTTAAGTGTAATAATCACCCTATTATCACACTTAACAAATATAACAAAGTCCTTAGTATCATCTAATTTCCACTGACTGATTTTGAATCCTACAGATCTACACACTGCATGCACCTTGCCCTGCCTGGATTTCTAACGTGAGCTTCCTGTTTAGCCTGAGATGTTGAGAGGGTTGGAGACCGGGCCATGGCAACCTGAAGCCTTTCCATCCTTCCCCTGGCTGTTCTCGCTCAGGCCAGAGGCTCTCTGTTCAAACATTCTTTTGGAGCAGAACAATCTTCCAAGCAACTTCCAAGCAATGTGAGTCTGGGAAGAGGCATTCTCTAGAGGTGGCTCTGTCCTTTACCTGCTGGATGGCATTGGGAAAGCTACCTCTGTATCCCATCAGTGAAATGGAACACATAACGTTGGCCCTCAGGAGTTAGGTGGGTATTTGATAACCAAGGAGAGTAGTATTATTTCTGCTGTGCTCAGAGATCATATCAAACATGCAGCCTCTTTGCAGGGACCACGGTGCCAAATCTGGCTAAATTTTCATGTTGATGGGGTGGGTTATGTGGACAACTGATTTCTCCACATTGTTAGTAGCTGTTTGGTGCTCCCCAGGCACTCCTTTCCTGAGCTTATTCATCTGATTATTTTGGCTTCCAGGCTATTCTTCACTCTATCCCCAAGCCATGGGCATCTCCTCTCATCCTCTCATCCTCTGTCCCCACCCATCACTGCACTGCTCCTGAATCTTCAGGAGAGGAAGAAGTGCACCCTCCACTCCCCCCACCCCATGCCAGCTCAAAATATGTGACGTCTCTGGCTCTCAGCCTTTAGTTCTCTTGGCCAGAAAGACAAGGCCAAGCCAATAGGCATGAAGTTGGGTGTGGAAAGTTCTGGTTGCAAGTACATAGGACATAATATATTGCCTGCCAGCCAGCCAGCCTTCTGTGCCAGGAAGCCACTTGCTTTCCTAAAATGTCTTGGAGGAGGTTATCTTGGGGAGAAAAAGCAAAACATCAGCTCCAGAAGCCACAATGCTAGCAGGTGATGCCAGGCTTTCACTGGTACTGTGCCTTTTCTTTTCCCCTTTATGATCTTCTACGTGGACGTGAAGAAGTGGATCGCCAGATTGGGCACTTGAGCCCTTATTTGCTTTCCTTGGAGAAGTGCACTGGACTTCCTTGAGTTTCAGAGTTCAGTCTATACAATGGAGCAGAAAGAACCCACTTACTTGTCCAGTGGCCTTCAAGGATCTGGTACTATGGGCTCACACAGCAGAGAGTGGAGGTAATATCCAAGTGTTTTGGAGTTACTTGCAAGAAAGCTGCACAAGCAAAGCAAGCTACGATCAAGGGGGCCCAGATCCTCTGAGGTACCATCAGAATTGCATGAAGCAAACTGTTTACTTGTTTCATACAATCCTGCATTGTTCCCACAGGCACCCAGTGCAGGCAGCACCAAGAAGGCTGACAGTGCCCTCTTGAGGAATCCCTAAGCACTGCCAGGGACCCAGCTAGACCTGAACATTTTGCCAAGGGCACCCAGCAGAACCATTGGAAGCAGAATCACAGAAATAAGTGGGAGTGGGTAGATAAAAAAAGGCCCCTTGGGGACCTGGAAAGAGACCCTGTGAGGACTGTGGGGAGGGCACAGGAGAAGGGTGATGAGTGGGCGCTGAGGCAGAGTGTCGGGATGTACAGAGCGACTACAGTACACTAGATCCCGGGGAACTTGGAACCTTGAGGCACTTGGGACAGTGAGCATGACACAATCACCTGGCTGAGGTGGCTCTCTCTTTCCTGGGCATAAGAACAGATAGAGACAGGAAGACATGCTCCATCAAGGAGTGTGGAGAGAGAAAAAGAAAGAAAGAGAGACAGAGAGACAGATCCACAGAGAGAAACAGAGACACCGAGAGAATGAGACTTCGGGAGAAGAAAAAATGAAGAGTAAGGCAATAGAGATGGAGGAAAGGAGAAGAGAAATGTGTGTTAGGGAAATGTGGTTGAAAAATTGGTATTTGTGAGTTTATTGGGAACACATCTTTTCTTCCAAGTAGCCTGGCAGTCCCCAGAGCTACTTCTGAGAATCCAAGGGCAGATTTATGAGAGGGCTCAGTCTGAGTGATTTCTCCTGCACGCAGAGCTGTGAAAAACCATCTCTCTCATCCCCTAAATCAGAACTCCCAGAGTTTGGACTCAGTTCCTTCCGCCATCTGAGGGGCTGAGGGCACAACACATTTGGTGACTTCTTGCTTTTGGTCCTCTCTCTCCTGAGAGTGACAACAACCATCCAGAAGTTATTTGTTGGCACAATCCCACAACTCAGCTTCCTCAGCAGGCAGAATCACAGAATCTATGGCTGGAGAGCAGGACTGGCAAGGTCAGGAGTCCTGGGACCCTCTAACATCAGTCATATAGCCTTAGTCTGGTCTGCTCTGGAAAGCTATTACTATACGGTTCTGTAAAAGGGGCAGCATTTACAGGGATCCTTTGTCCTTTGGGCTGGTGTAAGAGCAAAGGATCTAGAGTTCTAGGACTCTGGATAAACCTCAAATACTGCAGGACATAAGACACGAGTGGACTCACAGGGGCATTTTCAGAGGACTCACTGATTTTCTAACAGCTAGAATGTGTCTAAGGTCACAGCCCAAAGAGAAAATTGTAAGACATAATCTTGCCCCTCTCTCCCAACAGGAAGGTTCTAGGCTCTGCTCAGTACCTCCTTTCTCTCTTCACTGATCTCAATGCAAAGCCATAAGAAAAATTCTGGGGGGGCCATACCTTCCTTCCCTGTAGTCTTCCAACAGGTACTCCTCCAGTTTATATGCCAACCAGCTTCCTCACAGGCGATCCATGGGAGGATGTGGGCCTCAAGGTCAAGAGAGTTACGTCTCTCCGAGGCTCCTGAAGGCACAGAGAACACTGACAAAGAGTCTAGATAGACATTGGTTAAGATTCACCTCTCCTAGAAAAGCTTCCCGGGCTAATACCACCTGGTACTGGGCGCTCAAATACCTTCACAGTCTTTAGAAATAACTATTATTGGTAATGCAAGTTTCATATATTATTCCCCTGATTTTGCTGCTTGGCCATTATTTTCTCAGTGTTTTTTTCTCTGAGACAAAGACTGTATTTCCTTTCCCCTTCTCTCCACCCTCACTGGCACCTGCTGCTTCGCCCCAACCCACTCCTTTCCTCTCACCAGCCTGTCCTCAGCTCTCTAATGACACTACATTCTCGGGACGGGATATCGACTACCTGATTGCAAGATCATATTCTCGACTTGTCTCAAAATCAATTACCCTTCTTGGAAATCCCCCACATCCCTAACTCTGACCTTTTCCTTAGGCTCTTCTGTGAAACTGCATAGGTCTTGCCCCCTTTCTGGGTCTCTGTTATCCTATTTATAAAATTGTCACAGTGGTAGCCTCCTCCAGTTTGGTCACAATCTGTTCGTGGAATCAACAGCTTGCGTTTTGTCCTCATTCAGTTGAAACCAAAAAGGGTTTGGAGGTAATTATTTCAAAAGGCATTTTTTTCTTCTATAGTGTGTTTCTAGAGCTGGGTCGAGGGAGGGGTGCTTATTTGCCAAGGAGTGGGGAGAGGGGAAAGGTGGATAAGGCCAAAGACAGCTAGGAGTGAGGGGTAGGCTTGAGGCAGAGTTGGAAGGCCTCTGGGAGATAGCATCAAGGTTTGTGACCCTGAACCTCTCACCAGGGCTACCACTTCCACGGCTCCTGACACTTGTGATGCCACATCCCGCACCAAATAGATCCAAGGATCAGTTGGAGGCTTCCGGGACCGCTTCTTTTTGTTTCCATCCCGAAAACACATTTCCAGATGTCTCTGCAGCAAAGTGAAATTCCATACAGACAAGCCTTAGGGAAAAAAAGAAAAAAGAAAATGAAGCAATTGGCAGTGAAAGACAGAAAGAGAAGATAGAGTCCTTAGAGAAGGGAGTATCCCTGAGGAGGTGGGAACAAGGGGAGGAGAAGGGGAGGAGGAGAGGAGGAGGAAAGCAGGCCTGTCCCTTTAAGGGGGTTGGCTGTCAATCAGAAAGCCCTTTTCATTGCAGGAGAAGAGGACAAAGATACTCAGAGAGAAAAAGTAAAGGATCGAAGAAGGAGACTGGAGAGACCAGGATCCTTCCAGCTGAACAAAGTCAGCCGCAAAGCAGACTAGCCAGCCGGCTACAATTGGAGTCAGAGTCCCAAAGACATGGGTGAGTTTCAAAAACTTTAGCATGAAAGATTCAAGCAGGCACAGGAATTTGCAAGAGGATTTCAAACTTTGGGATTCGGGGTTTCCAATGGTTTAAATGAGTTGTGTTTCGGCACTTGTTTTCTTTTTAATTCCTTAACATGCTATTAGATTAACTCCTTCTCTGCTGTACTGAGAACAACGCTTTATTACCAAAGAACTCCAGCAGCACGTGGAGAGTCCCACAGGTCCTTGGAGAGAGTGTCCCGTGGGCTAGATGTGGTCATGTGTCCTCCTACCCCCTCATTTCCCTTTACTTTGTCTTTTCCCCTGGTTCCCAGGCCCTGGTAATGGCCAGGTCAGCTGATGTCCCTGGTTCTGCTGGAGGCAACTGAGTGTTGGCTAACCCTCAGATGTACAAAGTAACTGCCTGCTTGATACAAAATTTGGACCCTGTTTGGCATCGGAAGGAAATTGGGGAATTGGGCAAGATGGACTCAGGCTTGGCCATGGCTGAGGAGGCCAGGCTCAGGTTCAGGGAATGAAAATAAAGACCTCAATGGCTTTACCATGGGGAATGATTATGGGTAGGGGTGTGCGTGTGTGTATGTGTGTGCGCACATGTATAGGTGATCATATCTCGCAAATATCATAGACTTAGCCTCCCCAAGGACATGGCTCCGACTCTAAATCCCTACTATGACAAGGAGGCTGCTGGAACCTTAGGGCTCTTGCTGACCTGGTTGAATACTGAGAGCTTCTCCCGGTTTCATGAACAAAGAGAGAAGCTACAGGGTCTGGTCTCCGGTAGTGTCTGCTCAGAGCAGGTGTGCAGAGTACAAGGGTCTTTGTCCACACAGGATGCCAGAGATGTGGAGACATTGCTCACATTTGGCAAAACAAGAGTAGCAGTTTGAATGCATCCTAAATGAAATGAGAATCAATTGCCCTGCCTATTCACCATCAAGTGTAGTACCTAGAAATTCCGACAACATCCATGGAGATAGGTTCTCAGTTATATTAAGCTGATGTCAGCCTTTAGGTTGTTTCATTCTGAAACATATACATGTGCTTTGAAGCATGTATTCAGATAGAATAATTAAGAGGGCAGAGCATGGAGTAGAAATCAACAACCAGGTTCGAATCCCAGATCTGCCACTTATGAACTTCCTGACCTTGGGTAGGTCGCTGTGAATTGTCACTTCATCATCTGGAAAATGAGGATAACCATAACTGCTTTGTCTACTTTCAGGGTTGTGAAAATCAAGTAATAACTATGTGGAAGTCCTTTGAAAATGACAAGCTCTATAACAATTGTAAATCATGATAATACTGATTATTATACAATAATGTGTACATGCTGAATCGTACGCTTTCCAAAATGGTTGGGCTTTCTTTGTGTGCACTTGGGTAAGAATCATTTGACCAATTGAGTGTGGTCAGGTGAGAGGTGAATGTTGGAGGAACTCAATTCCTGCTCTAGGTAACGTCAGGAACCCTACCTAATGTCACGGCAGCTAACTGGGTAGGTTGTGAATTAGAAATGGAGAGGAAGTAAAGAAGAACACTGAATATTACTCTCTCAGGGGATGAAAGCCCTGAGGAAAAGGCAGGAACAAATAAGGTGACCACAGGATAGTTCCCTGTTATGGAGGCTGGATGATTGCCTCCAGGGGAGATTGCCACAGATAAAGGCACAGTCGAGGTCTTGCACTGGATCCCAGATCCTGGGGGTGGGTGATACTTGGGACAGGTGCACATGATGGAGTGGCTGTTGAGTTTTCAGTTATTCAATAGCCATCTCAAATACTTTGTAAATAATAGGCCATTTCTAACAAGATGTTGAACTGCTACTACTTCTGATTTGGAGTGTGCTGCTGTTTAACAATTGTAGCAGACAAATTAGATCATGGAATCTGGGATTGGAAGGAACTCTAGAAGCTGTCTGAGCCAACTTTCAATGCAGAAATCCCTTCTGCAACAACCAATTAACCATTCCTACAGTCTCTGCTTAATCACCTCCAGGAATAGGGAGCTCACTACCTCAACCATGTTGAATCTCATAGGATTGGATGCAAAGAGGAACACTGAATTCAGTACTGTCTATGCAAAAGGTTTATGGGGGAAATGATAGTTCGTTAAACCTTCTCCAGACTTGGGAGGAGGATGTTCCAAATGAGTCTTTGGGATAACAAGGGAACCTGAAAAGAGCCAAAGAGCAGTAGCTGATTATTCTCTGCTCAGTAACACAATGCCATTACTGAACAGCCAAACATTGGCTCCTGCAAGACTGTTGTCTGAGAACAGCGGCTGTTACCCTGGTAACCAGACTATGATGCTTCCCTCCAAAGGTGGCTGTTTGCCGAGCAGTGTAGTTTTGGCTGGCTCAGAGTAAGTGGGTGTAGCCCAGGCCAAAAGTGTGGAGGCACAGCAGGGGTCCAGTTTTAGAAAATGCCTGAAAACTAACTGAATCCCACCATGATAGCAAGAATCCTGCAAGAATGCCAGGAGCTGAAGAGAAACCAGGTCTAAACCAGCATGGTCACTTACTCTCTTCCTAGAGACACTGACTGAAATGATCACGGACAGCCCACCGCACTCCCCACCTTGGCCTTGCAGAGCCAGAGGAGCTCTTGGAGAGCCAGGCCGATTGGAAGGTCTGTTCTACTTCAGGAGGCTTTTGCCCTGGCTAGAAGAGCCAGAAGTTTACTGGCTCAGTAACAGCCTGACAACTAGAACTACTCTCTCAAAGCTAACTGAGTAGTAACAAAGCCCAAAAAACCCTTGGGAGATGGGTGGGAGGGGAAATATAGACTCCAAACCCATCAAGGTAGAACCCCAGCCAGTGGTATCTCTTTCCTTTGTTCGTTTTTATTGTATTATCTTGAAGCCCTGAAAACCATCCACAGGCTGTAGTTCTTGGTCTTGAAAGAAAGCAACAGTAGAAATGCATTCCCTGCCCACAGAACCTCAGGTCCAGAGAAGATCAAGTCAGGGCACTGACTTGATCAGGAAGGGCCACACCAGCCATGGCAGATGAACAGAGCAGCTTTCCCTTCCTTTCCCACTGTCAGAGCCTGCCCAGTGCCAAACTGACATCAAAAGCTCAGCAAGGACTGACTAATTCCTCCTCGGCTATTTTAAAAGAGTCCTAAGGGTGATCTCTCAACTCTGAACTGGCCTCTGAGCTCTCCGCCAAGAAGGGCTCTGGAAAAGAGTCAGTGACTTCCTAAGGAAGAGAACAAGGCTCCCCAGATCACGTTCACAGTGCAACCAAGGAGAGAGGACCAATTGGTGGGAGACTGACCTAAGGAATAAGGTGCGGAAACTGTGGTCTGTTAGCTTAGTGCCAATTGCTTCTCTTCCACCTTCCCATAAGTGGGCAAGGTGAAGACAATTGTGCCAGGGATAGATTTTAACAATCATACTTCTACCCTAGCCAATCAATGTTTGGGCATAAATTAGCACACATGTACGTGTGTGTGTGTGTGTGTGTGTGTGTTTGGGGAGGAATGGAACATTTTGGAAACAAAGTGGTCCAGATGCTGTTGCCATGGTAATAATAATACCTGTCCAAAGAAGAGGCTGAGATTCCTTTTTCTTCAATGCTGTCCACATGACTTGACTATCCAGCAGGCTTGGAATCATATATCCTAGCAACCGCAGGGCCCCTTTCCAGCACTTGAATGTGGTATAAGTGCTGATATCATGTAAGAAAGGCAAGATTATAGGCAGGGCTTTGTCTGACCAGGATGAGGCCAGAAGCAAAAGTCTTTGTCTCTGGTACCTCCTGATTATTGTTGTTTTACTCCTAGAACCCACCCACTGATCCCCATCCATCCCCAGTACCAGTCACGGCTGCTCTAGCATCTTGGCCCTGTCAACTGCTATAGGCCCTGATCAAGGAGGCCTCTGTTCATGGGGTGAGGTTAAGGGGTGGGTTCTGTGAGGAGGGTAAGACCGTGGTGTAGATTAGAGACTTAGGGAGATGGGGCCAGTTTTTCAATCAATGAGCCTGCCTGTTGTTTAGCTCTATTGTATAGGGTTCTTCTGTCTCTCCCTTTGTCAGCTGGATTCAAGGGACAGGCTGGGAATTGTGCAAGGCACAATTGGTCTCTTTCTACCATCCCTTTCGATGAAAGCCCTTCCTCTCCTCCCTTTGATGAGTTCCCAGATTCACACTGAATTTCCATCATGGAGCTGGTCCTTGAGGCATGCCTGGGGCATGGGAAAGGAGGGAGGGCTTGGGAGCTCTTGGCTCCTGCTTAAAGAGACAGCATCAGGATCAACACAGTCCCTTGGATGGCTGTGAATCTGGATGAGTCACAATGGTCCTGTTGATCTCTGTCAGACTCCTCTGAAGAGCATTGCCAAGAAGAGCCTGAAGTTCTATCACAGATTGATTAAACTAGTATTGGGAGTTTGTAGATAAATCTAGCCAACACTGAATATTTCCCTTTTCCCTACATTTTGCCCACAGGACTTGGTTACACACATTTTAACACTAGATTACAGGTAGCTTTGGTCTTTGATTCACAGACATAAGTTTGTTCTCCCCAACAAGACTGAAAGGTCTTTGAAGAAAGGGACTGGGCCTTATAGTTCCCTTTTGGTTCTCATAGTGTATGGATTACTGCTAATGTGCTTAGTAATTTTACTGGATCCACATAAGCAGAAATGAAAGGAAAACACTTGAGAGTGTCATTACTTTTCTCTATGACCTCTCATCAAAGTCGGGCGGTTTAATCCAATTGAATTGCACAGGGTAATATTACTATACAGTTCTTTTATGTCAACTCTACCATGTTGCAGTCTGTACTTAGCCTGGAAATGTGAGAATGTCTCTTAAGAGAGCCAAGGAACTTCTCCAGAACCCCTCACAGCTTTCCTGAATCAAACCTATACCTTTTCAACTGTGAAGTGTTCTGAAATGGAGAGCCTGTGGCTTTAGTCTATTGTTCACACATTCCCAAGGACATTTTTTGGGCTGTGAAAAATCAAAGTGAACCCAATGGACCTTTCTCAGGATGTTTTGATTGTCAGCTACTTTGATGAAGACACAATTTCTTGCATGTTTCCCAATTGGAATCCAAAATTTGATTTTTTTTTGCTTGGACAAACTAACAGAGATTCTTCACTTCTGCTGAACTTAAATGCCTCCAGAACAAACACTTCATTTGGATTGTGAAGAGATGCATATCTGATGCTTATGCTGATATTGTTGAACTGTTTATAGCTCAAGAGTGATAGATCTATCCAGGGCCATTTATTTCTGACTCCACGTTAGAGACTCATTAAAGCCTATGTCCTTCTTGTCCCTTGCTTTGAGAGACAGTGGAGCAGATAAGGGAAAGCTCAGTTATATGAGCTCAAAGAAAATAGAGGAAAAATGCATGTAAAAAAGAAGAGCATCAGTTGGTGATTCAGAGTTGCTCCCAAGGCTTAGCCCTTCACCCCCCAGTAAGAACACTACATATGACTCTCTGGTTATTTGGATGATGATTGAGGGGTCAGGCACACTAAAGAGGACTTTTCCTCATCTTTACAGCCCTGGAGGTGGCATCAGCTAAAACTTAGAGTGGAATTCTCTGTGTAGTCAGCAAGAGTTCAAGTTCTTCCATCCCTGATCACACCTGCACCACCATTTAACCCTTCCCAGGGCGAAAAAGCTGGGGTGAGTGGGCACAGGATGGTCACTTGCTAGGGTGGATGGCACTCTTTACTCCAGGCTAAACAAACAGTTCTGCCATTGTTCCCTGGATCTGACCCCCTCCCCACCCCCAGGCCTGTGGGCCCCTGCAGAATACCAATGAGGCTCCTGAGATCTCAGGGAAAAACAAGGCTTCTTTGTCCGAGGGAGCTATGGAGGGCTCTGTCCAAGCCCTGACCCTGTGCTGGGGAGAGAGGGAACAGTGGGGTCACTGACCTTCCCCTCCCCCCACCCCCAGGCTTCTGAGACTTTCTTTACTAGACAAGTCTAAGAGTTTGGGGGTGGGGAAGAGTTGGATAGACAGAGAAGGAAAATGGCAGCACTGTTTATTTCCAAGCTCCTTTTCTTGACTTACCAGATGCATTTAGTATCTTAACCTGTTGAGAAAGAAGATCAATTTTTGAGAACAATGATTAATTTCAACATCTGTGTTTTTCTCTCTGGTATACACATGTGTGCATGTGCCCATTTGTGTGCATGGCTGAGGTGCTGTTACCAAGCACTACTGTTAAGTTCATACTAAGTAAACTCTGCCTCCACTTACAACAGCACAGCTACAAATTGATTGCCTCCCATAGAGGCCAAGTTTTCTGACAGCAGTGCTTTGGTTCTTGGAAGAGGAAGGAAATTCAGTTCTGCTGCAAATGTTAGCTGCTTTCTTTGCTTGCTTGGACTTCTGGGCCTCACCTCTGATGTGGCATGCAAGAGTCTTTGAGGAAGAGGCTCTTTGAGGACTGAGGAAGGGCTATCATTTTAGGGGACAGTGGGTAATAGGACTCAGTCATTCTGTGGCTCTGAGAATGCAGACAAATGCCTTTACCCCAACTTTCCCATGTTAGAGATAATTTGGTCCTCCAAAATCTGTTCATATTGATGAAATTCAGCCATGCAAATCACCAGATGTTCAAGCACTCGGGGTAAAAAGAACCTGTGCTAGTATTAACAGGGTCAGACAAAGGACTCCCCTAGTCCCTTGTACCCTAGTATAAACAAGTGAGCTTTGGATAAAAATTCAAACCTAAAATTAATACAATTTATTTTCTTTTTATAAGGAGCCCCAATATACTTTTCCAAAATAGCAACTACTCAGCACATTTGCTGATTATTTGTGTGTGTATGTGTGTATACACAAATAATTCATATATACATATATCTAAATACAAAAAATAATTCATATATATCTTTATATATTGTGTGATATATGAACAGATGTATAAAATCAGTCAGCATGTATATATATAGTGTATGTGTGTGTGTGTATTCTTTTCTGAAGAGCTCAACATTTTCATTTCTTCCACCTTTTGGGGATCTGGCCAAGAGGCCAGAGGGAGTAATCCTCTTCCCATCTAGTCGGTCATCTACTTGACATTGGTTAGGTTTTACTCCATGTGGCACTTTAGAGTGTGGGGCTGGTACTTGGGGCACAGCTGCTCTCCTGTGACTTCTTGTGTGCCTTTCCTGTTTCTCAGCAGCATTGGTGTGGGGCCTGCAAGACCAATATCTCTGGCCGGCGCTCATTCCTTCCTGGAACTCTAAGTTCGTTTGCCCTTTGTAACTACGTACTTGGCTGCCTGGAATTGTTAGTTGAAAATACTAGGTCTGCCTTGCTCATTCTTCCTCAGTAAACAAGAGACTCCCATATGGCAGAGTCTATGTCTTTTACGTCTTCACATCCCACGTAACACCTAGCACAATGCCGGGCACATCTCCATGAGAGTTGATGAATGACTAACGCAGACAAATCGGAATGATAAGAAAGGAGAGAATGATTGCATAATTTCTCTGGCTCACTATTTGAATTCCTGATACTTTAAAAAAAGAACAAATTCTGGGAATTTAAAGTAGAGATATATTTTCAGGAATGGAACAAAGTATGGTTTTGGGGTCAATCTCACATTCCAGAAGCCTAAAGCACTAGACTCTCCTGCTTTTGGATTCTCTGGTGACCACTCTATCTGTGGATGCGAGCACAGGGTCTGACTGGTCTGGCAGAGAGGTATGAGTGGCACGAGCTGCCTATTGTACATCCTTAACTGTTTCCCCTCCATCTTCCTCAGGCTTGTTAGAGTGCTGTGCAAGATGTCTCGTAGGGGCCCCCTTTGCTTCCCTGGTGGCCACTGGATTGTGTTTCTTTGGGGTGGCACTGTTCTGTGGCTGTGGACATGAAGCACTCACTGGCACAGAAAAGCTAATTGAGACCTATTTCTCCAAAAACTACCAGGACTATGAGTATCTCATCAATGTGTAAGTACCTATTGTCTCATACAAACCCCTCTTTCCCTCTCTCCATCCTGAAGATACAGAACTCATCAGTACCTTAGTGACTAGTGGGGGATCAGTGTGGAGCAGACAGGATCCCTGAGTCTTATCTCTGTGTGCAGATTCCACCTGTGCCACATCTCAAGCCCTAAAAGAGGGGAAACTGTCAAATTCATAAAGGGGAGATTTGCCTGCCTGCCAACCCACTTCTCACCTCCCCCCACCACTGCCCTTGCTTTGTCCCACATGCTCTAACTTCTGCTTGGTAAGGTTAACAATGACTGAGTTGAAGCTTCTGTGGTCGTAGAACCCAGGGGAGGCACAATGATGAGGCAGAGTGGAGCTGCTGCTGTTGGTTTGACACATCGCTTGAGTGTGCTCAGGCCCAGCACTAAGCCCATCCTCGTAGAGCAAGTTAAGCTCCTGTTCCTTCATCCTTCTCCATTCTTGCCTAGCTACCCTCTCCTCTCTTCTCTGAGGGAGTCTCTCTGAAGGGTCAGGCCAAGGAGAGTAGCATCCCAGTTCTTAGGTCACACAGTAAGCAAGGCATAGGTGGAGGAGGATGTGCTGCTGGCCACTGGAAGATGCTCCTTGTCTTCCTTTGCTTCAATAAAGATAAGGTGGAAGCATGGAGGAAGAAACTAGTGATTCCTCTAAAGAATCCCTAGGCTTGTGTAGGTGCCCACTCAAGTGTCTACCTCACTTATGCAGGAAGGGAACTGGGTCCTCATTAATAAGAATCTCTGGTCTCTTTTGTCTATGTTAATGCAGGATCCATGCCTTCCAGTATGTCATCTATGGAACTGCCTCTTTCTTCTTCCTTTATGGGGCCCTCCTGCTGGCTGAGGGCTTCTACACCACCGGCGCAGTCAGGCAGATCTTTGGCGACTACAAGACCACCATCTGCGGCAAGGGCCTGAGCGCAACGGTAACAGGGGGCCAGAAGGGGAGGGGTTCCAGAGGCCAACATCAAGCTCATTCTTTGGAGCGGGTGTGTCATTGTTTGGGAAAATGGCTAGGACATCCCGACAAGGTGATCATCCTCAGGATTTTGTGGCAATAACAAGGGGTGGGGGACAATTGGGCGTGAGTCTGTGGCCTCACCTCCACTCAAGGCTGGGTCCTCTCTAGGGGCCTGGCTTTTGAGTGGGAAAGTGATGGCTACAGCCGAACGAGAAGGTCAGGAAGAACGTGGTGCCCAGCCGGCTTAGCCTCAACTTTCAAAAGTTCCCTAGAAAATTTCATCTCAAAATGAAAAGCATGAGTTTTATGGGATGCTTTGTATAATGAGACCATTTCTAAGTCATCTGTTGGTATCCCTTTACTCCCCTCCTAACAGGGACCACAAGAGTAGACCTGACTGCCCAAGAGTCTAAAATGCTACTCGTGGGATTGAGATGTAGGTAGCTGATCTGAGAGGGAGGGTGGATCATGGAAATTAAATAATTGATTCCAAGGTGAAATTCACAGTATTCTGGGATTCTACACTGTTAGAGGTCTCAGAGGGAACTAGTGTAGATCTGCATATTCAGTGCTTCATCTTTGTCTGAGGGCTATCCATGCTTCTAGTGAGGCATACACTGGTTTTCAGTCTCTAGAGTTAAAGATCCTTTGGGGGCTGAATACTTGTGGGTTGTAGTGATGTCTTTTGTGGCCAGCAGTTGGCTTAGAAAGGTTTTTGGATCTGAAATTTAAATATCTTATTGGCTTTGTTGAATGACTAGGGATCAAAAGTCCTGTGACAGGGAACATTTTCTAAGCTCAGCCTAAGGCAAGAAATGGCACGACTTTCTTTCAAGATCTGTTTTGATTTCTTCACATCTTATCTGCCCAAAAAATCTCCTGAAGCCTCTCTAACCCAGGGATCCTCCTCACTCCAACCCCCACCCATTCCCCCCACCCTCCGTCACACTTGGGGCCCGTTCTTTAGTAGATACTGCCAATGGCATTTGGCAGAGGTGCCCTGCTTACTAATTTGATTTGGTGGAAATTCCTGGAATCTGGTTTCATGTCTGGCACATGTCATTCCAGGGTCTCCCAGTTTGTGTTTCAATGTCTGCAAGGCTGATGCTGATTTCTAACCACCCCATGTCAATTGTTTTAGTTTGTGGGCATCACCTATGCCCTGACCATTGTGTGGCTCCTGGTGTTTGCCTGCTCTGCTGTGCCTGTGTACATTTACTTCAACACCTGGACCACCTGCCAGTCTATTGCCTTCCCCAGCAAGACCTCTGCCAGTATAGGCAGTCTCTGTGCTGATGCCAGAATGTATGGTGAGTTAGGACATGGGTGCCTTGGCTCCCCTACCCCCTATGGAAGCACTACATATTTGGTTCTTTACTCAGGGTAAGGAGGGTGGTAATTATGGGGAAAAAAATAAGATTATGGATGCCTGGATCTTAGTCTGTTAATCCCTCTCCACTGAAACTGGAGACATGTCTTCCCTTGGAACTTCTTGGAAGTGGTGGGAATTTTCTTGGCTGTTCACACTGCTCTACCCTAGTTGACTGCTGTTCCCAACCCAGAAGCAAGACATTTCAATAACAAACACAAGATTTCACAACTGTTCAATATCACCTTCTATTTTTGGCAAACCTTCAGAAAAGAGGATCCTGATTGTTAGTAGGATCCAACTTTTCAACCAGAATGATTAAAGATGGAAGAAAGGCACTGGAGGAAAGTCTCCGTGTAGCCCCACAACTCTGTGAATCACACCCTGGTTGACTTCTGTGTCTTACTTAGGTGTTCTCCCATGGAATGCTTTCCCTGGCAAGGTGTGTGGCTCCAACCTTCTGTCCATCTGCAAAACAGCTGAGGTGAGTGGGTTATTTTGGTTGCTTTGCAATGGAATGGCTAATACTATACAAATTCCTACCCACGGCCTTCAATTTTAAGGACCACAGTCTCTCTTTGCTGGATTTTGAGTTTGCAGATTGCCTTCTATAAAATATTGGCTGATTATGCCTGAGCCAATAAGCATAGATGGTAAAATATCTATTTTCCCTAGAGCTGGAAGGAAGCCTTCCATTCCAAGACTTCCTCCCTTAAAAGAGAAATGTGTAGCTTTAGGTAAAGATAGAGCTTAATGGAGAAATCCCCCAAATGAAAATTTTGATTCTTTTAGTTAAAAACCAGATCAAGAAAATGGGTTGTGCATAGAGACATAGATTTTACAAAATACTTTCATTTTGAAGCTTCTCAATCTCTAATGAGAAGTAAAAGAAAAGTACATGTGAAAAAGGAAAATACTGTATTGAGAATGGATATTATACACAAATGAGGCAGAAGAATAAAAGTAAATCCTAGGCAGTAAATTATTTTTTGAAAGCAAAATGTTGACTTTATATTTGGAAGTCCTAGGCACAAGTGTAGGCAACCAATTGATTAAAATACTTTATGAGTATTTTATGAGTATTCTTTGTTGTGGGTGCTATAGGCCAAGGGACTGTGGTGTACATTGAAGAATGGGAGGCTTACACTCAGGGAAGTGACAACTTAGAGATGCAGAATTAACACAGAGAAAGATATTAACGCATTCAGAAAGCTGCATTCATGATCTACAGCAGAACGTCTTTTTGCTGTTGCAAGAAACACTTCTCCCTTTTGCATTTTCTTGCAGTTCCAAATGACCTTCCACCTGTTTATTGCTGCGTTTGTGGGGGCTGCAGCCACACTGGTTTCCCTGGTGAGTTGTCTTTGAATGATCTTGGCAAATAAATGGTCCGAGGATAGCTTGGGTACAGTTCTGCTCACAGGGAAAAAGATAGACTCCTTCTAACGTTGAAATGCTAGAGAGAAGCTACTGGGAAGAGACAGCAAAGTGTAGAGACTATGCACTTCTACTTGAGGTTGGCAAGGTAGAAAAACTTCAGAAATTAGACAGGAACAAGAAAAGTGGTGTGAGGACAGAGGAAGTAAGATATTCATAGTCAAGAATAATAATATTTGGCATTTACAGAGCATATAATATTGCCAAGAACTTTGCAATCATAAATTATGGTTAATTCTCAATACGTCCTAGTCAGATGATGATAAGAACACTGAAACATTACTAAACATGATCTTCCAAAGCCTGGAATTCTGTATATTGTAAATATGAATCCATCTTGGACACTCTCCAAGAGATTTAGTTACTTTCCCCAAAATCCCAGAAAGACCTCCTGACATTTAGAATTGTTATTACTATAATGCGCGTCTATGTCCCAGGTCCTGCTGATGGTGTTACAGTGCAGTGTCAATGTAGTGCATTCATTGTTCAGATTAAAAACCTAGGGCACTGAAGGGTGAAGCCATTTGTCTGCAATCATTTGAATAAATGGTGAATGTTCAAGGATAAACTCACAGAAATCCTGGCCCCTACTGCTGAGGCTTTTGTACAGAGTCGAGTTGTTTCTTATTTTGTAAAATAAATTGATGCATTAAGCAGGGGAGGGCTGTAGTGCACAGTGTGGCTGTGTGTCTACACCAACTACCCTATGACTTCAGGTCTCTCAAATCTGTGGATATGCTGATGGCAGAGCCCATGTATTGTTCACTTCCCTGAGGAAAACTCAGTACTAGGCTGAGCATAGGTGTGGAATAAATCTTGGCTGAGTTCATTCTCTTGGCCTGGGCCATTGGAAGGAAATGTCTCAGAGAGGACTTCTTGTCAAGTATATGGAGCAACAGCCTGGGACGTGCTGATTTTGCAGAGCAGGGGTTTTCTGTTTATTTAGCTATGATTTTATTTCTTCCCTTCCTCATTCGCAAAAGGATTGGAGGAGGGAGAGCTTTCTTTTCTACTGTCACTCATATTCTCTCTTCTGTTCCCTACAGCTCACTTTCATGATCGCTGCCACTTACAACTTTGCCGTCCTCAAACTCATGGGCCGAGGCACCAAGTTCTGATCTCCTGTAGAAACTTCCCTTTCTCTAATAGCGAGGCTCTAACCACACAGCCTACGATGCTGCGTCTCCCATGTTAACTCTTTGCCTTTGCCACTGACTGGCCCTCTTCTTACTTGATGAGTGTAACAAGAAAGGAGAGTCTTGTGGTGATTAATGTCTCTCTGTGGACTCTCCCCTCTTACATACCTCTTTTAGTCATTTTGCTTCACAGCTGGTTCCTGCTAGAAATGGGAAATGCTTAAGATGGTGACTCCTCAACTGCAAGTCACAAAGAAATGGAGGCTCAAATTCAATTGTCAAGCATCTCCTGAGGACCAGGAAGTGTTTTCTTCTCAAAAGGCACTTCCACTGATGGAAACAAAGTGGAAAGAAAAATGCTCAGGTAGAGAGAAGGGATGTACCTGGTCCCCTCACCATCTATAGGGTAGGGGCCAAATATATTCTCCTTGGTGTACAAAACAGAGAACTTACTCCTGTCTCCCTATTACCACTGAAGATAGAAGAAAAAAAAAGAATGCCAGCAATACAATAAGAGCATTTGCCCAAATCTACCTATTGCAGCTGGGAGAAGGGGGTCAAAGCAAGGATCTTTCACCCATAGAAAGAGAGCACTGACCCCAATGGCAATGGACTATTTAAGCCCTAACTCAGCCAACCTTACTTACAGCATAAGGGAGCGTAGTATCTGTGTAGACAAAGGGGGCACCTGGCCTTACACCTCGTTAGAGAAGAGAAAACAGGGTGTTGTCAGCATCTTCTCACTCCCTTCTCCTGATAACAGCTACCATGACAACCCTGTGGTTTCCTAGGAGCTGAGACTAGAGAGAAACTAGCTCATACAAAAAAAGACTGGCCTAAAGAACAGCAGTCGCTAGTGGCTAATGGTGTAAACTGAGCCAGCCCTCTGGTAAACACAGGATAGATAACTCTTTGGATAGCATGTCTTTTTTCTGTTAATTAGTTGTATACTCTGGCCTCTGTCATATCTTCACAATGGTGCTCTTTTCATGGGGTGTTATCCATTCAGTCATAGTAGGTGTTATGAAGATCTTGATTTGTTTCAGAATGATGTGCATTTCACATTTTCCAGTTTATCACTTGTTTGGGGTTGTGCCAGAAAGGTCTGGAGAATGATTTTTTGATTATGATTCTTTAGCAAATGAAAATTGGACATTTCACATCACAAATGATATTTAAAATTGGCTAGTTCCATGCATCTATTGGGATTTTCTACAAATTATTCTGCCCTTTGCAGAAACAGATCTGGTGAATTTGAACCTCAATTTGAATAAACTATTTGACCGTTTTTTCTAGCTGGTGGGAGATGATTTGATTCGGCAATATTGCTTTGGCGAGTTAAAGAGTCAGGTTTAATGTACAGTTTATTCTCTGCTTTTATAGACCACATAACCGAATGCACCAGCCGTCAGCTATTCAGTTGGTAAGCTTCCACGGAAAAGGAAAGGTGGAAAGAGTTTGATACCTGAGTAGCTCCCAGGTTTTAGTCTTCTCTTTCTGAGTTTGTTAACTTTGGGTTAAAAAAATAAAAGGCTGGTTGGTCTTTATTGAAGAAAGGATTCTACGGGTATGGCTGTAGGTGGCTCTTGTGTTGTAAAGAGGTGTTTTGTATTGTCCCCCAAAGAGGTTTCAGCAATGTTTAAGAAGACGTAAGAGCTTTAACAAAGACATGATATTTGTTTTCAGACCAGTATACAAGATAAGCTTCCAGGCTGCATAGAGGGAGCAGATGGAAAAGGTTCTATAAGAAACCAATCAAGATCACGGAAAGTGAAGTAATCCATACTTCGTGTTTTGTTTTGATTTAATAACATAACAAATAACCAATCCTTCCCTGAACCGCCCTCGCATACACACACATGTACACACAGAGTTAATCAACTGCAAGTGTTTCCTTCATTTCTGATGTAGAATTTCAATTTTAACACACATAAAGGACAAACTTTTAGAAGCTTATCTTACAAAATGTATTTTATAAAATTAAAGAAAATAAAATTAAGAATGTTCTCAATCAAACATTGTGTCCTTTGAGTGAATCGTTCTGACTCTACAAGAGAAACTCGAATAATTGTACCTTTATTGTGCGTTGTTCAAGGAGCTCATTTATTTTTCAGATTATCCAAGTCGCTCTCACAACAATTCTCTGAAATAAAGACTAGATAAATCGCTTCTATTTTAACTGGAGACTCTAAGAAATACAGGCAAAGTAAATTACCCAAAGAAACCCAATAAGTACACATGTGAGATTGGACTAGAACTCAAGTACTGGTACCAAATCATTGCCTGTTTTGAGATTTCTTTTCTCTTACAAGTTGCGTTTCAGAGTCTTCTGCTAATTCAGAGTCATATATGATTACTTCTTCAATACAATGATGGTGTCCCAGTCCTGGTGTGTTTAGGATTAAGTTACTGTTACCTGTTGTTTGAATTGTTTGGATATTCCAGTAATGAGCTCTTAAGTGCCTCATACATGAATAGTACTTAGATTTATTTGGAAAGTACTGGATGAAAGGTTTAATGTAAGGGCAGAACAGGTATGGGAAGGGCAATGTAGGTTTAAATAGGCTGTGGCATCTACTACCCTGGATGGTCAGCCCCCTAGCCCGCCTGCGACACAGCATTAAATGCCTATCACTACCCTAGGCTAGAATTTGGCACTCTTGGACAGCACACTAATGACCAGCCTAAAGAAAGCTGACTTAAATTAGCGGTAGATTCATTGTCCCATAGTTGCAGCTGGCAAGGAACATGACTGGAAAGAAAGGAGACTTTGGCCAGGGGCAACAAGTCAGTCATCAGTTAAGGAGCTCCATTCAAAAGAAGCTTAAATTTAATCTTCTTTTTTTGGTTTTTAATTTTTTTTTTCGAGGAAGATTAGCCGTGAGCTAACATCTGCGGCCAATCCTCCTCTTTTTGCTGAGGATGACTGGCCCTGAGCTCACATCTGTGCCCATCTTCCTCTACTTTATATGTGGAACGCCTGCCACAGCATGGTTTTTGCCAAGTGGTGCCATGTCTGTGCCTGGGATCTGAACCGGTGAACCCTGGGCCACTGAAGAAGAATGTGCGCACTTAACCACTGTGCCACCGGGCCAGTCCCTAATCTTCCGATTTATGCTTCAGCACAATTAATATTCTGCAAGCAAGTCTGGTTGGATGACTTTAAGACAGAAAAAAAAATATGACAAGGCGTTATTTTTATACACTGGCAAACAAGGGCATAGCACCATATTTTGGAGAATTGATTCAGGGTGCTATAGAGTGAATGTATTTTTGCCTCAGAGGAGCGGAAAGCCAGTTCCCAAGAAAGCTGTGTTCTCCATCTGCCCTTATTTGGCTCTGCCCTCTGGGACCCATCTATAGATGGAGGTTCCAGGCTCTCAGAAGCTGAGAGCATCTCCAGTCTATCAATTGACTCCATTGTTCTTAGCTCTCCCACACACCATAAACCCCTTTCTCTGAACTGAAAGAGCTCTCTTTGTGCTTAGATCAGCCAAAGATCAGGATGCAGCAGTATAAACAAGAAACATTTTCTTACAGCATCAGTTGTATTGCTTTTCCCATCTTCAGGGTCAGTACTGAGTGCCGTTATGCAGGGTGTGGAAGCTGCAGCTTTGTCCAGAGCCACATTCATCCTTTCATTAATTCAGTCTACAAATATTTATTGAGTATCTACTAAGCTTTGTGCTAAACCCTGGAAGTTTCAAGTTTGGGGGTGGTGTGGGTAGAAAGGTGATAAAGATATGATCTTACACTTGAGGATTTCACTCAGCCTCAGCCATAGCAGAGAGGTCTCCTAGAGTGGACCAGAATGGAGGCAGGGAGCATGCAAGAAGCAATCTGACTAGCTGACTGCAACGGGCATCTGAATTCTCCCTTCAGTACGTGGGAGAGGTGGTGGTTAAAGGCAGTGAACTCACGTGGCTCTGGTTTTCTAGGGCCCTGATAAAAACAAAACTTCAATTTAGATTCCTGACAACTTGTGACTTGCTCTGTGTCATCCTGCTTCTAGCATTACATGTGACAATATTTATGCACACACTGTCACAATGCATGTGCATGCTTCCACCCACTCAGTCATCTAGGGGGTTAGAGGGCACATGGATTACGATTTATATAAACACAGGCTATTCCGCATGGCCTTTTCTTTCCATCCAGGCTAAATCTGAGAAGCCATAGAAGGGTAATATAAGATACAAGGAACTTCTCTCTTTGAATTTCCTTACTATGAGCACAGATAGCGTGTCTATTTTGATATTAACGGTTATCTTGATGAATATTAAGTAACAATGGAAGAAATACTTGTTCTTACATAAATAAAATCAATACTTGGCCTTTTCTTACATCAATAAGCAAGTAAGGGATTCAAGTCAATATCTGTAAATTGGAAAAGATTTTCCCGGTTCACTCACTTGCTTTGAAACAAGCAACTATGCTCTTCAAAATTTTTGTTATCCTGCAAAGTTTGGTGTCTACGTGTTCCCACTCTGGTGTGCCTTGAATTCATCTACTTTATTCCAAAGGAAAGAAAAATCAGAGAAGGTAATTAGTATTTTCCAGATTATGAAATAATCAAAGGAAATCCAACCTCAACATTTTATTCAAACCTTCAACAAATATTTATTTAACAAATTCTCGGTGCCAAGTTTTATGCTAAGTACTGGTCATACAGCAGTGAATACAACAGACACAATCTCCACCCTCCTGGAACTCAACTAAAGACCAACAAGGTTAGGGAGGGAGATAGGAAGCATGTTGAAGACTGAGACTGTATCTTTTACAGAAAAGGTAGAAAAGACGGAATCAGGGAGAACCTTGTCCAGACCCATGAGAAACAAAGAGTGAAATAAAAGAAGATGAGGCATGCAAGTCTGTGTCTAGAGAAAGAGGCCTGACATGCTTTGATTTACTATTGAAACATGCTGTATGGCCCTATACTGTTTTGCTTACCAATGTGGACAGTAAGCCAGCTCTGGTCTCTGAGGGAACTAGCTCCATTAGTATTCCACATACTATGTGAAACTCTACCTTTTTTACGTGAAAAGGGAAACCACACAGCTGGATTCTGAGAGTTACAATATGAAAACCAAACAGGCTAGCTGATATTTGAAAATTTATAGATGGCTCTAATTCTATTTGATGATGTGAGCTCACGTGTAGCGCCACTCAAAAAAAGAAGGGAAATGTGACCCTTACAATCAAAGCGCTCCTCCATGCCCCGAGATGTACCGGATATGAATTTGGTGAAATCTCATTTGATCTGAAGTCTGATATCAACCCACATTAACAAAAAAATGAGAACAGAAACATAAGCATTCTCCCATATGCAGATGATGTTATTATCACAAGCTAAGAGTGGTCTTAGGAAACAAATGGCCCAGCTAATTATTGCTAGAAAGAAAGCCTACATATCGATTTTCCTAAAAACAAATATGTCATTTTCAGTAGATGTTCCCAACTTCTTGTTGGTGAACAGTGTAAACAATTCCATAGAGCAAGTGCCACAGGATAGATTCTGCAGCTAGTTTGTCTGGGAGGACACACAATAAACCACATCTCTCAAAGTCAGGTGCTTTATGTGTGCTAACTGAGTTGTGTTGTTGTTTATTTGTTTGTTTTCATTAACTGAGGTGATTACAGCCACTTAAAAATATTCCCAGGTTAAAAAATTTTTAAATGTCATGCTTTGTGACATGCGGCTTTGGTGACCTATTTGTCTCAGTGTTAAAGAAGACTCAAAATAACTGTCTGAAAAGAATCTTGGCCCAGTCCACAGGCAACCATACTTCCCACAATAGTAGCTGCACTTTACTAAGCCCTCTACAAAATAGTTTAGACATCTTATCTCGTTTAACATTTGCGCCAGTCCTATGAGGCAGAAGCAACTATTAGCCCTCAGCTCCAGGCTGGAACACGAACCATTATTGATCACGTCAATTTGAATTTGAGGATGTCAATGCTATCCCAGTTCAACTGACTGCTACAGCTGCAGAGATGAGCTGCATCCAGGTGTTTGTCAGGGAGTAGAACTGCAGTCATTGTAGCTCAGTCCCCACTAGAAACTCCACCGAGAGAAGCATTAGTTTTGGAAGATAACCTGAAGGCAGTGTGGTCCATCCATTCCCTAGTCATCTTCAAACGTTTTTGATTGCGCAGCCCTATAGTAAAACATGTTAGGGCCCACCTCCTGCCCCCTCCCCCCATGACCTTGCTGCTCAAAGTGTGGTCTGAGGACAAGCAGCTTCAGGATCACCTGGGAGCTAGTAGAAACGCAGAATCTCAGCCCCTGCCCTAGGACTACTGAATCAGACACTGCACTTCAACAAGATCTCAGGGTGATGTGCGTACCTGTTCAAATTTGAGAATATTTTTTGTATGTAATTATATAGAAATGTATTAAAATATATAATACACATGTTTAAAATATTGACGTTATATTCATGTACTACTGTACTGATATATGATTATAAAGCATGCAAAACAGAACGTTAAAAAGTATGGGATAAATGTGAAATAATATTTTAAAATAAATTTTCTTTGATTATAAATTTATCTCATTTGAACATATTATTATAACTATTTTAGTGAGAACAATGTGATTGAATATGCCTCATTAATTCTGACATGACAATTTAAGATTTTGGAATACTCAGTTCGGTTTAAACTAATGCTTGGCTCCAATGGATGTCATAGCTGAAAATGGGATCTCAAGAAGATTCCGGGGATCTCAGTGGCTGCAGTATGACAGTAGCTGTGCTCACTAAAGCATGTTACTGACTTAACTGCTCAGCCCCACTCTGCAGTTATGCAAAGGTTTTTGATGAAATTTGGCTAGTAAATTTCCACTCTCCTCTGGGCCGGCCCTGTGGCAGAGTGGTTAAGTTTGCGTGCTCTGCTTCAGGAGCCCTGGGTTTTGCTAGTTCGAATCCTGGGCACGGACGTGGCACCGCTCACGAAGCCATGCTGAGGCAGCATCCCACATGCCACAACTAGAAGGACCCACAACCAGAAATACGCAACTTTGTACTGGGGGGCTTTGTGAGAAAAAGGAAAAAAAAATCTTCTAAAAAAAACTTCCAATCTCCTCAACATCAATCAGTGGTTCTTGCACACTGAAATATTTTTACAAACGAGTTTTAGCTATTGGAGTAGAACAGTTTACGCAAGTTTAAAATGTCCCGTTACATTTATTTTTTTTACAACTGGGAAAACAGGCGACACGCATTGTTTTCAGCAACAAAATCGCAAGATGATGAAAACTTTTTCAAGTATCTGCTTTCAAAATGCTCTATGACATGTTTTTTTTTGAAAAGCACTTACTTTCTCATTCATTTTTCAAAAGGCATCTTTCCTTGACAAATAGAGTGAGTAAGGACACCAGAGTCAACCTCTATAATAGATATTAGTGAAACAATTTCTTTCTTATTTTTAAGATTAAAAATTAATATAAATACGAGTTCTAATGGATCTTGTTGCAATCTCATAGAGTACACACATCCCACATTAGAGACCATACTGTGTAGCAGTTTTTCCAAACCATTTTGAGTATGAAAATCTCTTTCTAAGGTAAATACTTTTTTCAGGGCTCCATAATGAGAGTGGCTGTACTTTTAGTATCCATTGGTTGAGAAAACATTTTAAATCTACATCAATTCAGTAACACTCTTTTTAAAATTTTTCTTATAGAAAATTTAAAATATACACAAAAGTAGAGCATGGTACAATCAACTCCATGTATTCATCACTCAACTTCAACAAGGATCAAATATTCAATAACACTTTAAAATGAGTTTGTATTTTATTGATGTCCACACACATTAAGATATGTCATTCATTCATTCTACTGACAATCCTTGGTGTTCGGACGAATATGGGGACTCCTTGTAGAAATGCCTCCGTTTTCTAATCCACCCACAGGTAGACAGAGGAGTAAAGCTTTGAGAATTGCTCCACTTTAGAGTCTAAAATCTCTGTGATTTAAACCAGAACAATAAGGGCAACATATCTGAATGCTTCATATTGACCCCCATGGAATTGCTCTGCTTTTTGATATCAGTGACCTATATTAAGCGGCATTTTTAAAAGACAGTCTTATGCAACAGTGACTGTGTTTACTATGAGCATGTTTTTGTGGGTGTCATTCGTTACACTATATTTATCCAGATGGCTACGGTGGAGATATTTCTCTGAAGTCTCAGTATCAAAAATAGTTGTGCTTTATTTGAGTGGTGGAGTAAGGCAGACTGTCATTATGATTACTGATGTTGTTGTCTTTTGGATTTTTTTCTGGAACACATTCATCACTTTGGTAATTTAATCCATTTCTGAGTTGTTGAAACCGTTCCAAAACAACCTCTTTCTTTGTTAGATTCTTCTTCTTTTCCTCTTTCCCCTCTCATCTCTGTGGTGGTGCGCAGTGTGGTCAGGATTGAAAGACAAAGAAAGAAAACAGTTCTAGGTCAGGTTTACCTCACCCCTCACTTCAACTCCAGAATTCAGAAACCTTTAAAACACTGGGTTTAGATGTGGTTTTGTCAGTGAGTTAATATATGGATTCAAGTATGGTGAATTAACATCTCTCAACCAGACCCATGCATATTTGATATCCGGTCCTAATAAGAACTCCAGGCTCTTTGTGATGCTAATACATAAGCCTGGAAGATACCCTGTCTGGCAGACACTTCTAGCAATAGACATAACTTTGAATTAAAATGGCTCCTTGCCCAAAGCTTTTACTTTCACAGGTAAGGGAGGCTTTTATACTGCTCCTTATCTCCTTCCCATAACAGAAGCCTAAGGGAGCTAATTCCCAGGGTTGTCTTCCACATCCCAGGGTTCTCCAATTGTTTCAAGGAGTGTCAGGAAAATGATACAAATAAGATCTTAATGCAATTCAGTTTTGAAAGGCATATGGCATACGTTTTTAGGAAAAGAGAATGAGATAAACAAAAATAAAAGATGCAATAGTTTTCAGTTCTAGAATATCAGGAGATTATTGCTTTAAAACAGGCTTACCAAAAGAGTGGATCTTTTGTATGCTCTGCCTCATTCCCTCTGCCTCTGCCTTACCGGGCTTACAGTTGGGTACAGTGATGTCCCCAGGGCTGGGTTTTACTGTGACACTTATGTTGAGTACTCACTTCATACCACTTATAGTAGGATTTTCCCCATTTCAGATCACTACAGCAGTCACATATTACTCCAGTCCCCTCCAAGAAGTGTGTCTCAGACTTTCCCTCACCAGTTGGTCCCACCACCTTATCAGGTATCCTGCTCCTGTTAAATGGTGACAGGCCTTCTAATGGCCACTGCCAAACCTGCCTGAACTTCTCTAGAAGATTTGCTTATTGTTGGACCCAGCTTCTGCACTCTGCTTACCCTACTGGACTATCAATAAATTACTTGTTTCACCAGAGAATTCTGAAATATGATTAACAACCTGGAAATATAACATACAACTTCTATTATGTGCAGGCATCATTCTTAGTGCTTTGCAGATATTAACTCATGCAAGCCTCACAACAACCCAGAGGTGAGTACTATTACTATCACCACTCTGATTTTAAAGATGAAGAAACTGAGGCACAGATAGGTTAAATACGTTGCCCAAAGTTACAAGCTAATGAGTGGTACAACTAAGACTTTTTAAACCACTTTATTGAGGTATGATTGACATATAAAAAGCAGTAGCTATTCAATATATTACAACTTGATGTGTTTGGAAATGTTACACTGTGAAACCATCGTCACTATCAATGCCATAAACTTAGCCATCACCTCCAAAAGTTTCCTCCTGCCCCTTTTGTTTTGTTTTTCCTTTTGTAGTAAGAACATTTAACATAAGATCTACCTTCTTAGCAAAACTTTAAATATACAATACAGCATTGTTAATCATAGGCCCTACGTTGTAAAGTAGATCTTCAGAATTTATTTACTTTGCATAATTGAAACTCTGTACCCTTTGTCCAACACCTTCCCATTTCCCCTCTGCCCTAGCCTCTGGCAAGATTTGAACCTAGGTAGTCAGAGTCCAGAGTCTCTGCACTTAACTGCTGCCTGATGGTTCTTCCAGCAGAGGGACACATTGTATCACAGGGGAGCAGGGCTTTAAAATTAAGCAAAGCATTTTATATAACAAAACAGTCCTGTTTGTCCTGGGAGTGGGATATGTTCAGGACAAAATGAGATTAGTGAGAACAGGATGCTGCAGGCCAGAACAGGCTAATCAGAATTTAGAACACTCAGTCCCCACTATGAGGAAGAATCCCACAGCATAAATGCCACTGTGCAAACTACGTAGCCACGAAGTGCAGAGCAGGTTTTATCGAAAAAGAAACAGCTAAAAAATACATACTACAATAAACACTAGTACATAATTTACAGTGAGACAAGCACGTTTGAAGACTATATTAAATACGTTAGAGTGGGTACCTGGGGTGGGAGGGGGAAATGGGAGTAAGGATCATGGAAGAAGGGAAAACAGAGTGACAGGGAGAGAGAGAGAGGTCTTGCCTGGAATGATGAGGAAAATTTACCATGAACTGAGGAGTATGATCAACTCAATTCTCAGCCCCCTGAGGTCCAAATTAAACAAATGGTTGCTCTCCAGTGGAATCCTTTGCTCTTGAGGATGCTCATAATTTTTCCGATAGGATGTATAGAGTTGCTGATACTCCTGAAGGGTAAGCAGGACTAAAATCTAGGAGATGGCTGTGCAGAAATAAATCTCGATGTAGCCTTTGCTTTACTGGGAAATAACTAGCCTATTCTTTGCAGTAAGACATGAAAATAAGCTCACATCCCAGGCTATTAGTGTGTGATAGAGAGCTTTCTAAGAATTTTATGGAGATATAATTCACACACAAACAACTGACCCATTTAAAGTGTACAATTCATTGGGTTTTAGTATGTCCACAGAGTTGTGCAACCACAATCAATTTTAGAATATTTTCATCACCCCAAAAAGAAACCCCATACCTATTAGCAGTCACTCCTCATCTCACCCCCTTCCCCTCTCAGCATAGGCAACCACTAATCTACTTTCTGTCTCTAAGAATCTGTTTATTCTGGACAATTCATATAAATAGCACCATTCAATATGTGGTTTTTTGTGACTGACTTCTTCTCCTTAGCATAATATTTTTAAGGTTCATCCATGTTGTACCATATATCAGTACTTTGTTCCTTTTTATTGCCAATAGTATATCTTCCAATTGCTGAATAATTTATCCAATTACCAAATAATATATATTCCATTGTATGGATATACCACATTTTATCTATTCCTCAGTTAATAGACATTTGGGTTTTTTTTCCCACTTTTTGGCTCTTACGAATAATGCTGCAATAAACATTCCTGTACAAGTTTTTGTGAGAATGTATATTTTCAATTATCTTGGGTATATACTTAGGAGGGGAATTGCTGAGTCATATGCTAATTCTCTGTTTAACTTTTTGAAGAACTACCAGCTTGTTTTCCACAGTTGCTTCAACAGTCCACATTCCCAAAGCAATATACGAAGGGTCTGATTTCTCCACATCCTTGTCAACACTTGTTATTATCTGACTTTTTGATTATAGCCATCTTAGTGGGTATGGAGTGATATCTCATTATGGTTTTGATTTTCATTTCCCTGATGACTAATGATGTTGAGCATCTTCTCATGTGCTTAGTGACCATTTGTATATCTTTGGAGAAATATCTATTCAGATCCTTTCCCAATTTTTTAATTGAGTTACAGTCATGTGCTGCATAACGACGTTTTGGTCAATGACAGGCTGCATATACAACGGTGGTCCCATAAGATTAGTACCATATAGCCTAGGTGTGTGGTAGGCTATACCATCTAGGTTTGTGTAACTGTATGCTGTTTGCACAATGGCAAAATCACCTGATGATAGATTTCTCAGAACATACCCCCATTGGTAAGTGATGCATGACTGTATGTCTTTTTATATTGCAATGTAAGATCATTTTATATATTCTAGCTCCAAATTCCTTATTAGATACATGATTTTCAAATATTTTCTCCCATTCTGTGCGTTGTCTTTTCACTTTTTTGATGGTGGCTTTGAAGCAAAAAGTCGTTAATTTTGAAGAAGTTTAACTTATCTATTTTTTGTTACTCTTGCTTTTATCATACCTAAGAAATTACTGCATAATCAAGGTCACGTATTTTTACCTATGTTTTCTCCTAAGAGCTTCTTTTTTATTTGATAAGTATGGATATGTAAACCAATCACCTCTCTTACCTTGTAAGTTTTTTGTTATTTTTTTGCTGGGAAAGATTCGCCCTAAGCTAACATCTATTGAAAATCTTCCTCTCAATCTCTTTTTTTCCTCCCCAAAGCCTCAGTACATAGTTGTGTATTCTAGTTGGAAGTCATTCTAGTTCTTCTACATGAGCCGCTGCCACAGCATGGCTACTGACAGACGAGTGGTGTGGTTCCATGCCTGGGAACGTAACCTGGGCTGTTGAAGCAGAGAGTGCTGAACTTTAACCACTAGGCAATCAGGGCTGCCTCTTTCCTAAGAGTTTTATAGCTTTAACTCTTACATTTATATCTGTGATCCATTTTAAGTTAAATTTTGTATATTGTATGAGGCAGGGGTGCAATTTCATTCTTTTCCAAGTGGATATCCAGTTGTCCCAGCACCATTTGTTGAAAAATAACATTCTTTACCCATTAAATTATCCTGGCACCTTTATTGAAAATCAATTGACCATAAATGTGAGGATTAACTTCTGGGTTCTCAATTCTGTTCCGTTGATCTATGTATCTATTTTTATATCATTACCACACTGTCTTGATTACTGTACCTTTGTAGTAAGTTTTGAAATTGGGAAGTGTGAGTCATCCAGCTTTGTTCTTCTTTTTCAAGATTGTTTTAGCTATTCTGGGTCCTTTGTACTTCCATATCAATTGTAGCATCAGCTTGTCAATTTTTGCAAAGAAGCCAGCTGGGATTTCACTAGGGACTGTGTTGATTCTGTAGCTCAGTTTGGAGAGTACTGCCATCCTAACAATATTAAGTTTTCCAATTCAGGAACACAGGATATTTTTTCATTTATCTAGGTTTTTAATTTCCTTTTTTTTTTTTGAGGAAGGTTAACCCTGAGCTAACTGCTGCCAATCCTCCTCTTTTTGCTGAGGAAGACTGGCCCTGAGCTAGCATCCATGCCCATCTTCCTCTCCTTTATACATAGGACACCTACCACAGCATGGCTTTTGCCAAGCAATGCCATGTCCACACCCAGGATCCAAACCGGCAAACCCCAGGCCACTGAGAAGCGGAACGTGTGCACTTAACCGCTGAGCTACCGGGCCGGCCCCTAGGTTTCTAATTTCTTTTAATGAACTTTTGTAGCTTTCAGTGTACAAATCTTGCCCTTTTTTGTTAAGTTTATTTGTAAGTATTTTATTCTTTTTTATCCTATTATAAATGGAATTGTCTGCTTAAAGATTTCCTTTTTGGATTGTTCATTGCTAGTGTATAGAAATACAACTGATTTTTGTGTGTTGACCTTGTATCCTGCTACTTCATTGAACTTTTTTTTAACTCTAATAGTTTTTTTGGTGATTTCTTTAAATTTCTAAATATATAATATTATGTCATCTGTGACTAGAGATAATCTTACTTCTTCCTTTCCAATTTGGATACCTTAGGTATCTTGTTCTTACCTAATTGCCCTGGTTAGAACTTCCAGTATAGTACTGAACAGAAGTAGAGGGGGGACTTCTTGGTCCTGATCACTGGGGGAAAGATTTCAGTCTCTCTCTATTATGTATGGTTAGCTGTAGATTTTTTGTACATGCCTTTTATCAGGTTGAGGATGTTCCCCTGTATTCCTAGTTTCTTGAGTGTTTTTTGTCTTGAAAAGGTGTTCAATTTTGTCATATATCAAGATGATCATGTGTTTTTTACTTCATTCTATGAATATAGTGTATTATACTGATTGATTTTTGTATGTTGAGCCAGCCTGACATTCCTGGGATAAATTCCACTTGGTCATGGCATATAATCATTTTTATATGTTGCCTGTCTCAGTTTGCTAGTATTTTGTTGAGGATGCTTATACCTATATTTATAATGATTAGTGGCCTGCATTTTTCTTTTCTTATGATGTCTTTATCTGACTTTAATTTCAGGTTAATAATACTGGCCTCATAGAATGAGTTAGGAAGCCTTCCCTCCTCTATTTTTTTTTTTTTTTTTTTTGGTGAGGAAGATTGTCCCTTAGCTAACATCTGTGCCAGTCTTCCTCTATTTTGTATGTGGGATGCCACCACAGCACAGCTTGATGAGTGGTGTGTAGGGCTGCGCATGATCTGAACCCATGAACTCTGGGTCACTGAAGCGGAGCACACAAACTTAACCACAACATCACCAGGCTGGCCTCTTCCTCCTATTTTTGAGAGAATTTGTGAAAGATTGGTATTAATCCTTATTTAAAAGTTTGGTGGAATTCATTAGTGCAGCCATCCGGTCCTAGGCTTTCCTTTGTGGAAAGTTTTTCCAGTACTAATTCAATCTCTTTATCTGTTATAGATCTATTCAGATTTTATATTTGTTCTTCTATAAGACTATCTTTCAATCCTGATATTAATAAATTGAGTCTTCTCTCTTTTTTTCTTGGTCAGTCTGCCTAAAGTTTGGTCAGCTTTACTGATCTTTTCAAGAACCAATTTTTAGTTTCCTTGATTTTCTACTCTATTTAATTTATTTACACTCTAATCTTTGTTATTTCCTTCTTTCTGCTTGTTTTGTTTTTAGTCTACTCTTCTTTGTCTAGTTTCTTAGAATGAAAGCTAAGTTATCGATTTGAGATCTTTCTTCTTTTTTAATATAGATGCTTGCAGCCATAGAGTCCCCCCAAGGACTGCTTTTACTTCATTTCTTAAGTTTAGGCATGTTGTACTTTCATTTTCTTTCATCTAAAAGTATTTTCTAATTTTCCTGTGATTTTTCCTTTTATCTAATGTTTATTTAGGTGGGTGTTGTTTAATTTTAACATATTTGTGAATCTCCCAAATTTCCTTATTTTATTTTCTAATTTCATTTTGCTGTGGTCAGAGAATATTCTTCGTAAACTTTCAGTTCTTTTAAATTTGAGACATGTTATGGCATAACATATGATCTATCCTGGAGAATGTTCCTTCCGCACTGAAGAAGAGTATGTATTCTGCTGTTTTGGATGGAGTTCTCTGTAGATGCCTGTTAGGTCTAGTGATCTACGGTGTTGTTCAAGTTTTCTACTTCCTCATCGATCATCTGTCTAGTTGTTTGTATATTATTGAAAGCCAGGTCTTTGAGTCTCCAGTGATTATTGTCAAATTTTTTATTTCTTCCTTCAATTCTGTCAGTTTTTTGCATCGTATTTTTGGGGGCTCTGTCGTTAGAGGCACATATGGGATAGATTCTCAAAGTTTGCTTAGCTCCGATCTATGCGAAAGTGATAAGAAAATGTATCCAGATTGCAGGAAGAAACTTAACCAGGCTTCTTCATGACAGTCTTGGGGATAAGATGGAAAAAATACTGATTATTGGATGATATAGTTAGGTAGGTTTGTAATAAGTTGAACGATTGTACCTTAAAAGTGCTAATTAGCAAGTTTGTGTCAGTCTGAGGGGTTCTGTCCTTGAGTCCTTCCTGTTCAAATTTTTAACCAATAACTTAGGTAAAGAAATAAAAGCATTGCATATTAAATCTGTGGATGACAAGAGTTGAGAGTGATGGCAAATATAGTGGCTGCCAGAATTATGATAAGAAACCATCCTAAAAAGTTGTGACCATGAGTTGGCTCTACAAGATGCAATTTAGCAGGGTTAAATGTTTCCACACAGCATTAAGTGCCATAGTGAATGTAGTAATAGTCTCCTACCCTTAACTGCTCCAGTGAATCTCACTAGTACAAGATAGGCATACAAGGTTGAGCAGCAGCACACGAGAACACCACCCAGAAGCTGTAGTTAATAATGAGCTCATTGTGTATAGCTCAGTGCTTGGCAATAACAATTTGAGAAAGAGAAAAAGAAAGGGAAGAAGGAAGGAGGGGAAGAAAGCTTGGTGTGGCTGCAAAGGAAGCTAATGTAATTTAAGTTTGAATTAGTGGGAGTTGATTATCTCAAGAAAATCTCACATCAATGAAGTTCCTGCAGGAGAAATAGTTGGAAGCCGGGGTGCACCTGGCAGCCCAAAGCTTGCCCCACCTTCCCTCTATGTGCCAGAACATAGGCTGTCACTAGGTCCCATGCTGCTGGGAGAGCCTCTGATAGTCGAAATTCACTCTGTGGTGTTCCAAACACAACTAAAATGACATATTTTAAGAGAGAAATTAACAAATTCGAGTTTACTCAGAGGTCAGTGCTCAGAAACCAAATAATCACCCTAGACTTTTTCTTTTAAGATCCACATCTAGTCCAGTCAATACCACCTTACCCCTCTCATTGCAATTGAAACCTGAATGATTATAATAGCCTCCTCTCTGCTCTTCCTGCCTCTATTCCAGCTCCAAATTCAATCCACCCTCCTTGCTAGAGTCAGGAGACTGTTTAAAAGGGAAATTCTATCTCCAATAACTTTTCTGTTTAAAACACTTTACTGAAAGCCTACACTGTTAGTGACACCTGTGTAGCCTTCGTTCTCCTCATCCTCTCCTGCACCACTATCACCCCAGCCCCCATTCCTCCCATAATAAGATGCAGTCCTTCTCTGCCTCGCCCAATGTCCAGGGACTCTTCTCAGAAGGAATAACATTTCTTGGGCTTCCTTCACTGAATTATTCATCTTCGCTGCCTGGGCATGACAAAACTTCTCGTTAAAAGCCCTGGGTGGGGGCTGGCCCAGTGGCACAGTGGTTAAGTTCCTACATTCCACTTCAGTGGCCTGGGGTGCGCCGGTTTGGATCCCGGGTGCAGACATGGCACCGCTTGGCAAGCCATGCTGTGGCAGTTGTCCCACATATAAAGTAGAGGAAGATGGGCATGGATGTTAGCTCAGGGTCAGTCTTTTGCAGCAAAAAGAGGAGGATTGGCCACAGATGTTAGCTCAGGGCTAATCTTCCCCCTCACACACACACAAAAATGCCCTGGGTGAGAGACACCTACCTGTTCCCAGACCCCACAGCTAGCTGGGGACAAAGCCACAGGGAAGGAGAGATGCAGAGTTAGGGCTGGGAGGTTTCCCCAAAGGGCCTGTGGAAGGGAGTCCCTGGGGCCCAGGGACACAGGAGGGTGGGGGACACATGGAGGCTCTTCACTGCAGGGTGACCACAGTGCTGGTCTGGGGCGTCATCCTTCTCAAAAGCTTTGGACAAACACAGAGGGCCTGATCCCGCCATTCTTCTCAGACTTAGAACCATCCAGTACTAGGCAGTCAAAGGAGATCCAGTCATGGGATTGAAGAGAACTCAGCCTCTGTCTAGGCCATTGGGACTCTGCTTGGCTGGGGCAAGTAGGACAAGCTAAACCAATTGAACTAGCTGGCATGGGAGAGAGGAGACCTAACTCCTGGTTGCAGCTCTGGCATTAACTGGCTGTGTGACCCTGGGCACCCAGCTTGCCTTCTCTTTGTCTGAGTCTTCACACAAGTGCACAAGAGAGGCAGCATGCACCGTGCAGCAGCAATTCAAGGTGTGGGCCCTGGAGCCAGGCTGCCCGGGTTCCCATCCCAGCTCTGCCTCTTCCCAGGGACGTGATGGTGAAAACCCTTTTAGCCTGACAAAGCGTCAGTCTCCTCATCTGTGAAACAGGGACAACAGTGGTGCCCATCTCGAAAGTTGCTGCAAACGAGTGCACAGCAGTCAGCACGC
The DNA here is from genome assembly GCF_041296235.1 of Equus asinus. Lineage (NCBI taxonomy): Eukaryota > Metazoa > Chordata > Mammalia > Perissodactyla > Equidae > Equus > Equus asinus. The sequence goes on from NC_091820.1 coordinate 97,493,390, forward strand.
AGCCTGAAAGAGCACTCAATAAACGTTAGCTATTTGCCTCTCGTCAGAGATCCTCATTCTCTGGAGTTTTGTCACCGGTGTATGTCCTAGCAGCTCAAAGCAAGTCTTAAAAGTACTTAACACTTCCTCAAGGTTGTTTTTCAGACCTATGTTAGGAAGAGATACCATCGCCAACTGGCCTGAACCAGGCAGAGCCCTACAGCGAGAGCAGCGCCTGCATGGACGGCCCAGAGTTGACCTAGTCTCCCTCTGTCTCATTTTAATACTAAAGTCTCCACCCCAGGAAGAACCTAAGCCTTATTAGCCTCACACATGATGTACGTGAGAGCATGTGTTCCCACTGAGCCTGCACCCACGGCTTTCCCCACTGAATATGCATTCCCCATCCGAAAGAAATGGCCCCTGCTGTCCCGTGCTAGGGGAGAGCCACGACTTGGGAAATGATTCCACGTGATCTCCTCCTTGCTACAAATAAATTTTACTTCGTGTGACAACTACTTCTGGTGAAGGCTCTGATTTCAACTCACCACGAAGCTGATCCACTTTGGTTCAGTAACAGTTTGATCTGTTGAACAGTGAACTTTCAGGTCTGTCATTTGTTCCAGGGTTCAAGTCACTGGGACCTGGCTTTTCATTCTGGACGGAGCATGACATTTTGGCAATGAGAGGAGGTGGTCTGCAGGTTGCCTGAGCCACCCCTTCAGGATCCATGCAGATCATGTCCCATGTGATTTCATGCAAAAGCACGTGTGTCCTCCTCATTTTTGAGGCCCCAGTGGAAACACTGCTGTGGAGACCAATGCTCCCGGGCTCCCGAGGCCACCTGCCCACAGCTCTGCATACAGCTGGGTAAGGGCTATGGGGCAAGAAAAGTAATTTTCCCTCTTCCCTTCCAGGCTCCTGGCTGAGACATCCCTGTAATAAAACACAGACTGACAGGAAAAAAACAAACAGAAGTTTAATACCATCTATACCTCCTGGATACACAGGAGAGAGCCAGGAAACTTGAGTAACTGCCTGAAATGGCCCAAGCTACCACCTTAAATCTCCAGCTAAAGACAAAAGACGTTGTGGTGGGACAGTTTTGGGAGGTTTTCAGGGAAAGCAAGGTCACCAAGGGTAAGGTTGTCATGCAGATTTAAGTCCTTGCCTCCCCATCGAGAGGAGTTTCAAGAGATTTAGAGTCAACATTCTCTTCCTGGTACAGTACAGAGAGGGAGACACCCTTACAAACAGAGATTTCCCATATAAACGTAATTGTCTCCTAGAAAGGGTAGCTTCTACTCAGTTCTCAGAGCTTTCCTATGTCTGCTGTTTCTTGAAAATAATCAGCCTAAAATAACCCTGATGCCAGTGAGACACATTTTGGGGTGGCAAACTCTGCTTCTTTTCAGTGTCCACCTTCAGAGAGCCAGAGACAGGGTCCAGGGCGAGGGCAAGGGTGCAGCCTGCCCCAGGGCCTCTCCTCCCCTGGCCTCTGGGTGCCCAGACAACCAGCCTGAAATGGGGCACCTGCTTCCCCTGCCTCCTACCCAGACCTGGCTGCTGTGGCTTCTCTGTTTGCTTTATGTTTGGGGAGTGACTGGGACTCTGCCCAGAGACGGGAGCCTACGAAGAAGGGGCCCAGGCCCTGCTTTGTCACCTTTCATGCCCATTAATGGGGTGGCAAGCGACCTTCCCAAGAGAGCAGCGAGGACTGACACTCAGCATCGTCATCCAGGCCGGGGCTGCCACCAGTGCCTCCCCAACCGTTCTTTCACTCATGCCTTCATCCGTTCATTCATTCCAAAATATTTAGCTGCCCCTTCTCCTTGCCTGGCCCTGCATGAAGTGTGTAGGGGGCTCAGCCACGAGAAAAACGGGCATAGGCCTCGACCTCGTGCATCTGACAGTCTCGTGGGGGAGGGGGCATTTATGAGGACCCACACTTGGATGCGAGATTACAAATTGAGAGAAACAGAAGAAAACAAAAAGCAGAATGTTGTGAGGACCTGTCAGATCGAGTGGGAGGCCAGGAAAGAACTCGGAGGAGGTGATGTTCAGGCCCGACCCTGGAGAAGAGAAGGCACCAGTCAGGCAGAGTGCAGGGGAGACCGGTGCAGGAGGGCCCAGGTGTGTCCCTGCCCCTGGGCCAGGGCATTTCTGAACTTTTTGCCCTGGTGGAGGCAGGCTCCCTTTGGTCTGGACGCTTGATGGCTTTCACTTGTCAAACAAACTCTCTGGCTGCTGCTGCCGAGGCTTTTCAACGCCTAGCCCTCAGACCACGTGCATCAGAGTGCGCCAGGAAACTTGACCAAGCGTTGGTGTCTGGGCCACACCACCTGCCAGAGACTTGGATTAAGAAGGTCGATGTGGGGCATGAGAATTTGCATTCTTGTGCGTGTGTGTGTGAAGAAGATTGGCCCTGAGCTAACATCTGTTGCCACTCTTCCTCTTTTTTGCTTGAGGAAGATTGTCACTGAGCTGACATCTGTGCCAATCTTCCTCCACTTTATGTGGGATGCTGCCACAGCATGCCTTGATGAGCAGTGGCAGGTCCATGCCCAGGATCCAAACCTGCGAACACCGGGTGGCTGGAGCAGAGCACATGAACTTAACCACTATGCCACTGGGCCAGCCCCTGAGTTTGCATTTTTGACAAAGTCCCCAGGTGGTTCTCCCACAGGTGGTCTGTTGCTCTGTGGACCATTCTTGGAAAGCACTGACAGGATAACATCTAAAGGCCTTAGCATAACTGGCATGTCTATTGCTATAGAAACTGGTCACATGCATCTACGCTGCTTACCCCCACCCCACCACAATCTCATCCTCCACATCACTGAAGTAATCACTCTATGACACAAACCTAGGCTTCCCACCTCTTTGCTTAAAACTCCCACTTTATTGCCTATTACTTTCAAAATACTTCTACATTTCTTAATGGGGATTAAATGATTCTTTGTGATTTTGCTTCTGACTCAACTTCTACTCCTGTTGCTTCCCATTTACCCTCGTCATCTGCATAAATCAAATAGTGCCTGATGCAACATGGACACTGGACAAATACTTATTACTGTGAATACTAAGAGGGGCTTAAACATGTCATATTTCACTGAAATACCTGGAAGATTGTAATTCATGAAAGTAATATCTATGAAGGGTAGAGCTGTCTTCAAATATTGGAAGGCCTGTGTCACGTGAAACACTTGTTTTGAATGGCCTAGGACCAATCAGTGGAAGCCACAAGAAGTCAGGATTTGACTCCACATAAGGAAGCATGAGCCATCTTTGCAAAGATTTAATCATCTGCCTCGTAAAATGGTAAGTTCCCTGTCACTAGCAGTATTTCAGCATTGGTTGTATGACACTTGGCAGGCATTTGGTGAAAGCACTCAAGTATGCAGTGGAATTTTGGAGAAATAACCTACTGTTCTTGAAATGGGATTCTGTGGGGGAAATAAAGGTGAAAGGCGGAAGGAATGAAAATGAGCTCTCCATTCCAGGGAAGTATTGTGGTTTATGTTACCATATGCACCATACCCACATACATCATACATTGAATATCTGTTTTCCACATTAGAGAATAGATCAAACTGTAATATCCCTTATTTTTTTCTTTGATGATCCAGTAAGTAATTTAGCCTCTTACAGTGTCTATGGGTCATCATTACAAGCATTAATTCTCATTATAATATTGAAGTGTGGAAATGCCAGTTAAGAAAAATCTCTGCCAGAATGTTAGATAAATCAGCTTTTACTCCTGTAACTAAAGAAGTATTCTAGAAAAAAAAACAATAAAAAATTGCATCATTCAGAGAGACAATAACTTTCCAGTTCAAATTAGCAATGTTACAAAAGAAATTTTCATTAGGACAAAGCCATGACAGTCTAAAGAATAACACTACAGATCAGAAAGCTCATTTGGCTGAGATATAGTTAATCACACAAGCTAACAACTGCTACATAATTAAAGAGCAATTTTCACAATTGGTTGCCAATAACTATTTTTCTTATTGTAGCTCTACATAAAAGAAACCAGGAGAATGTGGGCCTGAAGAACAGGATGTTTTTGAACCTTTCTGTCAGGTATCTTTTTCCTTCTTCTGTTTATTAGGAGCACTTAGAGTTTAGTCATTGGGGATTTTTTTTCCTGAGGAAGATTTGCCCTGAACTAACATCTATTGCCAATCTACCTCTTTAGATTTGCCCTGAACTAACTTCTATTGCCAATCTACCTCTTTTTTTTTCCTGAGGAAGATTAGCCATGAGCTAACATCCATGCCAGTCTTCCTCCAATTCATATGTGGGTCACCACCACAGCGTGGCTGATGAGTGGTGTAGGTCTGCACCCAGGATCTGAACCCACCAACTGGGGCTTCCAAAGCGGAGTGTGCCAAACTTAACCACTACACCACGGTGGAGGGGGACTAATTTTTAATCAGGCTTCTAAAGACTTGGGATGCTAACAAACCCCAACAGCTCTGATTTCAACAACAATTTTCAGTAGCTTTTGTTTGTTCAATAAAGCAAAGGCTATCAGGGAGGCATACCTTCACCATAGTTCCTAGGGTTTCTTCCTTGGGAAGACTATTAAGGACATGACTGACTCTAAGGAAATCTCTCCCAAGCAAGATCTGCTTGCTACTGTTTGCTTCTTCCCATTCCACTGTCTGAAGCCTAAATCCTGCTCTGCTTAGGATCTTGCCTTCCCTTTCTTTGCCCCTCTGGTTTTATTTCCTCCCCACTCCCATCTCTTCTGCATCTTTCAAACTATACAACATGAGTAAGTTCCAGGGATGTAATGTACAACATGATGAATATAGTTAACCATACTGTATTGTAAACTTGGAAGTTACTAAGAGGGTAGAGCTTTAATGTTTTCACCATCACCACAACAACAAAATGGTAATTATGTGAAGTGAAGGATGTGTTAACGAACCTTACTGTGGTAATCATTTTGCAGTATCTACGTGTATCTGATCATCACATTGTATACCTTAAACTTACATAATGTTATATGTCAATTATATCTCAATAAAGCTGGGGAAAAAAATCCTGGCTCCAGACAGTGAGGTGTCCTGAAAACACCACTGGCCTGAGAAGTAGGAGATGAGCATTCTAGAGCCTGATCTGTCACTGGTTAGTGATATGGCCTTCAGGAATTTGCTTAACTTCTCTGTTTCTTGGTTTTATTATCTATAAAAAGAGGGGATTGGATCGTATTACATTAGAATCAGTTCCAAAATTTGACCTAAAGTAGCAAACATATCCCCATGCTTTCTGCACCTTGCTGGAATCATCTTCCACTTTTCCTAATTCCTCAAAGAAGCTTTTTTGTTTTAAAGAGGGTCTTTGCACCTATTAAATACTGCAATTTTTGGCTGTGTCACAAGAACCTGTCTTGTGAATTTCTTTTTAGTAATTTTTACCTTTGTGCACATTTAAAATTCAATGTAAATAATGCAGTAAAAGTCACGTGAAGATAAAAAATCTACTCTGGAATCTATTTTTATTCTTAATGTGAAATAAATATACTAATACTAGATGGAGGGCAGCTGATGAAAATCTTGAAGGAAAGAAAGAATTTATTTCTCATCTACTCTGTGCCAAGTACATTGCTAGGCACTTGTGAATATTATTTCTGGTAATCTTCACAACAACCTGTTAAGGAAGACATTTTCTCCCTACCCAAGCTGAAGAAACTGAAGCTCAGCAAGGTTACATAACCAACCTCAGGTAATGCACCTAATTACTGGCAGGACTAGGATTTGAATGCGGAGATTAAAATGCATGTGTTTACAAAATTGTGAATGTGCTAAATGCCACTGAGTTAAAATGGTTAATGTTGCTACGTGAATCTTACCTCAAAAAGCGAAAATAAAAAAATTAAAAATCAGAAAAAATATGTGTTTACCATTTGTGTCAATTTAACTAAATCACAGTATGGTAAATCACAGGATGGTAAACTGGAAAGTCCCTAGGACTTACCTCTCTGGCCAGCCAGCTCTGTGACCTTAAACAAGTCATTTGACCCCTCCAGATTTCAGTGTTCTTGTGGTATACAAAATAAGGGAGAGGTGGACTAGATGGATGATTTCTAACCCTTAGTAGTCTGTTTAGTCTATGGCAGAACACTAACCGGGTTTCACTGCCCTCTTGTGGCTGAAAGCTGAACTGTTATTATCACTGTATTCATATTAAGATTTCAAAAGCATTTGTTCATTAAAATAACAACAAATCCAAATCAAACCAGCCATTTGACATCATGCAGATGAAGAAGCTGTATGAATAAATAATATTTTGCTTTCTACCAAGTTTTTCATCATGTTGACACGAGCTTAGACTCATAACCTTTTTAAACAAAACTAACTGCATGGTCTCAAACGTAGTTAGGAACAAAGGGTAGATCAAATAGGCATTTTTCTCTCCTCCACCCACCTTAGTTTTCTATTTTATTAGAACATGATCCTTTCAATAATATGTTAGCATTTTTTAAAAATGTCAAACATAATTAAAAGGGAAGAGATGTGGGAGAGGATTGCAGAAAACCAGCAATATGGATAAGATGAAAGGTGAATACTCATAATATTAAAAACAGAGTTTCTAGAAATCAATAAGAAATAAAAATGAAAGTTCCCCACCCCAAATGGGCTAAGGATTGGAACGGGCTATTCAAGAAAAAATAAAAATTGTCAATATATCTATGAACAACTATTTACTCTCAAAGAATGAAAGAAATGCAAATCAAAACATGAGATATATGATTTTTCATCCATCAAATTGGGCAAATGTGGTTAAAAAGGAAGATAATATTCCATGAGTGATTGAGTGTTTAGAAAAATAGACCTCCTCTTATTCTACTGCTGTTGATTTAAGGACAACTTTCTAGAGGGCAATTTGCCAATATATATTAAAAGCCATAAAAATATTCACACTCTCTGACCTAGAAATTTTACTTATAGGAAATAAACAGAGATGTCAATTAAGATTAATATTAGGGACGTTCACCGCTGCTATATTTTATATAAAGGAGACAGTTGGAAACAACCTGAATGTCTAGCAATAAGTGTATATATCCTTCAATAGAATGTTATGCAAGCACTAAATACAATCCCTAGAAGAATCTATAAGCACTTAGAGAAAAGTTCCGTATATATTAAGTGAAAAAGATTACAGTGTGTGCAGTATGACATCAATTTTCTTTATTATTTAAGTACATTAAATAATAAATATATTAAAATATGCACTCAAAAGTAATATTAAGAAAAATCTGGTTACCTCAGGGTAACAGGACTACAGATGACTTATTTTCTTTATCTTGCTTTTCTGTTTCTTTTGTTCCTTAGAGTTTTGTTTGTTTGTTCGTTTTTACCATGAATGTGTGTAACTTTTGTAATCAGAAAAAAAAAAAGTCTTAAAGTATTTACTGATGACACTGTTTTCCCTTTGGGAACAAATGGGAAAAGAGACGATTCACAGGTTATACCAACACTTGTTCATCTATCAGTGACTCCACAGTGAGCACTATATTACAGGACACACCCTCAGATGTGCTGTTTCTAAGGCAGTCAGGAATAATGAAAGAGAAATGAGAAGAGATAAGCCTGTTTCTTGCTTCCTCACGAAAGCACCACAAGAAGGCATGATTTGTATTTTTAATCAATACAGCTAGTGTTGAATTAAGAGTTATTTTCCTTCATTAAGGTAGTGTTTCTCAATTCCTTTTTATCAATCAATTAAGGACAAGAAGCACAGGGTGGCATGTCTGGTTAAAATTCAGGACTGCTATAGTGAGACTCATTCCGCATTTACCCATAATTCATAGAGCATGAACGGAATTGACAGATTACTCAAAAATACACATACTTGCACTCACAACACCTACCATTTAAAAAGACACTGAAATATGGCAGAACCAAAATTCTCTTTGTTGCCTTGGAGAAGATAAAGCAATTTGTGAAGACTCACAGAAAACTGCAGCAGTTCCTATATGACTAAACGGGACAATTCTTTTACATCTTGAGCTGTGAAGATGCTTATTCTCACTGGGAAAGCACTAAGCAACCCCTCACTCCCTCAAAAAAAATACTCACACAAGCATCACCACCTTCACCAGCAAAATAAAAGGCAGATCCTTGCTTAGTAGTTCTTGCAAAATATCAATATGGGCACATTTAATGAAATTTTTTTCAATCTTTTTAATTTTTTTTCTTTTTGAGGAAAATTAGTCCTGAGCTAACATCTGCTGCCAATCCTCCGTTTTTTGCTGAGGAAGCCTGGCGCTGAGCTAACATTCGTGCCCATCTTCCTCTACTTTCTATGTGGGAAACACCCTCACCAAGCGGTGCCAGGCCCGTGGCACCCGGGATCCTGGCAGGCGAACCCGGGGCCACCCAAGCGGAACGTGTGAACTTAACCGCTGCACCACCGGGCCGGCCCCCCTTTCATTCTTTAAATATGCCTAGCTTCTATTGTTATCCCTTCCTTCTCTTAAAGAGAAAGAAGTAAAGAATGAGAGATTTATTGGTGATGGTAACTTGAGGAAATTAAAAAAACAGCAAAGAAAAAAGGTAACTCTGTGAGGTGATGGATATGTTAATTACCTTGATTGTGGTGATTATTTCGCAGTGTATATGTATATCAAATCATCAAGTTGAACACCTTAAATATATACAATTTTTAGTTGTCAATTAAACCTCAATAAAGCCAGGGGGAAAAAAGAGACCACTTTTGAAAAAATCATGCACATATATTAACATTTTATCAAAACGTGTATGTATCACAGTTTGCCTGGTCTAAAATCAGCTGTAAGAAAAGCACTCCACTGTAATGAATCCTACATCTCCAAAGCAAGGAGAGAAAAAGTGAAATGATTATCTGGATCACTGAGGTTAAAAAAAAAGGCAGTTAGAACTACTTTAGGTATTTCAAATGAAAGTAGAGACGCCCACCTCAACTCCCATCTTGAAATTACTCAAATAGATGCCTCGATTTTCTGGTGTGTTTTAAAAATTCTATTACAGAATTGAAGAGAAACCGTCTATTCCACACTCTCCACTTTCTGGAAGGACCACAGCCAAACTATTTCCAAAAAATGAGAATCTATACTATTTCTTAAGACATCAAGAGAAGGAGATTTCCTGCTGGGCTATGAATCAGGCAAAAAAACTGCAAAGACAGAAAGCTAGTTTCCTGCTTTTAAAATATTAGTTTCAGATGAGCAAATCTTTTTTTTCCCCCTTGGTGAAGAAGATTGGCCCTGAGCTAGCATCTGTGCCAGTTTTCCTCTATTTTGTATGTGGGATGCTGCCACAGCATGGCTTGATGGGCAGTGTGTAGGTCTGTGCCCAGGATCCGAACTGGTAAACTCTGGGCTGCTGAAGCGGAATGTGCGAACTTAATCACTACATCACCAGGCCTGGCGCGAGGAAATCTTTTAAGAGGCGTATGAATCTATGATCTTCTATTGCCTAAAAATTGCATCATTATAGCCTAATCAAAAGGATTTTGGGTGCTGTATTTGAAGCATGGTCTGATAATTTGTTGAACGGTTATGTTCAGAGATGAAAACAGTACATGTGGCAAAAAATCTTTTTTTCCTGTGATTTTGACTGCCCAAAGTTTCTATAGGCAAAAGTAGAAGGAGGGGAGAAGAAGGCTAAATCTGTGACAGATGAAATCAATGAAATGAAATGATGTGCTGTGGAGAGACTTGTGTCCATAATTTAAAAGTCACCACTATGTATATTCAAGCCATTCAATGCTAATGCAAGTATCTAAATTCCAGTATGTGAGAAGCAAGAGAACAGAATATTTAACAAAATTATCCTTGAGTTTCTGACTTGTTTGGCCTATATTTTCATGGTTTCCTAAGATGAGGACAGTACACCAGTCAAGAAAATAAAGAAAATCTGTATATTCTGTTTATATTTTGTGATGGCTTAATTTTTTTTAAGCTATAATGAAGAAATAAAGTGGAGAGTCAAGAACCAGTTCACGGTCCCAATACTCTTCATGCCTTAAAAAGCAGCACAAAAGGAATCCTCCCACCTTAGTCTTCTGAGTCTGTTTCCAGTCAGTAGAACACTGCCTGTTTGATCAGAAGGTAGTGGCTGCTTGGAGTACCGCGTGAAAAAACGATCCAGAGGCCACATTCAGAGCAGCCTGAAAGAGTGACTTGATTGAGAACTACTGTCTGCCATGCCCACCAGTTGCTCAACAAGAGAAAGGGAGAGACGAAGCACAAACATTGTATACTGGTTATTCAAAACGCACTTTTTATTCACTTTAACACAGATGATACTTTACAATTGAAACAAAATATCTGATACACAATTTTGAGTTTTTAGCAGCACCTGCAACAAGAGGATTGTGGAATACCTCAGGGTAAAGTTGAGATGGCTGAGGCAGGCACAAATTAACCTGAAATTCGTCAATCCACTGAAGACATATGGAATCTGAGGCCCCCTGAATGTTAGCCCAATACATGAAAATAAACTAAATACTGTGTATGACGTTTTAATGGGCCATTGAAAAACAGTATAGTTCCAATTAGAAATAGCTTATTCAAAAAATCTAGTGTTCATTAAAAAAAACCTACTGGAAATATTGCACTGCACATTCTAGCGTACACAATTTCTAAGCCTATATGCACAGGTCCTCATACTCACAGATTTCAGCCTTTGGTGTTTTTTAATCTTACCTAAACTATACGTCAGCACCCCACTGAGTGTTACTCACCAAAATGCCACTGTTTTTGTCACTTAATGTTAAATGCTTTCATTAAGATATTGTGTAATGATTTGACAGAAAAAAAATTGGTATGATTAAGAGGAAAGGGGCTTCAGTTGACCTGTCAACAAAATTAACACTTGTCTTGGATGGAGAGGAGGCCTATGAATGGGAGAACCTTGTAACTTTTTTACTTAAATGATCACATGCCATTCTAATAGTGACAAGTACTTCTGTGAGTGGATGAAGGTCTTTACGAAGGCCTGAGATCTACAAATGGAAACTATTATAAGCAGAGTGCAAGTAGAAAGAGAAGGCCCCAGGTCTCATGCACTTAAAAACAATTAGCATTTAACAGTTCTGACGTACAGATTTTCACCCTAACATGACTGTAGCAAGATGATCGTAGAACTTGGAAACCAGTGTGGCTGGCTATAGGCATAGGCAGGATAGGGACCAATACTTAAGAGCGGTGGGGTCCCAGTTCTGGCTTTGACTTCTGGCATCAAAGTTAGTTGGGGTCACGACTATAGTTAAATTAGAAATACTGAGTGTGACTAGATTGAAATACCATCTTCCACTTGTCTATGTGGCTGAAAAGTCCCAGAGCTCTTAAAGCACATAAGGTCCCATGTGTAAGGCTGATTCCATATGTGGATACAATGGAGAGTTCTAGGCTGTATTTCTGTGAAACCTCCTGCCCCCTCCCTGACCTTGGTTTCTTTTTGGGTCATTTCTAACTGTCCCTCACTACTTTGGGTCACTATTTTTATTATAGATGTTTCAAAAGTACAGATTAAAGGCTATGCAGGACAAACAGATCAACCAACAGGAACTAGGCATTCATAATATAGTAAATAGATAGCAGTCATGTGATCAAAATTTGACAGACAATTTTTGTATTTTAATATGGTATCTTTAGGGTGTTTATATCAGGGAACATAATGATTACTCAGAGCTCAAGATTTTTTCCTGCCATAGTGCAAAAGCAAAAGAAAGAGCTATGTAGTTGCTGTTAAATGCTGATCCCAGTATAGTTTGAAAAACTTTAAAGTTCTTCTCCATAGTCTTAGCTGTTGTCTTACAATATATCTAACTATAACATGGTTTAAGGAAGGGATCTTAAACCAAACATCTAGCCAGTATAGAAAGTCTTTTTATGGCATTGTAACAGATGGTCATACAGCATCTTCTTGAATATTTTAACTGGAAGGGAGTCCACTATTAAGGCAGTCCATTCCACTGTTGGACAACTCTAATGATGAGAAATTCATTCTAACACTGGGTGAAAGTCTTCTCTCTTGTTACTTTCAATGTCCTAGTTTGGCCAGAGGAATATACAGTGCAACATACAAGAAATCAGTTCCTTCTTTTACAATAAATATTTGACTTAAGAAACCTTGCAAGAAAAGCCCATTATCCCCCAAGCTTTTCTGAAGGCTTCTCTGAGAGCACAGCATGGTGGATCAAAGGACCATCAAAATTATGAGCAGAGAGCACTGCATCCAAAGCCATATACTAAGCAGCATCACTAAATTGATAAGAAGTTGTCAGAGAAGCAACATCTCTGGGCAGCGAAAGTAGATTTATGAAGTAAAAGCAGACCAACCGTTTATTTGAAAAAGTGGTTGGCATATTTAAGTATAATCCATTCACTAGTACCCTGTTACTTTAAACACAAGGAGTATAATGAATTTCCGTTGTCATTAGTGTATCTCCTATTGAGGTGGTATTTTTTAAAAAGCTCTGATGGAAGCAAACCATACATAAGGATTTAAACAAGGCGGTGTACATCACTATACTTTTGCATTCCTAATCATTACAACCTCTTTATAATTCAAACTTAGGACATCCTTGTTTGCATTATTATTTTTATTGTAATACAGCTCAGAGTCTTATTTTTTTCCCCTTTAGCAGAAATGTCAGAAACTGCCTGGCAAGAGTCAATGGTGATATTTGTTAGTTGATTAATGGAACGCTTTAAGGGATAGCTGTAGCTCGTTAACTCCTTCATGCGGCTGGGTTCTAAGTTTAAATTGTGATTTGAAAAATATTTAAATTTCTCAGGACTAAAGCTTTCTGAAACGTCCCGATACACACAAGAAGGAAATAGCAGAAATCACACAAAATACACTTGGTTTGATAAAGCTTTTTTTTTTTTAAATCGCCCTACAACTTCAATTTGAAAGGCTCTGATTCACAATCACAACCTTATCTCTTACACTTTTGTGTATGTGTGCACTCTTAGAGGGGCACAGTTATTCTTACACTACTGACTGAGCAATTTGGGGCACACTTTTAAAAGGCTTCCTACTTTTAACAGCATGAAGATCCTGCTTTGGAGCCACTGTTCAAGTCAATAGTGTGACCTAACATGCAATGCTCTAGCTGTTCCTCTACAGCCAACACCTGCCTGACGGCTTCTTCAAAGGCCACTGTAACATTAGTATCATCTTTGGCACTTGTTTCTAGATAAGGGTAATCCCCATTCTCCATGCACCAGGCTTGCGCCTCCTCAGTAGTTACTTGCCTATCCTCTTTGTCTACCTTGTTACCCAGAACTACAAAGGGAAAGTGCTCAGGGTCTTTCACATCTGCATAGTAGATGAATTCTTTCTGCCAGTTACCAAGGTTCTCAAAGCTCTGCCGGTCGTCCACGCTGAAGGTCAAGAGGCAGCAGTCTGCTCCCCTGTAGAAGGGTGTCCTAAGGCTCTTGAAACGTTCCTGCCCTGCAGTGTCCCAGATCTGGAGAGTTACAAAACGTCCATCTACCTCCAGATCTCGATTTAAGAACTCTACCCCTATGGTGTGAAAAGCCTGGGAGTCAAATTTATTGGTTACATAACGGTTCATGAGTGAGCTTTTCCCAACTCCACCATCACCCAAGAGAATGACCTTTAAGAGCAGGGATTTCCCACTCATTGTTGCAGCACCAGATGGGGAGGAGTTTATAACCAAGAGAACCTGAAAATAAAAGAAAGAGTAAGAGGGAAAACAGTTAAACCTCAAACTGAAATCAACTTCATAGTAAATTTCCCTGAATTGTGAGGACTTCTAATTTAACTTCTTTTGATTCATGCTCATTAAACAATATAGTACAGAAGAAGGAATAAAACTAGTTTTGCATAAGGGGGAATATAGGTCTTGTTTTTCTGAAGTCTCTTGCCTGTGCCAGGGAAATGGCTGAATGCCATGGGTAAATGGACTAGCAGATGGTGCTGTAATTTGGTTCAGTTCTGACTCTATTCTAGGGGAGAGAGCCTAGAACAGGAATGACACTCAAATGTGTAACCACATCAGCTTCTGGTTTGGACAGTTCCAAACAAGAGGTAAATAGTGTGAAAGTTATTTGGGCTTTGATGTCTGTTCCGGAAGGACCCAAGAATTATTGAGGAGAGAAAGCTGTATAAGCTGGAAGCTTGATTATGTCAGTAGACCCCAGAACTAGACTGGACCCCAGAGCTTGGAAAAGAGAAAAAGGTCAAGTTTCTTCAGGCATTTGTCCCCGTTATATTTGCGGGTATTATATACTTGCAGGTATAATAGTTAAGGGTATTAGAATGGATACCCTTAACAAGTAAAGGATCTTCGATAATCGTTTCTTCATGGAACAATGGCCCTTAAGTTGATGATTATTGACTGGTACCATTATTATAACAGCCTATCACTCAGGAGGAAAATCTTGAATAGCTTATTAATTTTTGAATTTAGGTTCTAATTCCATAATAGTACCAACAGAAACATACTGTAAACTCTAAAGTGCGATAATTATATAGTACCCTTCTTGTTGCCTCCACAACATGGAATACCTAGAATTTATCTTAAAATAAAAAGATGAAATGTTTACTGAAAAACTACCTTGCACTAGATTATGTTAGGTATGTTCACACTAGGTCCATTGTGGGAACTCAGTAATGATGATGGTAATTGGGTGTTATTTATGCCAGAGACCCAAGGAGATGAAAACTAATCATGAATCAAAAGAGCACATATAAAAGAGCTTCCGGAGGTATACACATTCGAAATGTAATTGAAAAAAAATCTCAGTAGTCCTTAAAATTATGTTGGTGTGCATATGTACTAATCATTTATTTTTTTAAATATTCATTTTAAGAGATCAAACACAAAAATATAAAATATATACCTACCCAGTTGAGTATAAAATAGGAACCTACCCCGTTGGGTCTTTGTCACAATCTTAGTCTTTTTCTTGATGTTGTTTTATTCCTTCTTTTTAGGGTTCTAAAAAACAGATTGGGAAACATCATTTTAAAAAATCTATAATAAAATAAATTAAGGCTATCTATATAAATACACTCGAGTAAGGAAAAAATCAGACCAACTTCAACTTACCTACAGAGGATGCTTTTCACAAATATACTTAAGAGTTCAAAACGTGACAAGTGTTTAACATGGAAAAAATAATTTTGTTGTAAGAGCTTTAACTTGTCTTAACGTGAGTGTACTTTACATGATTTTTAAAGTTTTATATTGTCTCTCCATTCAAAGTAAAAGTAAATCAAAGAAAGTAGATGATATTCACAGTAGCTGATATTTAGGAAAGGGAAAGTACGGAGGAGTCTAAGATATGTTGAAATTCTAAGTCACAGATGAAACTCCTACCCTTTATACCTACCAGTGTTCCCATCTCCAAAAAAGTTACAAAGGCACTCACCACTCTGCCTCAAGGCTGTGTCTGCAATTGATTCCACAAGATCACAGAAGAAAAATTATGTTTGGGGATTCCCTGTTTATAATATAGTCTCTTGGCTAATTATTTTACTCATTAATGTTGATCATCTGTCTTGAGCACAGGTTTAATATTTAGCTGGCTTTATGAAATTCAAACACAACTTCATTTAGCATTATAGTTAATTATGGCAAGAGTCTTAGCTAAGCAGCATCAAGAGTACTGATCTAAAAGGAAAAACAGTTTCTAGATTTGTTGTGTTCTTTCTTACTGAGGAATAAAGAAGCTTTTAAGAAATCTGTGCTGCTTAATAATCTCATGTTATTTTTCCACATGTAGATACAGCATATAATAAGGGCTTCATTAGAGATCTAAACAGTAATTATGAAATGAAATAATGTCTTCTAAATTGATAGGCTTTATCCTCCTTCTTGGTCTATCTAGTCTAAAACATTCTCAAGTTTCCTACAATTCCTGATTATCGTCCTCTTTTTTCCTGCTCTCAAATTGCTGTCTTTGGAACTAGGTCAAGTAACAAACATTTCTTTAAAGGGAGCTGAAACAAGCGTTAGCACACTTCTTTAGTTTTTATACTGATCTGTAGCATAATCTTACAGAGCAGAACTCTTGAACTCTCACTTTAAAAAATAACAGAAGGAAGTACAAATTGGTGGTTAGTATTAAGGACCATGCCAAATGAGCATCCTTAAGTTCCCAGAAAACAGGTGTTCACATCATTAAACGACTCACTAATTCTACTTCCCCGGCGGCGGATAAACTCAAATGATGGGTCAAGGACTGAAAGAATATGGAAACCAAATACTCAGCGCCAGGAATAATGATGAAGTATTAATAACTATCTGAGATAATGCTGCAGTTGCTTGTGCACTCCCTACTTGGTCTTGTGCACACATAACTTCTGGGTACAGAGGCTCCATACCAGGGAAAAGGGAGGAAAAGCAATGTGGTTCAGTGTCAAATGCACTGGGCTGGCAGCAATCAGGAGACGAGAGTCTTCATCACTGCTTTCTCATTCATTTATTTTATGAACTTGGGCAGGTCAATGAATCTTGCTGTGTTTCAATATCTTCCTATATAAAAATAGAGCTGATAATACCTGCCCCACTTAACTCACAGGATTTGGGGGAAAATGAATAACTTAGGAAGTTTGTAAAGATTTGTAAGCATTTATTGAAATTTTTGGTTTGAGATTTTTGTTCTTCTTGCTCCTCCACCTCCTTTCATTCACCAGTGGGTGCCTTGTGGCTAGGTACTAAACCTTCTCAAAAAGGACCTGCCTTTTTGAGGGAGGATAACAATTCTTCCTTTTCTCTTTCTTCCATATCTGAGAGAGCCTTGTTCCCCAACAATTTTGAGCATCTGTATATACCACAGAATCTCAGCGTTGTAGGGACCTTAAGGGTCTTCTGGTCCAATTCTGCTACTGATGCTTGAGAACACATTTGAGTGCCTACTGTGTGCTGTGTCCTTACTAAGGTGATCCTCCACTCTCCTCTGCTGTCTCCAACTCCCATTTGTTTCCTGGAGGTAGAAATGAATACAGTTTAGGCTTGTCTCCTTGCCTCCAGTCACTAAATCCTGCTGATTTTTTCTTGGTTTACCCTTTTCCTGTCCTCTGCTACCATCCTCATTTTGACCCATATCTCCTTGCACAAATCTTTGGTGAAAGTTTCCTGGCTCTCCTCTCCCTGCCTCCAGTTTCTCCCTACTTAATCTACTTTGCAAAGTTTCCTCACTTGAGCACACACTGGGTGTAGACGCTGTTGGAAATGCATACATGTTGAAGGCAAGGTCTTATCCTCAAGGAGTTTACAAATTAACATATAAGCTTCAGAGCTCATGATTTACAGTTGAAATAACACCATTATACTGAATTATTTTGTTAACAAAACCTTTTTTTCCAAGTATGTCTTTCCTACACAACCAAATTTTAAATTCCTGGATAGTAAGGCCCTTGTTTGTGTATGTTTTTGTGGCCCCTTCACTATGCAGCACCAGGGTCCTCCATATGGATAATCAATAAACATTTGTTTATTAATTGTCTAGGCAGGTGCCAAGAACTAATGCCTCTGAATTGACGCCAAGGTACAATAGAGCCACAGTTCTGTAAGATGTCCAAATACTATTATTTATAAGGTTACTAAAGAGCAGAGGTTATGGACTCATCTGGATTACTTTCTAGATGGGACTTAACAGGAATTCTACCTGTTGAAAGTCAGTGAAAATACTCCAGTTTCCCTCCCCTCCCCTCAGATTTTAAAAATAAATATATAAATTTCTCCATTCCCACCAAAAACAAGAGCAGAATAATTATCTCAACTTTATGTTTTCAGTGGGTGCTGGCATCCCCATCATGATCCCCATCGTCCCTATCATCATCAGCATTATTGTTTGAAAATGAGTGTGATATTCTTTAGGACACACTTAAAAAGAAATAGCACAGCATAAAAGCAAATCAAACAATTTTTTTCCTCCCCTAGAATACGCCAAATTTAAGTCAAACCTTAAAGAAGATAGCATTACATAGGCAAAGAAATTCTTTGATAAGCCTAAGTACATTTAATAGGAAAGTCAAATCCCTTATGCATCCCTTATGGGTCCCACACCAGGTTAGGATTTATTCTGATTTTGGTCCTATTCAGAGAAAGATCTTGCTTTAATCGACTCAAATATCCTAGAGGTGCAATTTCCCTTTCCTACTCCACTCCCCAAAATAGATTAACAAGCATTCTCTAAGGATAGTTTATTCACTTTTTTTTTCCCCAATTAGGGTCTAAGACTTGGGCAGTAAGGTGAATTAGAAATTTACCTAACGGATACTCTCTAGCTTTCCCTGTCATTCAACACACTTGAAACCTTTTGAATCTGCTGTGCCCACACCCACACAGGCTTATCAAAACTATCGTATTTAGTTGGTGATGCTTGGGGGTGGTGTTGGGGGTGGAGATGAGGGAGGAAGCAGTACAATGATGAGGAAAAGGTTGAACCTTTGAAAATAGGACATTTTAGCGTGACGATGGAGAGAAGAAAGATAGAAAAGCAAATTGGCAACGTACGTTCGGTTGCCATGGTTGGAATGATGCTCAAATCCATAGTGCAGATTGTTTGGAAGCAAGTCTTGACAGGGATGTGTACTGCAAGGCTGGGGGAGAGGGAAGAGCAGCAGGGGAGGGCTAAGCAGTGGATGAAAGTGGCCCTGGTGGCAATCTGCACAGGGGAGAAGCCATGGTTGGAGCTGTGGGGAAAGCCCATCTTGCGGTGACACACTAGTTGAGGCTACTCAACTCACTGTTGATTCCTGGCACAATATTCAGAAATATTGCACTGGAGAACTGGGCGGGGCTTCCTTTAATCCATGTAAAAATCAATATAAACAAGAAATGATTGGATCTTTGAGACTCTCTACCTTAAATGGTGTAGGTTGTTTCCAATACAACCTGATGCTTGGCGCGGAGGGGGTTGGTTTCGTAGCGGGGAAGCTCTGACGCACTGTATTCATTCTGTACAACTACCTAGTTATCAGCTACCTCCATGCTTTGAGTCCATATGCCACAGCCGTTATGCCACTGAAACGCTATTCCTACTTTTATGCCCATATTTATATCCTATATGCAACTAGAAGGGTCCAATGTGGAATTTCACCTCTAACCTTTCACTCCTCACAACGACAGCTATGGGGCTATGACCCCAAAGACACACTAGGTAACTATTTGGCATTGTCCCCAGGCCACTTCTTCCCAAGTAGACTGCCTGGAGACAAACAGGTAGGTAAGGTTTGGGTGACATTAAGTGAGCAGGGTACAGGGAAAAGAAGCTTCCTTAGGTGCCTGGGAATGCTGTCATCTCTATGAAAGGAGCACTGTTTGTATTGGGGATCTAGAAAGTGAGACGTCACGCATAGTTCCAACTACCTCGGACCCGGGTCTTCTCACCTCACCCGCAGCTCCTAGAACGAGCGGCTGTGGCGCATGCGCACTGAGCCACACCCGCTCCCCACGGAGCCCTGCGCCTCTGCCCGGCTTTGGCAGCCGCTCTGGATTACTCAGCAACGCCCCCTTCTACCGTTACCTAACCCCCCAGCTCCGACCCGTGCAGCGCCTAGGCCCCCTTCCCAGGGTGCAAGTGCTTCCGAGGATCACCTAGATCTCCCTTTCTCCGTCTTCCCACAGGCCTGCCACCTCCCGGCCTCCCGCGTCCGCCGGTCGCGAGCCCCTCTCCCTGCCCACGCACCGGCACCTTACCCAGTACAATGGGAGAGAGACTGGAGAGGGCCGCGGGCGCCAGGCAGGTCAGCTTTGGGTGCTGGCCGTTTGGCTTCTCAGCGACACCGTCACCACTCCCGCTGCCTCCTCGTCCTCAATGGGGCAGCAAGTGCAGCTTGGACCTCGGTGGCCTGACAGCTGCCGCTCGCGCCCGCTGCTGCCGCCGCGCAGCGTCTCGCGCCCGCGCCCGCCGGGGGAGGGGGCGGGGCTGCGCCGCCTCCTCTTGCCCCTTTCTTGGCGTCCTGGAACCCGGTGTGGGCGCCTCCCGCTCTTGCATGTCGAGAACGCTCCCTGGCTCGCTCACTCTTCTTTCATGCTCAGTGTCCAACCCTGGTAGCCCTTGGCCTCCTCTCCTCCTCTCACCGATTAGTAGGCGCAGCGACAATGGACCATCAAATATTGGTCTCCAGCTTGGCTCCTCTGCAGCCGAGGGTCACAGCCCCATTTCCTGCAATCACCCTTCGACCTATCTCATTTACCTTACCTCCAGATGCTCTTCTTTTGCCAAGAGGATAGCACAGACGTCGTCTTGTTTCAAATAACTCAGGGAAATACATGATCACAACACATTACCAGGCCCTCTAACTGGCTACTACTCATGACATTCTCGTGGCAATGCAAAAGGACAGGTTCACAGCTGTAGCTCAGGCATAGAAGACACACTGTCCTTTAGCCTTACCAGTTACCATTCTAGAGGGCCACACAGAGAGCATTACCTGAGGTTTCCAGGAATGTTGCTGGGGTAGAATGCAATGTTCCAATTGTGCCTAACCACCCAGGCAGTCCCTTCTTGTCCTCTGTGACCCTCTGGTACCTCCAACTAGTTTGTGACTTTTTTTCCCCTGAAATCGAAAGAGTATGGAGCTCCTGGGGTCATTTAGCCTGCACCCCATCTCTCTGTCAGGTAGATCCATCTCTGAAGCTTCCCTGATGTCTGAGACTCTGTGCCTGTGTGGCACTGCCCCTCACTCACCATGTGCCCCCTCAGGGCCCTCACACATGCCCTCTCTCCATCTAGGCCACTCACTCTCCACCTTTTCACAAGTCAACCACTCAGTCAAACCCACAGGCTCCAGCTTAAATGTCACTTCCTCAGGGTAACCTTTCTCAATAACCCCAGAATAAAGTGCCCTGATTTATTCTCTTGTAGCCTTCTGTAGCTTACTGTGCTTTTCCTTCATAATACTTATCTGTTTATGATGAGATATTTAAATGTATGATTACTCAATTGACAGCTACCTTCCTCCACTAAACTATAGGGCACTAGTATAAAGTCAAGGACTGACTGTTTAGATTCACCATCATATTCCCAGAGCCTAGGGCAATGCTTGTTACACAGGACATGCTCGAAAATATTTGTTTAATATTAATGAATGTTGTAACATCAACAATTATTGTTATTTTAAAATAAAATGAATGGGTCTAACTGAATCCCTCGTGCTCCTACTTAAACCAGTTCCACCCACACAACACCCTAAAACACTCTTCTGATGGAGAAGAGAGGCACCTAGTCCTTTAAATTAATTATTATTATTATTTTTGCTGAGGAAGATTCTCCCTGAGCCAATCTTTTGCCACTCTTCCTCTACTTCATATGTGGGTTGCCACCACGGTATGGCCACCAATGAGTGGTATAGGTCCATGCCTGGGAACCAAACCTGGGGAGCTGAAGTGGAGCATCTAAATTAATTTTGTATTCACGCATTCTTATCTGTAATAAAAGAAAACATTTGAGGATGGGCCCCAATATATGTATATGTATTTAGATTGTATACATGTACTACTGAGCATGTATACTTTATACATTACATTATATATGTACATTATAATACACATGCATTAAAAATACTCCAACATAGAAATTTTAAAAGAATGAGAAAAAATAAATATGTTGATGTTCCAATGTTTTCTTTCTGCGCTCCAATAAATTGTTTTGTGCACTGCTCAAAATTAAAAGTCCTTCATGTTAGAGTCTCTCATCTTGAGGTGAATCTAGACTCTTTTGTCCTTTTCTCATAGATGCTATTTTCCAAACAGTTTAATCATCTCTGAGAATCCCTCAAAACTAGTTTTAAAGGCCTTTTAATTTCTGGGCTTGGATACCCGGTTCTGTAGTCAGAAGCTCATAACTGCTGAAGGCATTACATATTTGCCAAATGCTGGAACCCCTAGGGGTAGGTAAAGTCCTGTGTTAGCCCAAAGACTCAGAACTGCAAACCCTATATTAAAAGAGTCTCCAGAGGTCACTTGCAAAGCAGCTGCCATCCGTGTAGAATAGAAACAACATGACTACCGCTAGTTGTGAGGGAACAGCACAAAGGGAATAGCTCAGAGTTTCAAAGTAACAAGTGGAGGTGGTTTTGTGGCTCTCAGACTGGGCTATTCCAAATGATTCATCGTTGAGGTCTGTTAAACCATGCTGTCCATTAATAATGCTTCCATGCATAATTAAATAATATAATCCTACCTTTGTAACATATTACACACACACACACACACACACACACACACACAGACATCCCACTTTTCTGCCAAAAACAGAATCATAGTGTGGTCAGTAGATAGGAGGCTAAACCAAGATTGCCTCTACATACTGGAGAAATGTTACCTTTGGAGAGTGACATGCACATGCAAAAATCAGCATTCAGTGTATGAATTCAATCTCCAAAAGTCCCCAATCCCGATTTGGTTTTAAATACATTGACCTGGGCTTAAAGAAGAAGTAATTGGAATGTATTAATATAAAAGAAAAGCCTGATTGAGTTTTCATAAAATGCTTGTGAACAAAGAGTTCCATGAAGGGTTCAAATAAATTCATAAACACTGCATACAATTTCCCTTCCTGGAGAGTCACAATGCATATCAGAATATTAAAAACTCTTGGAATCCTGCAGCAAAGAAACCACTTTTTTTAAACCCAACATTTCCCAAACTTTTGTGACCACAAGTTCCTTTTGTTTATGGAGCGCATATTAACAAGACTAGTAGACCTCAGAACCCAATTGGGCAACTGTTGTCCTAATCAATTGTAAAAGCTGGAATGTGATAACAAGACATTGGTTTGCCTTAAACATGGATGGCAATATATATCATCTTGCTTGGCCACTCAGATTGATTTGTAGTGGCTTTCTAGAGGATCATGCTGTGGAGGATTCCAAGGTGCACCCAGCTCAGTAGGAAAGAGTGATTAGTTAGTGACGACTACCATAGATGAGGCAATGTGTTCGCCATCCTTGGCCTAGAGTATTTATATGGCAACAATAAATTTCATATTTTCCAGATAGTTCTGATTGTGAATATTTTGTTCTGCTGTCCCCAGATTTACAGTAATACTTATGGGACTATCTAATGTTTTATTCACAAAATATGGTAGCCATAGATATGTAAAAAAAATTGAACACTAAGAATATGTCACTATTTACCTATCATTGCCCAAAAGCAAGTCACTGGTTCTGGTGACACAATAATTTTTTATCGCTTACATGTGGCTAATCTTGTGTAATAAGGTCAGTTTGCAAGTTTTACCATAGTCTGAAGGAAAGATCTCTGAAGATCATCCAATTATTGAAAGCATCAGTACAAATTCAGTTTTATTATTTTTAAAACATGTATTTTCAAGCTCTGTTCACTGAAAACACATAGAAACAGTGAAAATCCCAGTACCAAAGAGTACCTCTAGTGCCCAGACTGAGATTCTAAATACCATTTCCCAATGAAGGGAACCAAGGTTTCTTAGAGAAATGGCTCATTCAAATCTGTGATAAAAACTGTCCAAAATGAACTGGAATATCTTGTCACACCAGAGAGCAAAGAAGCTAAGGAACAGTGAGATAATAGAAAATATATGTATTGGCCTCTGCCCCTGGTTCCTGGCACAGAGCTCCTGAAACCCTTGTAAATTCCTCACTGATAACAGCACTAGGAGCATTTTTTGTTCCAATATTTGGTATTCGACCCTAGTTCCTGACACAGAACTCCTAAATCCCTTGGAATTTTCTAGATGATAGGAATGTCTTTTGTGCTGAGGCAACTCTGAGTGGGTTCTTGGATGGCTCCTAGATAGGGATGGATCCCCAGAAAAAACCAAGCCATAATTAGAATTGGAATTATTAGCCCCATTTCCACTTCTCTAGAGAAGGGAGAGGGGCTGGAAATGGAGTTAATAACTGATCATGCTTATGTGAGGAAGCCTCCACAAAATCCCAAAAGCATAGGATTCGAAGAGCTTCCACATTGGTGAGCATATCCATGTACCAGGAGGGTCATGTGCCCCAACTCCACAGAGACAGAAGCTCCTCCACTTGAGAACTTCCCGGACTTTGCGCTATGTAGCTCTTCATCTGTATTCTCTATTGTATCCTTTAATAAACTTGTGAACGTAAGTAAGTGTTTCCCTGAGTTCTGTGAGCCGCCCTAGCAAATAATGGAACCCAAGGAGGAGGAAGTCATGGGAACCTCTGATTTATAGGTGATCTGTCAGAGGCACAGGTAACAACCTGGACTTGTGATTGGGTTTTTCCCTATACAAGAACACTACTAGGCTTGTGTCAAAAGGATTTGTGAGCCAAATTGAAGAGACTCTGTCTAGCCAAACGTGAAGTGATTTGAATGTCAGTAAGGGCAATAACTACAATGGATTGAAATATATCAAATATGTTTAAATATATGAGTTCATAATGATACTTAGAAACATAATTGGTTAACTTGGAGAAAGCTAGAAAAGTAGCTCATTATTTTTAAACTGGTAAATAAAATAATGAATCAAACATTTAACCTGCCTTTCTTTCACGCATTCTTTCTATGTGTAACCGAATAGTTTGTGAGTAAAATTTGTTTTAGTAGAAGATTTCTAGGTAATAAATTAAGAAGGAATAATAGAATTTTACAACGGTTAATGAATTAATGGATCTAGGCAATGATCATCAATGTCTGCTAACATTACAAAAAAGAGTAATAACCAGATATCACATGACTCCTAATGGAAAAATAAAGCAGTGACTATGAATTATTTCATCAAAAATAGAATTTGAATCTGATCAAGCCTCTAGATATAACTATGAATTTTTAGGAAAACATAAGGACAAAGATGTTAAATAACATCACAAGGATGTAAGCAAGAATGTTCAGACTTGGGTTGGGAGTGGAGATGTTGGGGAGAGAAACTCTACAAAAAACAGCATGGTTTCTTCAACAAATAAATTGTGAGAGAGAATCTGAAAATGAAAGCCAGAAAAAAATGCATTTACAAGAGCGTTAAAAAGAATAAAATATTTAGGAGTAATTTTTGAAAAAGAAGTGCAAAACTTGGACTCTTAAAAACGACAAAATGTTGAAAGAAATTAAAGGAGATATAAATAAATGAAAAGATATCCCATGTTCGTGGATCAGAAGACTTAATACTATTACGATAGCAATACTCTCCAAATTGATCTAAAGATTCTATGTAATCCCTTCCAGAATTCTAGCTGGCTTGTTTGTAGAAAGTTACAACCTGATCCTAAAATCCGTATAAAAACTTTGTAAATTTATAATTTATATATTGTAAGTGGATAAATTGGCATATGGCCATCATGAGTTTGATTAACATGTATCGGTTTCCTTTGAAATTTCTAGAACCTGAAAAACTAAGGATAATATCCTACATGTTGCCTATTCACCACAGTCTTTCTACCCTTTGAAGTCCCCCTTTAATGGAAAACCCATCTCTCCCTGATATCTTCAGAATTCAGTTTATAGGCTTTTGTTTTTGGCAGGGATATCAGAGATGATCTAATCCACTCATTCCCAAACCTAGATATACAACAAAATCACATAGAGCATTTATCAAAAGTATAGATTCCAAGTGCCTGACTTTGAAATCTCAGCAGTGGGGAGGTGGGGGAGGAATGTCTGTTTTTAATGAGTTCCCTAGGGGATTCTGATAAACTGGCCATGTACAGACATTTAGGAATCATGAACTTTTTCTATCCTCTCACCTATTGCAGGAATCCTTCTACAACTCCCTGACTTGTGGTCATTCAGTCTCTGAATAATGACTTCACAAGCAGTCCATTCTATTATGGAGACAGTTTACTTTGCTAAAAAGTCCTTCCTTATGAAATGATGAAATCTGCAACCTCCAACTCCCACTATGTTGATACTAATTCTGATCTCGGAGATGGCAGATAGGTTTTGTAGAAGTCTCTCTTAATTTAAGGAAAAATAAAATCAGAAATACAAATTTCTCCTTTGAGGATAGTGAGTAGCTTCTAAAAGTAGGCTGCTATTCAGCAAGAATGCAGGTTAAAAGAAAAAAACCAAAATAAATACAATGCTCAGCATCTCTGTGCAAGAAGTCATTGTTCACTAAGATAACAATTTCTCTTTTTAAAAGATAAGAATTTCTCTAAGGCTGAAAGATTCAACATTTTGCTTTCTTTTTCTTTTGAGAACACTACAGATCTGTTGTCTTAAAGTTGTTGCAAATGCTGCACAACATTGTTCAGATGAATGTTTAAGTCATAATATGATGGATTGTATGAAAATTAATGTTTTGAAAATTGTGTTGGCTAATGTAAAACATCCAAAGTAAGCTTACTCAACTTTTCCTAAAGAAGGCACTGTGTTCTAAGCCTATAAAAGATTAGTTTATCTTGATTGTCAAGTTAAAGTTAAAATAGTTTCCTCTTCCTATTGCCTTGGAAATAAAAATGGTTTTCTTAAATTTTGTATATAGCATATAAGTTTGTTTGCTTAATTATTACTTTTGACAGTTTCACCTTATTTGCCAGTTTAGATCAATTGATATTCACTGCTTATATTACAATGGGAATATGTGTTGTGATGTCTCCTGAGGGCACAGAAGTGGGATAGCGGCAATCTACACACCATGTACTAGCCAATGCAATCCCTCTGCAACATAATAGACCTCCAATTATCTGGGTTGCTCTTATACACCTTTAATTTTTCTTCTCCCTGGCTTGAGTATCTGCAAGTCCTTTAACAAGTCTCCATGTGGATCTGGTTTTTAATCCTTCATTCTTCCCTTCCCCACTAACACTCACAACTTTGTCACCATTCTTCTAGAAATACGGTGGCTAGACATGAAGTCAACACATACACTGACTATATTTTGACCACACTTATATTAACAATCATTTCTGAAAATAGTTACCTATTTTACCCTATCAATGCTTGTTTTGTTTTATTTCTGACCATTTCTCCCATTTGTCAGGATCACGTAAAATTCTTACTATGTATTTTAAGATGCTAGCCTCATCTCCTAATTTGGTTTCATTTACAAATTTAGTGAGCATGTCCTTGATTCCGTAATTAGGTAATTAATTCATCTATCTATTCAGCAAATATAATTGCCCACTTTGTGCCTGGCCCTGCTCTAGAGCCTAGGAGTCTGGTGGTGAGCAAAAACAGATATAGTGCCTGGTCTCATAAGTTACAATCTAGCAGATAAAAATCTAAATGCTCCAGTCACATTGGAGGAAAGTTTGGTGGTTTCTTAGAAAACTAAACATAGTCTTACCATATAATCCAGAAAGCACACTTGTTGGTACATACCTAAAGGAGCGGAAAACTTATGTCCACACAAAAACCTGCACATGGATGTTTATAGCAGCTTTGTTCATAATTGCAAAAACTTGGAAGCAACCAAGATGTCCCTCAGTAGGTGAATGGATAAATAAACTGTGGTACATCCAGATATTATTCAGCACTAAAAAGACATGAGCAATCAAGCCATGAAAACAAATGGAGGAAACTTAAAGGCATATCACTAAGTTAAAAAAGCCAACATGAACAGGCTTCATACTGTATGATTCCAGCTATGAGACATTCTGGGAAAGGTAAAACTATGGAGATGGAAAAAAGATAAGTGATTGCCAGGGGTTTTTCAGACAGTGGAAACACTCTGCATGATATCATAACGATGGATACACGTCATTACACGTTTGTCCAAACCCATAGAATGTACAACTCCAAGAGTGAACCCTAGGGTAAACTATGGACTTTGAGTGATTATGATGTGTCAACATAGGTTCATCAATTGTAACAAACGTGCCACTCTGGTGGAAGATGTTGATAATGGAGGAGGTTATGCATGTGCGGAGCAGAGGGTATAACTCTGTATATTCCCCTAAATTTTTCTATGAACTTAAAACTGCTTTAAAAAATTAAATCTTAATTAAAAAAGTAAAAGAAAATCAAAATGCCATGATATGTATAGGATATCAACAACATCAATGACATTAATTATCAGAGAGGTAGCTGGGACAGCCATGTCTTGGACAGCCATAGGAGTGCCTTAGAGAAGAGGCTCTGTTTAGATGGAAAGTGTTTGGACTGGCCTATAATTCACTATAAAATTTTCCATTTACTGGAAAAAACAAAATTTTAATTCCCCATTAGGGAAAATATCCTCCATCTTCTGTCAGTACAATTATCTAAACATTCAAATATTCAATTCCTACAGTAGAAAATACTATGTGTAGATTCTTCATTACAGAAGAACAGCAAAATCTACAGAGCATTAAGACACAGACTGGAAGAGATATTGAGGGATTCATGGCTATAAAGGGAGCAAGAGTGATGTACGGGTGAAGTGTGTTTCTATTATTATTTGGAGGAGGCAGTTGACATCATGAGAAGTGCATGAGACCAGTTGTCGGCATGCCTGGGTCTTGGTCCTGCCTGACTCTTATAGGATGTATGTGACCTCTACTAAGTCATTTAACCTCTCAGTCACAATTTCTTCGTCTATAAATGGGGGGTAATATTACCTACCCTGCCATCATCATAATGTTGCTGGGAACAACTAAATGAGATAATGCCCATGAAGCACTTTGGAAAATGAAAAGCAGTATACAAATATAAATTTCTTACTAATTAGTCACTGTGTTTTAATTCTGGGCAAGGTAGGGAGAAGTTATCCCCTCACACAGTTCTGTAATTCTTCCATAAAGGAATTTTAGAGCGTTGATCACTGCAGTTTGTACATTGTTCTAAAGTTTCAGAAGCTATTTTTGAAAAAAAAAATCATGCTCCCTGAAAAAATTATACCACCACATGACTAAAAGAAGAGCCAAGTAGAAAGTTATTTTTCTGACTAATTTCAGTCAAGGGTAAAATAAAGTGATGAAAGATTTCACCTCTTGAAATAGCTCTATCTATATAACTAATCCAGTTTGTAGAGAAAGTTCATGTCATGATCTTGCTATTCTTTCACATTGTCTATGGAATTCCAATGTATTTGAAGAGTTTCTAAGGGCCTACATAAAGAGAAAGATCACACAAGTATTTTTTGAAACAAAAACCCAATTTAATATAATATCACTAAATATGGAAAGATGCCTGGGTAGTACTGCAGATGAGTCAGTTCATGGAAAAACTCAAAGTCTTGGAAAAAGAGAAAAGCTTCAAGGTTTAGAGGGTATAACCAGTAGCCTTCAAATGCATTCATTTTCCATGATTATCTATTTTTAGCACTCTGAGTTATGAGCTCTATGCCCTTCTTGTTCATTTACAAGGTATCAGACAACAAACAACATCAAACACCAGCAAATATCATGTATCTGTTTTTCAACTCATGCGTTATATGGTATAAGGGCTGATGATGGTGCCAGAATTCTGAAATCTACTTCAGGTGCACCAATTTCCCCCTTCTCACTCTCTCCTCTCACTGCTACTACGAAATAGAGGAGCCTGGAACTAGCATGCTAAAACAAGCAATGCAGAATTTTTTTTTAATGATAGCTATAATCGGAGCTAGTGGTTCTAGAAGTGTGGTTCCACTATGTAAGCATCAGCCTCATCTAGAAGCTTGTTTAAAATGTAAATTCTCTGGTCCCTTTGCTGACCTACTGACCTCTGGGCATGGGACCCATAAGTCTTTGTATTAACAAGCTCTTCAGTTGATTATGATGCACACTAAATTTTGAGAACAACTAGTCTGAGCTATCCTGGGGACAAGGACCTGTGATTTCTCCCCAGTCTGACTTATGAGGACAAATGTATTAATGAATTGTGATTGGGAGATACCTATGGGTCTTCAGAAGAGAAAGAATTTGTTCTCTCAGTTTTAGAGCACTGCCCTCAAGCTTTCAAGAAATTCACAAATCATTCCACTGCCCAACCACCAATTTGATGAGAAAATAATTAGGTGGTACAACTCTGAATGGCAAAAATAAGTCCTTTTTACCAGGATCAAGCATGACAGGACAGCATCCATGCTAGGTTCTAAACCTTGATTATGGTGGAGGTTACACAACTCTTTATTTGGTCAAAATTCATAGAATTGTACAAAAACGGAGAAAAATTTATCGTATGTAAATTTTAAGATAAAATTTAAAAATATAAACACCAAAAAAGATAACTTTTTAAAGTAAACAAAGCCCCCCAATATATTGTGGAGTTTACAACATTTGTAGAAGAAAAACACAAAGGACCAGAGTGGGGAAAAGAAAATATAATATTGTAAAGTTCTTACACTACATGTCAAGTGGTTTAAATATATTTGAAAGTAGACTGTGAAAAGTTAAAGTAAACTGTAATAAGGAGCATATTGCAAGTGCTATAGCAACCACTAAAAAAGTATAAACAAAGAAATATAGTTAATAAGCCAAGTATGGAGATAAAAACGAATCATTATGAAAAAATTCAGAAGGCAAGAAAAGAAGGAAAAAGAGAAAAGGGAAGAGATAGAATAAATATAATACAAATAGCAAGATTTAAAACCAACCATATCCATAATGACGTTAAATGTAAATTGTCTAAATCAGTGGTCAGAGAACTTTTTCTGTAAAGGATCAAATAGCCAATATTTTAGGTTTTAAGGGCCATAGAGTCCTTGTCTGAATTACTTAACTCTGCCATTGTAGCATGAAAACAGCCATAGATAATATATTAAAAAAATGAGCTTGACTTTGTTCTAATAACATTTTATTTACAAAAACAAGCAGTGGGCTGGGCTGGAGTTGGCCTATAGGCCATAATTTACTGACTCCTGGTCTAAGCACTCTAGTTAAAAGCAGATTGTCATATTTAATTGATAAAGAAACACTTAAAAAACTAGGAGTTGAAGGGAAATTCCTCAACTTGATAAAAGGCATTTATGGAAAGCTCACAACTAGCATCATATTTAATGGGAAAAGACTGGAAGCTTTCCACCTAAGATCAGGAAAAAGACAAGGATGCCCACTCTCATCACTTCTATTTATCATTAATGGTATTTGAGGTTCTGGCCAGGTCAAATAGGCAAGAAAATGAAATAAAAGCATCCAGATTGGAAAGGAAGAAGTAAAATTATGTCTATTCACAGAAGACATGATCTTGAATATAGAAAATCCTAAGGAATCCCTTAAAAAACAACTAGAGCTAACAAACAAGTTCAACAAGGTTGCAGGATATAAAGTCAATATATAAAAATCAGTTGTATTTCTATACATTAGCAACGAACAGTCCAAAAAGTAATTTAAGAAAACAATTGCATTTACAACAGCATCAAAAATAATAAAATACTTAGAAATAAATTTAACAAAAGTTCAAGATATATACATAGAAAACAACAAAACATCATTAAAAGAAATTAGAGATCTAAATAAATGGAACAATACCCCATGTTAATGGATAAAGAGAGGTAACATTGTTAAGATAGCAATACTCCTCAAATTGATCTATAGAATCAATGCAATCCCTATCAAAATCACAGCTGTCTATTTTTTACAGAAAATAGTTAAAACATTCCTGAAGAATAAAAACAAGGTTGGAGACTCAAACTCCTTGATTTCAAAACTTACTATATAAAGCTACAGTAATTATGATAGTGTGGTACTGATATAGCAACAGACATATAGATCAATGGAATGGAATTGAGAGTTCACAAGTAAATCCTAAGATTAATGGTCAATTGATTTTTGTCAAAGATGCCAATACAATTCAATGTGGAAAGAATAGTCTTTCAACAAATGGTGCTGAGACAACTGGCTATCGACATGGAAAAGAATGAAGTTGGACCCCTTACACTATACACAAAAATTTACTCATAATGGATCAAATAGCTAATTGTAAGAGCTAAAACTACAAAATTCTTAGAAGAAAACATAGTGGTAAATCTTTATCAACTGTGCTCATATCTAAGCAGAGCCTTCTTAGATAGGACTTAAAAGCACAAATGACAAAAGAAAAATTAGATAAATTGCACTTAGTCAAAATAAAAAACTTTTCTGCTTCAAAGGACATGATCAAGAAAGTGAAAAGAGAACTCAGAGAATGGGAGACAATATTTCCAAATTGTATATATCAGGGGCTATTATCAAGAATATATAAAGAATAGTTAAATAAATAATTCAGTTAAAAACGGGCAAGTGATCTGAATAGATATATCCTCAGAGGAGGTCTACGAATGGGCAATAAGCCCATGAAAAGATGCTCAACATCATTGGCCATTAAGGAAATGTGAATAAAAACCATAATAAGATACCATTTCATATCTACTAAAATGGCTATAATCAAAAGATGGACAATAACAAATGTTGACAGTGATGTGGAAAAATTAGAATGTTCATACTTTGCTGGTGAGAATGTAAAATAGTGCAGCACTGTAGAAATAGTAAGACGGTTCCTCAAAAAGTTAAGCACAGAGGGGGCTGGCCCCGTGGCCGAGTGGTTAAGTTCGCGCGCTCCGCTGCAGGCGGCCCAGTGTTTCGTTGGTTCGAATCCTGGGCGCGGACATGGCACTGCTCATCAAACCACGCTGAGGCAGCATCCCACATGCCACAACTAGAAGGACCCACAACAAAGAATATAAAACTATGTACCAGGGGGCTTTGGGGAAAAAGGAAAAAAATAAAATCTTTAAAAAAAAAAAAAGTTAAGCATAGAGTTACTATATGATACAATTCCACTCCGAGTTATAAAACCAAGAAAACTGAAAACATATGTCCTCACAAAAAGATGTATGTAAATATTTGTAGCAGCATCATTCATAATAAACAAGAAGTGGAAACAACTCAAATGTCCATAAGTTGATGAATGGATAAACAAAATGTGGTATAGCCACACAAAAGAATATTATTCAGTCATAAAAAGGAATGAAGTACTGATACATGCTATGACATGGATGAACCTTGATAACATCGTGCTAAGTGAAAGAAGTCAATCACAAAAGATCACATATTGTATGATTCCATGAATAGGCAAATTTATAGAGACATAAAGTAGATGGTTACCAGGGGACAGGGAGGGGAAGGGGGAATGGGGAGTGAGTGTTAATGGGTTTGAGGTGTCTTTTGAGGATGATGAAAATGTTCTGGAACTAGTGGTGATGTTTGCACAACTTTGTGAATATACTAAAAATTATTGAATTATACAATTTAGAAGAGTGAATTTTATGGCATGTGCATTATATCTCAATTTAAAAAACTGCATGAGAGTGGCCAGCCTAATGGCATAGTGGTTAAGTTCAGACGCTCCACTTTGGCAGCCCGGGGTTCATGAGTTCGGCTCCTGGGCATGGACCTACACGTCACTCATCAAGCCATGCTGTGGCAGTGTCCCACATACAAAATAGTGGAAGATTGGCACAGACGTTAGCTCAGGGACAATCTTCCTCAAGCAAAAAGAGGAAGATTGGCAACAGATGTTGGTTCATGGCCAATCTTCCTCATCAAAAAAAAAATTGCATGAGAAAAGATATACAGCTAACTGTTTGCAGATATCCTAGGAATCTATAAAATGATATTAGAATAAGTGAATTTAGCAAAGTTGTATTATAAAGCCAATATACAAAAATAAATTGTATTTCCATATACTGGCAATGAAAAATATAATTGAAATAAAATTACTATTTATGACACCAAAAGCATGAAATATTAGGGGTACATTTACCAAAATATGTGCAATATGTGTACACTGAAAACTATAAAACATTGCTGAGAGAAATTAAAGTCCTAAATAAACAGAAAGATATACCATATTCACATCTGAAAAGCTTAATTGTCAAGATGTTAACTCTCTCCAAATTGATCTATAGTTCCAATGAAATAGCTATCAAAATTCCAGGAGATTTTTATTAGAAATGGATAATCTGATTATAAAATTTATATGGAAATGCAAAGAACCTAAAATAGTCAAAGCCATTTTGAAAATGAAGACCAAAGAGGAGGAATCACATTACTTGATTTCAAGACAATATAACATTAAAGAAATCTAGACAGTGTGATATTGGTGTAAGGAAAGACACAGAGACCAATTGGTGTAAGGAAATACATAGGGTCCAGAAATTGCCCCATGTATATATGTTCAACTTATTTTTGAGGAATATGTCTAGGCAAATCATTGGGGAAAGGATAGTTTTTTCAATGAATAGTATTGGAACTATTGGATATCCACACAGAGAAAAATGAACCTTGAACTTACACTCCGTGTAAACATTAAATCAAGATGGATCATAAAATTAAATGTAAATACTGAAACCCTCAAATTTCTATAATAAAACACAGGAGAAAATTTTGTGATCTTGGTTAGGCTTAAATAAGACAGAAAAAGCATGAACTATAAAAGATGATCAATTGGACTTCACGAAAATTAAAAACTTTGCTCTTTAAAAGACATTGTCAAGAAAACGAAAAAAGTCATAAATTACGAGAAAATATTTTCAATATTTAAATACTATAAAGGATTTGAATCAAGAGTATATAAAGAACTCTTATAACACAGTTTTTAAAGAATTCTTTATATTTGGCCAAATGGGAAAAAGAATTGAACGGATACTTCACCAAAGAGGACATGTGAATGGCTAATAAGCACATGAAAAGGTGCTCAACATCATTAGTCACTAGTCTTATGTGAC
Source organism: Equus asinus (assembly GCF_041296235.1). Taxonomy (NCBI): domain Eukaryota; kingdom Metazoa; phylum Chordata; class Mammalia; order Perissodactyla; family Equidae; genus Equus; species Equus asinus. The sequence continues at coordinate 97,527,912 of NC_091820.1, forward strand.
ATAAAGTCTAAGAATTGTACACAGCTATCTTTAACAAGTTTATTCATAACAACCTAAAACTGGAAAGAATCCTCAGGTCCATCCACTGATGAATGGATAAATTGTGGCATGTCAATGCAATAGAATCTACTCAGCAATAAAAATTAACAAACCACTGAAACATTTAACAATGTAGATGAATCATAAAAGAATTATTCCAGACAGAAGGGACTATATAATGTATGATTACATTTATATGAAATTCTAGAAAAGGCAAAACTACAGTGATTAAAAGCAGATGGATCATTGTCTGTGGCTGAAGGTAGGGGCTTGATTGCAGAGGGGGCATGAAAGAACTTTTTGGGGTGTCAAAATAGTCTATATCTTGATTGTGGTGGTGGTTACATGACTATATTTGTTAAAATTCATCAAATTGTATGATTAAAATTGATGAATTTCTTCCTTCCTTCTTTCCTTCCTTCCTTACTTATCCTTATTGGTTGACATAGAATTATGTTCCTAATGTTATGAGAAATAAAAAAATGCAAGTTTCAAAATAGCATCTAATATGAATGGTATGACCCTTAACATTCTTTTTTTCTATAATTTTCACTGCTGGTTATATACCTAACAGAAATGCATATGTTCACCAAAAGACAGCAACTAAAATAGCGAAAGCAGCCATATTCATAGTCATAGCCTCAGACTGAAAGTTGGAGACTACCCAAATATCCACTCCAATAGAAAGGCTCAACCTCATAAACATGATGCTGAGTAAAAAAAACCAGACACAAAAGAGTGTTTACTGTATGATTCCATTTATATAAAATACAAAAACATGCAAAACATATCTATGATGTTAGAAGTCAAGTTAGTGTCACCCTCTGGGAGGTAGTGACTGAAGAGTGCATAGTGGGGTTTCCTGTGGCCTGGTCATGTTCTGTGTTTTGATTTGGGAGCTGGTTACAAGAGTATGCTCACTTTGCAAAAATTCATCAATCTGTACACTAAATAATGTGTGCACTTTTTGTATGTATGTTATACTTCATCAAAATTTTATGGAAAAAACACCCTTCTACCTGAAAATTAAAAAATAAATTAAAATAGAGCCAGCCCTGATGGTCTAGTGGTTGAAGTTTGGCACTCTCACCACTTTGGCAGCGGGGGTTCACTTCCCAGTCACAGAACCATACCACTCGTCTGTCAGTTGCCATGCTGTGGTGGCAGCTCACATAGAAGAACTAGAACTACTTACAACTAGGATACACAACCATGCAATGGGGCTTTGGGGAGGCAAAAAAAAGAGGAAGATTGGCAATAGATGTTAGCTCAGGGCAAATATTTCCCTGGAAATAAATAAATAAATTAATTAATTAATTAATTAAACCTTTCCTACCTATCCATCTCCTGTCTTCACTTGTCTCCCTTAGCTTCCATGGTTGATCATTATAACCACTCCCTTACATACTCATTATTGCACTTGTCCCTTTCTCCCATCATCAAAATACTGAATGTAACCTATTGGCCACCTTCTCTGTGCCTGCCTTCAAGCAGGCAAAGTTTGCTGGAGGAAAATTTCACAATTGAATCAACTAGTTTTATTTTAAATGCATGACCTCAGGCTTCAAACTCATGCCTAACTATGCCTGATGATGCCACTATGTTTCTCTAGGAGGCTCACTTTGTCGCTTCCTATGCACACTATTTCAAACATTTTCCTCTTTCATCAAACCTCCCATATCTCTTCCCTCACTTTCACTCCTATCTGTTGACTTTGATTCATATTTTATTGACAAAATAGACACCATCACAGAAAACTCCCACTTCTTTCCACCACCAAGTCTACAACCCTACCTATGCTTTCACTCATATTTTCTTCTTACTTTCTCTTCTGAGTGAGTAAACATCCATCCTCCTACCAAAGGCCAGTTTCTCAACATATGCTCTGAGGGTCATCCCTCTTACTTCTCAAGGAACTTGCTCTTTGAGTTGGTTATTCCTTCTCTCTTTTGCATCAGTTTCTCTGTTTCTATGCTATCATTTCTATCAGCATAAAACATCTTCTACTAGCTCCAATTTACTTTAAAGAAAAAAGTTTTTAATTTAGGCCACCCTTTAGCCACGGTTCTGCTTCTCTGATTCCCTTTACAACAAAACTGTCCAATAGAGTTGTCTATAGTTGATGTAGTTGATGTCTCTGCATCCTCACATTTTCATTTCTCCTTAGCCCACTATTTTCTGGCGTTCGTCTCCATCATTGCTCTTGAGAGACTGTTCTTGTCAAGGTCAATAGTTACCTCAGTATCACCAAGTTCAATAGTCAGTGCTTTGTTTTCATTTCGCTTGACTCAACAGCACTCCTCTCTTCTCGAGATATTCTCCTCTTGGTTCTGTATTAGTCAGCCTGGGCCGCCACAACAAATACCATAGACTGGGTGGCTTGAACAGCAGAAATTTATTTCTCACAGCTCTGGAGGCTGGGAAATCCAAGACTGAAGTCTGACATGGTTTGATTTCTGGTAAGGACTCTTTTCCTGGCTTGCTGACAGCCACCTTCTCACTGTGTCTTCATATGGAGACAGAGACAGAGAACGAGCACTCTGGTCTCTCTTTTTCTTCTTCTTAGGGCATCAACCTTATCAGATTAGGGCCCACCCTGAAAACCTCATTTAACCGTAATTACTCCCTAAAGACCCTGCCTCCAAATACAGTCGCATTAGAGGTTAGGGCTTCAACATATGAACTTTTGGGGAACACAGTCCAGTCTGTAGTAACTTCTGTAACACTAGTCTTTCCTGGTTTTTGTTCCTACCTTAGCTGGTTTCTCTACCTCGGGCTCCTTTGTTGGCTTCTCATCCTATAACTGACTCTAAATGCTAGCGTTCTTCTATACTCTTTATGGACTCTCTTCTCTCACTATATTCTCTCCATAGCAATGTTCATCAGTGATCATGGATTCAAATACTATCTGATGCTGATGATTTTCAAATTTGTATTTTCAGATTTTCATGCCCAGCTGTCTACTTGAAATCACCACTCTGATATCTCACAGTAATATCAAACATGTTGAAAATGAAACTACTGATTTTTTCTACCAAACTTTCTTCTCATCCATCATCTTCTCCATTCTAGTTAATGGCATCAACATTCATCCAAATAGTTTTTCTAGCCAGAAGTTTATGAAGTCCTTGATTCCTTGCTCTGAAAATTCGATTCCTTGATTTGCCTTCCTCTTGTCTTACTCCTGCCTTAAGCAGATACACCAGCAAATCATGTCAATTGTAGTGCCAAAATATATCTGGAATCCACCTCTGACTTCTACTGACACCATCTTAGTCAAACCCCATCTGAGTCGCTACATCAAACTCCAAATAGGTCTCTCTGCTTGCATTCTTGACTCTTCTAATTCATTCTCCACCCAGCAGAGTGATTTTTAAAATGTTAATTGAGTCATGTGACTTTCCTACTTAGACTTATTCAATGGCTTCCTGTTACACTTCAAACAAAATTCAGAGTCAGGTACCACGTTAAGGCCCTGTTAAGGCCCTACATGATCGGACTGCTTCCTATTGTGACACCCTCATCTTTTGCCATTCTCCCCAACATGTAGTCTCCTCCAAAGACAGTGGTCTTTTTTCACTTTCTCAAACAAGGCAATCTCTTTCCTATTTCTAGGTTATTACGCATGCCATCCCTTCCATTTAGGATGTTCTCTACTAATTTTTCTTAAGGCAAACTCCTTAGACTTCAGCATGAGTCTATTCCTCAGAAGGCCCTTTCTTACCTTCTTGTCAGAAATAATTTTCTCTGTCCTTGCCTCCTATAACTTTTTATCTCATCTCAATTGTTTCTTTTGTTAACATTTACAACTTGCAATACTTCTATTAACGTATTTTTCTTTGTTTAATGTCAGTATCCCTCACTAGGCCACAAGTTCCATTTTTATCTCTCTTATTCACTGCTGATTTCTCAGGTCCTAGTGTAGTAACTGGAATAAAATAAACTTTCAATAAATAATACTTGTTGAACAAAAAATTTTAAAATAGCAGGCACGAAGGTTTCCTTTCATAGATTTTGGCAGTCCAGCCTAACGGAATCCACTGGGAGAAAGAACAGGGAAGACTCAGGAACCGTTAATACTAAATTCAGCCGAAGGAGTTCCTTCCCTGACCCACTCTGTCCCTAAGGAGATTCAGCATTGCTCTATTTAGCCAAAGTCCTTTAAGATATGTGGCAAAGGTTCTCAGCCTAGGGTCTATGAATAGGATCAGATGGTTCATGAATCCTCTGAAATTGTGTATAATAATTTGTGAGTATGCTAATCTGTGCATTTTTCTAGGGAAAAATTCTACTTTGATCAGATTCTCAAAGGGGTTCATGACCCAGGAAAGGTTAAGAATCACTCATTGAAGAGTCTTTCCCTGGGATAACTGACAGCCAGCAGTCCTGAACTGCTCTAATTAAAATGTAACTGGAGAACATAGTTGAAGCAACTGTTTCCTTAAAGCTTTTCCTGGAGCTATGATCAGATCTGCTTGAGCCTTCCCTGGCTTTGAGGTGCCTTTTTGGCATTATATAATATAATGTACTTTAAATGCTACCTAGCCATGCTCTGTCCCCACGACCCACACTGACCTGATTGCTGTTTCCTGCATAATTCTGGATTCTGACTAGATCTGTGCCAGTATCACAATCGTGCTGATGTCACCAGCACCTCCTTCTGTCTGACTCAATTCTGTCAGGGCTCTTCACTGGTCCCAGATTGACGGATCAGAACTATCATGTCATCGACAAAGAAAATAAAGTAGGGGTGAAGGAAGGACTGGTTCAATGGAAGTTGATGAATTTCTTTTTAGACATATTAAATGATTGTGGGATAACCAAGCAGAAACCCTCAACAGAATATTGAGTCATTTATGTTTGCTGCCTGGTCCCTTTGAGCACTTGAGTTTGTGAGCACATAGGCTATGACTGAAACCTTGGGAAAAGTCCAGCTAGGGGACTAGAGGAGGAAAAGGATTGCTTGAAGAAGATCAAGAAGAAAAAGCTATATAGGTGAGATCCTAAAGAGGGGGACACTGCAATAAATAATAGAAAAATGTTCCAGAGGAGACAGAAGTAATGGGATAAGAGCATGAGTGGAACAATTAGCCTTGGATGACAGGAAGGATGTTTCCAAAATATAATTAGAGATAGGGACTCTCAGAGTTCAAAAGAGGCCTAGGCTACCACTATTATTTCTTAGGCTCTTGATATATTAAAAGGAAATAACAAAGACATGTTAAAACAGGTTTTAAACATTGTGAGATGTTTTAAATACTTATATTTACCATATCGAAACTTTTAACATCACCAACCTCCCCAAATAATGTGATATAATATATTCAAAAAACAAAACATTATAAATGTAATTAACAATGTTCTTTATGTCTTATGGTTCAATAATAAGACACAAATATAAAGTTGTCTGATAAATGCCATTTTCTTCAATTTTGTCAGTTTATGTCTGGAACAGGATGGACAATCTTGTCTGAAGTAAACATTAAAAGTATAAATAGAGCCCTTCAAAAATGTGAGAGCTGGTCAAAATGGTTCTTCCTTTATAGAGATGTGGGGATTCTGAAACAGTAGGAATAAAAGAGATGGAGGAAATGAGTATGCTTTTCTTTTTTTTCAAATATACATTTTGTGAACATAGTATATAGATTTTTAGATCATAAAGGGGCCTTAAAAATCTTGTTATCAAAACGAAATCTGGTAATTCAACTTCTCATTTTATTATGGGGAGGGAACTCAGCTCAGAGTTTGTGACTTTTGCAAATTTACGTTACTAGCAGTTGCCTAGAACTCAATTCAGAAACCAAATCCTCTTCAGAGTTTCCCAAACTTGTTTGATCATATGAATCACTTGGGGGCCTTGTGAAATACAGATACAAGAGATTCTATCTGCCTGGACCTACTGAATCAAAATCACAAGCAATGGGGCCTGGGAATATGTATTTTGATAATCTCTCGCTGCAAGGTGAGTGTTATGATCAGGTAATTGGGGGAAACATTGTGTTTAGCGTGCAACTTACTAATATTTCCATCTTGACACTTGACCCTCACAATCACCACAATTTATGATGTTTTCAAGATTGGAAATATTTGTACTTCATTCAATTAATTAGGTAGAGGGTTTTGAATAGTGCACGAGGGCAAAGTTGTGGTTTTAGCTTTAATCATCCAATTTACTTTAATTTATATTCAAGCTGAAACATTCTATCTTCTCAGCTTGTGTCAAATTGTTCTGTGGCTCATTTTCATCAGGGTTCTTTTTAGTATGACTTTGATTTTCTCGAAATCTGAGGACCTTTGGGCTGTGGTTCACTCAGTTTATGCTCAGGAACTTCTTCCCGAAGAATTTAAATATTCCTTTATTCAGCTTGTCTTTCACCACTATCAAGTCATCTTTGTATAAAGGTCACTTTTGCAAAAGTTGAACCTCATATTCTACAAATGAGGAAATGGACACTCAGGGAAGCTACTTAATTCACCCAAGATCACAGAGCTGTTCAGTGGCAGGGTCAAAGCATAAACCTGTTCATCTATCCTGTGTTGATTAAGCACTTACTCTGTCCAGGGCAATGTACTCACTGATGGGGACACAAAGATGCAGAAAATTTGGTCTGTCCTTAAGGAAGTCCAGGTCTTCAGATTCCAAAATAAACCAGGCAGCCTGAAGATGCTGAGCCACCACTAAATCACTTGAACTTCATTAGAGAAAATTGCTTTTAATTTTTTCCTTTTGGCAGGGAAAGATTTTCCCTGAGCTAACATCTGTTCCCAATCTTCCCCTTTTTTTTCTTTTCCTCCCCAAAGCCCCAATGCACAATTATCTATCCTAGTTGTAAGACATTCTAGTTCTTCTATGTGAGCTGCCACCACAGCATGGCAGCTGACAAGTGGTATGGTTCTGCCACCAGAGAGCGAAACTGGACTGCTGAAGTGGTGAGAGCTGAACTTTAACCACTAGGCAATCAGGGCTGGCTCAGATGACTTTTAATTTTGACTCCTGTATTTATCAAAATAATCTTTGGGGCTGTGGCACAAGAAAGAGAGGTTGCAAACTATTATCCTAGAGACCTGTTCTGTTTTGTCTGCAGGGCACTTGATTTTATTAAATTGTCGGCTAAAAATTATGAGAGTTCACATTTAAGTATCTAGATTTCTGGATTTCTCTTAAAAAAAAAAAACAACCAAGATCTGGCCTTACTAGACCAATGTTCCTTTGTGGCAATAATTCTCTAGAGGTGAGGAACTGCTGCCTGCTTTTTATGGGCTAATGCTAGCAGTTCACATAGTTCCTAACCAGTACCTGGCACACACTCCTACTGCCTACCCAACCCCTGAAGTATTTAAGTTTGCTAACTCTGTCAACAAACTTCTGGGGCCACCAATTGTTGTCTGAACTGTGCCTGACAGCAGGTGGCAGCAAGAAGCCGTGTAATTTCCATTTCTCCTGCAGGTAGGAAAGACACACTATAGCAACAATTGACTTCAGAGGCTTTTCTTTTTCCCTCTGAAAAAATACTAAGGTCACTAAATTTTATTTGAGCCATATGTTGACAAAGTAAGCGGTGAGAAAGGGATTTAGTGCCAGTAGTGAGAAGCAGCCCGTTGTGCGCAGTAAGAGTCCGTAAGGCATGAATTGAATAGCCGGCTACCAGCAAAAAAGCCTGAAACAGAGGTGGGGCAAGTTGGCTTGCAGCCACTAGTTTGGGAACCTCTTCCTCACACTATATACAAAAATTAGCTCAAAATGGATCATAGACCTAAATGTAACAGCTAAAAGTTTAAAACTATTAGAAGGAAACACAGGAGTATATCTTTGTTAACTTTGGACTAGGCAATGGTATCTTAGATATGACACCAAAAGTGCAAGCAACAAAAGAAAAAATAGTTAAATGGGAATTCATCAAAATTCAAAACCTTTGTGCTTCAAAGTATACCATCAATAAAATGAAAAGACAACCTGCAGAATGGGAGAAAATTTTTGCAAATTGTATATCTCATAAACGACTTATATATAAAGAATTCTTACAATTGAACAATAAAAAGACAAATGATCCAATTTAAAAAAAAGTCAAAAGACTTGAATAGACATTTCTCTAAGGAAGGCATACATACATACGTATGGATAATAAGCATGTAAAAAGATGTTCAAGCTCATTAGTCATCAGGGAAATGCAAATCAAAACCACAATGAGATAACACTTCGATCCCCACAGGATGGCTCAAGTGAAAAAGACAAACAAAAAGTGTTGACAGTGAGGTGGAGAAATTAGAACCCTCAAACATTGCTGATGGGATTGTACATGGTACAGCTACTTTGGAAAACAGTTTGGCTGTTCCTCAAAATGCGACCCAGCAATGCCAGTCCCAGATGTACAGCCAAGAGAAATAAAAACCTATGTCCACACAAAAGCTTGTACATGAATATTCATAGCAGCATTATCAACAATAGCCAAAGGTGGAGACAACCAAAAATGCCCATTAATTGGTGACTGAATAAACAAAATGTAGTATATCCATACAATGGAATATTACTTAGTTATCAAAAAGAATGAAGTACCAAACATGCTACAATATGGATGAACCTTGAAAAACTATGATAAATGAAAGAAGGCAAACATAAAATGATTCCACTTATACAAAATGTCCAGAATAGGTAAATATACAAAAACAGAGAGTAGATTAATGGTTGCCAGGGACTGCAAGGACAGGAGATCAGGAGTGACTCCTAATGGGTATGGGGTTTCTTTGGGGGATGATGAAAATATTCTGAAATTAGTAGTAGTGGTTGCATTACTCAGGGAATATACTAAAAACAACTGAATTATACACTTTCAAAGGTTGACTTTTATGGTATGTGAATTATATTTCAATAAATTGTTATTGTTTAAAAAGGCACATTAGATATCAGTGTCCTGCAGTGCTTCCGGATCAACTGTAGGAAAATCAGTTTTTCAACACTGAAGGAATATGGTTTAGTGTGGGTGATTTATGGGTGATGGGATGTGGGTTAAAGCAGCTACAGCTGTGGCCCACACCCGACCTGTGGCTTCTGGAGGACAGTAAGCTGGGGGAGAGGACAACTGGCAACAGGAAAGAGTGGGAAAGTTGGAGAGAAGGAGACCAAAGTAAGAGACCCAGCCTGAGACGGAAACTTTCCCTTCTCAATGAATGGAAAAGGTGAGGTCATAGAGCTCCCATGTGTCTTTGTGAGACATCAGAAATCAGCCTGATGATAATCTCCTTCCCACAAGAATAGAGCATGAACAAAGTACAAGTTTCAGCAAGGCAAAGGATAGGTAAGTCTTGCTGTTAGGGCTGGCCTGACCAGAATTTCCTCATTTCACTCCAAACCCAAGGTGCTCCACTGAGTTCACACCTACACACCCACATACAGGCAGACAGAGAAAACCCAATGTTTTATGGTAGTCAAATTAATTATTTTATTTTTTATTGCAGTAACATTGGATTATAACATTGTACAGCTTTCAGATGTACATTGTAATATATTTCAAATTATGTGTAGATTACATCATGCTCACCACCCCAAAACTAATTATAGTCCATCACCACACATGTGTGCAAATTAATTATTTTTCTAGAGAAAATGATGGCATGGCTCTCAGCAGGCTGAGGCAAAGCTGAGCTGAAAGCATCAAGATTCCCAGTCACCCAGGCTGCAATCCTGTTGTTGGATGACCCTCTCAGCCTCTCCATATCTACTTAGTCATCATGGCTTATTTTTCTCATCTAATGTACCTCACATCTGTCCCTTTGTTTTCAATCCTCTTAACACTCAATCAAACCAGGTGCTCATCAACTCATGCCGGAAAAACAACCAAACTAACTAATGGGGAGAAAATAAAAGTGTCAGTTTAAGAGCTAACTGCAAATTTCCTCTTAGAGGGAGAGATATGTGTTTGTTTTAGCAAACACCTGGATAGGTCATTTTGATTGCCCAAAGATTACCCTTGGGGCATAGTTGGAATAAACCTGGAGCTAAACTGCTCTGCTTGAGCAATTAGCAATAATGTCATGGTTTGGATATTAGGGATCTGAGGGAAAGTAGGGAGAAGATTGAAGGAGAGAGGAGAATTGAGCAGCATGGAGTGGCTAAGGAACTTTTAAGGTGAGAGATATTTAATGTTTAATTTTAAGTTGTTTGCTGTTACACTGCAAATACTTGGTTCCTTCAGTGAAATCTGCCAGTACACAGCTATCGATAGTAGATGGGAAAGTGAAGGAATCAAGCAGCGAGCAGGGAGGTAACACAGTACAGAAAAGAAACCATGTACCCAGGAGGCATGAGAAACTCACAGACATTGGTAACCAGAAGAAATATAAAGCATCAAACCTTCCCCATAATCCCTTAAATTTTAAAGGGTACAATGGCTCCAGTAAGCCAGAAGCCTTGGGACCTTGCAGGACCTGAATCTAAATCACACTACCACTGATTATTGGGCACACATTTACTGTTCTTCCAGTTTCACTCTTCATCTCTCCCCACTCCTCCCCATGCTTTGTGTCCCTGGAGGAAATTGACCTGTATTGACATCATTAATGGGCTTTCTTATATTCTGGCTTCCTTTTGGGTTCCACCATTGAGAAGACACAGCAGGAGATCTGAGAGAGGAAGGAGAGGAAGGTCAGGGTATTTATTCCCTGAGCTCCTTCCCTGCGGGGTCACAGTGGAATGGCTAAGTTCATAGTGCCTGATAGATGACCCTCCCAACATCCTTCTGTCCCATCAACTAACTTCTCCCACTTCTCCCTCTCCTCCCTCCTACAGGACTAAGAGTGGTAATAATCCCACTGTAATTTGTCCCCAGGTACTTTACTATTCCTTGTAACTTCCCTACACCCTACCCACATCTTTGTTAGTAGTCCCTTTATTAAAATCTCTTAAATTACCTAATATGAGTGTGCCGCCTGTTTTTTTTTTTTTGCTAGCACCCTGACTAGTACACTCATAGGCCTTTATGTCCCTTATCTCGGTTCATTCTCACCACAACTCTATGAGGTAGATATTACTATTAACTCTATCTGACAGATGTGGAAATATGAGGCAAAGAGAGGTTAAGTAACTCGCCCAAGGACCTTCTGACTCTAGAGCTTTGGCTTCTATACACTATGTTTGGTTGGTTGGTGTTTTGCCACTTTAATGGCATCCCTGCATCCATGTTCTAAGCCATCTGATACACTATGGCCAGATTATTCTTCCTAAAACATTTACCCAAGGCCCTCTAAGATCTGACTCCTATCTACTTTATATCTCCTCTATACTTTTTCCCTATACAAGCCTTCCATCAAGCTAAACTGGACTATTTAGTTTTCCCTGAACATATCTTATTAGTCCTGCCTCATCCTACTCATAAAGTGCCCCCAGCCTAGACTTCTCTCTTCACCCCGATTCCATCTCCTTCATTGCTAGTTTCAGTCTTCCTTTTATTTTGCAGTCCAGCTGAAATACTCCCTCCTTCATAGAGTCTGCCTAATCCCAGTCCTGCCACTTTCTAGTTAGGAGGCCTTTAGCAAGTCACACTAACTTCTCTGAATCAGTGTCTGCAACTGTAAAATTCATATCAATTGCTGGTCTACTGATCTCAAAATACTTACTAATACTTACTGATCTCAAAATGGCTCGGCAATGATGTCACCCAACATAGGCACTCTTCTTATCTTCAACAACTTGATCAAGATTTCACAAGTGATGCCTTATGTAAATATTTGTCAATCTCTTTACAGTTGCATAGCATCTGAACCCTCTTTATGTTTGTGGGAACTGTCCTTTGTGTGTATTTTGTTGGAAGAAAGTGCTCTGCCTTTCATTACAGAGGTCAAGAGCGGCCAACATTCTTATTTCCTGCCCCCAACAGCTAAGATACAGGCACATGACCTAGGCTCAGTCACAGGACCTAGGTGTTTAGTTTCTTCTAGGACTTTGAATATGGAGGAAGTGGATAGAGAGACATTGGAGATTTTTCACTAGCCATAGTTTCACCATCCTCCCCTGGCTATAGCATGGTTTAGTGGTTCTCAAACTTTAGTGTCCTTCAGAAACTCCTTGGTGTGACGTGTGTGTGTAGGGGGATGTTCTTGTTAAAATGCAGTCTCCTGGGCCCTACGTAGATCCGCTAGATCAGTGTCCTTGGGAGAGGAACAGAGGAATCTTAATTTGCACAAGCTCCTTAGTGCCTGGTGATTTTGATACACACTAAAGTTTTAAAATCACAGCCTTATTCTTGCCTTAAACATTCTTCCCTTCTTCATCTGTGAATTTCCTATATCCCTCATTATTTGCTTCTACAGAAGAGATGATCTATTTGCACCTTAGACGCTTTGACTCTACTCTTTCCCTGACAATAATCTTTACATTATCTTCTCCCCATACACACATTAAATATCACACCCACACACACCCTGCTTGAGTATCTTGAAAGATGAACTCAGTTTATATGCCATCAATCATTCCTCTTATCATATTTCTAATTCCTCTAAGAGTAGGAATTTACTTAACCTTCATACACTTCTTCCAACTTTCCAATCTTTTAAGAAATTAATTCGGAAGTGATGGCATCTTTCACTTCATTTTGCATGACTTCTATTCTATTTCACATAAATCCTATCAATTTTATGGGTATCTTTCACTCTTTTGGTTAAGTGTAAACTAGATTGATGACATGAATTTATCTCAATCAGTTCTTCCAATCCTTTATCATACTAATGTTAACCATTTGGCTTCATAAGTCATTTTGATTACTTCGCTTTCCCAAGACATTTGAAAATTTCTCCCCAACCTTTGACTTTTTTAATATATTAGAAGAAGACATTACTTTCCTGTTACAGATCTTTTTAGGGGTATGTGCATTCATAATTTGGATTTCTTATCTTTTCAAATACATAGCCATGGTCAGATATCTTCTTGCTATATCTTATGTCTTTTTGACATTCTTTTTACAATTTTGTGTAAGTTAAAAACTAACTTGGGTCTTCATTTCCTACTCCGTAAAAGGAGAAGACTGAAATCAAGGCTCTCTAAAGGACCTTCTAGATAGTCTATGTCTACAGAGGACTGGGTAGCTAGACATCAGAGTTGGGCACTGGGGAAGAAATAAGAAAGTCTCAGTCAAACAAAAAGCTCTTAAATGTCATAGAAAAAGTTTTCTGAAATTTGTGTCATATCAACAGTATCCTGCATAACTGAAACTTTGTACTGTTTGACCATCATCTCCACATTTCCCCCTCCTCTCAGCCCCAGGCAATCACTATTCTACTCTTCTATGAGTTTGACTACTTTCGATTCCACATATAAGTGAGACCATACAGTATTTGTGTTTCAGTATGCTTAAAATTTTTCGAAGAGGGTAGATCTTATGTGAAGTGTTCTTATCACATACACACACATATACACAAATAATAATAATGATAAAGGGACAAGAGGAAACAACTTTGGGAGGTGATGGATATGCCTATGGCCTTGAGATGGTGTTGATGGCTTCACAGGTGTACAGTCATCCCCAAACTCATTGAGTTGTAAACACTAAATATGTACAGGTTTTACATGTTAGTTATACCTCAATAAAATAGTTTTTTAAAAAAGAATATTTTTGGAAGATTGTTTTTAAAACACTGATTCTCAGTACTTCACCACCTCCAGAGATCCTGATTCAGAAAGTCTGAGATGAGGCCTAGAAATTTATGTTTTAAACAAGGGCCCCAAGCGATTCTCATGATCAGGCAAATTTAGGAGACTCTGCTAAAAGAGTGGAAGATACCGCAGAGTTTGATTTTTGGTAACTTTTATTCTTTATTGGAGTATAACATACATACAGAAAGTGCACAAATTGCTCCATGCATTTTCACAAGGTGAATACACTTGTGCAATTAGCACCCAAATCAACAAACTGAACAGTACCAGCAGCCTAGAAGCTCCCCAAAGTGCTCCCTCCAAGTAACTATTTCATCTAAGGGTAATCATAAACCTCATTTCCAACAGAATTGATTAGTTTTGCCTGTTTTTGAACTTTATGTAAATGGAATAAAACGCTGCATACTCTTTTGTACCTGAATTCTTTCACTCAACATTATTTTTGTGAGATTCATTTGTGTTGCTGTCGGAATGACAACTGTTCATTTTTATTGCCATTCTATTATGTGAATATGCCATAATTTATTCGTTCATTCTGCTGTTGAATTGCTTCTAGTTTGGGGTTATAATGAACAAAGTTCATGACTATAAACTCTGTGCATGTCTTTTTGAGCCCATATTCACTTGGGAATTTCTGAGTCACTGAATAAGCATATTTTTAGCTTTAGTACATACTGCCAAATAGTTTTCCAAAGTGATCGTTCCAATTTACACTCTCACTGCAGTGTATGAGAGTTCCAGTTTTTCCATATCCTTGTCAACATATGGTGTTGTCAATCTTTTTGATTTTAGGCATTTTGTTGGGCATGTTGTGATATCTAATTGTGTATTTAATTTGTATTTCCCTCATGACTGATGAAGTTGTTGTTGCAGGGTTTTGAGACTTGAAGAAACTGGCTAAGATGATGGCTTGATAAGCATGCCATTAATCAAAGTTTGTTTTCCTGACAGCTCTGGCAGAGTATATGCCATATATGAGGTGTTAAATAAATATTTGTTGATGAATGAAGCATTGAATACAAGTACATGGAATAATGCTTAACCACTGTTTGTAAATCTTCAGTTGCCTTCACCAAGCCTTCAGAGCTTTGTTGAAGGGAACAGTTGTGGAAAGCCATTCTTTAAAGATGTGAGGTATCATAGTTTTTCAGCAATTCAGAATTATTGACATAGAGGAGCCTGGTAGACTTCAAGGTGAATTACCAATAATTAAAAGGCCAGGTTAGGTAACGAAGGATCAATTGAGGATTGCAGGATTAATAGTAGATACTACAAAATTTAACCTTTTTATTTACATTTCTTTAAATTGTTCTATGTAGTGTATATATGTAATATGTATAATTAGAGGATAGTGGATGCCACTGCTCTAGTCATTCATTCAACAGGTATTTATTGAACATCTACTGGATGGCAGGCATTGTGCTAAATCATGGTAAAATAGAAAGAGTATGGGCTGTGTACATTAATATACCTGGTTTTGAATCCCCGATCTTCTGCAAGTTATGTGGCTTCTCCAAGTCTCAATTTCCTCATTTGTAAAACGTAATTGTAATGTTTATCTTGCAGGTTGTATGAGGATTAAATGAAGGAATACATATAAGGTGCCTGGTACATAGAAGGCACACAATACCTTAATCTCCCACAGCACTTATCACAGTGTGACTTATATTACAATTGCATGCG
The DNA here is from genome assembly GCF_041296235.1 of Equus asinus. Taxonomy (NCBI): domain Eukaryota; kingdom Metazoa; phylum Chordata; class Mammalia; order Perissodactyla; family Equidae; genus Equus; species Equus asinus. Next base: position 97,543,276 of record NC_091820.1, read on the forward strand.
TTCTGCCTTTCCCTTTAGATTATGAGTTCCTTAAGAGTAGGGAGAATCCAATCCATCCTTGTAGCCTTCAGGCTCTAACAGAGTGCCTGGAATGCACTGGTCACTAAATCAATGATTGCTGAATTAAAGATTCACTCCCTTCCGTCCAGGAATTTATAAGCCAAAGGGGAGATAAGAGATTCACATAAATAACTGTAGTATAAGGCAGACTATAATGAATAGCCTAAGAAAGTTCCAAGCAAAGTGCTTTGGGCATTCAGAAGAGGGAAACTATCACTTCTGGCTGTGTAGATCAAAGAAAGCCTCATGGAAGTGGACTCATAGGGGCTGGACCTTATTTTTTTTAGTGAGGAAGATTGTCCCTGAGCTAACATCTGTGCCAATCTTCCTCTATTTTGTATGTGGGATGCTGCCACAGCATGGATTGATAAGCAGTGTGTAGGTCCACGCCTGGGATCCAAACCTGCAAACGCTGGGTAGCCAAAGCAGAGTGCGCGAACTTAACCATCATGCCACCAGGCCAGCCCCTGGATCTTTAGTTTTTTTTTTATTATTAAGATTATGATAGTTAACACCCTTGTGAAATTACAGTTGTATATTATTGTTAGTCATGTTGTAGGTGCACCACTTCACCCTTTGTGCCCTCCCCCACCCCCCCTTTCCCCTGGTAACCACTGATCAGTTCTCTTTGTCTATATGTTAACTACAACCTATGAGTGGAGTAATACAGAGTTTGTCTTTCTCTGTCTGGCTTATTTCACTCAACATAATAACCCTCAAGGTCCATCCATGTTCTTGTGAATGGGACGACTTTGTCCTTTTTTATGGCTGAGTAGTATTCCATTGTATATATATACACCATATCTTCTTTATCCAATCATCAGTTGCTGGGCACTTAGGTTGGTTCCACGTCTTGGCTATTGTGAATAATGCTGCGATGAACATAGGGGTGCATGGGACTTTTGGAATTGCTGATTTCAGGTTCTTAGGATAGATACCCAGTAGTGGCATGGCTGGGTCATAAGGTATTTCTATTTTTAACTTTTTGAGAAATTTCCATACTGTTTTCCATAGTGGCTGCACAAGTTTGCATTCCCACCAACAGTGTATGAGGGTTCCTTTTTCTCCACAGCCTCTGCAACATTTGTCACTCTTGGTTTTGGATATTTTTGCCATTCTAACAGGTGTAAGGTGATATCTTAATGTAGTTTTGATTTGCATTTCCCTGATGATTAGTGATGATGAGCATCTTTTCATGTGTCTATTCGCCATCCGTATATCTTCTTTGGAGAAATGTCTGTTCATGTCCCATTTTTTGATTGGGTTGTTTGATTTTTTTTGTTGTTGAGCTGTGTGAGTTCTTTATATATGATGGAGATTAACCCTTTGTCAGATAAATAACTTGTAAATATTTTTTCCCAATTAGTGGGCTGTTTTTTTTGTTTCAACCCTGTTTTCCCTTGCCTTGAAGAAGCTCTTTAGTCTGATGAAGTCCCATTTGTTTATTCTTTCTATTGTTTCCCTCGTCTAAGGGGTTATGATGTCTGAAAAGATTCTTTTGAAACTGATGTCAAAGAGTGTACTGCCTATATTCTCTTCTAGAAGACTTATTGTTTCAGGCCTAATCTTTAGGTCTTTGATCCATTTTGAGTTTATTTTTGTGAATGGTGAAAAAGTATGGTTGATTTTCACTCTTTTACATGTGGCTGTCCAGTTTTCCCAGCACCATTTGTTGAAGAGACTTTCTTTTCTCCATTGTAGGCCCTCAACTCCTTTGTCAAAGATTAGCTGTCCATAGATGTGTGGTTTTATTTCTGGGCTTTCAATTCTGTTCCATTGATGTGTGCACCTGTTTTTGTACCAGTACCATGCTGTTTTGATTACTGTAGCTTTGTAGTATGCTTTGAAGTCAGGGATTGTGATGCCTCCGGCTTTGTTCTTCTTTCTCAGGATTGCTTTAGCAATTCAGGGTCTTTTGTTGCCCCATATGAATTTTAGGATTCTTTGTTCAATTTCTGTAAAGAATGTCATTGGGATTCTGATTGGGATAGCGTTGAATCTGTAGATTGCTTTAGGTAGTATGGACATTTTAACTATGTTTATTCTTCCAGTCCATGTGCATGGAATGTCTTTCCATCTCTTTATGTCGTCATTGATTTCTTTCAAGAAAGTCTTGTACTTTTCGTTGTATAGATCTTTCACTTCCTTGGTTAAATTTATCCCAAGGTATTATATTCTTTTTGTTGTGATCGTGAATGGGATTGAGTTCTTGAGTTCTTTTTCTGTTAGTTCATTGTTAGTGTATAAAAATGCTACTGATTTATGTATGTTGATTTTATACCCTGCAACTTTGCTGTAGCTGTTGATTGTTTCTAACAGTTTTCCTATGGATTCTTTGGGGTTTTCTATATATGAGATCATGTCGTTTGCAAACAGTGAGAGCTTTACTTCTCCGTTGCCTATTTGGATTCCTTTTATTTCTTTTTCCTGCCGAATTGCTCTGGCCAACACCTCGAATACTATGTTGAATAAGAGTGCTGAAAGTGGGCACCCTTGTCTTGTTCCTGTTCTCAGAGGGATGGCTTTCAGTTTTCGTCCATTGAGTATGATGTTGGCTGTGGGTTTGTCGTATATGACCTTTATTATATTGAGGTACTTTCCTTCTATACCTATTTTATTGAGGATTTTTATCATAAATGGATGTTGGATCTTTTCAAATGCTTTCTCTGCATCTATTGAGATGATCATGTGGTTTTTCTTCCTCATTTTGTTGATGTAGTGTATCACGTTGATTGACTTGCGGATGTTGAACCATCCCTGTGTCCCTGGTATAAATCCCACTTGATCATGGTGTATGATCTTTTTGATGTATTGCTGTATTCAGTTTGCCAAAATTTTGTTGAGGATTTTTGCATCTATGTTCATCAGTGATATTGGCCTGTAATTTTCCTTCTTTGTATTGTCCTTGTCAGGTTTGGGGATCAGGGTGATGTTGGCTTCATAGAATGTGTTAGGGAGTGCTCCATCTTCCTCAATTTTCTGGAGTAGTTTGAGAAAGATAGGTATTAAATCTTCTTTGACTGTTTGGTAGAATTCTCCAGAGAAGCCGTCTGGTCCTGGACTCTTATTTTTGGGGAGGTTTTTGATTACTGTTTCTATTTCTTTACTTGTGATTGGTCTATTCAGATTCTCTATTTCTTCCTGATTCAGTTTGGGGAGGTTGTAAGAGTCTAGGAATTTATCCATTTCTTCTAGGTTGTTCAATTTGTTGGCATATAGTTTTTCAAAGTGTTCTCTTATGATCCTTTGTATTTCTTCAGTATCTGTTGTGATTTCTCCTCTCTCATTTCTAATTTTATTTATTTGAGACTTCTCTCTTTTTTTCTTAGTGAATCTGGCTAAGGTTTTATCGATTTTGTTAATTTTTTTGAAGAACCAACTCTTTGTTTCATTGATCCTTTCTACTGTCTTTTTTGTTTCAATATCGTTTATTTCTGCTCTAATTTTTATTATTTCCCTCCTTCTACTGACTTTGGGCTTTGTTTGTTCTTCTTTTTCTAATTCTGTTAGGTGTCATTTGAGGTTGTTTATATAAGATTTTTCTTGCTTATTGAGGTGAGCCTGTATTGCAACTAATTTCCCTCTTAGGACTGCTTTTGCTGCATCCCAAATAAGTTGGTATGGCGTGTTTTCATTTTCACTTGTCTCCAGATAATATTTGATTTCTCCTTTAATTTCTTCAATAATCCATTGTTTGTTCAGTAGCATGTTGTTTAGTGTTCACATTTTTGCCCCTTTCCCAGCTTTATTCTTGTAGTTGATTTCTAGTTTCATAGCATTATGATCTGAAGAGATGCTCGATATTATTTCAACACTCTTGAATTTATTGATGCTTGCTTTGTTTCCCAAGATATGGTCTATCCTTGAGAATGTTCCATGCTCACTTGAGAAGAATGTGTAACCTGCTGTTTTTGGATGAAGTGTTCTATATATATCTATTAAGTCCATCTGGTCTAATTTTTCATTTAGTTCTATAATTTCCTTGTTGATTTTCTGTCTGGATGATCTATCCATTGGTGTGAATGGGGTGTTGAGGTCCCCTACTATTATTGTATTGTTGTCGATGTCTCCTTTTAGTTTTGTTAATAGTTGCTTTACAAATTTTGGTCCTCCTGTGTTGGGTGCGTATATATTTATAAGTGTTATGTCATGATGGTGGAGAGTCCCTTTTATCATTATATACTGCCCCTCTTTGTCTTTCTTTATCTGTTTTGCTTTGAAGTCTACTTTGTCTGATATAAGTATGGCAACACCTGCTTTCTTTTGTTCATTATTAGCTTGGAGTATTGTCTTCCATCCCTTCACTCTGAGTCTGTGTTTGTCTTTGGGGCTGAGGTGTGTTTCCTGGAGACAGCATATTGTTGGATCTTGTTCTTCGATCCATCCTACCACTCTGTTTCTTTTGATTGGAGAGTTCAATCCATTTACATTTAGAGTGATTATTGAAATGTAGGGGCCTACTGCTGCCATTTTATCACTTGTTCTCTGGTTCTTTTGCATTTCCTTTGTTTCTCGTCCCATGATTTTTGGATTCCTAATTCAGGTAGGTAAATTTCTGTATTGGCTTTCTTCTTATTTGTAATTTGTGTCTTTATTCTTGTTATTTGTTTAGTGGTTACCAGGTGGTTTGTATAACACATCTCATAGATGAGATAGTCCTTTTTCTGATAGGCTCTTATTTCCTTAAATTAAAACGTTCCATCCCTTTTCTTTTTCCCTTCCAGGTTGTTATTGTCAGATTTTTTTTTCCCTCTTCCTTCTTGTGTTGTGAGTTTGTGGTTAAAATGACAAGGTCATATTTAATTCTTGGTGTTTCCCTTCCGTTTATCTTTAATGTTTTATTTAACTTTTGCTAACCTGTTCTGATGGAGAGCTGCTACATTCTGTTATTGTCCTTCTGCTTATCTCCTTTGTTCTGGGTTTTGTAACCTCTTTCCTTTTTTTGATTTTTCAGGTATGAGTTTCTTCCTGAGCATTTCTTGAAGAGGAGTTCTTGTGGCAATGAACTGCCTTAACTTTTGTTTATCTGTGAAAGTTTTTATTTCTCCATTGTATTTGAAGGATATTTTCACTGCGTAGAGTATTCTTGGCTGCAGGTTTTTGTCCTTCTGAGTTTTGAATATATCATTCCATTCTCTTCTAGCCTGTAAGGTATATCCTGAGACATCTGCTGATGGCCTTATGGGGGTTCCTTTGTAGGTTATTTTCTTCTGCCTGGCTGCCCTTAGTATTTTCTCTTTGCCATTGACTTTTGCTAGCTTCACTACTATATGCCTTGGGGTTGGTCTTCTTACAGTGATAAAGTTTGGAGATCTTTTGGCTTCTGTCACATGAAGTTCCATCTCTCTCCCCAAGTTTGCAAAGTTCTCAACCATTATTTCTTTGAACAGGCCTTCTGCCCCTTTCTCCTTCTCTTCTCCCTCTGGTATACTGATAATCCCTATGTTGCATCTCCTAATTGACTCGGATAATTCTTGGAGAGTTTCTTCATTTCTTTTTAGTCTTAGTTTGATCTCCTCCTCTGTCTGCAGCATTTCTATATTCCTATCCTCCAAATTGCTAATTCTGTCCTCCATATTATCGACCCTACTGTTCAGAGAGTCCAGATTTTTCTTAATCTCCTCCATTGTGTTCTTCATCTCCAGTATTTCTAATTGGTTCTTCTTTATAGTATCAAGCTCTTTTGTGACACAGCTCCTGAACTCGTTGAGTTGTCTATCTGAATTCTCTTTTAACTCACTGAGTTTTTTAATAATGGCTGTTTTGAATTCATTGTCATTTAGGTTATAGATTTCAATGTCTTTGGGATTGTTTTCTGGGTACTTGTCATTTTCCTTCTGTTCTGGAGATTTAACATATTTTTTCATACTGCTTGATGGCATGGATTTGTGCCTCCGCATAGAGATAGAGTTTAGTTACTGTTTCCACTTGTTTCAACTGGTGTGTGTGGGGGGAGCAGCTGTTTAGACTGCACCAACCAGGAACCCTGTCAGCTGTTACTGACTGGACCTGGGCCCCACCTCGTAGTCACAGTGGTCCTGTGGGGTCCCTCGTCAGTTGTGGGGGCAATTGCATGGGGGCCTCAGGCTGCTGGTGTCTACTGTTGCAGACCACCTAGAAGCACTCCCTCCTTGGGGTCTGCAGCGGTGTTATGGGCTTCCCCAGCAGCCGGGGGCAGGATCACCTATAATCACAGTTCTGTCACTGTCAGAGCCCACAAGATCTCACTTGTCCACTATAGGTCCCAGCAGAGCTATGGGTATCTTCTGCAGTCTGTGGTTAGCTCACCTAGCTGTGCTACTTTTGCCCCAGGGCCTTCAGCCTTGTGATTGCTGGTCAGGGCCTCTCCACTAGTGCTGTGCAGAGGCTTTCACTGAGGCTGCTGTGCGAACCTGGAGTTGCCCCCTGGGCCACGGAGCTGGTCCCCTGGGGCTCCACCCAGCCCCAGATGACTCCCACGGAATCTCTGGGAGCCCCTTGTCCCATCTGGGACACAGCTGTAGTCCGTGGGCCCGGCAGCTGCTGGCAGGCTGATGCCTTGTGGGGAATTCTGCTCTTTGGGAGTTACCCAGCCTTCTGAATGCTGGGCAGGGCCTCTCTGCTAATGGCGAGCAGAGGCTTTCCCTGCCAGTGGTGCAAGACCCTGGAGTTTCCCCTGGGCCACAGAGCCAGGTGCTGGAGCTCCACCTGGCCCCCAAGCATGCCCATGGGATCTCTGGGTGCCTCTTGCACCGCCCAGGGCACAGCCAGAGTTCGTGGTCCTGGCAGCGGATGGTGGGCTGCTGCCCTGCTGGGAATTCTGCTCTTTGGGAGCTTCCCTGTGTTCTGAATGCTGGGCGGGGCCTCTCTGCTAATGGCGACCAGAGGCTTTCCTTGCCAGTGGTGCAGGACCCTGGAGTTTCCCCCTGGACCATGAAGCTGGGCGTTTGAGCTCCACCCGGCCCCAAAGCATGCCCACAGGATCTCTGGGTGCCTCTTGCATTGTCCAGTGCACAGCCGGAGTCCTGGAGCCCGGCAGCGGCTGATGGGCTGCTGCCCTGCTGGGAATTCCGCTCTTTGGGAGCTTCCCAGCATTCTGAATGCTGGCCAGGGCCTCTCTGCTAATGATGAGCAGAGTGTTTCCCTGTTGGCAGCGCGGGACCCTGGAGTTTCCTCCTGGGCTTAGGTGTAATCGCAGGGGGCTTAGGTAGGGCTGTAGTCACCTGTTTCCACTGTCGTTCTGCCAGTGAGTGCACACTCCCGCCCTTGGTGCATGATGAAGCTATGAGGCAGTCCGCTGGAAGAGAGCCTCTTGCAGGTACTAGGCTGTCCGGGGGTCGGGGGTTGGAGAGTTTTCACCTATCTCCACCTCCTCCCGGGAGGAAGTCCATCCACCTTCCAATGTATAGCAGCATGGGTCTCTCAGGCGTCTTGAGATGCTATATGGATATCCTTTGTTAACTGATGAATGTCCAATTAGTTGTAGATTTGAAGGGGGAGAGACAAAGAAGACTAGTCACTCCGCCATCTTGGTCCCACTTCCTATGCTCTGGATCTTTAACTTTTAAAGGTAGGATTTTTAATAGGCAAATATAACAGGAAGGACATTTCAGGCAGTGGGGTCATTGTTAGCAAAGATTAGAGAGTGTGTTAGAATGAAATATAGGTTAATTTTTTCCCATTTTATTTATTTTTTTAATTTTAATTTTTGTTTTTATAGTGGTAACATTGGATTATAACATTATATAATTTTCAGATGTACATCATAATATATTCCGAATTCTGCATAGATTACATCATGTTCACCACCCAAAGACTAATTATAATCCACCACCACACATGTGCCTAATCACCCCTTTTGCCCTCCTCCCTTCCCGCTTCCCTCTGGTAACCACCAATCCAATCTGTGTTGCTATGTGTTTGTTTGTCGTTGTTTTTATCTTCTACTTATGAGTGAGATCATATGGTATTTGACTTTTTCCCTCTGACTTATTTCACTTAGCATTATTCCCTCAAGGTCTATCCATGTTGTCACAAACGGCTGGATTTCATCCTTTCTTATGGCTGAGTAGTATTCCATTGTGTACAAATACCACGTCTTCTTTATCCATTTGTCCCTTGATGGGCACCTAGGTTGCTTCCAAGTCTTGGCTATTGTGAATAAGGCTGCAATGACCATAGGGGAGTATGTATTTTTATGCATTTGTCTTTTCAAGTTATTTGGAATAAATACCCAGCAGTGGAATACCTGGATCATATGGTAGATCTATTCTTAATTTTATGAGGAAACTTCATACTGTTTTCCATAGTGGCTGCACGAGTTTACACTCCCACCAGCAGTGTACAAGGGTTCCATTCTGCCCAAATCCTCTCCAACACTTGCTGTTTCCTGTCTTGTAAATTATAGCCATTCTGACTGGAGTGAGGTGATATCTCATTGTAGTTTTGATTTGCATTTCCCTGATAGTTAATGATGTTGAACATCTTTTCATGTATCTGTCAGCCATCTGTGTATCTTCTTTGGAGAAATCTCTGTTCAGATCTTTTGCCCATTTTTTGATTGGGTTGTTGGTTTCTTTGTTGTTGAGATGTCTGAGTTCTTTGTATATTTGGGTATTAAACCCTTATCCCATATATGCTTTGAAAATATCTTCTCCCAATTGTTAGATTGTCTTTTCGTTTGGTTGATGGTTTCCTTTGCTGTGTAGAAGATTCTAGTTTGATGTAGTCTCATTTGTTTATTTTTTCTTTTGATCCCCTTGCCTGGTCAGACACAGTACTTGAAAATATGCTGCTAAGACTGATGTCAAAGAGTGTGCTGCCTATGTTTTTTGCTAGAAGTTTCATGGTTTCAGGTCTTTCATTCAAGTCTTTAATCCATTTTGAGTTGATTTTTGTGGACAGTGTAGGATGATAGTCTACTTTCATTCTTTTGCATGTGGCTGTCCAGTTTTCCCAATGCCATTTATTGAAAAGACTCTCCTTTCTCCATTCTATGCTCTTGGCTCCCCTGTTGAAAATTAGCTGTCCATAAATGTGTGGGTTTATTTCTGGGCTCTCGAGTCTGTTCCATTGATCTGTGTGTCTGTTTTTGTGTCAGTACCATGCTGTTTTGATTACTATAGCTTTGTAGTATATTTTTAAATCAGGGAGTGTGATATCTCCAGCTTTGTTCTTTTTCCCCAGGATTCCTTTGGCTATTCGGGGTCTTTTGTTGTTCCATATAAACTTTAGATTGTTTGTTCTATAGCTGTGAAAAATGTTGGAACTTTGATAGAGATTGTGTTGAATCTACAGATTGCTTTGGGAAGTATGGACATTTTAACTGTGTTAATTCTACCAACCCAAGAGCATGGAATATTTTTCCATTTCTTTGTATCTTCTTCGATTTCTTTCAACAATGTTTTATAGTTTTTGGTGTACAGATCTTTCACCTCTTTGTTTAAGTTTATTCCTAGGTATTTTATTCTTTTTGTTGCAATTGTAAATGGAATTGTATTCTTAATTTCTCTTTGTACTACTACGTTGTTAGTGTATAGAAATGCAACTGATTTTTGTATGTTGATTTTGTAATCTACAACTTGACTGTATTCGGTTACTATTTCTAAAAGTTTTTTAGTGGATTCTTTAGGGTTTTCTATACATAAAATTATGTCATCCACAAATAGTGACAGTTGCACTTCTTCTTTTCCAATTTGGATCCCTTTTATTTCTTTTTTCTTGCCTGATTGCTCTGGCTAGGACTTCCAATACTATGGTAAACAAGAGTGGTGACAGTGGGCATCCTTGTTTGGTTCCTGTTCTTAGAGGGATAGCTTTCAGTTTTTCTCCATTGAGAACAATATTAGCTGTGGGTTTGTCATATATGGTCTTTATTATGTTGAGGTATTTTCCTTCTATACTCATTTTATTTAGAGGGTTTTTTTTGTCATAAATGGATGCTGTATCTTGTCAAATGCTTTCTCTTCATCCAGTGAGATGAGCATGCAATTTTTATTCCTCATTTTGTTAACGTGGTGTATCACATTGGTTGATTTGCGGATGTTGAACCATCCCTGCATCCCTGGAATAAAACCCATTTGATCATGATGTATAATCTTTTTAATGTATTGTTGTATTCAATTAGCTAGTATTTTGTTGAGGATTTTTGCATAGATGTTCATCAGTGAAATTGGCCTGTAATTTTCTTTTTTTTGTGTTGTCCTTGTCTGGTTTTGGTATTGGGATAATTTTGGCTTCGTAGAATGAGTTGGGAAGCCTCCCTTCCTCTTCAACTTTTTGCAACAGTTTGAGAAGGATAGGTATTAAGTCTTCTTTAAATGTTTGGTAGAATTCACCAGAGAAACTGTCTGGTCCTGGACTTTTATTTTTTGGGAGGCTTTCGATTACTGTTTTGATCTCCTTACTGGTGATTGGTCTATTCACATTTTCTACTTCTTCTTGATCCAGTTTTGGAAGGTTGTATGATTCTAAGAATTTATCCATTTCTTCTAGATTATCCAATTTGTTCGTGTATAGCTTTTCATAGTATTCTCTTATAATCTTTTGTATTTCTGAGGTGTTTATTGTAATTTCTCCTCTTTCATTTCTGATTTTATTTATTTGAGCCTTCTCTCTTTTTTTCTTGGTGAGTCTAGCTAAAGGTTTGTCAATTTTGTTTATCTTTTCAAAAAACCAACTCTTGGTTTCATTACTTTTTTCTATTTGTTTTTAGTCTCCATTTCGTTTCTTTCTGCTCTGATTTTTATTTCCTTCCTTCTGTTGACTTTGGGCTTTGTTTGTTCTTCTTTTTCCAGTTCCTTTAGGTGCACTGTTAGATCATTTATTTGAGATTTTTCTTGTTTGTTGAGATAGGCCTGAATTCCTATAAACTCTCCTCTTAGAACTGCTTTTGCTGTATCCTATAGATTTTGGCATGTCGTATTTTCATTTTCATTTATCCCTAGGTATTTTTTGATTTCTCCACTCACCCAACCATTGTTCGGTAGCATTTTGTTTAATCTCCACATTTTTGTGGCTTTTCTGATATTCTTCCTGCAGTTGATTTCTAGTTTCATACCTTTGTGGTCAGAAAAGGTGCTCGGTATTATTTCAATCTTCTTCAATTTATTGAGACTTGTTTTGTGGCCTAATATGTGATCAACCCTGGAGAATGTTCCATGTGCATTTGAAAAGAATGTGTATTCTATGGCTTTTGGATGGAATGTTCTGTATTTGTCTACTAAATCCATCTGATCTAATGAGTTATTTAAGGCCAATGTTTCCTTATTGATCTTCTGTTTGGATGATCTATCCATTGTTGTAAGTGGAGTGTTAAAGTCCCCTACTATTATTGTGTCACTGTCTATTTCTCCTTTTATTTCTCCTTTATGTCTGTTAATAGTTGCTTTATATATTTAGGTGCTCCCATGTTGGGTGCATATATATTTATGTGTTATATTCTCTTGTTGGATGTTCCCTTTATCATTATGTAGTGCCCTTATTTGTCTCTTGTTAAAGTTTCTGTTGTAAAGTCTATCTTGTCTGATATAAATATTGCTATCCTCACTTTCTTTTCTTTGCCATTTGCGTGGAGTATCTGTTTCCATCCTTTCACTTTCAGTTTGTGAGTGCCTTTAGTTCTGAAGTGTGTCTCTTGTTTGCAGTATATATATGAGCCTTGTTTTTTAACCCAATCTGTCACCCTATGTCTTTTGATTGGAGCATTTAGTACATTGACATTTAAAGTAGCTATTGATAATAATGTATTTATTGCCATTTTGTTACTTTTTTTCTGGGTATTTTAGTAGTTGTTCTCTGTTCCTTTCTTCTTCTCTTGCTACTCTTCCCATGTGGTTTGATGGCTTTCTTTAGTAATATGCTTGATTTTTTTCCTCCTACTTGTTTACTTATTATAGATTTCTGGTTTGTGTTTACCAAGAGTTTTCTATATAATATTCTATGTATATAGCAATCTATATTGAGTTGATATTCTCTTTAGCTTGACCTCTTTCTAAAAGCTCTACTCTTTTAATCCCCGCTTCACACATTTTATGTTTTTGAAGTCATATCTAATCTCTTGTTTTGTGTGTGTCTATCCATTACCCTCTTATCATTGTAATAGGTAATTTTAGTACTTTTGTCTTTTAACCTATATATCATCTTCATAAGTGGTTGATCTGCTACCTTTACTGTATTTTTTGCCTAGTATTTTCTTCTATTATTTCTTCAAATAAATTTTCTGCCCCTTTGTCTCTCTCTTCTCCTTTTTGGACACCTATAATATGAATATTAGCACACTTGATATTGTCCCAGAGTTCCCTTAGACTGTTCTCATTCTGTCTAATTCTTTTTTCTTTTATCTGTTAAACTTGGGTGATTTCCTCTAGTCTTTCTTCCAGCTCACTGATCTTTTCTTCTGTATCATCTACTCTGCTATTGAGCCCCTCTAGTGAATTTTTCATTTCCAGTACTGTATTCTTCATTTCTGATTGGTTATTTTTTATATTTTCAAATTCTTTGTTGACATTCTCACTGTGTTCATCCAGTCTTCTCCCAATATCAGTGAACATCCTTATGAGTTTTTGTTTGAATGCTTTGTCAGGCAGATTGCTTATTTCTGTTTCACTTAGATCTTTTTCTGGGATTTTGCCCTGTTCCCTTGATTGGAACGTATTCCTTTGCCTCTTCATTATGCTTCTTTCTCTGTGCTTATATCTATGTATTAGGTGAGTCAGCTATGTCTCCTGAGCTTGGAGAAGTGGTCTTATATAGAGATGCCTTTTGAGGCTCAGCAATGCACTTCCCTCTTGCCGCCAGTCCAAATGATCCAGGAGTGACCCCTGTTTGGGCTATTTGTGTCCTTCTGCTGTGGCAGGGTTGCTCTTCCTGCAGGTACCCAGGGAGTCTAGTCTTTCTCTCCCTGGCTGGCTATTTGTTAATTGGGTTTGGGGAGGCACAGCACTGTTGGCTGCAAGGTCTAATAGCGCACTCTTGTTGCAGTTTTCCTGTTAATTGAGTAGGCACCCAGTGTAGCTGGTTGCTAGGTTCAGGGGCTTACAATTGTTTTAGGCCTCAGGCTTGCAAGGCCGTTGTCAGCTGTCTTAGGATGGCAGCTGTGTGGGGCTGGCCATAGGCACAGGAGCACCCTGTTGTTTCAGGCTTTGGAAGGTGGAGTCAATCCTCTTTGTGGTTGATTGTGATGCACAGGTCTTCTGCCACTGATAAGCCCCAACCCCCACAGGTCCACACACACTGTCAACATAGTCCTGGTCTGTGCACACTTCCTGACCCACTGGAGTGTACCCAGTTGCCCCACTGCAGAGGCCCCCAGGTCTCCACCAATGCCCCCCACAGTTCACCTGGTCCTCACACAGACCCTGCCCCACAGAGGTGGACACACTCGCCTATCTGTAGAGGATCAAGGCACCCAGTCAATGCAGGCCAACAAGTAGCCTGAGGGCTTGCTGTTGGGTGGGGCTGGTCTCTAGGGCAGGCTTCTTGCCCTGGCTGAACTAGATTAAATTTGTGCTGTAGTGGGTGTGGCAGACCCCTGGGTTATCAGGCCAGGGGAAGAACTTCAATGGAGTCTGCCAGCATCTGTGTCAGCATGTCTGTACTAGGTCACAACCATGGCTGCCAACTAGGTCTCAGTCTCTGGAATGGTCTCACCTCTCACCAAGATGCACCCAGAGACTATCAGGTGAGTCTCTTTTCACCAAAGGACTGTGCAGCTGTCTTTTTGGTGATTTTAGGTTGCTCTCTGAGACATGTGAATTTGTGCATGGCCCTTTAAGAGCCAGGTTTTTTCAGTTTTCCTCCAATAGCTTTTCTGGGGATATTCCTCATTGCAGTTAATAACCAACAAAGCCAGATAGCAGGACATTTGTCTCAGTTGTGCTGAGTCTAAAGGATGCTAATAGCAGTAATGTGCCCACGCTAAGGTCTCCACTTCTACAGGGTGGGCTGTGTACCTTAGGATGGCTCCTGCCCAGCCAGCTGTGAAGGTCCATGGCTCACAACAGTGGCTTTTTTCCTCTCCAGAAGGAATTTCTGCCTCTTCCACCTCAGTGAGGACTGTCCCTTGTTGTGAGGGTTCATTTTATCCAGTTTTCAGTTTTTTCTCCAGGGTAATTTTTCCAAGAATAGTTGTAATCTGGTTGTGTTTGTGGGAGGAGCTGAGTTCAGCATCTGCCTACACCACCATTTTCATGAGTTCTCCAAATATAGGTTAATTTTTTAAAAAACAAACTTTTCATTGTAAAACAGTTTAGATTTACAGAAAATTGCAAAGATAGTACAGAGAGTTACCACATATCCTGCACCAGTTTTCCCTAATACTAACATCTTACATCAGTATGGTACATTTGTCACAATTAATAGAACAATACTGATAAATTATTATTAAATAAAGTCCATACTTTATTCAGATTTCTATGGTTTTTGCCTAATGTCCATTTTCTGTTCCATGATATCATCCAGGATACCATAATACATTTAGTCATCATGTCTCCTTAGGCTCCTCTTGGCTGTGACAGTTTCTCAGACTTTCCTTGTTTTTGATGACCTTGACAGTTTTGAGTATCGCTCAGGTATTTTGTAGAATACCTCTTAACTGGGATTTGTCTGATGTTTTTCTCATGATTAGATTGGAGTTACATGTTTTGGGGAAGAAGATCACAGAGGTAAAGTGTCATTTTCATCACATCATATTAAAGGTACATATTGTCAACATCACTTATCCCTGTTGATGCTAACCTTGATCACCTGGCTGAGGTATTGTGTTAGGCTTCTTCACTGTGAAGTTACACTTTATACCCCCTTTCCATACTGTACTGTTTGGAGGGAAGTCACTGTGCACATCCCACACTTAAGTAATGGAGAGATATGCTTCACTTCCTTGAGGATAGAGTATCTACATAAAATATATGGATTCTTCTGCTTGGGAGATTTGTCTCTTCTCCCCCATTTATTTATCTATCTATTTATTTACTTATCATTTATTTATAGCAGTATGGGCTCCTGAATATTTATTATATACTTTGAGTTACAATCCAATACTACTTTATTTTCTTGCTCAAATTGCTCTAGCTTTGGCCATAGAGAGCTCTTTCAGTTGGCTCCTCTATCCCTTTTACATACTTCAGTTTTGTGGGATTTTTTGAGCACTTTCTTACTTTCTGGCACTACAAGATACTCCAGGATCATCTTGTATGTTTCCTGCTCCATTTTTTTTTCTTTTTTTAAGACTGGCACCTGAGCTAACAACTGTTGCCAATCTTTTTTTTTTTCTTTCTGCTTTTACTCCCAAAATCCCCCCAGTACATAGTTGTATATTCTAGTTGTGGGTCCTTCTAGTTGTGATATGTGGGACACTACCTCAGTGTGGCCTGACCCACAGTGCCACGTCCGTGCCCAGGATCCGAACTGGCAAAACCCTGGGCTGCTGAAGCAGAGCACATGAACTTAACCACTTGGCCATGGGGCTGTCCCCTCTTGCTCCAATTCTAAAATCAGTCCTTTGTCCAAGGAGTCTTGGCTCCTGTCACTGGAAAATGGTTTTAGAAACCAAGATCTTGGCACTAGGTGTGCTCACTGTTACGGAGATGATAGGTTAAGTTATACATAGTTTCCTAGAAGCAGAAGAGCTTTCTACTTCCTCTTCCTGTCAGGTGAGTTTCCTTATGTCATATCCTTTTTTTCCTACTCCATGATCTTTGATGCCACTCTTTGTTTCCCTAGGTAATAAACTTCATGGCATAGGCCTAGTGACTTCAGGGTAGCAGGGGAAGGATTGATCATAAGAATCTCTGCTAAGCTACATACATGCATTTGTCATGTGTGTCTCATCCTCATTGGTCATTTTTCCATTCAGACAGGAGGCATTTTTCTGGGTGCCAACAGCTGTGTCACTTAACTTCCCCTCCCAACAGACAGGCATGAAAAGCTGTTATATTTTATTCTTTGCAATTTTATAACCTATACCATAATACAGACCTCTTACAAACCAATTTTGCAAAGACCACACTCATTTATTCAACTTGCCTATTTTTCTTTTAGAAACACATTTTAACTGACCATCAGAAATATAGTGGATTTTCTATAGACCAAAATAGCTCCTCTGTCTTTCATGCCACTTGAAACATTTGTTCATGCAAATTTATCTAAGACTTAAATACGTTGTGCATCAAACAAATAAAACATGTATAGCATTTACAGTCTACATTTTCTGGTTTGACACTGAAAACACCATGTTGGGAGACAATTCTCCATGGGTCTCTCTTGTTTTTGCATGTCTTGCAAGCAGAGACCTGACTGCCTTCTGCTATGGACTCTCTTTTCAAGGATGTTTGTATAGGGAAAAGCCTTAGGAAATAGAGATCCTGTCTCCTATAAAAACAAAGAGCAACTTGCTTATAGCCTTGGAAGATAGAGATAGTGCTTCCTTCTGGAACAAAAGGCAGGCCTGCTTACTGCTTACTATAAAATATTCGTGCCCCCTAAGCTCAGGTTTCCTCTCTTTTAATACAACTGTCTTCATGTGAAGGTGTCATTTTGCTCTCTTTCTGTCACCCTGTGGGAACTGGGGCTCAAGAAACCAATGCAAAATGCTGATACTCTGGCTACTGCTATCGTTTTGAGTATTAAGCAATCCTTCATCTCTGCCCCAGGAGTCCCATGTTTTCTATCAGCCTCCATGAAAATGTGGCAAACTAACTTTTATAGTTCTTGACAGTTTTGGCAATTAGGTGATGACAAGGTGTCAATGATTCTGACAAAGCTAAAATATTCTAGAAGAGGAAGGGTGAGGGCCTTACAGGCTAACTAATGGGATTTGGGGAAAGTCCATGTGAGTCAGTACCAATCTGTTGACCAAAGTGTATGGTTAACCAGGCAATAAATGGTCCTCCACTTTTATTTCTGTTAATGAGAAATTGGGGAGGCGGTTTCAGGCTGAGCACTGGGAAGTGAGCTCAAAGACACCTTCCTGAATGGTGTCCTGGTTCTTGCTAACTCTCCTATAGAAAGGAGATATCTTCCTCAATCTGTTGGTTACCCTAAGGTCTATCCCACTGTAACTAGTACTAAAATTCATTCTGGACAGGCCCCTTCTCATACTACAGTTACACAACTGCAATGGGTAGAAACCAGGCGAATTTTTAAAGCTTTGACTTAGTAAAGGAGATGGGATTTGTGGGGAATGTAATGTTCGTTAAGGAAGAATGGCAATAGCTGGCCTGTCTTATAGATCAACTCCCTCCTTCAGTCTATCATTTCAACCTTATATCTTGGCTGCTTATAAGAGAGCTTATGTACTCTCAAGATTTCCTTGAGACAGATAAACTCCCATGGGAAACCATAGATGAGCCATTTACTAATATTCTATCTCTTACTGCCTTGGATTGGGCTTACACTGTTGACGAATGTGACCCATTGGAGGAGAAATTGACTCAAAGAAATATAGACGAATTCTTGCAATCAGTTCTGTTATCCTAGAAAACTCCCCCAGTTTTAGCATTTAAACTGGCCTAAAATTTAGGAGATGTTATGATAATGGCACAGCAGAAGCCCCAGATTAAAGTAGACTCCTTAAAACAACTTGCCACTATGTAAGCGAGGCCTGAGTTAGCCAGAGGATGCAAACCTCACAGCCCCAGCCAGATAGCTATGTGGCTATGACTGCTGAGTCACTAGGTCCTCAAGGCTAAAATAAATGGTGTCATCATAAGGACCTTGCTACTTGATATAAAGCATTAGGTATGCTGAAAACATTGGAAATCCATTTGGTTGTCATGAGATGCTGCCATGCCAGTCGAACCTGACAGTAAATGCAAAGCCTTATTTAATGGCACAGATGTTTTCTTCCCCTCCATGTCTCCAATATGTCCCCATGCACCCCAACCTCAGCTACTTTAAAGATAAAAACAGAAGTTGGGCTGATCTCAAGGGGAGAAAAGGCCATACACACTCATTTGAGTATGCTGGAGAATTTGGGGGAGGAGTAGAACTCCAACTTTAATGGTCATGTTGGATATGGGTGCTAAGTCACTATCTTACCTGGACCTGTGGAAGGAAAAGATACCTGGGTTCAGCTAATGGGGTTTGGACGGGATTCACAGTAAGGCACAGTAGCTAATGTAAGTTTGGGGATAGGACTCTTTGAGCCAATTCAAGGTACCGTGGTTGCTGCTTCTACATCTGAATGTGTAGTAGTAATTAATGTACTGTATGCTTGTACTTCCCCATCTCCTAAGTGGAGATTCTCTCAATTAGAAAGAGTCACACATAGAGAAGTAATAATGGGACACATTCATTGCTCTCCAACCCTCCTCTCTGCCCCCCTCCCCAAGAAGTCTAACAGAAATAGTATAGCATTCCAGGAGGAAAAAAGAGGAATTGCCTTGATTAAAGACTTAAATATTTCAACACAGTAGTCTTAGATGCCCAATGAAAAAGACTAATAGGAGCTGGAGGCTTATAGTGAATTACTAACTGGATTTAGTTTTTGCTTCCATAGCCTTGGCTGTTCTAGACATTGTGAATATAACTGAATCTATCACACAGAATGATGGCACTTGGAATGCTGTTTTGGACATTGCCAATGCCTTATTTGACATACAAGTGGCACTGAGGATCAAGATAAGTTTGCACTCACGTAACAATGCTTCAAATATGTATTTATAGTGTTCCCCTCAGGATACCTAAACTTCCCTGCCATTTGCCACCAGTGGGTGGGTCAGGACTTAGCACAAGTGTCTCTACCCTTGATGTCCATACCTTTTATTATATAGACGTTGTCCTGTTGGTGAGGTCAGAAGCCTCAGTCTCAAGGCCAGCCTCGTGGCCGAGTGGTTAAGTTCGTGCGCTCTGCTTCAGCAGCCTGGAGTTTTGCCGGTTTGGATCCTGGGCGTGGACACGGTACCACTCATCAAGCCATGCTGAGGCAGCATCCCACATAGCACAACCAGAAGGGCCTACAACTAGAATATACAGCTATGTACTGTGGGGCTTTGGGGAGAAGAAGAAGAATAAAAAAAAAAAAGAAGATTGGCAACAGATGTTAGCTCAGGTGGCAATCTTTCAAAAAAGAAAAAAAATAAAAGAAGCCTCAGTCTCAATAGCCCTGACTGTGGTGTTATCACACGTCTTCCAGCACGGAGGCTGATAAACCTCAACAAAACTCAGGAGCCCATTTGTCAAGTTGAGTTTCTTGGGACAATGTAGGCAGATTCTCAAGGCTTAATATATCTGACTGTCAAAAAAACCCTGCTGTCTCCTAGGCCCCACACATCAAAGAGAAAATGTTGTTAAACTTTTTGGGCATTATGGACAGTGTGTGCTCTGCTTGGGCATTCTAGTTGGTCCTTCATATCAGTTAATTCACAAATCATAATCCTTTGAGAGAAGCCCAAACCAACAGGCTGATTTGGAATCTGTCCAGCAAGCTGTGGCACGCTCTTTTCCTTTGGGACCCTGCAACCCTAATGACTCCTTTGAGCTACAAGTCTCTGTGATTGATGATTTTTCCAATCAGACCCTCTGGCAAAGGGAGACAGCATCCACCTGGAGGCACCCCTTGGAGTTTTGGACTCATTGCTTCCCTGATACACCCCTTTTGAAAAGCAGCTTTTGAAAAGCTTGCAGTTGAGTTCTTGTAAAAATTGAATACTTGACCCAAGTAGGCTTTGTGACTCTCCAGCCTGATAGTTCCATTTTGGGATGGATCAACTTAGACTTAATGACTAACAAGGTGGGAAAGACCCAATAAGCCTCTCTTTTCAAATAGAAAAGTTGTATTCAAGTATGCAGCCATGCTGGCCCTAGCAGCATCTTGGCTTTACATAAAAGAGAGGCAACTATCTTCATGGGGGAAAAATTATCCTTACTCTGCCACATAAAGCAAACCCACTGGTTCAATGCAACCCTCAATTCATAGAGTTTACCCTAAATGTCTGGGACTGGTTCACTGATGCTTAAGCTAATCTGGAACCAATGGTGTCCACTGGGATGTGGTTGTTCAACCTCAGCTCCAGCTATACAGAACTGAAAAAAGGACAATGGTCACTCCACTCAGAAGACAGAACTCAAAGTCATTCTCATACTTCTGGCCAATACTCTTCTTAATGAACCTTGTTAGATGTTTATTGTTGCTAATGGCCTAGATGTTCAGTTGCCACTTGGAAAACTAGAGACTGACAGATTAAAACCTTCCCTTTTTAGGGCTGAAAACTGTAGAAACAAGTTGTGGCCACTAACCAAACTGTCAGAGTCATGCATGCTGATGCCTTGTGAGGGCCCATTCTCTGATGAGATTGACTGTAATAGAGCTAATGCTCAGGTCTGTACTGATAAAATTGCCACCAATGCTACCTGGATCTGTCACCATACTGCACATAGCAACATCCACCATCATATATTGGGCACAAAGAAAACGACTCTATGTTTCTGATGCAGAGGCCACCACTGCATGGCAGATTTGTGACCCCTGCAAAAAGTTGACCTGGTTGTCTCATGGTGGAGGAGACACATAGCATAAAGCTCTGCTAATTTCTGGGAGATCAGCTACGTGGAAACTTTAGCCCCACCTCAAAGTTATCAGTGGTACCTATTGACACTTTTTCACATTATGGTGTTTCTATCCAATCAGCTGACTCCAGCCACACTACCGTAGCCCTTGAAAAGAATCTCAGGTTCAAGATGGCAATGCAGGAAGAGCCTAAACTCCTCTCTTCTTATAGAAACATAAAATCTACAGCTATATATGGAAAAATTTCCTCTGAAAACAAACTGAAAACTGGTGGAGTAACTCAACCCCTTTAAACCCCAGGCTGCCAAAGAGGAGTGCATGAACTTAGCTACTGGGCCACAGGGACACCCCAGTATTTGCATTCTTTAAAAGCTGCCGCCCAAGGATCTGGCTTCCAATCAGCCTGATTCAAGGTGCAGAGATCCTCCCCTTTGTGACACTGACTGATCTTGACACACCCTCAACTTCTGAGAGCTATTAAAAATAAAATAAGGGGCCAGCCCAGTGGCATAGTGGTTAAGTTCACATGCTCTGCTTTGGCATCTTGGGATTCTTGGGTTTGGGTCCTGGGCACAGACCTGCACACCACTCATCAAGCTATGCTGTGGAGGCATCCCACATACAAAATAGAGGAAGATTGGCACAGATGTTAGCTCAGGGGCAACCTTCCTCACAAAAAAAATGCAAAAACCAAACAACAAAACCCAAAAATAGGCTCTTGGATAATACAAAGCTCTTGAGAGACAACCAAAAGATATGGGAGAGTTGAATGATAAGGTTCATCTCCTACACAAGGTTAACTCTTTACGACTTGGAGAGTTGGCTGTTTCATCTAATGCATAGAAACCAACACAGAGACTTAAGAAAAACGAAGAAACAAAGGAATATGTTCCAAATGAAAGAACAAGATAAAACTTCAGAAAAAACCCTTGGTGAAACAGAGATAAGCAATTTCCCTGGTAAAAAGTTCAAAGTAAGAGTCATAAACATGCTCGTGAATCACAGAGAAGAATGGATGAACACAGTGAGAACTTCCACAAAGATATAGAAAATGTAAGAAAGTTCCAAACATAAGTCACAGACCTGAAGAATACAATAATTGAACCAAAAAATACGTTAGAGGGGCTCTACAATAGACTAAATGAAGCAGAAGAAAAGATCAGTGAACTCAAAGACAGGGCAGAGGAACTCACTCAATCAGTGCAGCAGAGAGAAAAAAGAATGAAAAAAAGTAAAGAAAGCTTGAGGGACTTATGGGACAACACCAAGCAGACTAACATTTGTCTTATAGGGTTCTCAGAAAGAGAAGAGAGAGAGAAAAAGGTAGAAAACTTATCTGAAGAAGTAACGGCTGAAAACTTCTCTAACCTGGGGAAAAAGTCAGACATCCAGCTCTAGGAAACCCAGAAAGTTCCAAACAAAATTAACCAAAAGAGAACCACACCAAGACACATTCTAATTAAAATGTGAGGGATTAAAGACAAGGAGAGAATCTTAAAATCAACAAGAGAAAGCTTGTTATGTACAAGAGAACCCCTGTAAGACTATCAGCAGATTTTTCAACAGAAACTTTTTTCAAGCCAGGAGTGGCATGATATATTCAAAGTGCTAAGAGAAGAAAACCTTTCAACCAAGAATACTCAGCAAAGCTACCATTCAGAATTGAAGGAGAGATAGTTTTCCAAACAAGCAGGAGACAGTGTCAAGATGGTGGCGTAGGCAGACTCTGAACTCACCTCCTCCCATGGACACAACAAATTTACAACTACTCTTGGACCAATTACCCCTGAGAGAGAACTGAAAACTGGATAAAAGGAACCCTCACAACAAGGGATGACGCTGACTGAGGTAGAAGAGGAAGAAATTCCTTTCTGGAAAGAAAAAAGCCACCTTTAAGTTGCAGCACTTCACAGCAGGCTGGGAGCGATCATAAGGTATGAAACCTTACCTGGAGGAGCAGGAGATCTGAGTGGGGGAGTGTTACCACAATAAGTAGCTTTTGGATTCAGCACAACCGAGACAATGGTCATAATATTTGGCTTTGCTGGCTATTAACTACAAGGAGGAATACCCCCAGAAAAGCTATCAGGCACAAGGGAAAAAAAAGCCTATTCTTAAAGAGCCCATGCACAAATTCACCTGTTTTGGAAAGCAATCTAAAATCACCAGAAAGAAAGGTGCACAGTCCTTTAGTGAAAAGAGACTCACTTGAAAGGCTCTGTGCACATCTCAGTGAGAGGTGAGACCTCCCCAAGGACTGAGACATTGGTGGCAGCCATTATTGTGACCTAGGACTGGTGTGCTCACACAGACGCTGACAGATGCCATTGGAGTTCCTCCCCTGGCTGTTAGCCCAGGGGTCTGCTCCACTCATTAGAGCACCAATTTAATCCAGCTCAGTCCGGGCAGGCAGCGCACACTAGGGACTGGCCCCACCCAAGAGCAATCCCTCATGAAATTGGGGTCCCGCATAGGTAGGATGCCTGGAAACTCTGCCTGGGCTAATGTGTCTGTTTCTATGGGGCAGGACATGTGCAAGGGGTGGACCTGCATTGGTAGAGTGTGTGGGGCCTTTGCAGTTAGGTGACTGGGTCCACTTCAGTGGGACAGGGCATGCACACAGGGCAGGACTGTGTTGACTGGGTGTGTGGCCCTGGAGGTGGTGGGGCTTGCCAGCTGCAGCAGACGTGCTTCAAAGAGCCACATAGGGGATTGGCCTCACTTTCCAAAGCCTGAAACAATTGGGTGCTCCCAAGCTTGGGGCCAGCCTCACTGAGCTTCAATTCTAAGGCAGCTGACAATAGCCTTGCTAGCTGCAGGCCTATGGCAATTTTAAGCTCTTGAGCCTACAAACCAGTCACACTGGGGGCCTACTCACTTAACAGAAAAACTGCAACCGGAATGTGCTACTAGGCCTTGCAGCCAACTTTTTTAGGGATTCCCCACAACCAACAAAGTGAATGAAAGGTCCATAGCTGCCACATGCAGCTGAGTATTACAACCAGCTGGCCAGGGGTACAGACTAGCCTTCCAAGGTACCTGCAGCAAGAGTAGCCCAGCCACATCAGAAGGACACTTGTAGCCCACATAGGGGATACTCCTGGAACATTTGGAACTGGTGACGAGAGGGAAGCACACTGCTTCTGATAAGGCATGTCTTACATAAGGTCACCTCTCCAAGATCAGGAGATGTAGCTGACCTACTTAATACATTGATATAAGCACAGAGAAAGAGGCAAAATGAGGAGACAAAGAAATACTTTCCAAGTAAAGGAACTGGACAAAAACCCAGGAAAGGAACTAAACAAAACAGATAAACAGTCTACCTGATGAAGAGTATAAACTAAGAGTCATAAGGATGCTTACTGATCTTGTGAAAAGAATGGATGAACTCACTGAGAACTTCAACAAAGAACTGGAAAGTATAAAAAAAGAAGCAATCAGGGGCTGGTCCCATGGCTGAGTGGTTAAGTTTGCGTGCTTTGTTTTGGTGGCCCTGGGTTTTGCTGGCTCAGATTCTGGCTGTAGACATGGAACCACTTATCAGGCCATGCTGAGGTCGCATCCCACATGACACAACCAGGGACACTCACAATTAGAATATACGACTATGTACTGGGGTGCTTTGGGGAGAAGAAAAAAAAAAAAAGATTGGCAACAGTTCTCAGCTCTGGTGCCAATCTTAAAAAAAGAATCAATGAAAAATGAAGAATACAGGGGCTGGCCCAGTGGCGCAGCAGTTAAGTTTGCACATTCCGCTTCGGCAACCCTGGGTTTGCCAGTTTGGATCCCGGGTGTGGACATGCCACTGCTTGGCAAGCTGTGCTGTGGCAGGCATCCCACATGCAAAGTAGAGGAAGATGGGCACGGATGTTAGCACAGGGCCAGTCTTCCTCAAAAAAAGAGGAGGATTGGTGGCAGACGTTAACTCAGGGCAAACCTTCCTCAAAAAAAAAAAATGAAATAAAATGAAATTTAAAAAAATGAAAAATACAACACTGGAAATGAAAAATTTACTCAATAGCAGAATAGTGAAAGAGAAGAATGGATCAGCAAACTGGACAAAAGACTAGAGGAAATCATCCAAGCTGAGCAGATAAAAGAAAAAAGAATTTAAAAACAGACAAGCAAAAGCTAAAGGAGTTCATCACCACTAAACAAGCCTTACAAGAAAATTTTAAAGGGATGTCTTTAAGCTGAAAAGAAAGGGTACTAATCAATAAGAAGAAAACACATGAAAGTATGAATCTCACTGGTGAAGGTAAATAGATAGTAAGGGGAGTGGATTAATCTTCTTAAAGCTAGTATGAAGGCTAAAGACAAAAGTAGGAAAACTAATTGTAAGTACAATAACTAGTTAAGGGATACACAAGTTAAAAGGATGGAAAATGTGACAAAAAAAATAAAACATGGGAGGGGGAAAGTAAAAATGTAGTGTCTTAGAATGTGTTCCAATTTATGTTATCAATTTAAAATAGACTAAGTTGTTGTACGTAAGCCTCATGGTAACCACAAAGAAAAACCTATAGTAGACACACAAGAGATAATGAGAAAGGAATCACTGCATACTACTGAAGAAAGTCATCAAACCGCAAAGGAAGAGAGCAAGAGAAGAAGAAAGGAGCAGAGGAAGTACAAAACAGCCAAGAAACGAGAGCTGGGCAAGATGGCGCCGTGAGTAGTCCTCTTTGTCTCTCCCCCTTTGAGTCTACAATTATTTGGACACTTATCGCTTAACAAAGGATATCCGGACAGCATCTCAGGACGTCTGAGATACCCACGTGACTATACATCGGAAGGCGGACGGACTTTCCTCTGGGAGGATGTGGAAATAGGTGAAAACTCTCCGACCCCGACCGAACAGCCTAGTACCCGCAAGCGGCTTTCTTCCAACGGACGCCCCCAGAAGATCAACACACCTCTAGGGCAGGAGCGAGCACACAACAGAGGAGCGACGGTGGAAACAGGTGACCAGAACCCTAACTAAACCCCCCGCAATTACTCCTAAACGCAGAGGGAAACTTTGGAGTTGCACACCTGGGCCCCCGGGGAGAGTCTCTCCCCGCCATTGGCAGGGAGATCCCGCCTGGTGTTCGCGGTGCCCGGAGGGTCCCAGAGAGAGTCGCTGAGGGTACGGAGGTCTCCCGGCTGCCACTGCCGGCACGGTGGGGCTAGGGATTGCCGGAGATCTCCCAGCGGACTGGGGCTGGATGAAGCTCCAAAGGCCGACTCCACGCCCCAGAGGGGAAGCTCCAGAGTTCCGCCCGGGCAGCAGACAAAACTCTCTGTCTGCCATTAGCAGAGGGGCCACGCCCAGCATTCACGGCTCCGGGAAAGTCCCGGAGAGAATCCCAGAGGGCGGGGCAACCCCCAGCTGCCGTTGCCCGCCCCATGGGACTAGGGATTGCCGGAGATCTCGGAGAGGACTGGGGCTGGGGGAAGCTCCAGAGGCCGGCTCTGCGCTCCGGAGGGGAAGCTCCAGAGTTCTGCCCGGGCAGCAGATAAAACTCTCTGTCTGCCATTAGCGGAGGGGCCACCCCCAGCATTCAACTCCAGGAAAGTCCTGGAGAGAATCCCAGAGGGCGAAGTGACCTCCAGTTGCCGTTGCCCGCCCAGTGGGGCTAGGGATTGCCGGAGATCTTGGAGAGGACTGGGGCTGGGTGAAGCTCCAGAGGCCCGCTCCGCACCCCAGAGGGGAAGATCCAGAGTTCTGCCCAGGCAGCAGACAAAACTGTCTGCTATTAGCGGAGGGGCCACGCCCAGCATCCACAATACAGGGAGGGTCCCGGAGAGGAGAATATTAGGCAGGGTAGCAGCTGACCAGCTACCACTGAAATCAGGATCTCCAACTATCCTCCCAAGACAGGGCAAAGGGCTCCCCGAGTTCCTGGGGAACAGGACTGGGGCTGGGGGGAGTTCCAGCGACCCAGCTCCGTAGCCTAGGGGGAAACCCTACAGGCTCACAGCAGCCTCAGGGAAAGCCTCTGCACAGCACCAGTAGAAAGCACCCAGCCGGCAGCCACAAGGCTGGAAGACCCCGGGACAAAAGCAGCATAGCTAGGTGAACTAACCACAGACTGTAGAAGATGCCAATAGCTCTCCTGTGACCCATAGTGGACAAGTGAGATTTTGTGGGTGCCGACAGCAACGGAGTGACAAATATAAGTGATCCCACCCCTGGCCGCTGGAAAAGCCCATAACACCATTGCAGACCCCAAGGAGGGAGCACGTCTGGTGCTGCACGAGGTGGGCTGCAACAGTAGGCACCAGCAGCCTGAAGCCCCCCTGTGATGGCCCCCATGGCAGAGGAGGGAATCCAAAGGACCACTGTGACTACGAGGAGGGGCCCAGGCCCAGTTAGCAACTGCGGACAGGGTTCCTGGTTGGTGCAGTATAAACAGCTGCTCCCCCACCGCAGCAGCTGAAACAAGTGAAAGGAGCAACTAAACTCTATCTCCATGCGGAGGCACAAATCAACAACATCAAGCAATATGAAAAAATACATTAAATCTCCAGAACAGAAAGAAAGCAACAAATACACAGAAAACAATCCCAAAGAAAATGAGATATATAACCTAAATGACGATGACTTCAAAACAGCCATCATTAAGATTCTCAATGAGTTAAGAGAGAATTCTGACCGACAACTCAACGAGTTCAGGAGCTATGTCACAAAAGAGTTTGATACGATAAAGAAGAACCAAACAGAAATATTGGAAATGAAGAACACAATAGAGGAGATTAAGAAAAATCTAGATGCTCTGAACAGTAGGGCCGATAATATGGAGGAAAGAATTAGCAATTTGGAAGATGGCAATATAGAATTGTTGCAGGCAGAGGAGGAGAGAGAAGCAAGACTTAAAAGATATGAAGAAACTCTCCGAGAATTATCAGACACAATTAGGAGATGCAACGTAAGGATTATAGGTATACCAGAGGGAGAAGAGAAGGAGAAAGGGGCAGAAAACCTATTCAAAGAAATAATGGCTGAGAACTTCCCAAATCTGGTGAGGGAGATGGATCTTCAGGTGACAGAAGCCAATAGATCTCCAAACTTTATCAACGCAAGAAGACCAACTCCACGGCATATAGTAGTGAAGCTAGCAAAAGTCAACGACAAGGAGAAAATATTAAGGACAGCCAGGCAAAAGAAACTAACCTACAAAGGAACCCCCATCAGGCTATCAGCAGATTTCTCAGCAGAAACTTTACAGGCTAGAAGAGAGTGGAATGATATATTCAAAAATCTGAAGGACAAAAATCTACAGCCGAGAATTCTCTACCCAGCGAAAATATCCTTCAAATACGATGGAGAAATAAAAACTTTCCCAGATAAACAAAAATTAAGGGAGTTCATTGCCACAAAACCTCCTCTTCAGGAAATCCTCAGGAAAACCCTCATTCCTGAAAAATCCAAAAAAGGAAAGGGGCTACAAAACCAAGAGCAGAGGAGATAAGTAGAAGGACAACAACAGAGAGTAGCAGCTCTTCATCAGAACAGATTAAACCATGGGACGAGAAACAAAGGAAATTGAAGAAAACCGGAAAACAAGACACAAAATGGTAGTGGTAGGCCCCCACATCTCAATAATCACTCTAAATGTAAATGGATTGAACTCCCCAATCAAAAGACACAGAGTGGCAGGATGGATCAAAGAACAAGATCCAACAATATGCTGCCTCCAGGAAACACACCTCAGCCCCAAAGACAAACACAGACTCAGAGTGAAGGGATGGAGAACAATACTCCAAGCTAATAATGAACGAAAGAAAGCAGGTGTCGCTATACTAATATCAGACAAGGTAGATTTCAAAGCAAAACAGATAAAGAAAGACAAAGAGGGACAGTATATAATGATAAAAGGGACTCTCCACCAAGAAGACATAACACTTATAAATATATACGCACCCAACACAGGAGCACCAAAATTTGTAAAGCAACTATTAACAAAACTAAAAGGAGACATCGACAACAATACAATAATAGTAGGGGACCTCAACACACCATTAACACCAATGGACAGAACATCCAGACAGAAAATCAACAAGGAAATAATAGAATTAAATGAAAAATTAGACCAGATGGACTTAATAGATATATATAGAACACTTCATCCAAAAACATCAGGTTACACATTCTTCTCAAGTGCACATGGAACATTCTCAAGGATTGACCATATTTTGGGAAACAAAGCAAACATCAATAAATACAAGAGAGTTGAAATAATATCAAGCATCTTTTCTGATCATAATGCTATGAAACTAGAAATCAACTACAAGAAAAAAGCAGAGAAAGGTGCAAAAATGTGGAGACTAAACAACACGCTTCTGAACAAACAATGGATCATTGAAGAAATTAAAGAAGAAATCAAATTTTATCTGGAGACAAATGAAAATGAGAACAAGACATACCAAATCATTTGGGATGCAGCAAAAGCAGTCCTAAGAGGGAAATTCATCGCAATACAGGCTCACCTCACTAAACAAGAAAAAGCTCACATAAGCAACCTCAAACGACACCTAACAGAACTAGAAAAAGAAGAACAAACAAAGCCCAGAGTCAGTAGAAGGAGGGAAATAATAAAAATAAGAGCAGAAATAAATGATATTGAAACAAAAAAGACAATAGAAAGGATCAATGAAACAAAGAGTTGGTTCTTCAAAAGAATTAACAAAATTGACAAACCCTTAGCCAGACTCACCAAGAAAAGAAGAGAGAAATCGCAAATTAATAAAATTAGGAATGAGAGAGGAGAAATCACAACAGATACCAATGAAATACAAGAGATCATAAGAGAATACTATGAAAAACTATATGCCAACAAATTGAACAACCTGGAAGAAATGGACAAATTCCTAGACTCCTACAATCTCCCCAAACTGAATCAGGAAGAAATGGAGAATCTGAATAGGCCAATCACAAGTAAGGAAATAGAAACGGTAATCAAAAACCTCCCCAAAAATAAGAGTCCAGGACCAGACGGCTTCTCTGGAGAATTCTACCAAACAGTCAAAGAAGACTTAATACCTATTCTTCTCAAATTGTTCCAGAAAATTGAGAAAGATGGAGTACTCCCTAACACATTCTATGAAGCCAACATCACTCTGATCCCCAAACCTGACAAGGACAATACAAAGAAGGAGAACTACAGGCCGATATCACTGATGAACATAGATGCAAAAATCCTCAACAAAATTTTGGCAAACCGAATACAGCAATACATCAAAAAGATTATACACCATGATCAAGTGGGATTTATACCAGGGACACAGGGATGGTTCAACATCTGCAAGTCAATCAACGTGATACACTACATCAACAAAATGAAAAACAAAAACCACATGATCATCTCAATAGATGCAGAGAAAGCATTCGACAAGATCCAACACCCATTTATGATAAAAACCCTCAACAAAATGGGTATAGAAGGAAAGTACCTCAACATAATAAAGGCCATATATGACAGACCCACGGCCAACATCATACTCAATGGACAAAAACTGAAAGCCATCCCTCTGAGGACAGGAACAAGACAAGGGTGCCCACTTTCACCACTCCTATTCAACATAGTACTGGAGGTGCTGGCCAGAGCAATTCGGCAGGAAAAAGAAATAAAAGGAATCCAAATAGGTAACGAAGAAGTAAAACCCTCGCTGTTTGCAGACGACATGATCTTATATATAGAAACCCCAAAGAATCCATAGAAAAACTATTAGAAATAATCAACAACTACAGCAAAGTAGCAGGGTATAAAATTAACGTGCATAAATCAGTAGCATTTCTATACACTAACAATGAACTAACAGAAAAAGAACTCAAGAACTCAATCCCATTCACAATCGCAACGAAAAGAATAAAATACCTTGGGATAAACTTAACCAAGGAAGTGAAGGATCTATACAATGAAAACTACAAGACGTTCTTGAAAGAAATTGATGATGACATAAAGAGATAGAAAGACATTCCATGCACATGGATTGGAAGAATAAACATAGTTAAAATGTCAATACTACCTAAAGCAATCTACAGATTCAATGCTATCCCAATCAGAATCCCAAGAACATTCTTCACAGAAATTGAACAAACAATCCTAAAATTCATATGGGGCAAAAAAAGACCACGAATTGCTAAAGCAATCCTGAGCAAGAAAAACAAAGCTGGTGGAATCACAATCCCCGATTTCAAAACATACTACAAAGCTACAGTGATCAAAACAGCATGGTACTGGTACAAAAGCAGGTACACAGATCAATGGAACAGAATTGAAAGCCCAGAGATAAAACCACACATCTATGGACAGCTAATCTTCGACAAAGGAGCTGAGGGCCTACAATGGAGAAAAGAAAGTCTCTTCAACAAATAGTGCTGGGAAAACTGGACAGACACATGCAAAAGATTGAAAATTGACCATTCTTTTTCACCACACACCAAAATAAACTCAAAATGGATCAAAGACCTAAAGATTAGGCCTGAGACAATAAGTCTTTTGGAAGAGAATATAGGCAGTACACTCTTTGACATCAGTTTCAAAAGAATCTTTTCAGACACTATAACTCCGCAGTTAAGGGAAACAATAGAAAGAATAAACAAATGGGACTTCATCAGACTAAAGAGCTTCTTCAAGGCAAGGGAAAACAGGATTGAAACAAAAAAACAGCTCACTAATTGGGAAAAAATATTTACAAGCCACTTACCCGACAAAGGGTTAATCTCCATAATATACAAAGAACTCACATGGCTTAACAACAAAAAAACAAAGAACCCGATCAAAAAATGGGCAGAGGACATGAACAGACATTTCTCAAAAGAAGATATGAATATGGCCAAGAGACACATGAAAAGATGTTCATCATCGCTAATCATCAGGGAAATGCAAATCAAAACTACACTAAGATATCACCTTACACCCGTTAGATTGGCAAAAACATCCAAAACCAAGAGCGACAAATGTTGGAGAGGTTGTGGAGAAAAAGGAACCCTCATACACTGTTCGTGGGAATGCAAACTGGTCCAGCCACTATGGAAAACAGTATGGAGATTCCTCAAAAAGTTAAAAATAGAAATACCCTATGACCCAGCCATCCCATTACTGGGTATCTATCCTAAGAACCTGAAATCAGAAATCTCAAGAGTCCGTTGCACCCCTATATTAATCGCAGCATTATTTACAATAGCCAAGACGTGGAACCAACCTACATGCCCAGAAACTGATGATTGGATAAAGAAGATGTGGTATATATACACAATGGAATACTACTCAGCCATAAAAAAAGACAAAATTGGCCCATTCACAACAACGTGGATGGACCTCGAGGGTATTATGTTAAGCGAAATAAGCCAGTCAGAGAAAGACGAACTCTATATGACTCCACTCATAGGTGCAAGTTAGTATATTGATAAGGAGATCTGATCGGTGGTTACCTGGCAAAAGGGGGGGTGGGGGGAGGGCACAAAGGGGGAAATGGTGTACCCACAACATGATTAACAAAAATGTACAACTGAAATCTCACAAGGTTGTAATCTATCATAACATTAATAAAAAAAAAAAGCCAAGAAACAATTAACAAAATAGCAATAAGTACATACCTATCAGTAATTACTTTAAATGTAAATCGACTAAATTCTCCAATTGAAAGACATAGAATGGCTGAATGAATAAAAAAGGGGAGACCCGTCTATATGCTGCCAATAAGAGACTCACTTCACACATATGAACATACACAGACTGAAAGTGAAGGGATGGAAAAAGATATTCCACGCAAATGGAAACCAAAAGAAAGCTGGGGTAGCTACACTTATATCAGACAAAATAGACTCTAAACAAAGGCTGTAATAAGAGACAAAGAAGGGCATTACATAATGATAAAGGGGCCAGTCCATCAAGAGGGTATAACATTCGTAAATATTTACACACCCAACATAGAAGCACTTGCATATATAAAGCCAATATTAACAGTTCTAAAGGGAGAAATAGACAGCAACGTGATTATAATAGGGGACTTTAATACCCCACTGACATGAATGGATAGATCATCCAGATAGAAAATCAATAGGGAAACATTGGCCTTAAACGACAAGTTAGACGCGATGGACTTAACACATATACCCAAAACATTTCATTCAAAAACAGTGGCAGTGCAGCATTGGTGGGATAGCAGTGAGCACAGGTGCCTTACAAAAAAACCAGAATACACATTCTTATCAAGTGCGTACGGAACATTCTCCAGGATAGATCATATGTTAGGTCACAAAACAAGTTTTTAACAAATTTAAAAAGACTGGAATCATATCAAGCATCTTTTCCGACCACAATGGTATGAAACTAGAAAAGAATCTCAGCATACTCGACCGTTTGTAGTTTGACAATGGTTTACCATGTTTTGCAAAATAACCCCCCAACAATGGATCATAAACGGACTACATCTACACCAATGGATCACGTAGGCCTCAGAACACTGCAGAGACATCTCCAAAATAAGGCTACACTTGGTTAGTCAAGAGGGTTTACTAGAGAGACAAATTACTAGTTTATGTGGCTCCTGTGGACAGTTTTCCCTACAATGAGCACTTTCCAATTAGAAAGAGTGTTACGGAATTTGTCCCTGACTTTAGCAGAAATGATAAATGATATTACCTTGGTCCTGGAAGGCATTTAGGTAAACCTCGGGTCACCGGGCAAAATTGTTATAGAAGATAGAATTGTCCCGGGATTTCTCCTTATGAGCAAGGTGGAGTCTGTGTAATTGTTAATACATCCTGTTGTGCTTGGCATTTCAGGTCAATTCAAAAGATCAATACAGAAACTTCAGGAGAAAGGCATCGTGCTTTCTAAGGTAGACCTTGGTGGTTATAAGATTTGTTTAGCTGGTTGGATCTGAAAGCCTGTGGGGCATGGTTGAGGTCCAAATTGCAGGTTGCCTTTATCTTGCTGCTTGGAGTCCTCTTAGTAACAGCCTTAATCAAATACTGTAGGAGACAATTGCAGCAGATTGGTCCAAGCCTCCCCCAGATTAATCAGAGTGGCTGATCGAATGGTGTACTTAGGGGAAAATCTACCAGAAGGCAAGATGCTGTAGAAATGAAGAGTGAATATTGTTGGGCAACAATTCCCACTGAGTCTCGAGTTTCTGCATGTCTTGCACGCAAGACATTGACTGCCCTTTGTTCCACATTATCTTTTAAAGGATATTTGTATAGCAAACAGCCTTAGAAGGAAGAGAGTTTCTCCCTCAGGAGGAAAGAGGAGGCACGCTTACTGTCCAGTATAACAAAGATTATGTCTCTTACTGAAGCAAAGGGCAAGCATACTTACTGTCCATTATAAAACATTCAGCTTCTCTAAACTCAAGTTTCTTCTCCTGAAATGTAACCCGTAACCCGATAATCCTGTAATCCTATGATCCATGGTGTCATCTGGCTCTCCTCATGCCGTCCTTTGGAAAACAGAGCTCTGGGAACCAGCACAAAAGTGATGATATTCTGGGTACTGCCATACCTATGAGTAATAAACTGTCTTTCTTCACTGACCCCGGAGTCTCGTGTCTTCTATCAGCATCCATCAAACTGTCACTGGCTGACTTGTAAGCTTGTAAGTAGGGCGAAATCTCAGATGCTTCACAGTTCTTGGTACACTCACGTGGTAAGAAACTCTGATGTTAATGTTCCCATTGTAAAAGATAGATAACTGAGGCTCAAAGAATCTCAGTAAGTTATTTTGAAGAACAACACCTAACTGTTTTCCAAGTGGATTGTACCAATTCAACTTCTGCCAGAGTTCAATGTATGGAGACATCCATCCCTCGAATCCACACCAATATTAGACATGATGATTTTTAAAAAAATCATTTCCACGTAATGGATAAGAGATTGGTAACTCAAAATTGTTAAATGTGAATTTTTTTATATTACTACCAGAAGTGACTACCTTTTCACCATGTGATTCATGTGGCCAAGAGTTTTCTTCCACTGGTCTTTCTTCCTGGCTGAAACATCCAATCAAGAGATTGAGTCCCTTAGTGAGGGGGTGTGACAAGGTAAACTCTTCATTTAACACAATTAGGAAGGACTTTTTGTCATCTGTTAGTGAAAGAGATTCCTTAGGCACAAAAACAAAGAAATAAAACCAAAACGCTCTGGCTATTAGACGCTGGAAATGAGGCCAAAGTTTGGGAATGATTAGAGTTAACTTTTAAACAATGGGTAACTATATTATATACCTTGGTGCTATGTCAGACAATTTGTTATTTAACAAATAAAAAAGACTTCAGGGGGCTGGCCCAGGGGCATAGCAGTAAAGTTCGCGTGATCTGCTTCGGCAGCCCAGGGTTCACAGGTTTGGATCCTGGATGC
Organism: Equus asinus; assembly: GCF_041296235.1. NCBI lineage: Eukaryota > Metazoa > Chordata > Mammalia > Perissodactyla > Equidae > Equus > Equus asinus. The sequence continues at coordinate 97,578,171 of NC_091820.1, forward strand.
AGACTTACCCACCACTCATCAAGCCATGCTGTGGCAGCCGTCCCACATACAAAGTAGAGGAAGATGGGCACAGATGTTAGCTCAGGGCGAACCTTCCTCAGCAAAAAAGAGGAGTATTGGCAGTGGATGTTAGCTCAGGGATAATCTTCCTCAAAAAAAAAAAAAAAGACAAAGTACACAGAATTGAACAGATATATATATATTATCTGCTTGAAACCTCATAATAACGTTTTTGGGTGGTATTACCGTATTTTAATGAAGCTTACAAAAGTTCACTAAATTGCCTAAAACCAATTGGAATCTCAGCACAAATCAATCAATGTGATACACTGCATTGACAAAATGATGGGTAAAAATCATATAATCATCTCAATAGATGCGGAAAATGTATTTAAAAAAATTAATATCCATTTGTGATAAAAACTCTCAATAAAGTGGGTAGAGAGGGAACGTACCTCAACATAATAAAGGCCATATATGACAAGCCAACAACTAACATCAAACTCAATGACGAAAAGCTAAAAGCTTTTCCTCTAAGATCAGGAACAAGACAAGGATTCCCATTCTCTTCACTTTCATTCAACATAGTATTCTAAGTACTAACCAGAGCAATTAGGCAAGAAAAGGAAATAAAAGGCATCCAAATTGTAAAGGAAGTAAAACTGTCTCTATTTGCGGATGACATGATATTATATATTGAAAACCCTAAACACTTCACAAAACCTGTTAGAACTAATAAATGAATTCAGTAGACTTGCAGGATACAAAATTAAGATATAAAAATCTATTGCATTTCTATACAATAATAATGAACTGTCGGAAAGAGAAATTAAGAAAGCAATCCCATTTACAATTGCATCAAAAAGAATAAAATACATAGGAATCAATTTAACCAAAGAGGTGAAAGATCTCTACACTGAAAACTATAAGACATTTATGAACGAAATTAAAGAAGACACAAATAAATGGGAAGATATTCCATGCTCACAGATTGAAAGAATTGACATGGTTAAAATGTCTATACAACCCAAAGCAATCTACATGTTCAACGCAACTCCTATAAAAATTCCAATGGCATTTTCACAGAAATAGAACAAATGATCCTAAAATTTGTATGGAACCACAAAGACGCCAAATAGCCAGCAATCTTCAGAAAGAACAAAGCAGGAAACATCATGCTCCCTGATTTCAAGCTATATTAATCAAAACACTATGGTATTTGCATAAAAACAGACACATAAATCAATGGAACAGAATATACAGCTCAGAAATAAACCCACACATATATAGGCAATTGATTTTTGACAAAATGGCCAAGAACATACAATGGGGGAAAGGATAGTCTCTTCAGTAAATGGTGCTGGGAAAACTGTAGAGCCACAGCAAAAGAAAGAAAGTGGACCACTGTCTCACACTATAAACAAAAATTAATTCCAAGTGAATTAAAGACTTGAATGTAAGGCCTGAAACCATTAAACTCTTAGAAGAAAATGTAGGCAGTAAGCTGCTTGACATTAGTCTCAGTGATGATTCTTTGGATTTAACACCAAAAGCAAGGACAGCAAAAGAAAAAATAAGCAAGTAGGGCTAGATCAAGCTAAAAAACTTCCACACAGCAAAGGAAATCATCAAGGAAACGATTTGGGAGTAAATATTTGAAAATCATATATCTGAGAAGGGGTTAACCTCCAAAATATATGAAGAACTCACACAGCTCAATAGTAAAAAAACAAACAATCTGATAAAAAATGGACAGAAGATCTCCACAGACAGTTTTCCAAAGAAAAGATACAGATGGGCAACATGTATATGAAAAGATGCTCAACATCACTAATCATCAGGGCAATGAAAATCAAAACCACAATGAGATATCACCTCACATCTGTTTAAATGCCTATTACCACAAAGACAAGCAGTAACAAGCATCAGCGAGGATGTGGAGAAAAGAGAACCCTTGTGTACTGCTGGTGGGAATGTAAATCGGTGCAGCGACTAACATGGAGGTCCCTCAAAAAATTAAAAATAGAACTATCATAGGATCCAGCAATTCCACTTCTGGGTATTTATGCAAAAAATGAGAACAATAACTCAAAAAGATATATGCACCCCCCATGGGCACTGCAGCATTATTTACAATAGCTAACACGTGGAAATGACCTAAGTGCCCACTGATGGTTGAATGAATAAAGAAGATGTGGCATGTATATATACACACAATGGAATATTATTCAGCCCTAAAAAGAATGAAATCTTGCCACTTGCAACAACATGGATGGATCTTGAGGACATTACGCTAAGTGAGGTAAGTCAGAGAGAATAACAAACACTGCATGATCTCCCTTATCTGCGGCATCCAGAAAAAAAGCCAAGCTCATAGATACAGAGAACAAAATTGTGGTTCCTGTAGGTGGGGTGTAAGGGGTGGGCGAAACGGGTGAAGGGAGTCAAAGGTACAAACTTCCAGTTATAAAATAAACAAGTAATGGGAATGTAATGTACAGCATGGCAACTACAGTTAATAATACCGTCTTGCTATATGAAAGTTGCTAAGAGAGTAATCTTAAAAGTTCTCCTCACAGACAAAAAAATTCTGTAACTACGTATGGTGATGGATGTTGACTGGACCTATTGTGTTGATCTTTTCACAACATATACAAATATCGAATCATTATGTCATATACCTGAAACTAATATAATGTTGTATGTGAATTGTCCCCCAATAATATGTATATATTTTAATACAATATATATAAAGAACTAGAGAAGACAAGCCCCATCCAAGGAGGGCAGTCTCTACTCAGCTCCAGCAGCCTGTGGAGAATATGAGCCCAATGTTGCCAGATCATCTGAGTTTTTTCCAGAGAAGCTAGAAATACACATTTCTAATTGTCAAACCCCCCAATTTTTAAATGTTTCATTGGAAACATTGCAGGCCAAACAAAACATTTCAGCTGGCAGGCCATGGCCTGGTTTTACACGCTTCGAAGTCAGACAGGCCTGGGTACAAATCCCAGCTTTACCATTTACCAGTTGTGTGCCACTAGGGAAGCCCTCCGAGCCTGTGTTTTCTCATCTGTAAAAAGGGAATGATAACAGTACTACCTCACAGGCTTGTTGTGAGCATTAAATGAGATAATGGAAGCACAATGCTTAACACAATAGACGTAATGAACTCTCAGTAAGTTTGATCTGTATCATTCCTCCCACAAACACAAGAAGTCAGCCCATTCTCCCAGCCCTGGCCTTCCTGTCCACAAGCTAATTTTCTTCAACCGTGTACCAGAAGTGGATATAAAAAGGGCCCCGTTGGCTGCTAAGCACCCCCAGTCATTCCCTTTTTTAGCGAGGGTTTAGCCTTGGCACAACAACTGGACAGGGCTTGCTTTTCTGGCCCCTGCCACACGTTTTACTGCCAATTGTGGTGATTTGAAATTGGTCGTTTTTTTGAAGCATCATCCAAGACTATCCTGACATCTCAGGCAGGTGTTCAACCCCTTGGCCCCTCATATTCTTCAGCACATTTTTTGCGTGTGTGTGAGGAAGATTTGCCCTGCGCTAACACTGTTGCCAATCTTCTTCATTTTGCTTGAGGAAGACTGTCGCTGAGCTAACATCTGTCCCGATCTTCCTCTGATTTATGTGAGATGCCACAACAGTGTGGCTTCAGCAGTTCTAGGTCTGCGCCCGGGATCCGAAACTGTGAAGCCTGGGCCACCGAAGTAGAGCGTGCGAACTTAACCACTATGCCACCAGGCCAGCCCCAGCACATTTTTACATATAGAGCCCACTCTGCTACCCTTCTTTCTAACACAGCAGCCTGTCGGAGTAAAAGTAAAACATTCTTAGAGAGTAGGTCAATGTTTTCCTCAGCTCTGCTGTGCAGGATGAATGATTCTCCCACACTGCCTCTCCACCTCCACCCACAAAGCATCACCAGCATCCACCGGAATGCAAGCCATGTTCTGACCACTGAGTCGGGACTCCTCTAGGAACATCACTAAATGCATTTTACCTCTCTGACTCCAGGAAAGAAACCTACATCCCACGCGTTTTTTAGGAAAAGGAGTTTGAACACAACTTTGGTGATGAAGGGTAGACTGTGGGTTAAGCGTGTTACATAACGTAACCTATCCCAAAGTGTGGTGTACATGCCTCTGCAGGCACATGAGATGATGTTAAGTGGCATACAGACTTTTTAAACAGTTACGCAGTTTAATGGGAGTTACAAACATATAAATACCTTGTTATCTGTGATTCAGTAGATGTGAAGGCTAGGAAAATACAAAAACATCTTGAAAACGAGTTCATTAAAATAGCTGTATTTAAACAATCGTATAGGGAGGGATTTTCCAGTGTAATGATGGGGTGCACAAAATCCAGAGGCAGGTGTCCCGTTTCAAATCCCAGCTCTACCACTTACTGGCTAAGTGACGTCGAGCAACATACTTAACATTTCCGTGCCTTAGTCTTCCCATCTGTAGCATGGGATTGTTATGAGGGTTAAATGAGCTAACACATTTGAAGTGCTTAGAACTATCCCTACAGTATATTAAGTGTTATCTGTTTGTTAGATTAAAACTAAATGTATATAACGCTCCCAACACCTGGTAAATCCTCTTGAAATGTTACCCATTGGTGTTGCTTTGTATTCTCAATGCCTGGAACCAACAAATCTGCAAGGAGCATTTGATTCAGAAAGAGCATTTAACTGGTCAGCGCTCATAGAGAACTGACGGAGCCCAGAGCCTCTCTGCAGTAGGAAGGAGAAAACAGGGCCCGATGGAAGCTGAGCCTTCTTGAAGGACTGCCAGGAATGGGGTTGGAGAGAGGGCCCAGCTACCGTTCTCTATCCTGTTAAGATAGGTGTGGGTCCCTTCAACTGACAGATGAAGAAATTAAGTTTCAGAGAAATTCAGCCAGCTGCCTATTGTCACCCAGCCTATAAATGACAGAGCCAGATGGAATGCTACTTTGCTGGAGGACTTACATCCACGGTGGAGGAATATAGAATCGATCCACTGGGGTGATGAAAGTGGTATTTTACAGAAATTAGTATGGCAGAGGTATGGTGGTGATGATAGAAATCTAACATCAATAGCATTAAGGGAGATTCCACCACGATTATCGAGTACCTCTAAACATTCTCAGATCTCTCTAATCCCCCAAAACTCTCCTGTGATACCGCATCTCTGTCTTCCTACTTACTGACCAGTAGTATCCCTTTTCTGTGAAAGAGTACTCTATTTCTATCTCCATTCCGCACCTCCCACTCACTCCTCAACCCACTGCACTTTGGCTTTTCTTCTCCAACCCATCACTGACTGCTGTGGGGTGCCAGCAAATCCACTCTCCTCAATCTTCACACAGTTGCTCAACAAATATTGAGTCTCTGCTAAAGTGCCAAACACAGTTCCCACCACTGATACACGACAGCACATGAGACAAGGTCTGTCTTCTCATGAAGTTCACAGATAAATAAGCAAACAAATATGAACAAAATAATCTTATGAAGAAAAAATATATGTGTGCAATGGGGGAGAGAGCAGTGCTTTAGATTAGGAGGTCAGGAAGGCCTCGATGCAGAATTAGCGAACAAGGGAAAACAAAGTCCCCAAGTGACTGTACTAAGCAGTTCTAATAAGAATTGAACGTGACGATCTGTTACACAGGTTAGTAAGCAAGTTATCTGTGAATTTTAAAATGTGATGAAAATGTAAAATAAAGTGAGAAAAAATCTAAAAGCAAATAACTTTCTGAAATCGAGTTAAGACTAATTAAAGCACAGGACATTTGGTCAAAAAAGAAAATTCTAGACCATGCATATAATGAAATGGAAAAGAGAGAAGGAACAACCTAGTAAGTCAACTTTGATCTCACACCAGTAGTCTTCCCATGAAAACAAGTACTTTAATTGACCATACTCTTATTTCCTAAGCTCACAGGATTCTGAAAAAAAATCTTCCGATCTGCTGACTGGGTGCTCCCAAACTAGTTTACTCAATGAGGGCGAATATCACTAACAGCGGGGCACATGAGGGTCATATCCTCCGAATAGATGCTGTCATCGGGCCGAACCTGTTTCAGCACCTTCTAGAGGTAGGTAGAGCAGAAAGCTCCAGGCAGCACGTTGACATTCTTCATCTTAGTCAGGGCATCTTGGAGCCCTTCTGGTGAGAAGATGCAAAATCAATTACTCAGGTATTGTGACAACAACTCCTTTCCAAGAAGGAGGAATGAACTGGAGAGTGAAGTAAGGTGATTAGTGTAGGGCTTGCATTTAAATGAGGTTCAGAAATAGTTGTGAATGTTGATAAAATTAGGAGCAATGGAAGATCTCGGATAAACTTATAGATTGCAGATCACCTCTGATTGGAAGGCAGGCCTAAAGGGCTTCAGCAAGAAGATCACACAGTACCTCTAGGCTACATAATTCCTCCAAGTGCCTCGATTAAGGGGTTCCCGTCCATAAATTAAAGGAGAATTTAACGTTGGAAAATCTATCACTATAGTTTACTTAAATAAACCAAGAGAAAAAAATGTTCCCAAAGCTGCCAAAACCACTGAAAGGGCATTGTGATAGCTATTAAGTCATTTAAAAGACCTAGAAAACCGAAATTGTTATTCTGAGCACATAGACCTCAAACAAAATCCCAATATCACCTTTGCTGATGAAATGCCACTATCATTCCTATTAGAGTCAGAAATGTGACAAGGAAGCTTTTTATCAGCATTTTGATTTAGAACTATTTGTGAAAACTTGGCAATTAAATTTTTAAAAAGTTTAAACACTGAAAAAGAGTCTAAATATTTTCAGTTGACCAGATTATACTGCAAATGACTAAAAATCTACAACAGTTTAGCCTCAGGGAACTTCACACTTTCAGAAATAAATAGAAACACCAGGAGTTACTATGTCAGTAATATCTGCCAATATTAACTGCACGAAATATTAAAAGAGTAATTTTAAAGAATTTATTTTAAAATTCATTTAAAAATAATGAAGAACCATTATATTACATTAACGGAAATTACAAATTCAAATACAAAATATTTTTTTACATGATTAGGGACGGGCATTGTCTCAGATATTTGAAAATCAACTTAACAAACTGGCCTAACAAAGTCAGAGGGATTCTCATATCTGCTTCTACACTTATCTGTTGTATACCACACATAACAAACTTCGGGAAAATTGCACCGTACGTTTGTGAGAGAATGAGAGTGAAAAAGGAAAATATCACTATAACAAAAATACTCCCCCTTAAGGCTGACCTAGAGAAACATCTAAGAGAAACGACGGTTTAGGAAAGCCGGGAAATGTAACAAGGTCAAGGAAAATCCAGGATTTCCCGTGGAATAAACTGTACTCAAATATATATAAAGTATAGCCAATAATATTTCCTTTATGGTAAAAATACTTTACCGTTTAGCCGAATGCCACACGATCACCAAACTAGAGTAGATCCCTCCTTTTCGGGCGACAGCTCTTTTCCTGCCAAGTGAGGTGGCTCTGAAAAGAGCCTTTGGGTTGCGATGCTCAGGTGCTCCTGAGGCAGCTCAGCGGCGGCTGATGTATCTGATGAGGGCCTTGGTGCCCTCGGCCACGGCGTGCTTGCCAAGGTCCCCCGGCAGCAGCAGGCGCACGGCGGTCTGGATCTCTCTGCACGAGATGGTGGAGCGCTTGGTGGAGCGGACCAGGCACGTGGCCTCGTCGGCGATGCGCTCGAAGATGTCCTTCGCGAACGAATCCAGGACGCTCACGGCCTCCTGAGACAGGCTCAGGCCCTCGTGAACCCGCCTCAGAACCCTGGGGAAATAGGTGGCGAAACTGTCGAGGCAGCGGCAGCGGCGGCAGCGGCGGCGGCGGCGCCTTGGCTGCTTCTGCTTCAGGCTCTTCGGGTCGGCTTCCGTGGGTTCCGTGGTGCCGAGGCTTTCCTCAGAGGAAGGCTCAGAGCCGGGCTCAGCCATGTCAGAGTTGGTGCTGCAGCAGTTTTGAAGGAAGAACAATGGCAGCCGCTGAGAGGTGGTGGCGCATTCATGGCGCTACCTCTCTGACGTCATCGGCAAACTCTCTATGTGATTGGATGAAATGCAACGCGCTAACTGGCACCCTGTCACATGTGACCGGTCATCCTCCTGCTTGGCATCACACCCACCAGCCAGTGTGGGAATCTGTCAACCTCTAAACTACCTGTGACCTTCAGCAGAACGTTTTTGAAAGATGCCGTATAGGGCAAAAGATCATCTGATGACGTCAGCCGATTCATGCCCCAAAAGAGGAACTTTGGAAAGATCGTACCAAAAGCACCCAAACTGTAGAAGTTTGTTTTAGCTCCTTGAGAGACTGCGACCTCCATCTCCCAAGTCCCTGTTGCCATCAGAATGACTCTGGCCACTTTGGGTCCCTTCCCTCCAACCCTGTGGGAATCTCCTGTTGTCCTGGGCTATGCCACTCTGGATAGAGCAGGAAATATCTGACATGGGCAGCAGGGTTTTCATGGAAATTAAGGGATGCAATTAGCCAACTTCTGCCTCTGGATTTGATCAGAACCCTCAGGGAGACAGAAAAAGGTGAAATAAGACAACTGCAGTCTCCAAACACAGAACACAGACACAAATGGAATACTTAGAAAAATACTTAAACAGTCACCAATTTTAAAATTCTTTTCTTGCCATTACTTAGGTCCCAAAATGTATCCCACATACTTGGATTGGTGGATTAATAGCAGAACTGTTGGTTAAAAAAATGATTAATTCTCTGAGAAACTATCATGGGGAGAAAAACAAAACATAAAGGGGAAAGACTTGAAAATTAATAGCATATCCCTTTTCAAGATGCTCAGTGGTGAAAGGTTGAAAGCTTTTCCTCTAAGATCAGGAATGAGAAAAGGATGCCCACTCTCACCACTCCTATTCAGCATAGTACTAGAAATCCTAGCCAGAGCAATCAGGCAGGAAAAAGAAATAAAAGGCATCCAAAGAGGAAAGAAAGAAGTTCACTTGTCTCTGGAGATCATATGATCTTCTATAGACAAAATCCTAAAGATTCCACCAAAAAACTGTTTGAACTACTCAATCAATTCAGTAAAGTGGCAGGGTACAATACCGACAAACAGAAGACAGCTGTGCTTCTATCTGCCTACAACATAACATCTGAAAAGAAATAAAGGAAACAATCCCACTTACAAAAGCATACAGTGAGGAATACACCTGACCAAGGAGGGGAAAGATCTGTACACTGAAAACTATGAGACTTTGAAGAAAGAAATTAAAGAAGACACAAACAAATGGAAAGATATCCTGTGTTCATGGAGCGGAAGAATTTATATTGTTAAAATGGTCCATATCACCCAACGCCATCTGTAGATTCAATGCAATCCCTATCAAAATCCAATGGAATTTTTCACAGAAAGAGAAAAAGCAATCCTAAAATAGGTATGGAGCCACAAAAGACCCCAAATAGCAAGAGCAATCCTGAGAATGTAGAGCAAAGCTGGAGGCATCACACTTCCTCGTTTCAAACTACATGACAAAGTTATAGCAGTCAAAACGGCAAGGTACTGGCCTAACAAGACACATCTAGAACAAAGGAACAGAATAGAGCGTCCGGAAATAAACCCACTTATCAATGGGCACCTAGTATTGGACAAGGAACCAAGGATACTCAAAGGGAAATATGGTCTGTTCAGTAAATGGTGCTGGGAAAACTGCACAACCATCTATACAGGAATGAAATTAGAACCTTACCTTATACCACTCACAATAATGAACTCAAAATAGACTAAAAACTTAAATTTAAAACGGAACCAGAAAGAGTCTTCCTGGGCTGTTCACCTTAGTGGCACAGAGAGTAACGGGTTGGTTTCTGGCCTGCTGTTTTTCCCTTTGGTTGGTTTTATGCTGTTAATCATAATTACTTAAGAATATTAGGGGGCTGGTCCAGAGACCTAGTGGCTAAATTGGCCATGCTACACTTTGGTAACACGGGTTTCGTTCCCAGGTGTGGACTTACACCACTCATTGATGGCCATGCTGTGGCAGCAACCCACATGCAAAATAAAGCTAGATCGGGAAAAATACTAGCTCGGGATGAATCTTAATCAAGCCAAAAGAGGAAGATTGGCAACACATGTTAGCTCAGGGCAACTTTCCCCAGCAAAAAAAAAAAAAAAAAAAAAAAAAAGGAAAAAGAAAAAGAAGAGGAGAATATAATTTATCTAGGGCTGCTGGTTCTGTTAAGTGTCTTTGAGATTTTTCTTTTCTATCTGTAAACTGCAGTGGATCCTGAATTCTTCTAGTTTCCTTAAACATCTGGTACAGAACTCCAGATTAACGTTTTCAATTTTTTTCTGTCCTTTTCATTTGGGATCATTGAAAACTAAAACCACCCTTTTTCCTGAAGGCCTGCAAACTGAAGCTGGACAACTTGGTATAAACGTAAGAGGGAGCACCACGATACTCCATGTTTGGACAATCTTCACACCACTTGCTCCCTAACCCACTCAATAGCTTTGCCTGAATGCCTGGTGACATCATCGGAGAAGTTTTAAACTGCAGGGGGTGCTTCAACCCTGACCTCTAGAGATCCTCTTGGCTGACCATCCCTTGTTCACAGAAATTGATTTACAGTTTGCTCCAATCAATAACCTTGTTTTTCTTCTCATGTCTCTAGAAATGCTTCTTATTAAATATCTAGTTACCTGCTTCCACGATATAGGCCTAACTTTGGAAGAGCCTTCCTGTGTTCTAAAGATGAGCCAAAAGACCTGGAGGGAACTCAAATCAAGGAGCGAAATGTCGTCAGATGTTTCTCTGCACCATCTTTGTCCTAGAGACTGGGTCCTGTTGAAATCCTGGACTTCATCCCTGCTGGATGGGACCATACAAGAAATGCCACAGGAAACAGGAGCCAGGCCATATTAAAACATCACAACTGGGATCACCCCAACTTTGGATGACTTCATAATCTGGATGCTGACTTTTCTCAATGGACAAATGAACCCCTGACAGACCACAAGTTGCTATACAGAAGATGGTCTCCTAAAGAAATGGAAGGAATGACTCCCAGGTTCTTACCTTACCTGTTGGACTACTGGACAGCAGGCTACTTGGCTACATCACATGTCACCTGAGTTTCTGGGCACTAACCTTGATTGGTTTACAGGCCTCTTTGCCTAGATTCCCCAAGGATTGAGGTCCATTATGCAGAGGGGATACTAAAATTTGGGCTTTCTATTTTGCTAATCTCTGTGGCCATTTATGTAATTATAAAATGTGAACTTCAGTGTTGTTCCAAAGTCATTGATCAGAGTACTAAAATATTAGTCATGCAAAGCACATCTCACTCTCCCGACCTGCTACCCCAAAATATTTTAAGATAAAGGTAAGAGAGTCTCATTCCACTGATCCTGATCTTCACACTTTCACAGGAGGAAGCAGCCAGAGAGGTCTTCCCCTCCATTCCTCAAGACTGGGGAATAATTATGAGACAGTGGGGATCGAAACTGAGGATGAAGATGTTAAAAAATCTTCTCTGGGCTAGAAGAAGAGAAGAAAAACTATGAGATAAGCTTTCCTAACTGCAGCTGTGTGTATTCAGCATAAGCAACTGTTGTTTAAAACTAACCAGGTCTTTCTGTCCCTCCTTAGTATAGGAGTGAGCTGTCTTTCCCTGAATGTCAAGGTGCAGACATCAAGATTTAGTCTTCGCGGCCAAACGCAGGCTGAAGATGAAAACTAACCAGAAAAGTCCAGAGAGTTAAGTGAAAAGAAATTCAGGCTTCAAGGCCAAAGGCAGGCTGAAGATGAAACCTAACCAGAAAAGTCCAGTAAGTCAAGGGAAAAGCAATTCAGTCTTCAAGGGCAGATGCAGGCTGGTGGGAAGGCACCAATTAGCAAGGTTACAAGCTCCCCTTCCCCTACCTAAAACCCCACGTAAAACCCTCTACCTTTTTCCATTCGAGGAGATGGATCTGAGTTCTAACTCGCTTCTCCTCACATGGCTGCCTTTCGATAGTAAACCTCTTTCCTTGCCAGAAGCCTGGCGTTTCAGATTTTTTCCTTGTTGGCCCTACTGTGTGGTGGGTAAACGATCCCGTGTTTGTGTGCAGCAACAACCATGCTTCTCTGGATTAAATAGCTGAAAAGGAAATACTTTAGGAATCGCTTAGGCAAGTGTTTCTCTTAAGCATACAGCAGGGTGGTATTGCAGATATCAGGGACTGTTTCTGCTTTTCCTCCTCCTTCGATTCCCTCTGTGACCCCAAACCTGCCTCACTTATGACTCTGAGGCTATGTACCTTTGTAGGCAAGGTGGAGAGGGATGGATTACAATGAAAGTGTCAGGTCTTAGGGGACCCCTGAAAGGAAAGGACTGTGAGGAAATTGGGAAAACTCAGTGGTCCCAAATAGGGAACTCTGGAATTGGGACCAGTTTCTGGTACAGTTCTTTTCAGCATGTACGGGCTTGATACATTCTCCTTTCTGCCAACCCTATGTCTATATCTATAGTCCTCTATGTCCATGGATACAGGGATGGGAGAGGATGTCCACTAAAGTTAGGAACGTCGCGCCACTTAAGGTGAACTTTCTGGCCTGGATTATAGGGGAACATTACATGTGCGAGATCACCCAGGCAGGGGGAAGTCAAGTGAAGAAGTATTCCAGAGTTTTCTACTGTGGCTCAGGGAAACAAGGACTTGGTTGTATGGACCTATCATGTACGTGACACCCAGCAGCATCTCAAAGCGGATGTGTTGTGTGGCACTGTTTGTTAGACTCTTGAAGGCTGCTCACTCCTGGACACTTCTTGCATTGAAAAGGCATCTCAGATTTCCCCTGTTCTTGACTCTCTGCGGGCCTGTAATTGCTTTGACCAAAGGAGGATGGAGGAAGTGATGTTATACCCATTACAGAGATAATCTTTAAGAGGACACATAGCTTCTGCCTTGTTGTTTCAAGGATCTGAGCTGCCAAGTAAAGGATCTGCCTATCCAGCTGGACACCCACGTGGATAGGCCCCTCCATGGCAGCGGTATGTGACTGTGAGGTGTCCCTTAAATTGAAGAGTCCTTTAGACATCAGCTGAACACCCTTTGGTGACTCCAGCCTGGTTTATATTTTTAGGGGTCCCTTATACTTCTGATTTGGACAACAAATGGGGTAGAAAATGTAAAAATCTCCCATTCAGACCATGAAAAATAACTTGACAAAATCATTATCTACGTGATTTTAAATGCTCAGCTTCGTGTGAAAAGTGATGGAGGTTACAGTTCACTGAGACCTTTCATAACTGTAGATGCTTGAATGACTGGACCCTTAATGAAAAACTGGAGTTTTCCTAGAGAGAAAGGGAGATGGCAAAGAAAATTCTATTCCACGTCCTTGATTTCGGATGGTGGAAAGTGTCCTTGAGAGTTTGTAATCACAAGGGTGTCCTCATGTAGCTTTGGGGTTCATATACACTGTCATCATGGTCCAAATCATTCCCTGTGGTAAAACTTCTTCAGCGGTTTTCTCATCATCATATATTTTCTAGTAATAAAAAGTAGCTTTTTTCACTTGAGGATTGGAATCACTTTAATACGAGTAGAATTAGCTGCTTGCTGAAAGTCTCACAGGACATACTCTTGTAAGCCTGACCCATGGGATCCTAGCTCATTGAAGACCTCCATTTCTTCAATTCTTCTTAAGCCCTTTTGGTTCGAGCCCTGTAATTTATTTTTATAGAGATTCGTTAAAGAAATGCCTCTGCCTATATTATAATAGAGCTTTTTTATTAAGATTGCATTTTTCCTTTTTCTCCCAAAGCCCCCCGGTACATAGCTGCATATTTTTAAAGATTTTATTTTTTTTTTCCTTTTTCTCCCCAAAGCCCCCCGGTACATAGTTGTGTATTCTTCGTTGTGGGTCCTTCTAGTTGTGGCATGTAGGATGCCGCCTCAGCATGGCTTGATGAGCAGTGCCGTGTCCGTGCCCAGGATTCGAACTGGCGAGACCCTGGGCCGCCAAAGTGGAGCATGTGAACTTAACCACCTGGAAACGGGGCGGGCCCCCAACATAATAGACTTTTGAAAGGAATATAGTTTTCATTTTGAAATACTTCCCTCTTATTGATTCTTTTTCTCTCACTCTGGTAGTTTCTCAGAGAATTAGAGTAATCTTTTCTTCAGCTGATAGCTCTTATATTTACTCATGAATTCAAGTATGTGAGGTATCTGGGCGACTCAAGTAATGGGAAGAAAAGAATTTTAAATTTGGTAAATAGTAACTATTTCTAGTATTTCTATAAGGCTCCCCATTTTACTTCATGTTCTATCTTTGCAGAAAGT